>NC_083872.1:34780242-35405242 GCF_032452875.1 Bos javanicus
GAGTCTTTTTCTTGTTCTTTACTCTGAACTGTAAAATTAAGTTCATAAAGGCATTTGGCAAGGGTGGAGGAAGCTTCCATGTTACTAATGGCTAGCACTGATAAGTTGTTTTCATGTCTCTTTAATAATCTAGAAAAAAAAAAAAAGTCCATCAGTATTTTGAGGTCACAAAGAGAATTCCTACGGATTTGAAAATTTAGAAACTAAAGTTTCTAAGAAAACAATACAAAGTTCTACACCCAGTAAATGTTAATATAGCATTGCAGAATAGAAGGCAGGACCTGGAGAACAACTGGTTTAAACCCATTCAATTTACAGATGAGTAAACTGAGGCCAACTTGAGGCACCCCAAACTGAAATGACTTTCCAGCTAGTTAAATAGCAGTGATAGAATCAGGCAATATGTCTGTTTGCCTTTTCTCCATGGTACTTTTCTAAATAATGGAGACCACCCAGGATAATTCCTGTATTCTTCCTCATTCATGCCTCTAGAAATTCAGATCAGGTCTCTATAACAGTAAAATGTATAGCACCAAAGAGTGTGATGGTATTTGCCAAGGGCTGGGAGAAAGGTGAAGTGAGGGATTACTGATCATCAGGCATAAAGTTTCAATTAAGCAAGAGGAAACAGCTCAGAGATCTGCTGAACAGCACTGCGCCACAGCCAACAAACGCGCTGTACACGTAACCAGCTGTCGAGGCACAGGCCTTGGGTGAGTGTCCTTGACAAAATAAAATAAAAACTCAGGTCACGCCAGAAAACAGCTGGAGAGGAACAAAAATGGCTGTCTTTAAGACGACTTGAAAACAGAAAATTGTAGGTACGTAAGTTTCTTTTTATTTTATTAAGTGAAACAAACCAGGCCAACATTTGGCTTAACTATCACCAGAATTCCACGGTTTTCCATAAAGAAGCTGTTTTTAAAAATCTATAAACTTTAAAGAAATTTTCTACCTCCTCACATCACAGTATTGATGTGACTGTGTATGTGAAGAAGAGAAAGTAGAAAAGTGAATACTGTCTACAGACAGTGATGCCCAGGGTTGCAAAGCAAAGGGGTAAATCAGCCAGAAATGGAGGAGGGACAGGTATGTGAAGAAAGCACACAGAGTAACATGTCAGTGGTAAAAGCCAGGTGACTGGTATACGAGTGCTCACAGTAAAATTTTTTGCCTCATGTGTGAAATTTTTCACATTAAATGTTAGAAAAAAAATCAGTGAGTATGAAATTATTCAAGAACCCATGAGATTTAGTACCTTCATTTAAATAACCCTGAGTAAAAGAACTACAAGAAAGGGAGATGAAGACTTCTAAATTCTGAATGAAAAACAATGTGAGGAAGCAATTTATGGGAATAGACAAAGAAATTCAAAGCCAGAGTTTAACATATGGGGATTATAGTCATTTTTACCATAGCAAAGCAAAGTAAAACAAAACAAAGATGTAAAATTATTTTAAAAAACTGAGATTGATGACTAACAAGTTGGGCATCTTTTCATACATTTTTTGGCTATTTGGGTATTTGCTTTTATAATTTCCATATGTGTATATACACCACACACCCAAAAGAATGGCTAAAATTAAAATTACAACAGCAAATGTTGGCAAGTATGTAGAGCAACTGAAACTCACTCATACAATACTGAAGGGAGTGTAAACTGGTAAAACTTCTTTGGAATCATTTGTATGTACGAAAGAGCCAATGAATCACCAATCTTTCATAAAAACAGAAATATGTACAAATATGGCCAGAAAATATTCACAGAATATTCATGGCACCATTATTCTTAATAGTCCTAAACTGGAAACAACTCATATGCCCATCACAAATAGAATGGGAAAAAGAAATTTGAGTATATTCATACAACAGAATTCTATACTGCTATACGTACACAGCAACATGAGCGAATTTCACTACCACCACTGAGAGAAAAAGCAAACTAGCACAAGAAAAAAAAAATATTAAATGATTCTACTTATATAAAATTCAAAATTAGGTGAAGTTAGCCTATGATCAGGACAGTGTTCCCACAGATGACGATGGGGTAAAGATGGGGCGGGGGGGTACGGGACACGCAGAGGGACACTGTGGTACTGCTGCTGCTGCTGCTAAGTCACTTCAGTCGTGTCCGACTGTGAGACCCCATAGACGGCAGCCCACCAGGCTCCCCCGTCCCTGGGATTCTCCAGGCAAGAACACTGGAGTGGGTTGCCATTTCCTTCTCCAATGCATGAAAGTGAAAAGTGAAAGTGAAGTCGCTCAGTCGTGTCCGACTCTTAGCAACCCCATGGACTGCAGCCCACCAGGCTCCTCCGTCCATGGGATTTTCCAGGCAAGAGGACTGGAGTGGGGTGCCATCGCCTTCTCCGCACTGTGGTACTAGTGTTGATCAATTTCCTAATGTGGATGGCTGGTTATGTGGGTGGTTCACTTTGTGATAGTTTATTGAGCTTCACACTTCTTTTAACTTTTCTTTAGGTTAACAAATTTTTAAATGAACTATAAAATGTCTACAACTTTATTTTCTGGAAAAAATAGTCATACAAACTCCATTTAAAAAGACTCTACTAAGTGTAATCAAATTATTTCCTCTATAATGAATGAATATTTTGATAAAGCAAAAAGCTTTACTTTAAAAAACTTAATAAAGTCATATTTTCTAAACCAATAAAGTCACATGTAAAAATGTTTTATTTTTATGTTGCATGGATAAAACTAGAAAGACTAAAATCACTAGGATAATTTTAAAGTAACAATTTCATTTTTTATATAAATTAGTATCATTTATTTTGGGGGGTTAAAGGATTAAACAAGCACTCATTAGATAAAAAATGAAATATGCCCTTTACTGTTTACTTTACTTTCAACTTTTAAATTTTAATTTCAAAAGTTCCTTTATCTTTTTGATGTGTTTAACAAAAGATAAACATTGTGTTATTTTAATGCACTTAACGGGTAAGAAATAACTTCTAAGTAGGATTAGTAAAAACAATTTAAGTCACCAATCAGCTTTTAGGAAAATACTTCAGTTTGAATACAAGTTTATCTTATTTTCTTCCCAAAATGAATAAAAGAAATTTATTTTCTGAAGAAACTAAATCAGAAAAGTTTAGGACTTACAGAGACACAGGCAGTGTGAAGGGAAGTGAACATACTCCAGCATGGTGAGACCCTCCTCACCACCCCACCCGCAGTTCTGTTTCCAGAATGCAGGCCCTCACAGACTTTCCCTCAAGTTGCTCATTTCTAAAGGCAAGAAAATCAAAGATTCTTCCCTGGAGAAACAATCTCGATAGAGACAGTATTTGAGGGGTTTCAAGGAAGCAAAATAGCTCATCAGGGACCACCCTAAAATGACAATCATCAGTGGCATGTGGGGATCATGCACCCAGAACTTCCAGCAAGCTGGCAGGTATTTCATTCTTAAAATACAGCACGAAGCCCCAGCCCCAAACATTCGAGGATTCTGAGTAAATAGCAACCATACTAGGAGCCAAAGAAAATTAAAAAACATTGGCAGTATCTTCAGGCTTCCCTAGCAGCACAGTGGCTAAGAATCTACCTGCCAATGTGGGAGATGCGAGTTTGATCCCTGATCTGGAAGACTTCACATGCTGCAGAGCAACCAAGCCCGTGCATCTAACTCTAGATCGTGCTCTAGAGCTGCCACTACTGAAGCCCACGCGCCCTAGAGGCTGTGCTCCCCAACAAGAGAAGCCCCAAGAAGCCTGCACCCCGAAACTAGAGCGAGTAGACCCTGCTTAACACAACTAGAGAAGAGCCTGCGCAGCAGCAAACACCCATCAAAGCCAAAAATAAACAGATCAGCGGGTTCAGTCATGTCTGACCCTTTAGACTGTACCCTGCCAGGCTCCTCTGTCCATGGAATTTTTCAAGTAAGAATATTGGAGTGGGTAGCCATTTCCTCCTCCAAGGGATATTCCTGACCCCTGGGTCTCCTGCATCTCCTTCACTGCAGGCAGATTCTTTACCACGAGCCAACAGGGAAGCCCATTAATTATATAAAAAATACTGGTAATACCTTCAGAGAGAGATGAGCAAGCACTGTATTCAATCTATGAACAGAATGCTACAAAACAGCAACAACTGGCACCTTGGGCTTTCATAATTTAAAGCATGAGAGGTGAAGCATAAATTCAATAGATTCGATGATAAAGTCAAGGAAATTTCCAGAAAATAGATTAAACAGACAAAAATAAATAAAAGAAAATCAGAAGGTCACTCTACAAGGGTGTATTATCCAAAAAAAGCCAGAAGTTCTAGAAATGGGAATAGACAATGGAGAGCAGGGAATCATAAAAAGAGACATTTGAGAGTTTCCCATTATTGAAGGACATGAATCTCCTGACTGAAAGGACCCACTGAAATGAAATGCCCACTTCAACAACAGCAACAAACCACACCAAGACACAGCATCATGAAATTTCAGAATATCAGAAATTGGGAGGGAAAAAGAAAAGACCCAAGAGCTCCCAAGGGAGAAAACAGATCCCATACAAAGGAATGGGAACCAGAATGTCCCGGACTTCTAAACAGCAAAGCTGCGTGCTAAGGTAAGGCAGTGTCCTCAGATTTTTAAAGGAAAGTGATTCTTCAATCTAGATTTCTATAATCTAACCAAACTATCAGGAGTAAGGGTAAACTAAAAATATTTTCATACATGTAGGGCCTTGAAACTATGGAGGAGGTGCCTTACCACATGAGAGTAAATCAAGTAAAAGAAGTAAGTAGGATTCAAGAAAAAAAAGGTTTCAGGTGTTTCAGTCAGAAAGGCCCCCTTCCTTAAGTCCCTGGGGCAGAAGGAGCGACCTCCATCCTGTGTAACATTCAAAGGAGCCTCTGAGCCTCTGCTCGGCCATCACCCTGACCCGGTGGGATCTGTGGAAACTGGAACTGTATGTTCTTTCTCCAACACGGTATACCATACTTTAATAAAAAGCCAAGTAAAATGATGAAAGCAAACCTCTCCTCATCAGCCCCCAACCAACCCAACCCCCTCAGCCTGTGGAAGTGGCTTGCCTGGCTTCAGAGCCAGATAGCCATAGGGAAAAGTCAGCATTTGTCCAAACGTGCTTGGAAAGGTCATCTTCAAGTCCAGGCCTGTGATCCCCAAGTGCCCAGCCCACTAGAGACCCAAAGGTTGGCCCTCCCATCCGTGCCTGGCCCCGGGCTCAAGGGTACCCCTTCCTCCTGAGTGTGTGACAGGCAGGCTTCGAGGATGCCCACTAGAAACTCATGGAACTGATTTAATTTGTACCGTACAGTTAATGTAAGAAATTTTAATTTCAAACCATGTAAAACAACAGAATATATAATAGAAAAAAACTAATAGCTATTTGAGCAAGGTACTTCCTGGGTAAGTGAGTGACAGTGAACTTACACTAGTCAGTCTCTGTTTGTGGTGAACTAATACTTTCTCATGTGGTTGACTCAAAATACTTATGAAGAGAATTACCTTCAAAAATATACTGTTAAAAAATTTAATAGTATGGGGAAAAAGATAACATAAAACTTTACTAGATAGAACAGAGTATGGATGCCAAGGTAATTACAAAATGATTCTTCCTGGTTCAAAAAGGTGTTGCCATGACCTTCTAACCCATTGCTGAAGTACACATAAAACACTCCTTTAAATGGAAAGAGAAAAGTTAACCAAGAAATTATCCTTTTCTCTCCAATCAAAATTTTAAAGAAATACACATGTAATGTTTTTTATATATTGTAACGTAAACAAGACGTTTGCAAAAACACTTAATTTTTAGTGACTGATAACATTGATTGCATTTAATAGGTCGATCTTGCTAGTTACAGAAGAATCCTGTTTATGTTTAAATGATTCCTGGCAGTGATCAGTGGCCATTTAAAAGGTTTACAGAGGAACCAAGAATAAAGGATAAAAAAGTACCAAGAACTGTAAGCGGCCTTGGCCATTCATAAACATCTAAACTTGGAACAGTAACTAACAACTGGAATTTCATCGATGAATATGTTGTGGATATTTAACAATATTTTTTTATTATTTTCATATTTCAGAGTATTCTATTTAAAAGAATTATCTGTAAATCTGGCATTAGAATACAAATGTAAATACTTTTAATGAAATTTTGCAACTTTTTAATGTTTTGACATAGTTTTCTATTTGTCTTTATTTCGGATACCAAAATTATAAAACATCTAAGTAATATATTTTTGTTGTTGTTTCAGGGCTTAGGGGTAAATTCACCCTGAGCATGTGAATATAGAAAGATTAGTAAATATTAAAAAAAAAAAAAGGTTCAACAAAGAAGGAATTCCCAAGGACAGCTGTTGTCCAGGCCAACAAAGCAAGCTCTCCAGACTGCCGAGGCCAGTTTCCAAACGGAAAAAATGCAGAACTCACAGAGGTTTACAACTCTGCTAAGTTTTTAGGTAGCTTATACACAGGCTTGAAACATACTAATTGAAATATATGAAAAAATCAGCATTAGGCCTATGTAAAGCTAATCAGGAAGCAAGAGAATCATTAACCCCAGAAAAAGAAAGAGAAAAGAAATGTAAAACAGTAGCACATGGCTCAGCATCAAACAATAAAACAATACTGATATAAGATGTAACAATCATGAGGAAAGAAAAAGGCGTGAAGAGGGGAGGTTTAACAGGGTTCCATACAAAGAGGGTCAACAGGTAAAGTGAAAAATAGGTCAGTTAAGGAACAGTAATATAAACATGCTACTTAGAAACATGGAGGTAAAGAGCCAGAAAAATAAACTCAACTTGTTGAAAGCTGTCTCTTGGAGGTGGGTATGAAGGGTGAGATAGGGGAGTATTAATATATAGTCTTTTATAAGTAACAGCTTTATTGAGATATATTTCATACACCACACAATTCACCTGTTTGAAGTATATAATTCAGTGGCATTCAGTATATTGGGCAACCATCACCATCAATTTTAGAATATTTTCATCACCCCAAAAAAGAAACCTAATACTCATTAGCAGCCACTCTGCATTCTCCCTAAGTCCTTCCTTTGTTGTTTTCAGTTCTAAATTGTGGTAAAATACACACAATACGAAGTTTACTATTTTAGTCATTTTTAAGTGTTCAGTTCAGTGGCACTAAGTACACACACACTTGAGCAACCATTACGACCATCCATCTCCAGAAATTCTTCATCTTCCCACAACCAGTAAGAATTCCCCACTGCCTCCCTCCCCAAGCCTTGCTGACGGCTGTTGCTGTTCTACCTTCTATTTGATTCTTCCAATTACCGTATATGAGTGGAAGCAAACAAAAATTGTCATTTTGTGTCTGGCTTATTTCACATAACACGATGTCTTCAGGGTTTACTCATGCGGTAGCATACTTCAGAGCTGCACTCTTTATGAAGGCCGAATAATACTCCAACACTCCATTGTGTGCACACACGTTTTAGTTATCCGCTCATCTACTGATGGACATGTGGGAATGCTTCTACTTTCTGGCTATCATAAATAATGTTGCTATGAAAATGGTGAATGAATATATCTGTTCAATCCCCTGCTTTAAGTTATTTTGTGTATATACCCAGAAGTGAAATGCTGGATAAAACGTTTACATTTTTAACTTATTTTTATTTTTTCACTTTAGGGTGTGCTGGCCTTCATTGCTGCACAGATTTTCTCTAGTTGCAGTGAGCAGCGGCTACTCTCTAGTTGCAGCGCACAGGCTTCTTGTTGCTTCTCCTGTTGCAGAGCACAGGCCCCAGGCGAATGGGCTTCAGTAGCTGCAGCACAAGAGGCTCAGTAGTTGTGGCTCACGGGCCTGAGAGTGTGTAGGCTTCAGAAAGTTGTGGTGCACGGGCGCAGTAGTAGCAGCTCATGGGCTCCAGAACATGGGCTCGGTAGTTGTGGTGAATGAGTTTAGTTGCTCCGTGGTATGTGGAATCTTCATGGACCAGGGATCAAACCTGTGGCCCCTGCACGGGCAGGTGGATTCCTATACAGGTTCGCCACCAGGGCAGTCCTGAAATGTTTAATTTTTTGAGGAAAAGACATATTGCTTTCCATAGTGACCGTATCATTTTATATTTCCATGAGCAATGCACAAAGGTTCCAATTTTTCCACATCCTTGCCAACACGTGTTTTCAGTTTTTTTTGTTTGTTTTTAATAAAAGCCATCCTAATAGGTATGAAGTTGTATCTTATTGTGGTTTTGATTTGCATTTTCCTAATGACTGAACTGAATGATTAGTAATGTTGAGCATCTTTACACGCTAGTCAAGTAATGCTCAAAATTCTCCAAGCCAGGCTTCAGCAATACATGAACTGTGAACTTCCAGATGTTCAAGGTGGTTTTAGAAAAGGCAGAGGAACCAGAGATCAAATTACCAACATCCACTGGATCATCAAAAAAGCAAGAGAGTTTCAGAAAAACATCTATTTCCGCTTTATTGACTGTGCCAAAGCCTTTGACTGTGTGGATCACAATAAACTGTGGAAAATTCTGAAAGAGATGGGAGTACCAGACCACCTGACCTGCCTCGAGAAATTTGTATGTAGGTCAGGAAGCAACAGTTAGAACTGGACATGGAACAACAGACTGGTTCCAAATAGGAAAAGGAGTACGTCAAGGCTGTATATTGTCACCCTGCTTATTTCACTTATATGCAGAGTACATCATGAGAAACGCTGGGCTGGAAGAAGCACAAGCTGGAATGAAGATTGCTGGGAGAAATCTCAGTAACCTCAGATATGCAGATGACACCACCCTTATGGCAGAAAGTGAAAAGGAACTAAAAAGCCTCTTGATGAAAGTGAAAGAGGAGAGTGAAAAAGTTGGCCTAAAGCTCAACATTCAGAAAACTAAGATCATGGCATCTGGTCCCATCACTTCATGGGAAATAGATGGGGAAACAGTGGAAACAGTGTCAGACTTTATTTTTGGGGCTCCAAAATCACTGCAGATGGTGACTGCAGCCATGAAATGAAAAGATGCTTACTCCTTGGAAGGAAAGTTATGACCAACCTAGATAGCATATTGAAAAGCAGACATTACTTTGCCAACAAAGTATGGCTATGGTTTTTCCAGTGGTCATGTATGGATGTGAGAGTTGGACTGCAAAGAAAGCTGAGTGCCGAAGAATTGATGCTTTTGAACTGTGGTGTTGGAGAAGACTCTTGAGAGTCCCTTGGACTGCAAGGAGATCCAACCAGTCCATTCTAAAGGAGCTAAGTCCTGGGTGTTCATTGCAAGGACTGATACTAAAGCTGAAACTCCAATACTTCGGCCACCTCATGTAAAGAGTTAACTCATTGGAAAAGACCCTGATGCTGGGAGGGATTGGGGGCAGGAGGAGAAGGGGACGACAGAGGATGAGATGGCTGGATGGCATCACCAACTTGATGGACATGAGTTTGAGTCAACTCCAGAAGTTGGTGATGGACAGGGAGGCCTGGTGTGCTGTGATTCATGGGGTCGCAAAGAGTGACCCCAAAGAGTGACATGACTGAGCGACTGAACTGAACTGAATGATTAGTAATGTTGAGCATCTTTTTATGTGCTTATTGGCCATTTATTTATCTTCTTCATAGAAATTTCTATTCAAGTCCTTTGCCCATTTCTGATTTGATTTGCTTGCTTTTTGTTGTTAAATCTTAGGAGTTCTTTATATAGTCTGAAATATTCACCGCCTTGTATTTGGTTTGTAATTCTTCTCTATCATCCTGTTGACTGTCTGTATATTCTGTTAATACTGACACACAATTTTTCTAATTTTGATAAGATTCAAATTATTTTTTCTTCTGTTTCCCATGACTTTAGTGCCATATCCAAGAATAACTGCCAAATCCAACATCATGAGGTTTTTTCTAAGAGTTTTATAGTTTTGTCTCTTTGATGCATTTTGGGTTAATTTTTGCATATAGTGTTTAGATAAGGGTTAAGCTTCATTCTTTTGCATGTGAATTTCCAGTTTTCCCAACTCCATTTGTTGAAAAGACTATCTTTTTCTTACTGAATAGAGAACTGGCATCCTTATAGAAAATCATTTGGCCATATATGCAAGGACTTACGTCTGGCCTCTCCAGTCTGCCCCATTGGTTAGTGTGTCTGTCTTTATGTCACTAAGGACAGTGTATGCTTTTGATCAGTGTAGCTTTGCAGAAAAATCTGAAATCAGGAAGTGTGAGTCCTCTAACTTTGTTCCTCTTTTTCAAGACAGTTTTGTAATTCAAGGTTCCTTGAGATTCCATATGAATTTTTCAACAAATTTTTCTATTTCTACAAAAAATATCATTGAAATTTTGATATGGGTTGCACTGAATCTGTAGATTGCTTTGAGTATTGTTGACATTTTACCAGTATTAAGCCTTCCAAGTGATGAACAAAGGATGTCTTACCATTTCTATACACCTTCTTTAATTTCTTTCAGCAATGTAAAGTTCTTATGGTGTAAGTCTTTACCTCCTTGGTTAATATGATTAAATATTTTATTCCTCTGATTTACTGTAAACAGAACTGTTCATTTTTTTTTCATATTGTTCATGATTAGTGAAGAAAAATCATTTTGTTTTTAAATGAGATGGTTAGATAGCATCACCAACTCAACAGACATAAATTTGAGCAAACTCCAGGAGATAGTAGGCGACAGAGGAGCCTGGCATGCTGCAATCCATGGGGTTACAAAGAATCAGAATGACTTGGTGACTGAACACCACCAACAACATGTATTACACAGATAAAAGATAAATACATCAAAAAGAAGACAAATATATTGCAATTCTCCAAAGATCAAGTTTAATCAGAAAGGAGATAAACTGTGTTTAAACAGTTTACATTATTCAAACAACCAGATTCTGAACTTTCCAAATTTTAAAAAATGTGAACATTTCATACTCTTCAGTATACTGTACTATAAAATGAAAGTAAATTTCCATGTATCTTTCTGTTGACCTGTGATTTTCTTATTGCAAATATAATTTGCTTTAGTTTTTTAAAAAAATTCACACCCTGTAACATATTTCACGAGAGATTCCATGTATCAACAGAGAATTATCTTCTGATTTCTTATATTCTCTTCCTTATATCTATGGGTTTTGCCAGATTCTGTCAGTATTCCAGGGACTTCCCTGTATATGGTAAAGAATCTGCCTGCCTGCTCTACCAAAACTTCTCATCCCTGGAGATATTCAACAGACATTCTATATGGAGGTTTCAATCCAGACTGGGAAGGTGAATGGAAAGAATTTAATCGATTTCTTTAATTCTTTTGCTTCTACTATTCTAGGATCATAGCAAATGAAGATGCCAAAAGACAACTGGAAGGTTTAGAGTTAAATAAAATAACAAAATCAACAACAAAACAAAAACAGTAAAATGAAAACTTTTGGTTCAATAATGAAATGTAGCCAAAGTGGCTTTGCTGTAAACCTAAGAATGTGCAACTTGAATGTGAGGAAAAAGTTTTAAATTTATTTTTAGAATTTCAATTGTCCACACAAATTCCAGATCAGAACTCTATGAAAAACTATCAATAAAATATTTATTGAATCACTATTATATTCCCAACATTATGCTAGGCACTAAGAACACAAAAACCAAAATAAATGTTCAGCTCCTGCTTTCACAGATCGCATGTAAATAATAACATGCAATCTGGAGGAGGCACCTTAAGTCAAGGGTGGGTAGTGAGGGAAATTCATGAAAAGAAGAGGTGACCTGAGCTGAGTCTTAAAGAATAAGGAGGAAGTAGGAATGATCTCTGACTGTATTGGGCACTGTACTGTAGGTGCAGGCTACAAAGACTACTCAGAGAAAATCTGTAGTTATGTCAATAAGGGGGACATTGTTCAGTTGCTAAGTGGTGTCTGATTCTTTGTGACTCAATAGACTGCAGTAAGTCAGGCTTCCCTTTTCTTCACCATTTCCTGGAGTTTGCTCAAACTCATGTCCATTGAGTTGGTGATGCCATCCAACCATCTCATCTTTTGCCACCACCTTCTCCTCCTGCCTTCAGTCTTTCCCAGCATCAGGGTCTTTTTCAATGATTTGGTTCCTTGCATCTGACTGCCAAACCACTGGAATATTAGCTTCAGCATCAGTCCTTCCAATGACTATTCAGGGTTGATTTCCTTTAGGATTAACTGGTTTGATCTCCTTGCTGTTCAAGGGACTCTCAAGAGCCTTCTCCAGCGCCACAGTTCAAAAGCATCAGTTCTTCAGTGATCAGCCTTCTTTATGGTCCAACTCTCACATCCCTACCTGATTACTAAAAAGACCATAGCTTCATCAGTAAAGTGATATCTTTGCTTTTTAATATGCTGTCTAGGTTTGTCCCTTTCTTTCCAGGAGCAAATGTCTTTTAATTTCATGGCTGCAGTCACCATCGGCAGTGATTTTGGAGCCCAACACCATAAAGTCTGTCATTGTTTTCATGTCTTACCCCATCTATTTGCCATGAATGATGGGACCAGATGCCATGATCTTAGCTTTTTGAATGTTGAGTTTTAAGTCAGCTTCTTCACTCTCCTCTTTCACTTTCATCAAGAGGCTCTTTAGTTCTTCTTTGCTTTCTGCCATAAGACTGGTATCATCTACATATCTGAGGCTGTTGATACTTCTATTGGCAATCTTGATTCCAGCTTGTAATTCATCCAGTCTGGCATTTCACATAATGTACTCTGCCTTTAAGTTAAATAAGCAGAGTGACAATCTATAGCTGTGACATACTCCTTTCCCAATTTGAAACCAGTCCATTGTTCCATGTCTGGTTCTACTGGTACTTCTTGACCTGCATACAGGTTTCTTGGGATGCAGGAAAGGTGATCTAGTATTCCCATTTTTTTCAAGAATTTTCCACAGTTTGTTGTGACCCACATGGTCAAAGGCTTTAACATAGTTAGTGATGTAAAGTAGATGTTTTTCTGGAATTTTCTAGTCTTTTTCTATGATCCAGTCGATACTGGCATTTGATCTCTGGTTCCTCTGCCTTTTCTAAATCCAGCTTGTACATCTGGAAATTCTTGGTTCACGTACTGCTGAAACCTTGCTTGAAGGATTTTGAGCAATATCTTGCTAGCATGTGAAATGAGCACAACTGTATGGTAGTTTGAACATTCTTTGGCATTGCCTTTCTTTGGGATTGGAATGAAAACTGACCTTCTCCAGTCCTGTGGCCACTGCTGAGTTTTCCAAATTTGCTGGCATACTGAGTGCAGCACATTAACAGCATCATCTTTTAGGATTTAAAATAGTTCCAGTGGAATTCCATAACTTCCACTAGCTTTGTTCATAGCAATGCTTCCTAAGGTCCAGTTGACGTCACACTCCAGGATGTCTGGCGCTAGGTGAGTGACCCCACCATAGTGGTTATCCAAGTCATTAAGATCCTTTTTATACAGTTCTGTGTATTCTTGCCACCTCTTCTTAACATCTTCTGCTTCTGTTAGGTCCATACCATTTCTGTCCTTTATCGAGCCCATCTTTGCATGAAATATTCCCTTGGTATCTCTCTTTTAGAAAAGATCTCTAGTTGTTCCCATTCTATTGCCTTCCTCTATTTCTTTGCACTGTTCACTTAAGAAGGCTTTCTTATCTCTCCCTATTATTCTTCGAAACTCTGCATTCAGTTGGGCATATCTTTCTCTTTCTCCTTGCCTTTCACTTCTTTTCTTTTCTCAGCTAACTGCAGGGCCTCCTCAACCATTTTGCTTTCTTGCATTTCTTTTTCTTTGGGATGGTTTTGGTCACTGCCTCCATAACAGAAGAAGCAAGAATCACAATCCTATGGCCTCCAGAATGAAAACCACATCACAGAAAACTAACCAAAATGATCACATGGATGTAACTTAATGACTCTTATCCACCATGCTGTGTAGAGCCACCCTAGTCGGTTGGGTCATGGTGGAGAGTTCTGACAAAACGTGGTCTACTGAAGAAGGGAATGACAAAGTTCTTCAGTATTCTTGCCTTGAGAACCCCATTAACAATATGAAAAGGCAAAGAGATATGAAACTAGAGATGAGCCCCTCAAGTCCGTAGGTGTCCAATATGCTACTAGGTAAGAGTAGAGAAATAGCTTTAGAAAAGAGGCTGAGCCAAAGCAAAAACAATGACCAGTTGTGGATGTTTCTGGTGGTGAAAGTCAAGTCCAATGCTGTAGAGAAATATTATTAGGAACCTGGAATGTTAGGTCCATGAATCAAGATAAATTGGATGTGGTCAAACAAGAGGTGGTGGCAAGAGTGAACATTGACGTTTTAGCCATCAGTGAACTAAAACGGATGGGAATGGGAGAATTTAATTCAGATGACCATTATATCTTCTATTGTGGGCAAGAATCCCTTAGAGGAAATGGAGTAATTTCTTAATTACTCCATAATTACTATTAATTACCATGATCAACAAGAGTCCAAACTGTAGTACTTGGGTGCAGTCTCAAAAATGACAGGATGATCTCAGTTCCTTTCCCAGGCAATCCATTCAACATCACAGTAATCCAAGCCTATGCCCCAACTACTAATGCCAAAGATGAAGTTGAACAGTTCTAGGAAGACCTAAAAGACCTAGAACTAACACCAAACAAAGACATCCACTTTATCATAGGGGACTGGAATGCAAAAGTAGAAGTTAAGAGATACCTGGAGTTAATAGGAAAGTTTGGCCTTGGAGTACAAAATGAAGCAGGGCCAAGACCAACAGAGTTTTGCCAAGAGAATGCACCACTGGTCGTAATAAACACCCTCTTCCAACAACATGAGAGATGACTCTACATATGGACATCACCAGATGGTCAATACTGAAGATGGAGAAGCTCTATACAGTCAGAAAAAACAAGACCTGGAACCGACTGTGGCTCAGATCATGAGCTTCTTATTGCAACATTCACACTTAAATTGAAGAAAGTACAGAAAACCACTAGGCCATTCAGGTGTGGCCTAATACAGTGGAAGTGACAAATAGATTCAAGAGATTAGATCTGAGAGACACAGTAGGGTGGAAAGCCATATGAAAAACTACTTACAAAACAGTAAGATGAAATGTTATAAAACAGAAATGTTATAAACACAGACTCAATGAGGAAAAGGAATACAGCACAGGAAAGGCAGCACACAGATGCCAGCGTCTGAGCTGGATTAGGGAAGGCTTACAGATGCTCAATGGGCCGCAACCCAGGGAAGATACAAAAGTGTGACATGAAAGACATCTAGGGTGGTTGGAATCTGCATGTGGTTTAATTTGGCTAAAATTGATATGCAGCAAAAGAAGGGGTGGGAAGAGAAATATAGTGAGAAAGGAAGGAAGAAATGATTCTATAAATGCAATTGGGAGATGCTAGTGACAAAACCTTCTTACTTTTTTTTCTGAAAAAACTTTATTTTTAATTTGAATGTTAAGAATTTTTCTTACTCCTCTGTGGGAATACTTGATTCATGAAATATATTAACTTTTGTTATTGCAAACACTTTTTTTAAACTTAAGTTTTACTCACTTTAAATTTACCTAAGTTTTAAAGTTTGATATAGTTAAAGTAATTGCTTTTTTGTAATTGATGCCTCTGTTTTTATGTGCATAAAGTCCAGTTGGAATGTAACTACAAGAGATGTTATTAAGATCCAACACAAGGTAAAACAGGAGGAGGAGAACCAAGGTAGATTCGATTAACAGCATGTGAGAAGAGAAAAAGCAGGAGAGAAAAGCACTGTCTGGAAGGCAAGATGCATTAAAGCATAACTTCCCAACTAACGAGCCCAAGTTGAGTCAGCTGAAGGTGGAGGAAGAATACTAAAAAATTATTTTCAAGGTTCAAAGGAGACAAATCTACATTTGCTTTCTCAAGAGTTAGAGTTGTTTCCAGTTTCCATAGATTTATAAAATCCTAAGTTTTCTCCTAAGTCCAAGGATCTTAGCATATCTTTTACTTTGATGGTTTCATTAAAACGGCAATTATCAAACTGAATTCCATTCTAATTCCACATGATTCAAGTAACCAATTCCTTTTTCCTCCTAGTAAACTCCCAAGTTTTCTTTGGTAGACCTACTTTCTCCTCTAAATTCTATGACGAACGAGAAATTTAACTTAAATAAGTTCAAGAACACCTTCTGGTTGTTTCAACTTCCACTTTTGCGGCTTTTAAGAATCTATGATGGTCTACTTTGACATAAGCTTTTGGACATATCCAAAAATTGGTGAGAAAAACAGTGAGTACAATGCAGATATTTAACCTTATTAACTTACAGGTAACAGTAAAATATAAATTCACTCTGACTACAGAAAACAGATTACTCACCTGCGACCACATTCTGAATATTTACCAATGTTTTTTAATATTAAGGCAGCTGTTAGTCGGATGTGTTTAGTTATTGGTCCCTCTTTTTCATCCTTAATAAGGAAAAGAAAAGAAAAAGAATAAAGATCTAAATCATACAGTGTTCACACCTTCATAGTTAAGGCTCCAAGGCTCACTTACTGTAAAATCTCGAAAGACAAGATTTCTTGATCCTCTCCTTAGAGCCATAAGGGCAGCACTGGGATGATTCACAATGGCCTTTTGTGCTCTAGGAGTTGAGCTTGTGCCCCCTACAGCTGGCTGCCTAAATTGACCAGGGAGAGGAAGAGATTGTTAACATGACAATTCAGGCAGACTGACAACAAATGACCAACCTGCCAAACCTGAACGTGGTTACTCGAAGTAGACACAGGGTGAGTAAAAGCTCTGGTGGCCCAGCAGTAATACTTACTCTTTGTGTCAACCGAGGCAAAAGGATTCATGGTCTTTTATTTGCAATCTATCAACTTTAAAGCAAACAACAGATGTCCTAGTACAACCCATATATATATATATAAATACAACCCATATATATATAAATTTAACCCATATAAATAGCTTAAAAGTTGAGTTCACATCTTTGAATGCAATGTTAAGATGTTAACAAAGAATAGTCTACAAGTTGAGCTGGATATTAGTTTTGCTAAATGGTACCTACAAGTAAAATATATCTCCTAAGAGTGTACTGGTATATGTGTAGGTCACCCAGGAAAAGATCATCTAATACGATAATAACATGAAATTATGCTAACTACTACATTTCAAACTATTACTATCTTATAGAATTTTTTATTAACCAATTTCAATCATTTCAGTATAGCTCTATTGTCCTTTAGCAAAGATGGAGGGACTGCAGAGACAGATTTTATATAAAATCAGATTCAAACTACTCTAGGTTTCCTTTGCCACACAGAAAAACTGCATCAGTCAGTATCCGTTGCATTCTGCTGAGGCAACTTCGGAGAGAGAACTGGCTCCCGGGAGAAAGTCCTGTTCCTGCCCCTCACTAGCTGCATGACTTTGAACCGTTCCATTTGCCCCTTTGCGCTTCAGGTTTCACATCTGTAAAGTGGGGATATTTCTGGCATTTTTTTACATGAGTAAACTAATTCTGAATATTAAGTTAACATAAAAGCAATCTCTAAATTGAAAGCCAATTTTGTCTATATCTACATATAGATTTCTCTAGATAAAGATCTATGTATCAACACAGATAAAAATTATTGACTATGTATAAATGACAAAGATTTTTTATTATAACGGATATACCAAAATAACCCTCCAAATTTGAACAAAATCAAACATACTGCAGCATACTATTATTAGCTACATAGAAGTGAAGTGAAAGTCAGTCAGTCATGTCCGATTCTTTGTGACCCCATGAATTGTAGCCCACCAGACACCTCTGTCCATGGGATTCACCAGGCTAGAATACTGGAGTGGGTTCTCAGGGATTGAACCTGGGTCTCCTGCATTGGAGACAGATTCTTTACCATCTGAGCCACCAGGGAGGCTGAAAGCTACATTAATATATACAAATTAAATACAGTTCACCCTTGAACAACATGGGAGTTTGGGTACCCACTCTCCCTGTAGTCCAAAATATGCATATAACTTTACATTTGAACCCCCACACCTGCAGTTCCGTATCTGTGGCTTCAACCAACCAGAGATGGAACAGCATCACAGTATTCACTGTGACAAACATCCACCTGTTAGCAGATCCTCCCAGTTGATACCTGTGTTGTTCATGGGTCAACTGTACAGTGAAAATTATAGAAAAAAGTATTTGGCAGAAAAGTGACTTTCCACTGCTTTGAGGGTAAATCTAAACTCATGTTTATGGCTTATGAAAGCCTCAGCTATTTTTTCCTCATTCTATAGATCTCAGTTTGGATTCACTTTCTATCCAAAGCCTTCTATGGTCTCCTACATTGGTGTAGGTGGGCTTTCACAGTGTCCTGTGCATTTGATGCCATTTAATAAGAATCATCTATATCTCTCATTGTATCTCCAGACTTGAGAATGGCAAAATATATCTTGGTCATGTATACTTCATGTCATATTTTAGTGCCTAGCTGAGGCATGAGTAGTAATGGAGAGAATAAAAAATAACGGGATGAATAAAGTATGTAAGCAGCTTCTGGTATTCCCACCCTTGTAGTTCTGTCTAGAATTTCAGCTCTCTGAAGTTAGACTAAACCGTGTCCTCAGAATTCCCTATGTTTGGCATAATGTTCAGTACACAGCAATATCTCAAAAAATGTTGACATTAATTTATCTTCATATTATAATAATTAAAATACAACTATCCCTTGGTATTCATGGGGGACTGGTTCCAGGACCCCCTGAGGATACCAAAATCCTAGAGCCAATCCCAGACAGATACCAAGCGATGGCAGTATTTGCATATAACCTACACACATCCTCTTGTGTGTTGTAAATCATTCAGATTACTTATATACTCAGTACAATGCAAATGATATGTAAATAGTTGCTGCTGCTGCTGCTGCTGCTGCTAAGTCACTTCAGTCGTGTCCGACTCTGTGTGACCCCATAGACGGCAGCCCACCAGGCTCTGCCATCCCTGGGATTCTCCAGGCAAGAACACTGGAGTGGGTTGCCATTTCCTTCTCCAATGCATGAAAGTGAAAAGTGAAAGTGAAGTCGCTCAGTAGTGTCCAACTCTTAGCGACCCCATGGACTGCAGTCTACCAGGCTCCTCCACCCATGGGATTCTCCAGGCAAGAGTATTGGAGTGTAGTGCCATTGCCTTCTCCAAAATAGTTGCTAGTATATGGCAAATTCAAATTTGCTTTTTAGAATTTCCTGAAAAAAAATTTTTTCAAATATTTTTGATCCCTGGTTGGTTGAATCTTCAGGTGTTGAACCTAAAGATCTGGAGGGCTGACTGTATTATTTAGAATTAAAGCCCTCAGTTGGAAACTACAAAATAGGAGATATTATGTAAATTTAATAAGGACCTTACAGGAATCCACAGTCAACTCAGAACTTGACTACAAGTTATTATAACTGTTCATGGAAATAAAAGGTAAATGAATAACAAACAGCAAATGTGACATATACATTTTACGTTGGACCATCACATGCCACTGTAGCCTCTCCTCAGGAGTAGTTGTAGGAATAAATCTCTCTGCCATTATCAAGTACATGTTCAACTCCTCTCCCAAAGGACAAAGAACCATATATTTATTTCCAATTTACAAAGCATTTCTCATAGATCATCTGCCATTACTACCAAGTGACTTGTCTGCAAAGTGGAATCAAAATATTAGAGCTACAAGGTACTTATACACCATGTGGTTCAGCCAATATAAAAAGTGATTCCTAGGGCACTTATGCACTTTGAACAGGGTCACATACATAGCTGGACTACAACCCAGGTTTCCTGTCTCCTGACATGCTGAATTGCCTTTTATTGCTATTTTGCCTAGTTTCCTGATTTGTCTTTTATTTAAATGCACAACAGGAAGTAAACTCATGTTCCTTACTTGGTAGAAGATTTTTGATTTCCTGCTTGTCCTGGTTCATCTTGTTTTAATCCTGCAAGCAGAGCATCCTTTGAACAGTGCTTGTCCTTTTTAAGAAAACAGAAGTAAAAAACATAAACATCAAGATCTCTAATGCAACTAAATGAGCTACAAGTCAAATAGTATTAAGAAAGTGTACCTGTAAGTGAGTGATGAAAGAAAACCTCTGTCGTTGAAAAGGCTCACAACCTTCCCAAAGACACTGCCCTGGATATACGTCTTTTCCTCCATGTTCAGTTGCTGCATGGTAGAAAACCTGTGAGGGGGTCTGAAACCACCTACAAAAAATAGAAGTAGTAGAAATGTTCTAACACTTAGATATGTTCTTTAAAATAGAAAACCTGCTCTCTTAATACAAAAGCTCCAGAACAAATAATGAGCAAAACAGTACAAATAAATATCATTCCAAATAATATTTTTAAAATTTCTGCTTATACTTAAAAGTCAAATACTCAAAAGTTCTGAACACTTCTGGTAATTAGATATAAGCTTAATATTTCACTCTCATTTCCCTAACTTCAACGAAAGTCAGTTAAGAATCTCTTGAAAGTAGATAAAATTTCATTTGAAAACACAACAGAACATAATCTCATAAACAAATACCATACTCTGTTGTACTTTTAGAAGCTGCTCAAGCATTTACCAGATTTCATATCACATATAATAAACTCCAGCATATTCAATCTAAAAATCTAAATGCTATAAACTTTGGTGAGTCTGGCTCTTAAGTTGAATTCACATTTTGTATGTCCATCCATGTTTAAGAAGTCATGTCTCTCGTTTCTCCAACGTCATACCTTACTCAGTTAGAGACCTTGAGGTTTAATAATACAAATACCTTAGTATATCTGGCCAAGGACAGAAATCTGAAGAAAATCAGACACTGTACTACTGCCTTGTTAAATAGAATATATGGCAATGAGAGAGAATACTGGAATCCAGACAGCAAAGACTACATTAAAAGACTTCAATTACTAACTACTAACTCAAATATTTATATAGTCAATATCTTTAAAGTTTATAGCAGAACTCTCTCAGAATTGAATTTTTTATGGATGTCAGATAAACATGTCTATATTTGAGCCAATTTCTGATGTGGAGCACATATATAATATTTCAAATTAATATTCCTTCAGGAAATAAATGATAGGCATTTTAAAATAAATTTTAATCAAAAGAACTGAATACTGAAGTATAAAAGATGATGTTAAAAACCATTGTAACTGACATATTTCATTCCATCTATATAAATACTTCATCTATATAAATAATTTCTGATAGTTTTATTATAAAACTATCATGGATTCAAAGAATTAATATAGTTTAAAGTGACTACCCAAAGCAATCTACAGAGTAAATGCATTCCCTACCAAAATTCCAATGGCATTTCTGACAGAAATAGAACAATTAATCCTAACATTTGTACAGAATCGCAAAAGCTCCCAAAAAGCTAACGCAATCCTTAGAAACATGAAAAGTTGGCGGCATCATGTGCCCTAATTTCAAACTATATTACAAAGCTACAGTAATCAAAACAGTATGGCATCTGCATAAAAACAGACACATAGAACAGAGAGAGCCCAGAAATAAACTCATGGATATATAATCAATTAATTTATGATAAAGAAGTCAAAAATATATAATAGAAAACAATGCCTTAATAAGAAATGTTGGAAACAATGCATAGCCACATGCAACAAAAAAGAAACTCAACTACTCTTTTATACCATACAAAAAAAAATTAACTCAGAATGGATTAAAGACTGGAATGTAAGGTTTGAAATCATAAAAGTCCTAGAAGAAAACAGAAGTGTTAAGTTGCTGAACACAGGCTTCAGCAATGATTTCTGCAGATTTGATACTGATACTAAAAACAAAAGCAACAATAAACAAAAATAAGCAAAAATAAATAAGTGGGACCACATCAAACTAAAAAGCATCTGTGAAAGCAATGGAAACAATCAACAAAGTAAAAGGACAATGTACTGAATGTGAGAAAATATTTACAAATCATACATCTCATAAGGGGTTAACATACAAAGCACATAAGGAACGCATACAGCTCAGCAGCAAAAATCCCAAAATTTTTAAATGGGTAGAGGTTCTAATTAGACACTTTTTCAAAGAAGACATACAGGTACATGAAGAAATCAATATCAAAACCACAATGAGATGTTACCTCACATATGTTAGGAAGACTACTATCAAAAACACAAGAAAGAAGTGTTGATGAGGATATGGAGAAAAACAAAACCCCTGTCCCTGTGCACCCTTAGTGAGAATGTAAACTGGTGTAGCTACTGTGAAAACTATAGAGATTTCTCAAAATATTAAAAATAGAACTACCATATGATCCAGCAATTCCCACTCTGGATATTTAGCAAATAAATGAAAACACTAACTTGAAAAGATATGTACACCCCCATGTTCACTGTAGCATTATTTACAAAAGCCAAGATACAGGAACAACCTAAGTATCCATGACAAGCCTAAACAGTGCATTAAAAAGCATAGATATCACTTTGCTGACAAAGATCAGTATAGTCAAAGCTATGGTTTTTTCAGTTGTCATGTAGAGATGGGAGAGTTGGGCCATAAAGAAGGCTGAGCACTGAAGAACTGATGCTTTCGAACTGTGGTTCTGGAGAAGACTCTTGAGAGTCCCTTCAACTGCAAAAAGATCAAATCAGTCCATTCTAAGAGAAATCAACCCTGAATATTCACTGGAAGGACTGATGGTGAAACTGAAGCTCCAATACTTTGGTCACCTGATGTGAAGAGCTGACTCATTGGAAAAGACCCTGATGCTGGGAAAGATTGAGGGCAGGAGGAGAAGGGGGTAACAGAGGATGAGATGGCTGGATGGCCTTATCGACTCAATGGACATGAATCTGAGCAAACTCTGGGAGAAGTGAGTAACAGAGAAGCCTGGTGTGCTGCAGTCCATGGGTTTGCAAAGAGTCAGACATGACTTTGTGATTGAACAACGGGTCCATCAACAGATGAATGGAAAGAAAATGAGAGAAATATTATACTGCCATGAAGAAAGGAGAAAATCTTGTCATCTGTAATCTGGATGGCCTCAAGGGAATCATGCTAAGTGAAATATGTCAAACCAAGAAAGACAAGTATCATATGAACTCATTTAATATGTGGAAGGTGAAAAAAAGAATAACAAAAAAAACCAAACCCTCCCACTAAGGTCACAGGTAAAGAGAAGAGACTGGTGGTTGTCAGAGGCAGGAGATGGGGGGCAGGATATGAAATAGGTCAAAAAGTACAAAACAATAGTTATAAAGAATCTGCCTGCAATGAGGGAGATCCAGGTTTGATCCCTGGGTTGGGAAGATCTTCTGGAGAAGGGAATGGCTACCCACTCCAGTACTCTTGCCTGGAGAATTCCATGGTGGGGTACAGTCCATGAGGTCACAAAGAATTGGACACAACCGAGCAACTAACACTTTCACTCATAATTCTATTTCATTAATATGAAATAATGACTGGAACACTACTATCACAAGAAGACAGGTCTCATTTTACTTTTAAGATTTTATCTAAATACTCTTAATTTATTAACTGAAAAGTAAAACCATTTACACACACCAGACAAACACACAAATCAAACTCCAAATGCACTGACTTGTCAGAGTCAAAATGTTATCTATTTTAAACTATTTTGTAATACATTAAATGAAGCAAGTTTATTTACAATACATAAAATTGATGAATCTACTGGTTAAAAGAAAAAAGAATGCAGTTAGTCCTTCTTTAAATCAATTTAAACTACTAAACACACACAACTCTGTGTGCATGTGGTTTTAAGACAACAGGAATTTTTAAGTGCTCAATTTACCTGCTAAACACAGGGTCTATTATGTCCCTTTTACCTATGGTGTTTCCACTCATCCTAATTCTATTTTCTCTCTATTCATCTAACTGTTTAAGTCATGCAAGCCAGACTTTAACTGAATATGGTACAAGGTAAAGTTCTAAAACAGTGATGAAGCTGGCTACAATGATAACATGAAGGTGGAAAGAAATTAAGGTTTCCAAATCCACTAAGTGGAATATTTGGACTTAAAATGCATAAATGTAATTTCAAATTAAAACAATGAGTTTTCAGGGAACTTTATTTTTTTCTGAGATGGGGAAGAATAAGACATGCAGTGGGATGTCACTAATGTCTACCACTGTGTCCAAACAATTTCCCTTACTTCTACTTTTCTATCAACAACCTACCTGGTCCCCTGAAACAAGCAACACGTTCATTTAAAGAGATGAGAAAATTTCATAAAGGCAACCAAATGAAAATAAAAATTTCCTGGGATTCAATTACCTAAACTGCTAACACTTTGGTTGTTGTTGCTGTTTAATCTTAAGTTGTGTCCGACTCTTTGCGAGCCCATGGCCTGTAGCTCACCAGGCTCCTCTGTCCAAGGGATTTCCTAGGCAAGAATACTGGAGTGGGTTGTCATTTCCTTCTCTGGTGGATTTCCTGACCCAGGGATCAAGTCCACATTTCCTGAACTGCAGGCAGGTTTTTTACTGCTGAGGCACCATAAGTCTTCACTTTGTCTTGTGTTTTTTAAACAAAACTGAGGTGTTTTGTTTTTTTTAATTGAAGCAGAGTTGATTGACAATGTTGTGTTAGTTTCTGGTATACAATAGGTGATTCGGTTATATACATATTCTTCTTCATATCCTTTTCCATAATGGTTTCCCTGGTGGCTCAGAGGGTAAATCATCTGCCTGCAATGCGGGAGACCCCCGTTCGATCCTGGGTTGAGAAGATCCCCAGGAGAAGGAAACAGCAACCCACTCTGGTACTCTTGCCTCAAAAATCCCATGGATGGAGAAGCCTGTCCATGGGGTTGCAAAGAGTCAGACATGACTGAGTGACTTTCACTTTCACTGAATATAGTAAGACCTTGCTATTTGTCTAATTTATATAATAGTAAGCTATATCTGTTAATTCCAGACTCCTAATTTATCCGTGCCCCACTTCCTTTCCCTTTCCATAACCATAGTTTGTTTTCTATGTCTGTGAGTCTAAGTAACTGGGTCTGTTACTAATACAATTTTATATACCACTGCCATATGGTTATATGATGCCTTTGTACAAATAAAAAGAATGTCCTTCCTTAAGATGCTTTATCACCATCTGTGAAAAACTGCTGTAATAAATACGCAACTTCTGGCATGTACAATGTGAAGGTTGCTTCCCCTCCTCCTCCCACACACTTTGGGGTCAAACAACCACAGGTAGAGGAACTAAGCAAATAACTTCACTCCAAAACTCATTTTACTTATTGTTACTCTAGCTTTCAGGATGGCTGTTGGAATTAAATATGGTGATACATGTAAAATTATTTGGCAAATAGTATGCCAACAATAAATGAGAGCTATTATCAACATAATCATTATTATTAGTAGTAGTTGTTGTAGTGGTAGCAGCGGTAACCTTTCATTTTAACCTTGCCCATCTTGTTAATCATGTACTCTGAGATCTTTTCCCCAGCTATTTCAACACTGTCATACCTTGTTCAGTAAAGTTTATTAGTCTATCTCCATGTTAATGGTCCCTATTATCAACTATTACTCACAACTCATTTTATTAATTTCTGCACCCAAAACCACTCCCCACAGCCTGCTCCAAACTTTTCACCTTTTGTTAAACACTGAACTTCAATCTTGTTAGAGCTCATCTTCACCTGTATTCGTGTGAATTTCTGAACTAAGTGATTTTTACATCTCTGGGTGGGGGGACGGGCTATTACTGAAAGAATTTGTTACTCTGTTAGAGCTTCCTTAACTTCCTTTTTCTTTATATTACATCTTCTGTCATTAATCATTTTTCCTTCCTTTGGATATTAGCCAGAAGTAGCCACTGTGTCCAGGGTTAACTCCTTCACTTACATACTGAATTCTATTTTGTTTCTTCATAAACTATCCCTTCTTTTGCATCTTCTATCTTTCTGTTTCTCCTGAATCTTATACTAAAGCATAACAATATAAATGCTACTCCAACTAAAAACAGTAGAAACACTTTTTTTTGGATCCTGTTACTTTCTCAAAAGATAGAAACTAGATTTACAGTATCTGGCAAAGTGATACAAAATTTAATACCTAGTACATTTATTACAGTAAATATATCCAACACTTTTTCTCAGTCACTGGCCATCTTTCAAAGATATATATATATATATATATATTATTTTCAATTACATCATCAATACAATTTATAATGCCTAATCTCCTGCTCATTACTCAAATAGTCACAGCTAAAGCTCAGGATTAGCCTTTATTCTTTCACTGAAATCCCCTTCAGCCAAATTCTTTTTTTCCTTTATCCTAGTGAAAAGCTGTTTGGTTCAACTGAACAAGTTATTCAATAAGGCTACTAGGTGCAAGTTTTCTGATTTTAATTCCCCTAAGCAAACACTTGAGGTTAAAACACTTACTACCAGAACTTTTAAAAGCCAAAAACCATGACATTATTGGTATAATCTATACCAATACTTTCAGAGAAGGCAATGGCACCCCACTCCAGTACTCTTGCCTGGAAAATCCCATGGATGGAGGAGCCTGGAAGGCTGCAGTCCATGGGGTTGCTGAGGGTTGGACACGACTGAGCGACTTCACTTTCACTTTTCACTTTTAAGCATTGGAGAAGGAAATGGCAACACACTCCAGTGTTCTTGCCTGGAGAATCCCAGGGACGGGGAGCCTGGTGGGCTGCCGTCTATGGGGTTGCAACAAGTCGGACATGACTGAAGTGACTTAGCAGCAGCAGTAGCATACCAATACTTTGGCCATCTCATGCGAAGAAATGACTCACTGGAGAAGACCCAGATGCTGAGAGGGACTGGGGGCAGGAGGAGAAGGGGATGACAGAGGATGAGATGCAGAGGATGAGATGGCTGGATGGCATCACTGACTCGATGCACATGAGTTTGGGTAAACTCCAGGAGTTGGTGATGGACAGGGAGGCCTGGTGTGCTGTGATTCATGGAGTCGCAAAGAGTCAGACATGACTGAGCAACTGAACTGAACTGAACTGAACGTATGATTACTAATATCATTTTTCCTACCATCAAACACTTAGGCATCATGAAAACATAAGTGAAGTAGATAAAGTACACTTTTTCTATTACTTTAAGATGTCATTATTTAAAATTCTTCAATCAATGCAGGAGGTTATATATTAATAGTATATATTATAATATTTAAATGATTTACCATATGTAAAAGAATGGTAAATGGTAAAATCATTAAAATATTATAATATATACTTTTTTACCATATGTAAAAGAACGAGTCTTCCCTGGTGGCTCAGACGGTAAAGTGTCTGTCTACAATGCAGGAGACCCAGGTTCGATCCCTGGTTTGGGAAGATCGCCTGGAGAAGGAAATGGCAATCCACTCCAGAACTATTGCCTGGAAAATCCCATGGACAGAGGAACCTGGTAGGGTACAGCCCATGGGGTCGCAAAGAGTCGGACACGACTGAGCAACTTCACTTTCACTTTCACTATATGTAAAAGAACAGTTTGAAAACAAACATCTGTAGCTATAAAGCTAAGATTATTTCCTCTGTCTTTAAAACAAAACTAAAAGGGCTGAAAATAGCACATTTACAGTTTTTTTAATTGCTCAATTTCTTGGCAAGTTATTTTTCCTTAATGACCAAAACGTATTCCATGTCCCTCTTAATAGCCCTCTTCCTGCAAAAAAATTTAATTTGACTTAAAACACATGTGATACTCTGCAGGAAAATTTTCATTTAAAAGCAAAATATGCATTTAATAAATGCACTAAATGATACATCAAAAAATCTACACTGCAAACACATTTCAGTTTTTAAAACAGCTGTATTATTAGTTGTAAAAAGCAATATTACTAGTGGGGAACTAAATGCTTCTGTTGCTGCAGACATGAATTCTCTACTCCCAGCTTCTTTGCCCCAGTCAGCCCAGATTCAAAGCCACAGATAGAAACAACTGACTGACTGGCTTAGTTGCCAAAGAAAATGAGGAAAGATGCAAGTATGTGGTCTATTTTTGGCTTTTAGAGAAAGAGATTGTACCTCCCAGTAATACTCAATTTATGTACTGAGTAATACTCAAAAGTATCTCAACTGAGGAAGAGGGTTCCAGTGGAAGACAGCCAAAACCAACAGTCTTTGGCTCTGCTTCTTTTCCTCCTAATAAGTAATAATATCAATAAAAATAAAATATTAATAATAGTAGAATATTATTAACAACCAACTTATTACTAACCTACTGTTCTGTAATGCAGTTACATATTTTGTATAGCAAAACAGAAAATGTATTGTCAGGGATCTTGGTTAAATATGCTTTTAAAATGTGAACCCTCCAGTAAAATCTGAATATGGGATAAAATAATAGTTCACAGTTGAAAAGTAGTATGGAAACATATTTGAACAAGTTAGGCATTACGATAATGTTATGCTTAATAAACTAAACAGAAGCTTGGAGATAACACTGAATGGTATGTGTGTTTGTTTATTTTCAATAAGATAAATAAAGCATGCAAATACACCGAATCTTTGGATTTTTACTTGAATTCTTTGAAAGTTACGGCAGTATACTACTTCATACCATTCTCGACAAAGCTGAACACAGTATAAAGCACCTCTTTTTATATGAAGTTCTGTTTGTTCAGAACTTATTATGTACTCATATATTCACAAACATCATCTTACTTGAATTCTGTGACAGCCTTCTGAAGAAGGCAAAACTATCACCACTATACTGCTGAGGAAACAAGCTTTTAAGCTTACTGTAACTTTCTAGAGCCATAGTTTCTAGAGCCATGTGGCAAGAGTTGGGATTTGAAAACAGGTATGTCTAACACTAAAGATCTGATTTTTTTCTACTATCCTAGAACACATGACTGTTTACTTGGGTAATTTGTACACATTCATTACTAGGTAAAAACTGAGGCATTACACTTTTATACACACCATCCATTATACTATGATTTTTTTCTTTAAATGTTAGAAAATTCTGAAAGAATACTAGGTTTGAGATTAGCATTTGTACCTAATTCTCCTTATTGTGTACACCACTCTCAAAGAACAAAGTTTATTTAATAAGCTACAGGCTAGATTTCTGACCCCAAGAAATTCTTTTACCAAATATTTTAAGGAACACTGAAAAGGACTTCAATACAATTTGCAAATTGGTCTCATAGTATGTAACTTTTTGGTTTCAGGTACCATCTTCAAGTAGTCTTTGGTACTCAGTGTTTGAAAGAACAAAGCAAGGTAAAAACAAACAAGAGATCAAAGACAAACTATAACGATACATTATATATTTCAATTATAAACTGACGTTAACATCATGCTGACAATATATTAATAAGAATAAAGATAAGAATAAGGACTTCTAGTCTCTGTTCAGACATATAAAGAGCCTGGAAGTTGTCACTCCCATCCTCAGAACAAGAAAAACTGTGGAACAAAATGAAAATTAACAACATTTAAAATCATCAGAGAACTGAGGTCACAAGGCAAACTGTTTCCCTGAAAACTAAGTAGACTGCTGAATATAAAGAAACAGAAATAATTGCTTAAATCAGTAACTGAGAGGAATACTGAAGCAGAAACCATGAATTGACGGAGACCCAGTATGGACTATCCTGAAAGGTAAAAAATCCTGAAGGGCCAATCTCTAGGGAAAGCCCACACTTTTGTGAGTTTTATATCTAGGAACCCTAGCAGGTTCTCCTGGTAGACTGGGGAAAAACTCCCTAATACTTACAACAGGTAGAGGGAGAAAGTAACATTTTAAAATATGCCTGGGGTGTTCTTTTCTCCTTAATTAAGGCCTGCTCTCAAGAAAAATTACCAGAGCCTTATCTGACCTAGGGGAAAAGCAAACATAATTTGAGCCCCTTCAGATTCCCTGTCTCATATAAGGGGAGAAAAACAATGGCCATGAAACTCTTCTCAAAGTCATAGCTCCAGAGACTCAAATCCACCTTTCAAAAAGGTAAAATTTAATCATGAGAACGTTTCCCCTGCCTAGTATGCTATCACTTCATAAGCAGTGTTCCAACAGAACTGAGGATTACAACTGAGAGAGCTGTCAGATACAGACTCTACTTTAAAAGGAATATCTAAGGAAACCCAAACACAACAGCAAACATTAACAAAGCATAACTCCTTGCTAAACAAACACAAAACTCACACCGAAAGTCTATTTATCTCAGTTCCTATTAAGTGATGCACATCCAACATTCAACAAAAAGACATGCTATGTGTTAAAGCAAAATTAAACTACAGACTGAAAATATAATAGAAGCATCAGAACCAGACTCAGGCATGGCAGAGATTAATTGGCATGGCAGAGATAATTCCCAGAATTATCACCCTGGGAATTTTAAATGATTATGATTAATAGGTTAAGATGCTAATCAAAAAAGGTGTACCACGTAAGAAGAGATGAGTAATGTAAGCAGAGAAATGGAGATATTAAGAATCAAAAGGAAATGCTAGAAATAAAATAAAAAAAAAAAAACAACTGAAACAAAGGATGCCTTTGATGAAAATCATCAGTAGACTAGACATGGCCAAAGAATTGATGAGCTTGAACATATGTCAACAGAAATGTCCCAAACTGAAGAAGAAAGAGAAAAGAAGAATTGAAAAAAACAGAAAGAGAATGTCCAAGAACTGTGAGACAATTACAAAAGGTATAACATACGTATATTGGGAATAGCAGAAGGAGAGGAAAGAGAGAAAAAACAAGAAATACTTGAAGTAAGAACGGCTGAGAATTTTCTAAAATTAACAACACATCAAACCACAGATCTAGGAAACTCACAGAACATCAGATAGGCTAAATGTAAAAAAAAAACTACACTGAAGCATATCTTATTCAAACTGCTAAAATCCAAGGACAAAAAAATCTTGAAAGAAGCCAGAGAGAAAAAATCCTTACTAAGAGAACAAGGATAAGATTATCCTGGATGCTTCTTGAGAAACTATGCAAGGAAAAAGAGTAGCGTGAAAAATTTCTATAAAATGTTGAAAGAAAAAGATTCATCAACCTAGAATTTTGTGTACACAAAATTGTCTTTGCAAAGTGAAGGAGAAATAAAGACTTTCTTGGATAAACAAAAACTGAGTGCGTTTGCACAGTACATCTGACTACAAGAAATGTTAAAAGAAGTTCTTTAGAGACAGAGAAAGTGGTAGAGGTAAAAATAACTAAGATCTATATAAAGAAAGGAAGGGTGTTAGAGAAGGAACAAACGGAGATAAAATATTTCGTATTTCTATCGACTGATCTAACAGACTAATGATTGTTCAAAATATTGATAAAGCAACAATGTATTTGGCAATTATAACTTCTGGATAAGTAAAATCAAGGACAACAATGGCATAAGGGACACTAGGAAAGACGAATACTCTGGTACAAGGTACCTAAAATATCCAGGAAGCCATATATTGTTTGAAAGTACACTTAGAATACCTATAAATATATATTTCAAACTCTAGGAAAACCATAAAAAATTTTCAAAGAAGCAATTATACTAAGAGAGAGAAGAAAATGGAACCATATAAAGTACTCAATTAAAAGAAAAGAGAGGAATAACATGGACAAAAGAAACACAAACAGTGGAATAAACAGAAAACATTTACAAATATGATAGACATTAATACAATTGTATCAATAATCATTTTAAATATGACTGGTCTAAATATACTAATTAAGAGACAAAGACTGGCAAAGTAAATATAAAACAATGTGTGGTTAAATGAAAAGGCACAGACTAAAAGTAGAGCAAAGGAGAAATATATACCATGCTGCTGCTAAGTCACTTCAGTCATGTCCGACTCTGTGCGACCCAATAGACGGCAGCCCACCAGGCTCCCCGTCCCTGGGATTCTCCAGGCAAGAACACTGGAGTGGGTTGCCATTTCCTTCTCCAGTACATGAAAGTGAAAAGTGAAAGTGAAGTCGCTCAGTCATGTTCAACCCTCAGTGACCCCATGGACTGCAGCCTTCCAGGCTCCTCCGTCCATGGGATTTTCCAGGCAAGAGTACTGGAGTGGGGTGCCATGCTAACACTAATCAAAAGAAAACTGGATTAATTACATTAATTTCATAAAAACAGACCTGAAAGCAAGGATACTATGAGGGACATTATTACATAATGATAAACATGTCAATTCTTCACAAAGATAATTCTTAAGGTATATAATTCTAAAACAAGGCATCAAAATATGAGGCACAATCTGATAGAACTGCAAGGAGAAATAGAAAAATCCACCATTGTATTTGGAGACTTCAGCACACCTCTACTTGTAACTGGTAATTCGAGCAGGCAGAATATCAGTAAGGATGTAGTTGAACTACACAGCACCATCAATCAATTGGATTTAACTGACATTTATATAAGACTTCATTCAATAATAGCAGAAAACACATTTTTCTCATGCTTAAAGGAACATTCACCAAAATAGACCATATAAAACATACCTTAACAAATTTAAAATAATACAAATAACATAAAATAAGCTTTAAGATCTCAATGGAATTAAACTAGAAACCACTAACAAAGAGAGAGCTGAAATGTCTCAAAATATCTGCAGATCAAACAACAAACTTCTAAAACATTCTAACTAATTGAAAATGAAAATACAACTTATCTAAATTTGTGGGCTACAGCTAATAGAGTATACAGAGAAAAGTTATAGCATTAAATGTATGTATTAGAAAAGACCATCTAAAATCAATAACCTAAACTTCCATCTTAGGAAACTTAGAAAAAGAAGAGCAATGTAAACTCAAAGCAAACAAAAGAAAAGAATAAAAGTCAGAGTAAAAATCAATTAAAGGAAAACAGACAATCAAGAAAGAAAATCAACAAAACCAGAAGCTGAAAAAGATAAACCTCTAGCCAGCTTAAGCAAGAAAATAAGTCAAAGAAAATACAGATTACTAATACCAGATACAAGGGGGCTGCGGGGCTATAGGTACTGAGCCCACAGGTATTAAAAGCAGTGGTCCCCAACCTTTTTGGCACTAGAGACTAGTTCAGTGGAAGACAATGTTTCCACGAACTGGGGAAGGTATTGAGATTATTCAAGCAAATTACATTTATTGAACTCGATGAACAGGAAGTGGAACTCAGGCAGTAATGCAAGCGATGGGAGCAGCTGTAAACACGTGAAGCTTTACGTGCTGGCCTGTCACTCGCCACCTACTGTGTGGCCTGTGTGGCTTGGTTCTTAACAGGCCACAGACCAGTACCAGTCTTTGGCTCTGAGGTTGAGGACCCCTGATAAAAAGCATAATAAAGGAATATTATAAATAATTTTATGCCACAAATTTGATACTTAGATGAAATGGAACAAAAAAGACATAATCTGCCAAAACTCCACAAGGATTAGCAGATAATCTGAAAGAAACTGAATTAATAACCTTCCAAAGACAAAAAAAAGCACTAGACCTAGATGCTTTCACTGGTGAATTCTACCAAACATTTAAGGTAGAAATGATACCAATTTTCTAGGATTCCTAAAGAAAATGGAAGTGGAGTGAATATTCCTAAATCATTCTCTAAGGCTAGAATTATTGTAGTACTAAAATCACACAAAGATAGAAAAACTACAGACTAGTATCTCTCATGAACACAGATGTGAAAAACAATCACAAATCAAAGCAAGCGATGTATAAAAAGAACTATATACTAATCAAAAATGAATGAAATGAATGATTCACTTTGTCAGTGTGGCCTCCCTACCCTGTTTTACTCCTTTGCTAAGCCATTGAGGCCAACTGTGAGTGAAAGTCACTAAGTCAAGTCCGACTCTTTGGAACCCCATGGACTATATAGTCCATGGAATTCTCCAGGCAAGAATACTGGAGTAGGTAGCCTTTCCCTTCTCCAGGGAAACTTCCCAACCCAGGGATCGAAGCCAGGTCTCCCGCATTGCAGGTGGATTCTTTACCAGCTGAGCCGCAAGGGAAGCCCTGAATAAGTATCTTAAGGAAAGCTGGAAAAAAAAAATTTATTTATTCCAGGTATGACAGGCTGGTTCAATATTCAAAATTTAATTAATCTAATCCACCACACCAAAAGCCTAAGGAAGAAAAATTGTGTAATTATATCAACAGATATAGAAAAAGCATCTGACAAAGTTTAATACCAATGGATTACTAAAAACTTGGTGAACAGCCCAATTAAAAAATGAATTAAAAATCTAAACAGGCACCCCACCAAAAAGAATATACAAATTGTAAATAAGCATAAATACTCAACATCTTTTGTCATTAAGGTAATACAAATTAAAATGAGATATAGAACGGCTAAAATCGAAAAAGCTGATCGTATCAAATGCTGGTGAGGATATGGAGCAACAGAACTCTCATTCATTATATTGGTGGAATGCAAAACGGCCCAGCCACTTTGGAAAACAGTTTGATAGTGTCTTACAATGTTAAACATAGTATTACCATACAATCAAGCAAATGTAATTCTAAATATTTGCCCAAATTATTTGACAAAGTACGTCCACACAAAAACCTGCATACAAATGTTTATAGTGGCTTTATTTATACTTGTCCAAAACCAAAAGTAACCAAAATGTCCTTCTATGGTTGAATGAGTAAGCAAACTGGTACATCCATACAATGTAGTATCATTCAGCAATAAAAATAAGTGATCAAGCCACAAAAGGCATGGAAGAACCTTAAATACTTATTGCTAAGTGAAAGAAGTCAATCCTAGAAGGCTGCATATTGTATGATTCCAATTACATGACAGTCTGGAAAAGGCAAAACTATACAGAGATAGTGAAAAAAAAATCAGTATTTTAGCAGGGGTTAGAAAGGGAGGCAGTTAGGAGAAATGAATATGTGAAGAACAGAAGATTTTCAGAGTGGTAATAATATTCTGTATGACACTATAACGGTAGATCCATGATATGCACGGTCAAAATCCAGAGAAGTGTATATAACACAAAGAGTGAATCTTAATGGAAACTATGGACTTAGTTAGTTCTAGTCATCAATCATAACATATATACTACACTAATTCAAGACGTTAATATTAGGGGAAACTGTGCAAGGAAGAGAAAGTATATGAGAAAACTTGCACTATAGGTTCAACATTTCTATAAACCTAGAACTGCTTTAAAAAACAGTCTATTCAGTATGGAGATTCCTTAAAAAAAACTAGGAATAAAACTATGATATGACCCAACAATCCCACTATTTGGCATATACCCTGAGAAAACTATAACTGAAAAAGACACATGTACCCCAGTTTTCACTGCAGCACTATTTACAATAGCTAGGACATGGAAGGAGAAGGCAATGGTACCCCACTCTAGTACTTTTGCCTGGAAAATCACATGGACAAAGAAGCCTGGTAGGCTGCAGCCCATGGAGTCGCTAAGAGTCGGACACAACTGAGCGACTTCACTTTCATGCCATTGGAGAAGGAAATGGCAACCCACTCCAGTGTTCTTGCCTGGAGAGTCCCAGGGACAGGGGAGCCTGGTGGGCTGCTGTCTATGGGGTCACACAGAGTCGGACACAACTGAAGTGACTTAGCAGCAGGACATGGAAGCTGTGGTATACGTGTACACACACACACACACACAGACCAGAATATTACTCAGCCATAAAAAGGAACATGTTTGAGTCAGTGCTAAGAAGGGGATGAATCTAGAGCCTGTCTATTATACAGAGTGAAGTTTAGTCAGAAAGAGAAAATCAAATATTGTATATTAACACATTTAAATGGAATCTAGAAAGATGGTATTGATAAATCTATTTTCAGGGCAGTAATAAAGATGCAGACATAAAGAACAGACTTATGGACAAGGAGAGGGGGAAGGAAAGGGTGGGACGAATGGAGAGAATTGCACGGAAACATACACAATACCATATGGAAAATAGATAGCCAGTGGGAATTTCTTATATGACTGAGGGAACTCAAACTGGGACTCTGTGACAACCTAGGGGGTGGGATGGGGTGGGAGGTGGGAGGGAGGTTCCAGAGGGAGAGGACATATATACAGCTATGGCTGATTTGTGCTGCCGTATGGCAGAAACCAACACAATATTGTAAACCAATCATCCTTCAATTGGGCTTCCCCAGTGGCTAGACAGCAAAGAATCTGCCTTCAGCGTGGGAGACCTGGGTTTAATCGCTGGGTCTGGAAGATCCCCTGGAGAAGGGAATGGCTCCCCACTCCAGTATTCTTGCCTGGAGCATGCCATGGACAGAGGAGCCTGGTGAGCTACAGTCCACAGGGTCACAAAGAGTCAAATACGACTGAATGACCAACACAATCCTTCAATTAAAAATAAAATATTTTAAAAGTCTATGAATTTTTTTGAAGAAATAAGATAAATATTACCACTACTATTATATAGCTCACATAGACCACAGCCTTGTCTAACTCAATGAAACTAAGCCATGCCATGTGGGGCCACCCAAGACAGGCAGGTTATGCTGGAGAGGTCGGACAGGATGTGGTCCACGGGAGAAGGGAATGGTAAACCACTTCAGTATTCTTGCCTTGAGAACCCCATGAACAGTATGAAAAGGCAAAATGATAGAATACTGAAGACAATGGATGAGATGGCTGGATGGAATCACCGACTCAATGGACCTGAGTTTGGGTAAACTCCGGGAGTTGGTGATGGACAGGGAGGCCTGGCATGCCTGGTGATTCATAGGGTCGCAAAGAGTCAGACAAGACTGAGCGACTAAACTGAATTGATTATATAGCTGTTCTGGAAACACTCGATATTACAATTGGATGAGAGGACTAACTAAGGCATAAATATAGAAAACCACCACCAGTCAAAAATACAGTGGAAGTTAAGATCATTTATGAATAACAAGAAATAAAAACTATGACTAGCAATAAAATTACAAAAGTTGTAGAATTTATGGGAACAAATATTCAACCCTATACTGGGTTGAAAAAGACTATAATACCATGGAATGATACTTTTTCCTTCTAAGGAAAAAAATAATCAATACTGAAAAAATATTCACTACCTAAAAACAAACAAAAATAGCCATTCATTAAAAGCAATTAAAATAAAAATCCCAACATGGTTCCCTGGGGGAATCTCTGGAAATTCTAAAGTTCATTTGAAAACAGGATAAATATCTGTGTAGGTACCAAGTCTGATTTATATATCACTTTAATTTTGAAAATTAACACAGTGCCTGATACAAGGTAAGTGCTTGAAAAAATCAGAAACACTGAAAAGGGAAATTAGGAGGAGGAACTTGCCACCCAACGTCAAAATTGAAAGTGACAGTATGATAAGGACAGAGACCATTGGGATAACAAGTAATTCAGAAACAGAAAAAGCATACAGAAATTAAGTACATATCAAAGGTGGCCATTCAAATACCTAAGGGAAAAATGAACTAGTCAAATATTAGTCATTTGGAAAACAACAATCATACTTCACTTTACACAGAAACTAAATTACTGATGGATCAAAAAGTTAAAATATTAAAGTGCAGAAGACAACAAAATGTGTAATTTACGATCTAAAAGTTGAGAAGGTTGTTCTGAACATGAAACATGGTTTTTCTGAAGCATGGTTTTTCTAGTCTCTTCACTGAAAAGTCCTAGAAACAAGAGCCAATGTAAAAGCAATGGATACTTCCTGAAGCCCAGATTAAATATCATTTCCCATTAAAAGACATCAGATGTCCTGGCTATGGTTTTTCCAGTGGTCATGTATGGATGTGAGAGTTGCACTATAAAGAAAGCTGAGTGCAGAAAAATTGATGCTTTTCAACTGTGGTGTTGGAGAAGACTCTTGAGAGTCCCTTGGACTGCAAGGAGATCCAACCAGTCCATCCTAAAGGAGATCAGTCCTGGGTGTTCATTGGAAGGACGGATGTTGAAGCTGAAACTCCAGTACTTTGGCTACCTGATGCGAAGAGCTGACTCATTTGAAAAGACCCCGATTCTGGGAAAGATTGAGGGCAGGAGGAGAAGGGGACAACAGAGGATGAGATGGTTGGATGGCATCACCGACTCAATGGACATAGGTTTGGGTGGACTCTAGGAGCTGGTGATGGACAGGGAGGCCTGGCGTGATGTGGTTCATAGGGTCACAAAGAGTTGGACAAGACTGAGTGACTGAACTGAACTGAACTGTCCTTGGACAAACAGTTGATTCCCCGTATAGGGCAGGAAATACACAAATTAAGTCCAGAACATTTCATCTAACAGGGAGAAAGGAAGTTATCAAAGACAAATTAGATCACATCCAGGTTGAACAGGCCTTCACTGGCCAAAGACGGGACAATCTGAACATTAAGAAGGATATAGTATCTGCAATGGATTGAAGTTATCTCAAATATACTTATGTTCACAAGTTCATTCACAACCAAAACCAAATTAAAAACCAAAAACCAAATTAAAATCAAAATCAAAATTAAAAAACAAAAACAAAAAACACCTCATCTCATAGTCACCTTTGTACAGTTAGTAAACAACTCTTTATTTTGAAAATTGGTAAATAAGAGAAATATTCAATAATCTGGCTTTTTCTCTAAAAACTATTCCTCAGAGAAATCAGACAACTGATAAAAAGGAAACTTTACATTTTATAACGATAAAATAATGTATCTAGGCCGTAATTTTCAATGGCTGTTTACATCACAAAAAGAGACACTAGACAGTGCCTATTGCCTGATGGAGCACACAACGCCATTTCTAAAACGCTGCTCATAAAAATCAAAATGGACTCTTATCAAACTTCTGGACCTAATCACTAATATACAGAAAATTCAAAATCAGAGTAACATGCTACACAATAGCAGCAAAATCAGACTGTGATGCTTTACAGGACAAATGACCTGCTGTTATCAACAAAAACTGTGAGGAGAAAAATGGAGAGATGGAGGGTTATCTGCAGATTAAAAAAGACATAACAGCCTTTTCAACCTCAGTCAATGTTTGAATCTTGCATTCCAATTCAAACTCCAAATAAACAGAAGACAGTGGAGAAATGTAAACACTGACTGCCTATTTGAAGAACTCATAAAATTGAAGCAATGGACATCACCAGATGGTCAACACTGAAATCATATTGATTATATTCTTTGCAGCCAAAGATGGAGAAGCTCTATACAGTCAGCAAAAACAAGACCAGAGCTGACTGTGGCTCACACCATGAACTCCTTATTGCCAAATTCAGACTGAAATTGAAGAAAGTGGAGAAATCCTCTAGACCATTCAGGTGTGACTTAAATCAAATCGCTTACGACTATACAGTGGAAGTGAGAAACAGATTTAGGGATTAGATCTATAGACAGAGTGCCTGATGAACTATGGACAGAGGTTCATGACACTGTACAGGAGACTCGAATCAAGCCCATCCCCAAGAAAAAGAAATGCAAAAAAGCAAAATGGCTGTCTGAGGAGGCCTTACAAATAGCTGTGAAAAGAAGGGAAGAGAAAAGCAAAGGAGAAAAGGAAAGATATACCATTTGAATGCAGAGTTTCAAAGAATAGCAAGGAGAGATAAGAAAGCCTTCTTCAGCGATCAATGCAAAGAAATAGAGGAAAACAACAGAATGGGAAAGACTAGAGATCTCTTCAGGAAAATCAGAGAAACCAAGGGAACATTTTATGCAGATGGGCTCGATAAAGGACAGAAATGGTAGGAACCTAATAGAAGCAGAAGATATTAAGAAGAGGTGGCAAGACGACACAGAAGAACTGCACAAAAAAGATCTTCATATCACGATGGTGTGATCACTCACCTAGAGCCAGATATCCTGGAATGTGAAGTCAAGTGGGCCTTAGAAAGCATCACTACGAACAAAGCTAGTGGAGGTGATGGAATTCCAGGTGAGCTATTTCAAATCCTGAAAGATGATGCTGTGAAAGTGCTGCACTCAATATGCCAGCAAATTTGGAAAACTCAGCAGTGGCCAACAGGACTGGAAAAGGTCAGTTTTCATTTCAACCCCAAAGAAAGGCAATGCCAGAATGCTCAAACTACTGTACTATTGCACTCATCTCACACGCTAGTAAAGTAATGCTCAAAATTCTCCAAGCCAGGCTTCAGCAATACATAAAGCGTGAACTTTCAGATGTACAAGCTAGTTTTAGAAAAGGCAGAGGAACCAGAGATCAAATTGCCAACATCCACTGGATCATGGAAAAAGCAAGAGACTTCCAGAAAAACATCGATTTCTGCTTTATTGATTATGTCAAAGCCTTTGTGTAGATCACAATAAACTATGGAAAATTCTTAAAGAGATGGGAATACCAGCCCACCTGACCTGCCTCCTGAGAAATATGTATGCAGGTCAGGAAGCAACAGTTAGAACTGGACATGGAACAACTGAACAGGGAACAACAGACTGGTTCCAAATTGGGAAAGAAGTACGTCAAGGCTGTATACTGTCACCCTACTTCATGTCACCCTATATCATGACAAACGCTGGGCTGGAGGAAGCACAAGCTGGAATCAAGATTCCGGGAGAAATATCAATAACCTCAGATATGCAGGTGACAACACCCTTATGGCAGAAAGTGAAGAGGAACTAAAGAGCCTCTTGATGAAAGTGAAAGAGGAGAGTGGAAAATTTGGCTTAAAGCTCAACGTTCAGAAAACTAAGATCATGGCATCTGGTCCCATCACTTGACGGGAAACAGATGGGGAAACAGTGTCAGACTTTATTTTGGGGGGCTCCAAAATCACTGCAGATGGTGACTGCAGCCATGAAATTAAAAGACGCTTACTCTTTGGAAGGAAAGTTATGACCAACCTAGATAGCATATTGAAAAGCAGAGACATTACTTTGCCAACAAAGGTCCGTCTAGTCAAGGCTATGGTTTTTCCAGTGGTCATGTACGGATGTGACAGTTGGACTATAAAGAAAGTAGAGCACTGAAGAGTTGATGTTTTTGAACTGTGGTGCTGGAGAAGACTTTTGAGAGTCCCTTGGACGGCAAGGAGATCCATCCAGTCCATCCTAAAGGAGATCAGTCCTGGGTGTTCATTGGAAGGACTGATGTTGAAGCTGAAACTCCAGTACTTTGGCCACCTGATGCGAAGAGCTGACTCATTGGAAAAGACCCTGATGCTGGGAAAGATTGAGGGCAGGAGGAGAAGGGGACGCCAGAGGATGAGATGGTTGGATAGCATCACTGACTCAATGGACATGGGTTTGTGTGGACTCCGGGAGTTAGTGGACAGGGAGGCCTGGCGTGCTGTGGTTCATGGGGTCGCAAAGAGTCGCACATGACCTAGTGACCTAACTGAACTGAACTGAATGTTATTTTTCTGCAGGGTTATAAATTATGGTTAAAGAGTAGTGTCCTAGTTTTTTAGAGATACATGCCTGCAGATTAAAAAAGAAATTACTAACATGCGTGATGTAAGGGTGAGTAGTGCATTTCACAATAATTTATCGGTAAAAGATATAATTTTAGTTCTAAATCTGTATGAATCAAGGAAGATTCTTCATTAATATTTTTGATCAGATATTAAAGAAATCAGAGCATAGTTATTTAGCGACAATAGCCACTACATGTATTTTTCCACCTGGAATTTAAACTAAAAATGAACAGCCATCCCTTGGTATCCATTGGGGATTGATTCCAGGTTCCCCTCAGATCTGCAGATGCTTAAGTCCTTTATATATAATGGTGAAGTATTTGCATTTAACTTAAAAATATCTTCCTGTCTACTTTATATCATTTCTAGACTACTTATAATACCTAATACAATGTAAATGCTATGTAAACAGCTGTAAATACAATGTAAATACTATGTAAATAGTTGCCATCACTTGGGCAATGTTTTGCTTTTTGGAACTTTCTGGAATTTTGGGAGAATATTTCTAATTCCTGTTTGATGGAACTTTCAAGTGCAGATATAAAGTTGTTGTTTAGTTGCTAAGTCAATGTTCAACTTTTTTGCAACCCTATGGACATTAGCCCACCAGGCTCCTCAGTCCATGGAATTTCCCAGGCAAGAATACTGGAGTGGGTTGCTATTACCTACTCCAGGGGATCTTCCTGACCCAGGGATTGAACTTGCATCCCCTGCATTGCAGGCAGATTCTTTACCACTGAGCCACCTGGGAAGCCCTGAAGATATGAAAGGTCAAGTGTAATAAAAGCCTTTACTCTCCTCATGTCCTTATGCTCTTGATATCTTAAGCTTCTCACAGTTCCCTGGGCATAAATAGTTCCTTCTATAATTCCCTGCACTTGCTATTATGAATGAAATTGTTTTTGCATGACAAACTCCTACTCATACTTTAAGAACCAACTCAAAAGTAATGTCTATAATGAAACATTTCTAACCATCCCAGCATTACATTCTGTTCATTATATTGCCAATAATGCTATAACATAGGAACTATTTTTTATAGTACTTATTTAAACTCATTTATTTGTTTTTTGCATGTGCTTCCCTAAAAGTTGACAGTGATCTTTATGTCTCTACCTCCTAACACATGAGCCCTTCTAGAGGGTGCTCAATAAATATTTGCAGAATCCACTTCAACTAATTATCAATGCAGTATATCTAAAATTGACTTTAAAATTGACCATGTCTAAGAAGTCTTGTTGAGTATTTTTCTGAAAAGACTTAAAAAGACGAGGTATACCATTCAAATTTTGGAACAACAATCTTACTAACAAGATGGGAAACAGCCATGCATTTAGATTGATTAGCCCTTTCAGTGATTTTTTTGTTGTTGAAATACTCTCAACACTTCATCTAAAGAAGCTAGTCCCAAACATTTTAGTGAACAAATAGCATGAACTGAGTACCTACTCCATCAGCTACTGTTTTGTGATGAAAAACAAAAACAAAAATCTTAAAAAAAAGTATAGAATTTGACATCAGTGAAAAAAGTTGCAAATTAACTTACAACATAAACATTTAAAAAGTTATCAAATTAAATAAATGAAAGAAATAATGAGAGGAAACCTAAAGCACTAATTTTAAAAAACCCTTTTGACAGATTTTACACTATGGTCTAGATACACATACTTATATACATATATAAATGAAAACAATACTTACCCCTAGCAACATAATGGAATCTGAGATATTTTATTCACTTTTTCATTGAAAAGAAAAACAAGCAAAACCCTCCTGGTAGACTTGCCAAAATGATTTCATACCCCACTAACGGGTTGAGATTTAAAGTTTGGTAAACACTGTCCAAAGAAATTCTGCATATTATCAATAATCCCTAGGCTACACTGAAAGCCACAATCTTAGAACAAATCTATATATGAAATATGTCTATATCAGAAAAATTATGAATAGGAAATATAATTTTAATAGGACACAGTAATTTCTGCTATAGTTAGGAAAAGTAAAACAGAATCTTGATATCTAAAAAAAAAAATGAAGGATATTATATACACCTTAGTCTTAGAGCTCTAAAAGGGACAAGGCCACGATTCTTAGCTGACTACTGTTAAAGGAACTGAGATTTTAGTTTAACCAGTATTACTCTCAAGTTTAGTATTATTCTCAAGTTCTCCTTCAAGTCTAAGAAAGCCTTAAGAAATGCAATTCCACTTATCAGTTATTAAACTGTGAGATAATATAACATTAAAAATTTTCATGGTGTGTCCATCTCAAACTTAAATTGAAGACAAATCATTCTTCCTAACAGATATCTTTAAGTGTCTGTTATATAGAAATCCTATGGCTGCCACTAATTGCAAGACACTTTTAAAAACTTCTTTTCAAAAAAAATTTCTTTTCATAGTCAAATATAACATAAAATTCTTAGCTGATTTTCTTTTGTTAAAATCTAATAATTAAACATTCTCTGATAACTACCATAAGGCAATGAAGCTCTTTCCAACATTTATATAAATTTCTTTAGATAACACTGGATCTGCATAAATATTACTTTCAACATGAAATATTTTTGCTAAAAAGTTAGTGATTTCAAAAGAAAATTTTCATGAAATCATAAGTAGAAATTTAAATACAAAGACATTCCAGAAAAAAGAGCATTTATGTATATCAAATAAAACTGCCATTTACTTTTTACAAGACTGCCAGAGACACATGAAGTTGTGCCCAGGTTTTCTCACTGGATCTCCATGTTGACTAGATGCACTGAATGGAGAAGGCTGAGAACTGTTAGGCTGGCTCTGAATTTGAACAGCTGGTGAAGGTGTCATTGGAGTGTTCTGTGAAAAAGACAAACCACACAGTTTGTGAAATGACACTGAAAAACATTCATATAGAACAGGTTTGTGAATTTGATTACAGTGATAGTTATGCACTTTCAACATAAAATTCACACTTGGGAGTTTTAATGATTATCTTTTGGATACTCTTTAAGAGGATAACTAATTTCAGAAACATATTTAAGAAGTCAAATTAATTTCATATGAATCACAAAGGCAAGACTGCATTGTTACTGTCACAGAATACACATAACTTAGAATTAAAGATTTTTATACTAATAAAATTGGTAGAAATACAACTATAGATTAAACAGAGAAAAAATTATAAATGCACCCATTTTACTTACTAACATATATTCTTCAAAAGAAAAAAAATCAACTGTAAATTATTATTTCTTTGTATAATATCTCCTTTAAGATTGTAATGAGTAACATAAAACCATATACAGTAAAAATCAAAGGGAATTTCAGATGTTAAGAATGATATAACCATTTAAGTAGAATGTTGTAAATATTACTTTGCAGTAAAAGCTATTTTAACTAACAACTTCAATCTTTAAAGGTGCTCTGTTATAAATTTTGATGGATTACACAAGAAAAGGATTTTAATTGTATGCATAAGTTTTCTTAATATTAGCTACATTTTTCCCGTTATATCCCATCCTTTTCTCTCTGAAAAACACATAATAATTATAACATAGCTTAAAACAATTTGAAACAATACATTTTGAGGTTTAACTCAGATTTTACTCATAACATACATAGCACAAAGGAAAAAATGTTAAATTCCTCACAGACATGATTAGCATACCATTTTCAAAGTATTGTTTAAAGGAAATACATTCAAACTCTGGGAAAATATTAAATGTATTTGCTTATTTATAAAGTGATATTGGAAACAATGGAGCAAAACTAAGCTAAAAATCGCTGAAAACCTCTTACTGGAAAATTATAGTACTTAAAAAAAAAACAGACAAAACAGAAACAGATAAGGCTCTAGCATAAAAGTGAATAAAGGAAAAGAATAAAGTGCCAAGAGTGAAGGTTCTTAGAAACGTGGAGTCATAAGAACTTTTGAGTTCTAAGCTCTAAGGAAAAAAAATTTACTTTGAGATGTGATTGAAGTTGTTTTTATAATAGAGTCTCATTCTTACGATTTTCTAATATTATTAGTAAGAAAATATATACACGCATGAAAACCATGCATTTTAGGGCAGTACAGGTATCAATGGCTAGAAGTTAAGACTTTCCAGCTTGACAGAACAGGACTCAGAATTTCAATTTGCCTTTTAACCAGCTATGTGACCCTGGGCAAACTACAAAACATCTCTGATTCTCAATTCCCTCATCCGAAAAGTGTAATAAAATCTAACTTCTGGGATGGTAGGAAGACTACAGAAACTCTACATGAAGAGCCTAGCTCTAGATTCTCAATAAATGGCAACTCACTATTATTATTTACGTTAATAGAGAAGTACAGAGTGAAACCATATTCTGGAGGAAAGATGATGAGTTCACTTTGGGGACAAGAACAGATCAGTAAGTGCAATTATTTAGCTATAGTTAAAGTTAATTATCTAGCAATAGTTAAATTATCTGGCAGTAGTTAAAGCTGGAACAAGAATCTGACAATCATTTATCTGTGAATTCTTAAACTCATAAAAACTAACAGTGAGAAAGTAGACACAGGGGTCAGGATCAGAGAGAAAGGAAGGGAAGAATAACATTAGACTAAATCTATTTACCAGGAAAAAAAAAAAGTCAAACTGTTTCCTTGAAATGAAACTACTGCATAAAAAATTCCATGAAATTCCAGTAAGTAGGAGTAACCAAGAGGATCAGTTTGAATCAAACACAAATATTGAAGAGTGACAGAAATATAATCTCAGAATTATAACTGAAGGGTAAATCTGGCAGAGCTATCAAATTCCCTCAGAATGAACTTTCTGGTTCCCTACACTATTACCATTTACCCTAGGTATTTTATTGACTAGCTTGTCATATACTTTTAAATTAGGTTTATTTTTTTTTATATGCTAACAAAGCTTTATCCTATTTTGTTCTTCATTGTAGAACTCTTAACTGGTGTCATACATGAAAGTTAAATAACAGGGAATCATAGGGTATTTAGCCCCAACTGTTAATGATTTATGAGGATATGGCAAGGATGACTGAAGTTACTTCAAACTGTTCAATTAAGAATGAATAAAAGACATATTAACCAAATGCAATGTGCAGAAAATTGTCTACACATTGCATCTGGTGTTCTCTGGATCTTAATTCAAACAAAATTTATAAAACACATTTTTAAAGACTAAGAACAAACTGAGTGTCATGCAATATTAAGAAAGTACTATTTTTGTTAGGTGTGATTTGGTATTATAAATACTTATAAATACATACTGAAGTATTTATTAGTAACTTAAAATCTTTGGAACTTACTTTACTGCAGGGGAAAAACAGTGGTGAAGAAGAGATGAAACTAGAAAGGCAATGGTAACATTATTTAAAGCTGGGTGAAGGATAAGGTTGGGTAAAGGTCAGTAAGCCTCTATTCTTGTGTATGTCTAAAATTTTCACAATAAAAAGTAAACAAATAACAACAAAAAAACAGAGCTAAATATATCAATAAAACAAAATGAATTAAACTACTTATAGAAAATACCAAATGAAAAATTCCAAGACTTGCATTTTCTTTGAATAAAGCAGTATATTTACTTTACCGGGAGAAGTACCAATGACCTCAGAAACACAGATGATACCACCCTTATGGCAGAAAGTGAAGAGGAACTAAAGAGCCTCTTGATGAGAGTAAAAGAGTTGGCTTAAAACTCAACATTCAGAAAACTAAGATCATGGCACCTGGTCCCATCACTTCACGGAAAATAGATGGGGAAACAATGGAAACAGTGAGAGACTTTATTTTCTTGGGATCCAAAATCACTGCAGATGGTGACTGCAGCCATGAAATTAAAAGATGCTTGCTCTGTGGAAGAAAAGCTATGACCAACCTAGATAGCACATTATAAAGCAGAGACATTACTTTGCCAACAAAGGTCTGTCTAGTCAAAGGTATGGTTTTTCCAGTAGTCATGTATGGATGTGAGAGTTGAAATAAAGAAAGCTGAGCGCCAAAGCATTGATGCTTTTGAACTGTGGTGTTGGAGAAGATCAGAATCCCTTGGACTGCAAGGAGATCCAACCAGTCAACACTAAAGGAAATCGGTCCTGAATATTCATTGGAAGGACTGATGCTGAAGATGAAGCTCCAGTACTTCGGCCTGATGTGAAGAACTGACTCATTGGAAAAGACTCTGATGCTGGGAATTGAAGGCAGGAGGAGAAGGGGATGACAGAGGATGAGATGGTTGGATGGCATCACCGACTCAATGGACGTGAGTTTGAGTGAACTCCGAGAGTTGGTGATGGACAAGGAAGCCTGGCATGCTGCAGTCCATGGGGTCACAAAGAGTAGGACACAACTGAGTGAACTGAACTGGAAGTAGTATTTTTTATTTTTTCCTATATTAGAAAATTACATATTTCTTTTAACAAAACCAATTTTTAATAAGTTTGTTTACACTGTATTGTATGTTTTTTAAAGTACTACTTAAACTATGTTTTAAGAACTAGGTCTTTTACATAAAATGCAAAATATATTTCTTTTAGGATATAAAAGTGCCTGATCATTAACCATAACCCTAACTTAAATATAAATGTAAAAGTGGTCTCAAAATCATGTTTTTGGAATGATCACTCCTGAGGAATATTGTTCAATACTATTCTTTGTTCTGCTCTACTGAAGAAGAACTAACTTTTCGTATTTTAGTACCTCTGTAGTACTGTGTGACCAGAAAAGTAAAATTAAACAAAGAATATGAAATAATTCTGTGATTCCTTTTTTAATGTAAAATTATCTAAAACGTTAATGTAGCAGTTTTACTTTTGGCAAAGATATTTCCTTTTGTTAAAATAAGAAATTATAATCTTGCCTTCCTTTAACATCTTTTCAAGAGTAAACTGTGGCTGAAACTTCTAGACTGTACTGATGTTAAAAATTTTCTGATATAAGACTTGGGATTTGAAGTTCTTAAACACTTATATATTATGAAGAATAAATCAGGCATTATAACACCTAAGGTCTAACTGAAAGAATTAGGAAAATACACTCTAAAGAGTAAGTAGAGATACTTTTAAATGCTTGTAAGGAACAAGAACAAAATTTATTCTAAATGTGGTATTAAAGAGGTTACACTTAGTCTAAACAAAATACACATCTTTACAGAACAGAATTAAGATAATCACTGGAAAAGAGATCCTTGTGAGTGTGGGAAAGTTAATTCAACTCTTTAAAAAGGGTTATGGACAAGATAATATCTAAGGTTCTTTCTGCTCTAATATTGCCTCATTTTCATAACCTATCCAAGTCCTCTTATTAAGTATAACTAGACAATCAACACATACAAAGTCTATCTTATAAATAGAACACATTGAAGTGTAAACGAAAAAATCATTTAGTGCTAATGATTTTCTTAATTATTACAATGTACTACTAGCTTCCCTGATGGCTCAGATGGTAAAGCGTCTGCCTACCCTGTGGGAGACCCGGCTTCAATCCCTGGGTCGGGAAGATCTCCTGGAGAAGGCAATGGCACCCCACTCCAGTACTCTTGCCTGGAAAATCCCATGGATGGAGGAACCTGGTAGGCTGCAGTCCATGGGGTTGCAAAGAGTTGAACACGAATGAAAGACTTCACTTTCTGTCACTTTCACTGCGGCTGCTGCTGCTGCTGCTGCTGCTAAGTCGCTTCAGCCGTGTCCGACTCTGTGCGACCCCATAGACGGCAGCCCACCAGGCTCCTCCGTCCCTGGGATTCTCCAGGCAAGAACACTGGAGTGGGTTGCCATTGCCTTCTCCAATGCGTGAGACTGAAAAGTGAAAGTGAAGTTGCTCAGTCGTGTCCGACTCTTTGTGACCCCATGTACTGCAGCCTACCAGGCTCCTCCACCCATGGGATTTTCCAGGCAAGAGTACTGGAGTGGGGTGCCATTGCCTTCTCCACTACTAGTCTACAAATCTGAGCAGTAATATGCTTCAAAAAAAATTGAAATGACATTCCTGTGACTCTTGCTAAAATGATCTTCTATGGTTATGACTAGACATAGCCCCCCTGAGATTGCAGATATGCTTTCTGATAGGTTGGGTAACTTTTCAAACTCTTTATCAAAGAATCAAGGGGACCAGGCAGATACCCACATTCAATGTTAGCACCATTTCAAAAAGGATTCATATATGAAGGACAGAAAACTAAGGAGCAGCATCTATAAAATACCTTAAGTAAGTACATCCTTAAGTAAACTATTTTTATATACAAGAATCGGGCATGACATCAGATCACAGGATGAACAGATACAGATATATTCAACATGTGTTTTAATGCTTCTGAAAAAGACAAGTCTTCAGTTAAGTATAATTAATTTTTTCCATTTTTATTATCTTATATGCCAATCTAGTACCATGCCTTCAGCAGATACAATTTCATGAATAGTGGAAGAGAGCAGGGCTCAGAAACAGTATCCATATTGTGGCAGATTGAAAATAAGTAGTTTTAAAGAAAGAAATGTACCTTGAAGTTAAGTACAGTTATTTCATACTTAGCTAAATACCATTTTAAGTACAAAATATATGGTTATAGCATTTAGTTTCATATTTCTTTCCCCTTTATGTGTTCCTAGTATCTTTTCTGTAGTAAAATTAATACAGCTAATTAGTGGGAGTGAGAAGGAACAAAACTGAGAAAAGAAATATTAAATAACAACGGTATTAGGAAGGATTACCTGTTGGCCATTCTCAGCAGGGATATTTCCCTGCAGTCTTTCCAGCCCTGAGCATTCTGCAAGTCTAGAAGTTCCTTCTTGGTGTAAAGGTACCTCCTTAACATCCCCCACCCCTTGAAATGGTATAAAATAACAAAGGTGAGTGAAGTCGCTTAGTCGTGTCCGACTCTTAGCGACCCCGTGGACTGCAGCCTACCAGGCTCCTCCGTCCATGGGATTTTCCAGGCAAGAGTACTTGAGTGGGGTGCCATTGCCCTCTCCAATAAAATAACAAAGTATAGCTAAAAAAAAAAAATCACATTTAAATTCCTCTATTTCATCTACCTGTTTAAAGTGCCAAATCAAATACTGGATAAAATGGTATTAAACCAAGGTCTAAAATGCAATTCTAAGACTATATAAAGAAATTTAAAGAATCTGGGCAACAGTGGAAATGGTTTTTATTAACAAGCTCTTAGGAAGGTCCAACAGCCTCCCTTCCAAGGAAACTTATGATATCATCTTGAGCAGCTTGGTAATTTTTTAGCCTTTATAGGTACTTTATCCTATGTGTTAATTGCTCAGTCGTGTCCAATTCTTTGTGACTTTATGGACTGTAGCCCACCAGGCTCCTCTGTCCATGGGATTCTCCAGGCAAGAATACTAGAGTGGGTTGCCATTCCCTTCTCCAGGGAATCATCTTGATGCAGGGACTGAACCCGGGTCTCCTCTGTTGTAGGCATATTCTTTACTGTCTGAGCCACCAAAGATAAAACATACTTGCACCATTACTGAGCACCAGACTGTGTATTGGGCCTTGTGCTAAGAGTTAGACACAGATATCCTGTTCTGTTTGTTTCTTATTCTTATAGACACCATCTATGTATGCTATGTCTCTTTTTCCTTGCAAAGTTTTACATTTCTATGTGCCAACAAAATACCAACTTCAAAAATAAAGACTATAGCTGTTTGAAATAAACTACATTCTTGGGGAGAATACATAAAATTTATACACATTTTTTAGATTAGGAGTAAGCATCACCAACTCAATGGACATGGGCTTTGGTGAACTCTGGGAGTTGGTGATGGACAGGGAGGCCTGGCATACTGTGGTTCATGGGGTCGCAAAGAGTTGGACACAACGAGTGACTGAACTGAAAATGTATTAATTTTATGGCTTGATTTAGATGTATATATGTCCAATATGTTAAATTCTAGCATTGTGATCCTGAAATTATCTTTCAGTGATACTTGTATCTTATAAGCTAGTCATTAAAATAATGTTACATATAAAAGGAACATCTAGGATTTGACAAAGAAATCTTTTAGAATAGTGGTAAATGGGCTAAGAGCACGAGCTCTGGTTTCAGACCCACCAGATTTGTCCTGCACCACCTCATATTAGTTGGTAACCTTGGGCAAGTTATTTAGCATTGTGAGGCCTCTTCTCTAAAATAGAAATTATAATGTTTACCTAATAGAGTTTCTTTGTGAATCAAATGACAAAATAGTGCAAAATTCCTAACACAGGTCCTAGAGTTAGCTAGTATTGCTTGTTTTTTGTTATTTAGGTATCATTGTTGAACATAACCACACTGGAGGGTTAAAGGACGCAATAAACAAGGGTGGATGAAGCAATTTCATAGTAAGAGAGGTTTTCTCTAATCTGGCTTGGTCTACTGTAACTCTTTAGGATTACAAGGGAATCTAAAAAAAAGTGGAGCACATAAGATGAACTGGGAAATTGTTAAATATAAAAAAAATATGCTGAATGCTTAGTATATGTTAGATATTGCATTATTAAAAGAATTTTTCGTGTGCTTTTAAGTGAAAAACTCACCCTGTTGAAGCTTGACTAAAAATGACTTGGTATTTTCCATAAAAACTCCATATTAATTATTGCCATGTACATAATATACACTGAAGAATCCTCAACCTATTTAGATACCCTGAAATAGACCTAAGCAATACTAATATGAATTTAAAAAGTCATTATGCTCCCAGAGCAGTACTGTCCAGCTTTACCCATTCACATGAAGAAAGACACACATTAGTGAATGATGTTCTAAGCAAGGGATTCTTTGCTTTCTCATCTTCCATTTTGCTTCCCTACTCCCACCTCTCTCTTGTCATCTAGATTGGTATCAATACCAACACAATCTGCTGTTATCATCAGAAGCACAGAGAAAAAACCCAAGACAGAAGAGTGCTAGCAGAGTTGGCAACAGTCACAGAAGGTTCTGGCTGTGTAGTAATTAGGAAACAAAGAATGAAGTAGTAGTAATCCAGGAAACAGCATATAAGATTGTCCTTAAAATCTTTATAGGCTGATTGGATCCTCAATTCAGTAGCACTGATTTTAGAAAACACTTTTATTTACTGAGGCATGCAGAGAGGGGATAGTAGATATTTAAAAGGGAATAAATAGAGCAAAGGAATAAGAGACACAAAATATTAAATACCAGAATAGCTGAAACAAATTGAAATTATAAGAAATAAACCTTTTTAAAGAATAAAGGCAACTAATTCAATACCTAAGATAATAACACACTTGATAAAATTCTTATGGAATTCACCTTTTTTACAAAAGTACTGTGCAAGAAGCCTCAAAAATACACTCATGTCAAAATCAAATACAGAAATTCCCTTCTGGTGTACTCTTAGCAAACCTCTCCCAAACAAGACCAAGTTACATTTTAAAAATACTCCCTACAATGTTAGATGACAAGTACTTCTCTATCTTGGCTCTACCTTGCGTGTACAACAACATAGAAAAATGCTTTAAACCAGGGGTCCTCAACCCCTTGTCAGTGGCCTGTTAGGAATCAGGTGGCACAGCAGGGGTGAGCGGTAGGCTAGCAAGGGAAGAGTCACCTGTTCCCATGATTGGTATTACCTCCTGAACCTTCGCATTTCCCCCACCCCACCTCAGGGATGGAAAAAAAATTGTCTTCCATGAAACAGGTCCCTGGTGCCCAAAAGGTTGGAGACCACTGCTTTAAACCATGTGTTTAAGTTAACAACTGAAAATTGTTCAATATTACAAAGAACAGAGAAAAATAAAAGAGCATGACAGCTTGAGTACACTGGTGCTGCTGCTGCTAAGTCGCTTCAGTCGTGTCCCACTCTGTGCGACCCCACAGACGGCAGCCCACCAGGCTCCCCCATACCTGGGATTCTTCAGGCAAGGGCACTGGAGTGGGTTGCCATTTCCTTCTCCAATGCATGAAAGTGAAAAGTGAAGTGAAGTCGCTCAGTCGTGTCCGACTCTTAGAGACCCCATGGACTGCAGCCCACCAGGCTCCTCTGTCCATCGGATTTTCCAGGCAAGCGTACTGGAGTGGGGTGCCATTGCCTTCTCCTGAGTACATTGCTAGGTCCTCCCAATTACCTTTTCAAGGTAAAACATGGAATAACAGTGCATTTCCCCCTAAAATCATATTTACACATTAGGACTTTTTAAGAGAAATGTGACAGGACAATGACTCACCTGTGGGACCACATTCTGTACGTATGTTGGTGGATGCTGCTGCTTCTGCTGAACAGCACTTTCTATTGCTACTTTAGCTACAGTGCTTGGATCTGCTCCTGCTGGCACCGCAACCATCGTTGCACTGCAGCCAGCATTGTTGGGGTCACTGATTGTAACAATTCTAACCCCCACTTTATTTGGAATTCCTGTGACTGTTTCCCTATCATTATCCTCTGCTGGCCTCTTTACAGTTTTGCATTCTGCTGTGCCATTTGTAGACCGAACGTCAGACAACAGGGCAGGAGAATGGGACACTCTTGATCCTGAGTGGGGAACGGCTACGATTTGATGCCCCTGTATAACAGAGGTTGCAGAATGTGGTGAGACAACTACACTTGGGCGTTGCTGAGGCACATCTGAATTCAAACTTGAAGCTAGAGGTCCATTAGGCAAATCAGTACCACTAAACTGCTGTGTTGCCACATTTGAGGCCTCCTGTATACTGCTCACAGATGGTGAAACACCCAAAGTTAATATAGGTCCATTAGAAGTTCTTTCTAGTTGATCACCTTTGGCAGTATCTTGCTGAGTGGCATCTAAAGTCCCTTGTGGTTCCATTGGAGATATCTCACCATTTCCTACATGATTGGAAGTTTTGTGATTTGGAATGTTTTTGCTTAAATGAGAACCATCTCCTTTATCAAAATCACAGATTCCATTAACTAGAGGTTTTTTCAAATCACTTTTAATATCCTGCATGTCCATTTGTTCTGAGTTCTGTTTTCCAGATGCTCCATTCTCACCTAATTCTAACGATGGCCCATTACTGATTAGTGAGCACTGATTAGCCTCACTTTGAATTTTCCCTGAGTTTGAAGGAGGTAGACTTGAGTCACTGTATTTTCTCCCATTTAGAAGACTTCCCACCTGCATTTCATTTTCCTTTGTATCCCCATTGCTGGTGTTTGTGGTTCCTCGTCTGCAGGACGGGTTCTCCATGACTTCAATTTTACGTTCATGAACATGTAAACCTGTTGCTTCTTTTGCTTCCTCCTCCTTTTGGCAAATTATTTTATCACCTTTGAATGGAGGAGTAGCAGTAGTACAAGATGATTGTCCAGCTGGAGATGCTTGAGTGGCTGGAAGCGTTTGCACCTGAAGTCCAACTCCTGCCTGGGTCCCGCTCATGGTAATTCCTGCTGGAGCAATGAGCTGAGTTGTATTTCCCTGACTCACAGTTGCAGTTGCAAAACTTGTATTTGGCACAACTGTTATGGTTACCTGGTTGCCAGAAGTCCCTTGGAAAATGGTTGCTGGGCTATTTGAGATCAGCGGGCCTGGCAATATTTGTAAGTTCGAGATGGGCACGGTTTGCACTCCCCCAGTGGGTGGCATTGCACTTTGGACCAACTGAACATTTTGCTGCCCAACCAATAGCTGCTGAGCTGGAGTTTGCCCTTGCACTCCAAAACCTGCTGCTTGGTTATTGGCCACCTGGTACACCACCTGAGGACTAGGAGCTCTTGCATTATTTGGGGGAGGAATCTGTGGAGCTGGGAGAATAAGCTTACCACCGGGAGTTGAAGGACCACGCTTTGGAAGCAGCAACTGTTTTATCAGACTCGACTCACCAGAAGCAGGCTGACCAACTCCTGCATTTGTTTGCTGTGGTTGAACTTGCATCTGTACTTGTTGTGGCTGCTGAACTTGTACTTGTACCTGTTGTGGAGGTGCTGGTGAATGCTGCTGCTGTTGCTGCCTTTTCACAGACAGCATTTGACTGACAGTAGGAGGCGGTCCCTGTGGTTGAGGTGTGGAAGAAGATGACATGGCAGTAGGGACCTGGTTAGTAGTAGGTGGGACAGGTGATGGTGAGGAAGATGGAGTAATGTTTGGTTGTCCAGTTAGCTGAACTGCCTGGCCAGCTGGAAGAGCTGCTGGATTAGCAAGAACAATTTGGTGAATGGCTGGTGCATAAGTTTGACCTTGTTGAGCTGGCTGGCTTACAATCACTACACTTTGCTGGGTTGGCTGCTGTGGCTGTTGAATAGGCTGTTGTACCACTGTTGATGAAACTTGCTGAGAAGGGAGAGGTTTTGGTGCAATGTTTTGAAACCCTACCCTTGAGGGTTGTGGACTTGGGACACCAGCAATGGTAACCATTTGTCCTGTAGCTACCTGAAAATTCTGTACTGAAGTTGCTGAGACAATATTGGATGTAGAAGTCGTTACATACTGTGGGGGTGCTATGATAACAGTGTCCTGTGGCTGGCTACCAGCTGATGTTTGCTGAGATGAAGTTTGTACAGGTTGGGGTGATGTGGTGATTAACTGTTGACCCTGTGAAACTGTAGAAGTACATGCTGGTATGTTCTGAACTCTGCCAAATATATGACTCTGTGGGACAGCTTGCTGAATCACTGTAACAGGAGTGCCAGAAGGTATCTGCCCCGGTACCACTGTGTGTAATGGAGACTGCTGTGGAATTACTGATGGATGGTGAAGCATCTGGGAATTTACAACTGTAACAGGCTGTGGCCCTGTACTATGATTCTGAACCACAGAACTCTGTGCAGCTCCTCCTCCCACAGCAATACTAACAGGAACTGCTGTCTGGGGTATAGAGTTCTGGATTACTGTAGCCTTAACGACTTCACAAGGAATCGGAGCTTTATTTTGAATGACGGTCACCGGAGCATTTTGCTGCTGGTGGGTATGAACCGAAGGATTTGGTGGAATTCTTGAAACAGTCTGTGCCACAGTATGAACACCTTGTACTGGAAAAGACATTTGTGTTGCAGTCAAACTTGAAGACTGGTTGGTAACAGGAGTCCTCTGAAAATGGTTTCCTACAGTTTGTGGTCCATGAGGGATTCCTGAAATTATGAGGAAAAGTTAAAATTCACAGTGAAATGACTGAAAAGCAGCATGCAGAAATTATTTTACTTAATTTCAAGAGAAAACAGTTTTAAGAAATTAACAACTTTGCACTATATGATAAAATAATAGAACAAGAAATAAAATGCTACCGAAAAACAAGGACAAGTTATACATCTTGAATGCATATAATACATGTTTTCATTTAGCCTTCTTATTAAATTGGTAATATTTAATCACAATAAAAATACCTGCGGGTGAAGGACTTGGAGATACATCAGGTACAGAATCAACACGAACAACGGGAGTAGAAACAGGTTGCTGCTGATAGTACATCTGAATGGGAAGTGGGATAGCCCTACGTTTTACTCCTACTACATGAATATGCGCCTGCCCATTGTTACTGGAATCCTCCACTCTCTTCACTGTATGATTTGGAAAGACTGTTCTGTAAAGTACACACACATTCAATTTTAATAACTAGCACATTAACAAAAAACACTAAATTCTAACAATGTTTACACGAACAGCAACAGTATATTCACTGCTACTTATATATGAACCAGTATGAATCATATATTCTACAAGGATGGGAAACAAAGAATTAAATATTAATGTAAAAGATCAATTCTCCAATTTCAAAAATAATTATTATTAACATTGTAGGGTTTAAAACAATTCTACTACATATGTAATTAATAAAAAAGCTACATCAAGTCAATGCCTAGTTTATGAACTTTGCAAAATATCAAAAAGTCATGATGTTTGAAGACAGAGCTCAGTCACAGACTATTATTCAAGATTTTAAAGGGCGAACGCTATGTCTTTAACACATATAAACAGCAGGAAAAACGTACACTTAATTTCTCCCTTTTCTTTCTTTGATAAACCTCAGAATGTTTAAACACAAACACCATGTTTGATATCAAAATTCCCTTCAATTTAAACTTCCACCACATTACAATCTAACCATACAAAACTTTAAGTAGTGGAGATATTCAAGACTAGGTAGATAGTTGGTACATCTTCCTAGGTAGCTCAGCTGGTAAAGAATCCACCTGCAATGCCAGAGACCCCAGTTCAAAACCTGGGTCAAAAGTTCCCCTTGAGAAGGGATAGTCTACCCACTCCAGTATTCTTGGGCTTCCTTGGTGGCTCAGACAGTAGAGAATCTGCCTGCAATGCAGAAGACCTAGATTCAATCCCTCGGTTGGGAAGATTCCCTACAGGAGGGCATGGCAACCCACTCCAGTATTCTTGCCTGGAGAATCCCCATGGACAGAGAAGCCTGGCAGGCTTACAGTCCATAGGGTTCTGAAGAGTTGGACACGACTGAGTAACTAAACACAGCACAGATAGTTGTTATGTTCTCAACAGAGGAAGGGGTATGTAAATTAAAGAAATATAAATCCTACCTAAGACATTTATAAAATCCAGTTGATGTTAGGATTCCACCACGAGCCAATTTACTGCAAGTTGATAGGTACTCAGAATACATTTCTGCTCGAGAGACAGAACAATCTGGATTTACTTCAAAATGAGCATTTAGCCTAAAAGAGGAAATTAAAAAAAATACATGGCATTATGCAATATACTATAGAATCTATACTTAACCATTTGAAGGCAATGTGTTATAAATTAATAATCATATCTTATTGATCAAATTTCACTATCTCATGCTATTTGCAAAATATATGCTAGGATTTAGGTAGACTAAATCAAACAAAAAGAGATTCCTTAATCATTCTTATTTTAGTATAAAATATCATTATCCACAAATATAAAAACCAATATTCACAAATATATGTGAATACATCAGCAGAGATGGTATGCTGGCAATAAATATTCTACAACACATTAATTTTATTCAGTGAATACTCAAAATATAACAGAAGCTCCCAATTATGAGTTATTGGTGATGTGAAAAATGAAGGAAAAACAACTAAACTTTTGTTGCTCTTGAATAAAATTTCTTCAGAAAAAAACTCTCCTAAAACATTTAACTACTTCTTAAAACAATGATACTTCTCATGCTGCACACTCCCCTTCCCCACCTCAGAGACTCTATTCCTAATTAATTACAAGGTAATTCAAACTTCACTTTGTCTTTGTTATAGAGTGACTGCAGCTATAAGTTAGGATTGGAGGCCTAGTTAACCATAAAGGACTCTTTCTAGAACTCACTATATATATATATACAAGACAGGCTAACCTACAGCTGTTTCCTATTAACTGAATCAAATGATAATTATGATAAAATAATTTAAAATGCTTCTCTTCTCCTCCCTAGAAATGGCAGAAATAAGAATTTATAAGACCAAGTCTGTAACTAACACACACACATTTTACAGTGGATGCAGTACTTATTTTTTCTAACTTTCATAACTTTGAGTATAGAGTTTTCAAATAGACCAGAAACAAAAAACTGTTTGGTTTCAATATAGAAGACAAATATTTTCAAATATCATTGGAAGATTTATCAAGTATAAAGCGTCAGGTTTAACAATACAGAATATGAAGAAATAGCAAAAAATTAGAGATATTACCATAAACCTGATTTAAGAAAAGTAGAGAAAAGTGTCATAGGAACACAGATATGAAAGCACCAAAAATATGGAACATAAAGTGACAGGAACATGGAATGCGAGAAAAATGTTAGAGAATGGGGGAAAAGGGAAAGAAATTTTTTAAAGTAATACATCACCGAAAAGTGATCTTACATTTCAATCTGTTAATCTTCTAAAGAATTTAAGTTGAAATTCATAAGCAATGTAGAGGCAATTAGCCATGAAAAAATGAAATCTAACCAATTCTACATTTATTTTTTTTCAGGAAGTGGCTGAGATGTGACCAGTCAGTCTTCTCAAAAAAATTTAAAATTGATATTTCAATGTAGACATACTAGTTATTCTATCATTTGATTAGTTACCTCTTACTACTCACAAAAAGAAAAAATTAACTAGCAATGAACAAGAAATTTTGCTTTTGATAAAAAAAAAGGGACATTTAATAACAAAATCTGGTTCTAAGAAGTCAGTCCAATTGTTTTAATAAAATATTAAGAAAAACAAATTCTATAATACAACAAACTTTATTTTCTACAAAATCAATGACAATTTTTTAACACAAATTTTGCTTGAAAAGAAGTGGTGTAATTTAATGAAATTTTAATCAAAGACTATTTTAATTCTGAAGATTCTGATACTTTACTTTCAAACTATTCCAAAATACAGGTGAAGTGATTTTATACTGTCGTTTCTTGTATAAATGATATCCTATTCTAACTAGAAAGAAATACAGAGTAAAACATTCTGGATGACTGCTGAAATAATTTCCTTTTCTCATTTGCTTTGTTCTTCCCAAGGATAAAGCCTTAATAGAAATAAACCACTTACCACTGACAAGCAAACTTCTCACTATCTATTTCCACTATTCCTGGAGGTGGAGCAACATGCTGTGCTACAACTGCTCTGGAAGCTAAAGAAAAAAATACATTAGCTACATCATTTTTTAAAACTACAGGCCATATTTAGTTCATGGATATGGAACCAGTTAATACTCACAATGAATACCTTTTAAAAAGGTGTATAAACATATTGAAAATAATAGAAATTTGAGAAAGAAACGTATATTGGAACACATATTAATTATACCAGTCACTGTCTTAGATCCTTCATACGAACTATTTTTTGTTAACCTCACAATCATTCAAATAATATGGATTATTTCACTAATATAAACTCTGTTTTTCCCACTTTCAGACACTGAGTTTTAACTTTATACTATTAATATCTTTTTAATTCTTCTGTGAGGTGGGTATACATAAAGAAACTAACACTCAACTTGATTAAAACAATTAGCCCGAGGACACACATCACAATGTATCAGTAAATAAGCATCTCTCTCAGATTAGTTACAGAAGCAGATTGCATCAAAAATAATTTCACTTTTGAATTTAAAATATTAATATTAACTCTGTAAGTGGCATATATAAAACTTCCAGATATAATGAACAAATAGCCAACTTCTATGTTGGAACTAATAAAAATAAGAAAAACATGGGATAATAGAAACGTGATCATATTACAGTAAGTTTATAATGAAATAGGAATCTTACATATTTATAGATTAAAAATTATATTGTTTCACCATTGAATCAGCATTATTAATAATATATGCTTTTTAAACCTACAAAATGTACTTTCTTTTTTTTTCAGGTGACATGTTAGCAAAGCTTCTCAGAACCCTCAAACAAAACATAAATTTCTAAATTACTGGAACTAGAAGAGCCCCACAGTCAGTCCAGTCTGTGAATGATCTGAAGCAATCCTGACCTGTCTGTCTCTGAGACCCCAGGCTTCCACTGGGATACAGCTAACAGCAGCCAGCCACGTTTAAATACTTACTCTCTATTAAACCATTTACATTTACATGATTTGTTTTAATCTTATATATAGTTCTAAATTTAATTGTCCCCATTTTGCAAATGAAAAAATTAAAGCTCAGAGATTAACAAAGAACACATGATGGAGACAGCAGAGCTGAGTATAGCTGGAAAGCCTTCTTTTAGGAGTGCTGACTTTGAATTCAGGTCTGTCACATTTCAGAGGACATACTGTGATATTCTGCTTCTTAACAGAACATCATAATTAGAATCAAAGGTATGTTTCTTGTGCAACCCCAGCCTATCTTTTTTCTTCTCCTAACTTGATGACTGTTACAGAAAATGCCTTTCTAAGGCCTAAATACATGTAGAAATTTCTCTTTTCTTGATCAAGTATACTCTAAGAATATACCCTACTCTGACTGAAATTTGAATCAATTAATAAACAATTGCAGGAAATATTACAAACTATGTTGAAATTATGAGAAACTTTATAAACAATGCATAAGGAAAAATAATAGAGCCACAATTAAAAGTATAAACTAGAAATATATAATTACTATGAAAGTGGCTACAAACTGAGAATCCTTGTCTTCAGGATACCTGAAGACATTCCAAAGAATACAAAGGGAACTTATACTTTAGAAGGAATCAATTTCCAGATTTTCAAAGTTTTGTATATATTCCCTCCTAAAACTGCTGTGCATGAAAGCAAGACCTCCTCTTTGATGACTGCTCTTTAATCATTTTGGAACAAAGTCTTAACTCTATTAAACACTGTAAGATATGGTTAAATGCAAGACTCTGGAGCCAGATAGACTGGCTCTGGAGTTCCATCACTCATCAGCTGTGTAACCATGGGCAAGCTACTTAACCCTTCTGGCTATAAAATGGGGCAAAGTAACAGCACACTGACCTCACTGATGGTTATGAGGATTACAGAAGTTAATATGTAAGTCCCTTAAAACAATGCCTGGCACATAAAGAGCGGTACATAGATGTTAGCTATGATGATGATTGTATAAATACCTCTGGAACACCAACAGGAGAAGTAGAAACATTAGTATCCACAAAATGTGTTTAAACCAAGGTATTAGCGTAAGGATTCAGGTCTATCCCAGTGTTTTACATATTATAGTTAAGGGCAATGTACAGCCTTAAAAATTGGGTATTCTGGTCCTTTGGCGTGTTCTAAATTCAGATATATGATTAATATAAAGTGATGACAATTTCTGCTTAATGTCCTTTCCGCCTCCATCTTTCAACTACTACCAAAGAGTGTATTACTTTTTAAGTTAGAATCTTGAGTAAGTAAAGCACACAGAATATTTTAAAGAAATACTGAAGGTAGTGGCATCTTATTTCATTCACATGACAAGTTCATGGCAAGTTTAACTATCTTAGAATTCTGAAATAAGGAAGATTTCATGGGAACATAAATCAACATATTTTCTTAGACTGAAAAATAAAGTTGAATTTTTTTCTAAATAACAGAAATTGAGACAAAATACCCTTGATTAATAAAGACTAACTTAATCAGTTAGGTTATGTGGCAGACCTTTTCCATAATTGAATGAGGTAAATCTCCAGTGCCAACTGACAAAAATGTATTCATGCACACGACAAAAAGCATTTTATCAAAAAACACTGTGGTCATGAAATGAAGACTACTAAAATTTTCCTAACCTAGTGGTTCTCAAAGTAATCGTGCCCTGACCTGAAGCATCAGTATCTCATGGGAACTTGTTAGAAATGAAAATTCTCCAGTTCACCTGAATCATAAGCTCAGGGTATGGAGCCAAGAAATCAGCATGCAAGCCCACTGGGTGACTCTGATACACCATAAAGTTGCAGAGCCACTGTGCCAACACTACCTGAATATATTCAGTTAAACAAGGTGCACCCAACTGAAAGAGTACCAACTTTAATTTACCCTCATATCTTGTTAATATTTTTTGATATGTTTTCAATAAACTTAAAAATAAAATAAATATCTATACTAACTGGGCAATAAATAATTTTACAAATCAAGTATTATTAATTCTTTGATTTCAACAAAACAAAGCAGAACTCAAAATTTCAGAAGATCATTAAATATAATTTTAATAATTTTTAGATAATTCTGAAAAATAATAACTTTAAGTTCTACTCTCAACTATTTATTGATATAAACTATTTAACGATGTGAACTTAAATATATAAAAAGGAAAAACATAAAATTAATGCTGAAACTAACTGCAATTCTAGCAAGAAAAAAAATACTCTGAAATACACTAGAGTAATACTTTCCAGAAAACTAGCAGAAAAAGTCTTGTCCATCTCATTATGAGATGCACTTCCAATAACTGCTTCTTTTATTTAATATTTATAAAAGTTTGTAATATATTTACTATTGTTTTATGGACTGTTTATTATTAAACCTTGTAACAATAAAATTTTAACACTTAGAGCTTTATAATGTAACAAAATTGAAAAACCTTAAAATTAACATGTCTATGTAAGTACTGATGGATCTGAGTTCAAGAAGAAAGAGGAATAGTATAAAATTTCTAATACTAAGAATACGTGTTATTTTTTAAATGGATAATGTTACATATCAAGATTCCACAGGATATAAAAAGTAAGTATCAATTTAATACATCACAAAAACATAGTATTTGCAGATAGATGAGACGAAGGGAGCTAAAAGTTTGAAGATAACCATTCCATTAGAAAACAGTATTAAACAAATGATGGAGAGGAAAGCCAAACTATAAGTGGTAACTAATCAAACAATTCAGAGTTGTCATTCATGATGAGCAAGTAAAAAAGTGCTCACCAGCATAAAAATGAACTCTTTTAGGTTCCTAGAGGTCTATTCAAACTTCTATCAATGGCACTACATACACAAGAAACTCTCAATATTTAATTTTATTCCATTTGCCAATGAGGATTTACTCAGGCTGGGGGTTGGGTTCATTTGTTAAGGTCACAGGTCAGCAATAAGGCAAAAGGAGTTTTCATGAAAATTACCTCTGAATATTCTTCAAATGACCTATTATTACCAGCATATCACTGATAATTTATTGGTTTCACTCTGTTGAACAGTTTCCCAATGGCCCTCATTAACAATATTTTAAATTAATTTAAAAGTTTCTCCTTTGAGGATAAAAAATATACGCCCACTACCCACTTAACTAGCATATGAACTGTTTCATTTCCTTTTCAAGGTTAAGAAACTATTAACATTCTTATCATCGATTGTCCAATACATATCTGCTCTTTAACATCTATTGCCTATGGGTGAAAGCTCACTAAAATTAGCAGTCAGAATTACCTATTTATTTCATGCCTTCTAGTAAGTTAAATGCACATATGATATAACTCCATTATATGGCAGAGGGGCATAATGGAAATAAATAGGTGATACATATTACATACTTTGCATAGAGTATATAATTTTGATAATATGGGTTACAATAGAAGAGAGGAAGAGAGACAGGGACCATGATTAAATGAGAGATGAGAAGAACAAGATAGCTGGAGAGAGAAGAGGAGGGTCCAAACTGAGTTACCAGTACGGGCAATCAAAAAATTATTTAGGAAGACTCAACAGAATTTGGTGATTAAATGAATGTAGTAGTTAAAGATTAAGGATAATGAGGTTTTTGTTTTGACAGTGGGAAAGGTTGAGAATGATCTGAATGTATTTCCAGGCTGAAGAAGCAATTAAAGAAAGAAAAGTTTAAGATACAGAAAAGAGGAGTTGGCAAAGACTGGTATTCAGAGTACAAATAGTTAACATCTCTTCCTGAGACAAAGGAAAGAAGGAGAATGAATTTAAATGCTAGTAAATTTGTAAGGGAAGGGTAAGAAGTAGAAATTCATGCCACATGAGCTCCCAGAATAACTATAAAGTGTTAAGATCAACTGAGAAACTGAGCATTCTCCATTAAAAAAAAGGGAAAGAGAATTATCTTGGGAATGGTGAGAGAGAAAGTGAAAAAAGTGAAAGTGAAGTCGCTCAGTCCTACCTGACTCTTTGTGACCCCATGGACTGTAGCCAACCAGGCTTCTCAGTCCATGGGATTTTCCAGGCAAGAGTACCAGAGTGGGTTGCCATGGTGAGAAAGAAGGTGAGGTGAAAGATGGTTTGTTTTTGTTAGGACAAATGAAAGTGGAGTGCAAAAAGGCTGAGTGCTAAAATATAAAATAATAACTCATAATGACCCAGGAGAAAGCAGTCTAAGAACTGAAGGACAGGTCTGAATTCTAGTTAAAAATATTTGAATTAAATACAATTGACTCAAGGGAATGCTAGGAAGGGTGCATGCATTAGCATTTGTATACATGCACATAGGCGTCCCAGGTGGCTTAGTGGCAAAGAATTTGCCTGCCAATTTAGAAGACAGGGGCTTGATCCCTGGCTCAGGAAGATCCTCTGCAGAAGAAAATGGCAACCCACTCTAGTATTCTTGCCTGTGAAATCCAATGGACAGAGAAGCCTAGCGGGCTATAGTCCATGGGGTTGCAAAGAGTTGGACACAACTTAGCAACTGAACAACACACACACACACATGTCTGATCATAAGCTCTGATTCTGAAGGGTTTTGTTACAAGATTTAAAAATAATAAAGGTATTATGGTTCTGTATTCTGATAACCACCTGAGAGAACTATAAGGTAATATATGATTAACTTATTCCTGGTCTATCAATTTCTAATGACAAAAATCACAAACCCATTAGGGCACTTAATGCTCTCACAGCTGAGAATAATATTTAATCCCTCACACTACTCTAAATCCTTTTCAACTTCATTTATTTATTATACTATACCTCTTCTGTGCTCACCTTGATCCTGCTGCTCCTGGAATGTATAATATGTAAGAAATTAATGTACATACTCAATTCTCATTTGGCCAACTATCGTCAAACATCAGTTCCCTGTACTTCATATTAAATTTATGTGCTGTGTGCTAAGTCACTTCAGTTGTCTCTGACTCTTTGCTACCCTATGGATCGTAGCCTGCCAGGTTCCTCTGTCCCTGGGATTCTCCAGGCAAGAATGCTAGAGTGGGCTGCCATGCCCTCCTCCAAGGGATCTTCCCAACCCAGGGATCAAACTCGTGTCTCTTTCATCTCCTGCACTGGCAGGCAGCTTCTTTACAGCTAGTGCCACATAGGAAGCCAATTTAAATTTATCCTTAGTATTAAATCTTACATTCCAATAACCACACTGAAAGAGATTATACAAAGACACTAACCTGGGGCAGATGCTACATGGGTCTGCGTTTGGACTTGCTCTATAGCTTGTGGTCTAATTTCAGATAAAACTTGATGACTGGAACTTGGATGTTCGACAAGTTTTACTGCAGCCAGTGCATCTGGGCCAAACATCTGAATATCCATAGAAACCAGACACACTAACATGTCTAAAACAAATTAAAAATCAACAGTTGTTAGTCAATAATTTTGTAAAACAATGACATCACTGAAAAATATATGCTATATATATAAAACGCTGCTTCTCAAATGCCAGTTTATGAATCACTATACATCAGAATTATCTGTGGATCTTTAATTCTAGATTTTTAGGCTCAATCTCTGAAAACTGATTTGGAAGCTCTGGGGTAGATGTTAGATTATCTTCATTTTTAAAAACATTCCCAAGTGATTTTGATGTGTAGCCAGATTTAGGAACTACTGATATGGAAAATACATCTTTATTTCTCAATACTTTTCAAGCCAAATTTTTATTAACTCTGATTTTAGTATTTATACCAAGGAAATAAATAATTTGAATCACTGATGAAAACATTAATGTGAATGTTTTAGTGAGTGTCTTTAAAATTGACAACTCACTAAGAAGGTGAGTTCATGAACAGTACCACTACCAGCACTGACCACTTGAAACAGATGGACCTGCTTCCTGGAGAGTAAGACACAGACATCTTGTTGATTTCAAACTCAATATATAGTAACAGAAATAAAGAGAAGAAATAAAGACTACCGATAGCCACGTGCACCCTGGTCTCTCTATAATATAAGTTTTTTATTATCTAAAACAGGCAGAAAGAATAACACAAGTGTGTCTGAAAGGGTAATGATTCCTCAAAATAAAAAGTAAACCCCAAATATCAACTATGATTTTTTTTTACAGCACAGTAAGTATTTTTCCTCAATAAAGAAAATAAATTTTTCTTTTTTGGTTTAGTCTTACCTATGCTCTTCTCTACTTTTGCAATTTTTGTGCAAGCTACATCTCCCATTTCTGTGAGCATATATAGCACCTCAAGTGTTGAGATTACGAGCAGCACATCAGGTAAAGTGAGATGACAAATGATCTCTCTGTATGAGTCCTGATCAACATATTCACAAATCAAAACACCATTATCTTCTGCTTTGCAAAGATTTCCCAAAATTTCCATGCCTGAAAAGCATACATAGCACAAACATGTATTTGTCTTTTAAAACATGATACAAAGCTTATGTACTTTGACAGTGAGAAACCTGTGAGCACTTACCCCTCATCTTTAAAAATCTATCCCTTGACATTAAGCATTTTGTAACAGTATGAAACATCAGATGAGTAGTTTTGAAATCAACAGGATCCAATAAAAGCTGAAAAAAAAGGAAGGACACTACTGTTGAGAGAGGCTTCATTCAATTTATATCCAAATACATAATTCAAATTGAATAAAAAGGAATAGAACAACATTTATAATTTTAAAAATGTAATGACTGTGAAAATAGCCGTCAATAAATCTGGAGCATCATTTCAAATATTTTTCTCCACACAACTATGTAATACCACTTTAGGCAAAAACTATATGTAAGCATTTAATATTCTATAATTATGGCAAATATAATAATCCCACATCCTAAAGTTTTAAGTAAATATTCTGCCAACTATAAAAACTGTTTTAAGGTTCTGTCACATGCTTACCTCAGCTGCAATATTTCCTAATGTGTCAAGGCCTAATTGCCTTAGAGATATAAAATGACTATGTGCAGAAAGTAATAGGAAACGGAGACAAGTACGATTAGCTGCCAAGAGCTTAACATTGCCCTCCTCAAAGGAAAGATTTCGCAAAATCACTGCAATCTGAAGTACCCGTTGTCCTTCAATATCATTAATGCCCAGCTTTCGAGGTGGATGAAATAAAGATTCCCAAATCCATTCTCCTGATGTACCTTCTACAACAGAAGAAAACATAGTTTACTTAAATTGATATTGCAATTATTATTACTGATATTTCAAATTTATTTAAAAATACTTCCTCATTGACTTACCATGAGACTTGTTTCTGTCAGATATGAGGTCACGTACTTCATTATCATCAACAATGTCTTTCCAAAACTGTAATGAGAAATTATTACACTTAATTCTGACAATATGAAATAACTATTCTATTACTTTAAAAATATTCACAATAGTTCTACTATTTTCAGTTCATGTAGATATCATTGTATTATATATACTTAGCTCTTTGACACAAATACTTGAATTTCTATAGTTCAAATATATCATTTTGGCCAGAGGCCCACAGATCCTAAAAGGTCTGTGAAAGAAATTAGCCCATCTCTAAAAAGAATGACATCTTTAAGTTCATTAACCTCTAACTAAAATTTGTCATTTCCTTAGCATTTTCTTCAACTCTGAATATTAGAAAACAAACCACAGTGGTAATAGAAATTCTTCTGACATTGTCACCAATACGAATCACAGATATTTTCAGATCACTTCATAGCTATAGAAAATATCTAGAAATGGTATTTATGCTCATTAGTACTCAAAAATTCTGACAGTTATTAATCCCATTAATAAACTGCACACAGAAACAGATTTCTATTTATAGACTCCTAAGACATAACTGGCTAGCTACTGAGTAAATCTGTATCTAGAAGAAAATATAAAAGCAAGTAGTGGAGCATTTATGTTTACAGATTTGTAACCCAGATATTCAGGTTGTGTTTTAGTACTCCATATCTACAAATTATTTTTTGATCCTTATGAGAGAGGGAATAAGTCAAAATCCACTGCTTAATCTTTTTCAAGCTAAGAAACAAACACCTTTATATTGATAAATCTATACAGAATGAGTTTTAGTTTTAACTTCTCTATGCCATTTAGCTCTATTACTTCTTATTACTTCTCGACTAATAAAGAAGCACACGGGGTATTAGTTCACTATTTCTAAACATTCTGATGTGTATTTCAAAATGACTATTTCAGTTCGAGGAATTCATAACATGAGAAAAAGTCCACAAAAGGACTTTGAGCAAAAGGACTCAAAGCAAAAAAACTCAAGATAAAAAAATGTTTGGTAACAATAAAAAAAACTAGGCATATAAAGGAAGAAGACAATGTTCAATAACAAAGAAAAAAGGGTCACAGGAAATTCAAATAAGAGAGATATCAGAGAGGAATTTTAAATGATCATGGGAAAAAAAAGAAACAGAAGATAAGACTGAAGTTTGGCATATAAGCAGAAACTTTAAGAAACAGATAAACAGAAATTTTAGAACTGAAAACAAAAACTGAATGGACATATTTAATGAATGATTACATTCCACTCAGGTAAGAATTAGTGACTGGAAGAGTTGGCAGGAAAAATATCAAGTTAGAAGCATGAAAAGACAAAAGGATGAACAGAATACAATCATTCAAGACATATACACTGAAAAGTTCTAACACAGAATTAATTGAAGTTCCTGTGGAAAATAGGAAGAATGGGAAAAACAGTATTTGAAAAGACAGGGCCAAGGAATTTTCTAAATCAATTGAAAGGTGCCAAGTCATAGACTTAAGAAACACTCAAAACTCTAAGAAAAGATAAATAAAATGTGGAGAAGCATCATAAAAAAATTCATGAAAAGCAATGATGAAGAAAATCTTAAATGCAAATGAGGGAAAAGGGACAGATAACCTTGAAAAAGACAACTAAAGACAACTAAAATTACAGGAAACTTTTTAAAAGAAATCATGGAAGCCAGAAGACAGTGGGATATTTTCAAAGTCATGGAAGTAAACATTTGGCAAAGTATTATAGAAACTTTACAGTGAAACTGCTCTTCAACATAAAAGCTGAAATAAAGACATTTTCTGACAAATGAAAACAGAAAAATGTCATCTGCAAACCCACACTGGAGAAAAAAAATGCATGAAAAGGCAGATGTGATTTGAATCAAAATAAATGCTGAATAAATAAAATACTTTAAAAAGTCTTATGGGTAAAAATATACATAAAATTAAAATCTATGAAAAATGCTTGGAAGAAAATTTTGATCAGGTCATAATGGTACTGCAGTAGTCATCCCATGATAAACCAATATGTATAAAACAAGTGTTTAAAAGAAACTGGACAAGAAAATAATGCAAAACTGTAATTACTGAAATACGGTAGGCAAATGAGGTGAGCCCAATGACCGCCCCATACATTTACACAGACACTTTTTCTACATAATGGAACAGAGATAATAAACCCAAAAGATCATCAGTTCAGTTCAGTTCAGTCACTCAGTCGTGTCTGACTCTTTGTGACCCTATGAATCACAGCACACCAGGCCTCCCTGTCCATCACCAACTCCCGGAGTTCACTCAGACTCACGTCCATCGAGCTGGTGATGCTATCCAGCCATCTCATCCTCTGTTGTCCCCTTCTCCTCCTGCCCCCAATCCCTCCCAGCATCAGGGTCTTTTCCAATGAGTCAACTCTTCGCATGAGGTGGCCAAAGTACTGGAGTTTCAGCTTTAGCATCAGTCCTTCCAAAGAAATCCCAGGGCTGATCTCCTTCAGAATGGACTGGTTGGATCTCCTTGCAGTCCAAGGGACTCTCAAGAGTCTTTTCCAACACCACAGTTCAAAAGCATCAATTCTTCGGCGCTCAGCCTTCTTCACAGTCCAACTCTCACATCCATACATGACCACTGGAAAAACCATAGCCTTGACTAGACGAACCTTTGTTGGCAAAGTAATGTCTCTGCTTTTGAATATGCTATCTAGGTTGGTCCTAACTTTCCTTCCAAGGAGTAAACATCTTTTCATTTCATGGCTGCAGTCACCATCTGCAGTGATTTTGGAGCCCAAAAAATACAGTCTGACACCGTTTCCACTGTTTCCCCATCTATTTCCCATGAAGTGATGGGACCGGATGCCATGATCTTCGTTTTCTGAATGTTAAGCTTTAAGCCAACTTTTTCACTCTCCACCTTCACTTTCATCAAGAGGCTTTTTAGTTCCTCTTCACTTTCTGCCATAAGGGCGGTGTCATCTGCATATCTGAGGTGATTGATATTTCTCCCAGCAATCTTGATTCCAGCTTGTGTTTCTTCCAGTCCAGCATTTCTCATGATGTACTCTGCATAGAAGTTAAATAAGCAGGGTAACAATATACAGCCTTGACGAACTCCTTTTCCTATTTGGAACCAGTCTGCTGTTCCATGTCCAGTTCTAACTGTTGCTTCCTGACCTGCATACAAATTTCTCAAGAGGCAGATCAGGTGGTCTGGTATTCCCATCTCTTTCAGAATTTTCCACAGTTTATTGTGATCCACACAGTCAAGGGCTTTGGCATAGTTAATAAAGCAGAAATAGATGTTTTTCTGGAACTCTCTTGCTTTTTCCATGATCCAGCGGATGTTGGCAATTTGATGTCTGGTTCCTAGCAATTACTAAACCGAGAAGATAAATTCTCTCTCCCTCTGTTCCCCCATATACATACATATATGTGTATACACACACACACACACACACACACATGAGTTTGAGCAAATTCTGGGAGACAGTGAAAGACAGGTAAGCTGGTTATGCTGCAGTTCATGGGGTCATGAAGAGTCGGACATGACTTAACAATTGAACAAGTCCTGTATTTGTCATAACAAATACCCATATATTAATTAAAAGTATACCAGAACAATTTTCAACATTCGTGAAAGACACCAAATACTAGACACTAAACAATGTAGTATTCCAATACCTATATCTAATTGAAAAATTATTATATATACAAAGAGGTATGGGCTTCCCAGGTGTTGAGTGGTAAAGAATCTGCATGTTGGCCTTGGAATATGGAATGAAGCAGGGCAAAGACCAATAGAGTTTTGTCAAGAAAATGCACTGGTCATAACAAACACCCTCTTCCAACAACACAAGAGAAGACTCTACACATGGACATCACCATATGGTCCACACCAAAATCAGATTGATTATATTCTTTGCAGCCAAAGATGGAGAAGCTCTATACAGTCAGCAAAAACAAGACCAGGAGCTCACTGTGGCTCAGATCAAGAACTCCTTATTGCCAAATTCAGACTGAAATTGAAGAAAGTAGGGAAAACCACTAGAACATTCAGGTATGACCTAAATCAAATCCCTTATGATTATACCGTGGAAGTGAGAAATAGATTTAAGGGCCTAGATCTGATAGATAGAGTGCCTGATGAACTACAGAATGAAGTTCGTGACATTGTACAGGAGACAGGGATCAAGACCATCCCCATGGAAAAGAAATGCAAAAAAGCAAAATGGCTGTCTGAGGAGATCTTACAAATAGCTGTGAAAAGAAGAGAAGTGAAAAGCAAAGGAGAAAAGGAAAGATAAAAACATCTGAAGGCAGAGTTCCAAAGAATAGCAAGAAGAGATAAGAAAGCCTTCTTCAGCGATCAGTGCAAAGAAATAGAGGAAAACAACAGAATGGGAAAGACTAGAGATCTCTTCAAGAAAATCAGAGATACCAAAGGAACATTTCATGCAAAGATGGGCTCGATAAAGGACAGAAATGGTATGGATCTAACAGAAGCAGAAGATATTAAGAAGAGGTGGCAAGAATACAAAGAAGAACTGTACAAAAAAGATCTTCACGACCCAGATAATCACGATGGTGTGATCACTGACCTAGAGCCAGACATCCTGGAATGTGAAGTCAAGTGGGCCTTAGAAAGCATCACTACGAACAAAGATAGTGGAGGTGATGGAATTCCAGTTGAGCTCTTTCAAATCCTAAAAGATGATGCTGTGAAAGTTCTGCACTCAATATGCCAGCAAATTTGGAAAACTCAGCAGTGGTCACAGCACTGGAAAAGGTCCGTTTTCATTCCAATCCCAAAGAAAGGCAATGCCAAAGAATGCTCAAACTACTGCACAATTGCACTCATCTCACACGCTAGTAAAGTAATGCTCAAAATTCTCCAAGCCAGGCTTCAGCAATATGTGAACTGTGAAATTCCAGATGTTCAAGCTGGTTACAGAAAAGGCAGAAGAACCAGAGATCAAATTGCCAACATCCACTGGATCATGGAAAAACAAGAGAGTTCCAGAAAAACATCTATTTCTGCTTTATTGACTATGCCAAAGCCTTTGACTGTGTGGATCACAAGAAACTGTGGAAAATTCTGAAAGAGATGGGAATACCAGACCACCTGACCTGCCTCTTGAGAAATTTGTATGCAGGTCAGGAAGCAACAGTTAGACTGGACATGGAGCAACAGACTGGTTCCAAATATGAAAAGGAGTACGTCAAGGCTGTATATTGTCACCCTGCTTATTTCACTTATATGCAGAGTACATCATGAGAAATGCTGGACTGGAAGAAACACAAGCTGGAATCAAGATTGCTGGGAGAAATATCAATCACCTCAGATATGCAGATGACACCACCCTAATGGCAGAAAGTGAAGAGGAACTAAAAAGCCTCTTGATGAAAGTGAAGGTGGAGAGTGAAAAAGTTGCCTTAAAGCTCAGCATTCAGAAAACAAAGATCATGGCATCCAGTCCCACCACTTCATGGGAAATAGATGGGGAAACAGTGGAAACAGTGTCAAACTTTATTTTTCTGGGCTCCAAAATCACTGCAGATGGTGACTTCAGCCATGAAATTAAAAGACGCTTACTCCTTGGAAGGAAAGTTATGACCAACCTAGATAGCGTACTCAAAAGCAGAGACATTACTTTGCCAACAAAGGTTCGTCTAGTCAAGGCTATGGTTTTTCCAGTGGTCATGTATGGATGTGAGAGTTGGACTGTGAAGAAGGCTGAGTGCCAAAGAATTGATGCTTTTGAACTGTGGTGTTGGAGAAGACTCTTGAGAGTCCCTTGGACTGCAAGGAGATCCAACCAGTCCATTCTGAAGGAGATCAGCCCTGGGATTTCTTTGGAAGGACTGATGCTAAAGCTGAAACTCCAGTACTTTGGCCACCTCATGCGAAGAGTTGACTCACTGGAAAAGACTGATGCAGGGAGGGATTGGGGGCAGGAGGAGAAAGGGACGACAGAGGATGAGATGTCTGGATGGCATCACTGACTCGATGGACGTGAGTCTGAGTGAACTCCAGGAGTTGGTGATGGCCAGGGAGGCCTGGCGTTCTGCGATTCATGGGGTTGCGACGAGTCGGACACGACTGAGCGACTGATCTGATCTAATCTGATCTGAGTGTAGGAAACGTAAGAGATGCAGGTTTGGTCCTTTTGTTGGGAAGATCGGCTAGAGTAGAAAATGGAAACCCTGTATTCTTGCCTAGGAAATTCCATGGACAGAGGAGCCTGGCAGGCTAGAGTCAATGGGGTTACAAAGAGTCGGACACGACCGAACAACTGAGCACACATACAAAGGAAGTAGGAAACACGACACGTAACTAAGGCAAACGTGGTTCAAGAAAAAAAGACCCAGAAATAATAAAAATAATAAAGAAAGTTAAGTCCCTCAGTCGTGTCCGACTCTGCGACCCCGTGGACTGTAGCCCACCAGGCTTCTCCATCCTTGGGATTCTCCGGGCAAGAACACTGGAGTGGGTTGCCATTTCATTCTCCAGGGGATCTTCCCGACCCAGGGATCGAACCTAGGTCTGCCGCATTGCATGCAGACGTTTTAATCTCTGAGCCACCAAGAAAGCCCCAAAAAGTAATAAAACTAGGAGATAAAAATTTTCAAACAACTATTATTAAATATGTTCAACCATTTAAAGGAAAATATGAACATAATTAAGGGCAATATGGGACAATATAAAAAAGTCAAATGGAATTTCACTGAAAAACAGTATCTGAAATAAAAAAATATTATTAGATGGGCTTAATTAGAAAACAGAAAATAAAAACATAACAATAGAAACTATCCACAGTGAAGTACACAGAAAACGAAAAGCCCTTAAAGCAAGGAACAGAGCCACAGTGGCTTGTAGAACAGTTCCTAAAAGGCAGGAGCGGAAATAAAAAAAACTGAACAAGTAATTGCCATAAACATTCCAAATTTCTTGAAAAAAAGTTAAATAAACCCAAGCAAAAATAATAATCCTAAATGTACATGCCAGTAATTGGAGTTCAAAATACATGAAGCAAAAACTGACATAACCAATAGGAGATACAAACACTGACAGGGCATACAAATAGTTGATGATTTCAACATTCAACTCTCAAGAAATCATAGAACAATTATACAGAAAAACATCAATGATACAGAAATATCAAACAACACTGTCAACACTCTTTGTTATCAACAAATATTACATCCAAAAAACATTCAAGTATGCATAAAACATTCACCAGAAAGACTGTAGGCTGAACTATAAAACAAGTCTTGATTAAAAAAGAATGAAATCATATGGGATGTTCTCTGGCAGAATGGAATGCAATTAAAAAGCAGTGATAATAATGACAGTAAATGATAATAATAAAAGGTAGTTTGAAAACAGAAATAAAACATTTCTATATAACTCATGAGTCAAAGAAGAAATCACAAGGGAAATAAATACCATGAACTAAATGATAATGACAACATAAAAATTGTGGGAAAATATTTCAAGTTGTTTATAGAGGGAATTGATAGCTTTATATACTGATACAAGACAAGATAAAAAATCTAAAATCAATGGTCTAAGATTCTATTTAAGAAACCTGAAAAAGCAACATTGCACAACAAAAGTTGTATATAAATAAAAAATGAGGTAAGTACTAATTTATTAAATTGTTACTATTATTTAGTCACTAAAATTAATAAGGATTAAAATAGCACTAATATGATCAACAAGAAAACAGAGTAAGTGTATATAAAATCTAAGTGGGCACAATAGTAAAAAATAAATAATACTCAGTCCAATCAATTCCAAAAAAGTAAGAAAGGACAGAAAAGAAAACCAAACAGGCAAGACATTTAGAAACCTATTCAGAACATGGTAAATTTAAACATAATTATGTATCAAAATTATACTTAAAGTAGATGGAATATACACTAATTTAAAATCAAAGTTTTTCCAACTAAGAGGTAAAAGGTCCAGTGAAAGTCTCAGTTACTCAGTTGTATCCGACGCTTTGTGACCCACATGGACTGTACCCCGCAAGGCTCCTCTGTCCATGGAATTCTCTGGGCAAAATTACTGGAGTGGGTAGTCATTCCCTTCACCAGGGAATCTTCCTGACCCAGGGATCAAACCCAGGTCTCCCATATTGAAGGCAGATTCTTTACTGTCTTAGCCACCAGAGAAGCCAAAAAAAAAAAAAAGCCCAAATATATGTTATTTATCAAAAAACTGATCTAAAATATAAAGATAAAAGAGGTTGAATATAAAATAAGAACATATAAATATCAACCAAAAGGAAGCTGATACACACACACACAAATATATAGTTACATTAATATCTGATGCTAAAGCTGAATCTCCAATATGTTGGCCACCTGATGCGAACAGCCAATTCACTGGAAAAGATTCTGATGCTGGGAAAGATTGAGAGCAAGAGGATAAAGGGGTGACAGAGGATAAGATTGTTGGGTGGCATCACTGACTCAATGGACATGAGTCTGAGCAAACTCAGGGAGATAGTGAAAGACAGGGAACCCTGGCGTGCTGCACTTCGTGGAGTCGCAGATAGTCAGACATGACTTGAGGACTGAACAACAACCACAACAGCAGATCAAAAAAGAAAGGAAAAAAAAAGGATAAAGGAGACTTAACTGTAAAAAGGAGACTTTATAATATGTCCAATTAACCAGAAGGATGTAACAGCTAGTGTTCACTAAATAATGCATTCTCAAAATGTGAAAATACTATCTTTATAGAACTATAAGGATAAAGAAATACATCCTCAATCAAAACGGGTGCTTTTAACCCATTTCTCTTCATAAATGAAGAAATAAACAGGTGAAACAGTCAGTATTGGTGTGGAAATACAAATATCATGATTGTGTTGTCATAATAAAAAAGAGGTTGTTGTTCAGTCACTAGGTCATGTTTGATTCTTTGCGACACCATGGACTGCAGCACGTGAGGCCTCACTGTTCTTCACCATCTCCTGGAGTTTGCTCAAACTCATGTCCATTAAGTCAGTGATGCTAACTAATCATCTCACCCTCTTGCACCCTCTTCTCCTTTTGCCGTCAATTTCCCCAGTATCAGGGTCTTTTCCAATGAATGGGCTCTTCACATCAAATGGCCAAAGAACTGGAGCTTCAGTTTCAACATCAGACCTTCCAATGAATATTCAGAATTTATTTCCTTTAGGATTGAATGGTTTGATCTCCTTGCTGTCCACGGGACTCTCAAGTCTTCCCCAGCACCACAATTTGAAAGCATCAATTTTGTGGCACTCAGACTTCTTTATGGTCCAACTCTCACATCTGTAAATGACTACTGGAAAAACCACGGCCTTGACTATATGACCTTTCTCAGTAAACAAAGTAATGTCTTTGCTTTTTAATATACTGGGTGGGTTGTCATAGCTTTTCTTCCAAGAAGTAAGCATGTTCTAATTTCATGGCTGCAGTCACCATCTGCAGTGATTTTGGAACCCAAGAAAATAAAATCTGACACTGCCTCCAGTTTCTTCCCCTTCTATTTGCCATAAAGTGATGGGATTGGATGCCATGATCTTCATTTTTTGAATGTTGAATTTTAAGCCAGCTGTTTCACTCTCCTCTTTCATCTTCATCAAGAGGCTCTTTAATTTCTCTTTACTTTCTGCCATTAGAGTGGTATCATCTGTATATTTGATGTTGTTGTTATTTCTCCCAGCAATCTTGATTCCAGCTTGTGATTCATTCAACCTGGAATTTCACATGATGTACTCTGCATATAAGTTAAGTAAGCAGGATGACGATATACAGCCTTGTCATACTCCATTCCCAAGGTTCATACATCCATGAACTTTGTCCTACTAGTTCAACAGTTTTGATTTGAACCAGTCAACTGTTCCACGTCCGGTTCTAACTGTTGCCTCCTGACTGCATACAGGTTTTTCAGTAGACAGGTAAGGTGGTCTGGTACTCCTATCTCTTTAAGAATTTTCCACAATCCAACTGGGTGCTTTTAACATATTTATCTTCATAAATGAAGAAATAAACAGATGAAACAGCCAATATTGCCCTGGAAATATAAATATCTGATGCTGTTGCCATAATTCAAAAAGATACATGTACCCCAATGTTCACTGGAGCAGCACTTACAATAGAAAAGACACGGAAGCAACCTAAATGTCCGTTGACAGAGAAATGCATAAATATACGCAATGGGATATTACTCAGTCATAAAAAAGAATGAAATGTCATTTGCAGCAACATAGTTGGACCTAGAGATTATCATACTAAGTGAAGTAAGTCAGACAAAGACATATCATATGATATTGCTTATATGTGGTATCTTAAAAAAAATGGTGCAAACGAACATATTTACAAAACAGAAACAGTCACAAATGTAGAAAACAAACTTATGGTTACCAAAGTTGCAAGCAGGGTGGAGGGGATAAATTAGGAGACTGGAATTAACATATACACACTATTATTTTTATGTATTTTGATGAAATATATAATTAATAAGGACCTACTGAAAAGCATAGAGAATTCTACTCAATATTCTGTAATAACCTATGAGAAAAGAATGTAAAAAAGAATAGACACATGTATATGTAAAAATGATTCACTCAACTATTCACCTGAAACTAACACAACACTGTAAATCAACTATACTCCAATAAAAAAAATTTTTTTTAATGATTAACTGTATTGGCTTAAGTGACTTATGTAGACACTTACACCTAACAATTTCAGAACACAGGTCACCTTGAAGATATTGCAGGTTCAGTTTCAGACCACCACAATAAACTAAATATCATAATAAAGTGAGTCAACCCAAACAAACATTTTGGTTTCCCAGTGCCTATAATATTTATGTTTATACTCTACTATAATCTATTAAGTGTGCAATAGCATTATGCTCCAAAAAACTGCCAGTCAGTTCAGTTGCTCAGTTGTGTCCGACTCTTTGCAACCCCATGGACTGCAGCATGCCAGGGCTCCCTGTCCATCACCAACTCCCGGAGTTTACCCAAACTCAGGTCCATTGAGTCGGTGATGCCATCCAACCATCTCATCCTCTCGGCCCCTTCTCCTCCCGCCTTCAATCTTTCCCAGCATCAGAGTCTTTTCCAATGAGTCAGTTCTTCGCACCAGGTGGCCAAAGAATTGGAGTTTCAGCTTCAGCATCAGTCCTTCCAAAGAACATTCAGGACTGATTTCCTTTAGGTTGGATCTCCTTTGATTAGGAAAGAATGCTAAAAAACAAAAGGCTAACCATCATCTGAACCTTCAGTAAGTCATAGTAGCAAAATCAAAGATCATACATTACCAAAACTACTATAATAGTGGATTGGCCAAAAAGTCCCTTCAGTTTTTAAGTAAAAATAAAAGACATACTTTTCATTTTTACCATGAACTTTATTGAACAATGTATTTATCATTTTGTTCTACTAAATTCTGTCACTTTTCAGGTAATTGCATATGCATCATCTCAAAACTTTTTATCTTTTTTGGGCAAAGAACTGTTCCAGGTGCCTTTTACAGTCTTCGAGGAAACTTTTTCCCACTGGAGAAATTTTTTCCATTAAGAGAATCTGTAAAGACGGAAATAAGTGGAAATCCAAAGGTGCAATGTCTGATGAATATGGCAGACGAATTAATGTCCTAGCCAAGCTATCACAGTTGTTGCCTGGTCATCAAAGAAACACATGTTCTTGCATTATCCAGATGGAAGATGATGTGTTTTCTGTTGACTAATCTGGACACTTTTTGTGAAGTGCTGCTTCCTGTTGGTCTAATTGAGTAGTACTTGTTGGAATTAATAATTTCGTTTTCCAGAAGGAACTGATAATAGAGGTCTCCCTTCCAATCCCAGCATATACACAACATCACCTTCTCTGGATGAAGACCAGTATTCCATGTGGTTGGTGGTGGTTCATTTTGCTTTGCCCCACATTATTTTGCCGTATTCACTTTTCATCACCTGTCATAATGTGCTTTAAAAATGGAATGTTTTCATTATGTTTAAGCAGAGAATCACATCCAGAAATATGGTCAAGAAGATTTCATTCGCTTAACTAATGAAAATAACCAAGCTGGTGCAAATGACTTTCAAGGCTTGATTTAGATCTTTTGAGTATGTCAGCTATTTCCTGCATGGTATAACACTGCCTCGGAGAAGGCAATGGCAACTGACTCCAGTACTCTTGCCTGGAAAATCCCATGGGCGGAGGAGCCTGGTGGGCTGCCATCTATGGGGTCGCTAAGAGTCAGACACGACTGAATGACTTCACTTTCACTTTTCACTTTCATGCACTGCAGAAGGAAATGACAACCCACTCCAGTGTTCTTTCCTGGAGAATCCCAGGGACGGGGGAGCCTGGTGGGCTCTATGGAGTCTATGGAGTCGCACAGAGTCTAACACGACTGAAGTGACTTAGTAGCAGCAGCTGCATAACACTGACTGTTCTCAATTAATGTCTTGATTTGATCACTATCAACTTCAAATGGTCTACCCAACTGAGGAGCATTGCCCAGTGAGAAATCTGTAGCAGGAAACTTCATGAACCACTTCTAACATGTTCAGTTAGTCATAGCACCTTCTCTATACATTGCACAAAACTTTTTTTGTGTTTCTGTTGCATTTTTACATTTCTTGAAATAATAAAGCATCATATGCCAAAAATGTTGGTTTTCTCTTCCATCTTCAATATTAAAATGGTTATACAAAAATTCACCAATTTTGTTAAGCTTTTCTTAACCCATGCCAATATGACAGCTGTCACAGTACAATCTACCAAAATTGTTTCAAATAAAGTTAAAGACAACTAGCAATACTAAAGCCATTGTACAGAAAAAAACAAAATGAACCTTTTGGCAAACCCAATAACAAAAAATAATAATTAAAAAGTTTGAAATAATGAATTATCAAAATGAGCACAGACACATGAAATGAACATATGTTGTTGGAAAAAATGGCATTGATAAACTAAACTTGCTCAACACAGGGTTGCCACAAACCTTCAAGGTGTAAAAATGTATCTGCAAAGTACAGTAATCAATGCTAAGCTACAAAGTAATGGGTGAAAACATTTCAAAGATTAAAAACTAAGCAGAACAGTCTCTCTAAACATACTAAAATTCAGTTAGATATTAGTAAAAAAAAGGAAATTAGGAAGTTTTCCATATGTTTTTGGAAATTAAGAAAATTCCCTTCTAAATAATCCATTTTCTTAAAGAGAAAAACATAATGGACATTAGAAGATATTTTAAAATGCATTATAATAATGATACGAAATTATCAATATTGGAAGTACAAAGTTAAAGTGTGTTTGGATGGAATTTTATGACTTTAAATATATATATTAGAAAAAACAGAAACAAAAATCAGTAACTCCAAGCACCAGCTCAAGAAATTAGAAAAAGTGAAGAGATTTAAACCCAAAGAAGACAGTATGTGGAATAAAATATAAATACTAGAAATTAATGAAAATATATAACAGATGTGATCATCTGTTCATCTTCAACATATTTGTGTCTTCTTGATTTTATGTGATTAGTGATTATACTGACAACTCTATTCCTCATTGTGATGGCGTGTGTTACTTTAATATACTTTTTTTGTGTGTGTTTATTGACCAGTTTTCTATAGTTAAAGAAATTATCTGCCTAACTTCAATCAAGAGGTGATGGGGTAATACAGAACTTTGGGTTAGCTTGTAAAGTTGGGAATTAAAAAGGCAACTCTATCATGGTGAGAAATTTGAAGGTTTAATATCCTCAAAGAAAGAGAGACAAAAGGGACTGTCTTGAGCTTTGAGTTAAAAACAATCCATAATGTATTTCACCACTAGCTTGCTTCACAATTCCCATGACTTTGTTTTTACTATCAGAGTAATCAGAAAAATGTCCAATAAAAAAATTAATATAAAGTCATTCTGATCAGTATTTCAAGTGACTGGCAAAAGCAACAGAGAAAGGAAAAAATACTTTCCAGCCAATCTGCACAAAAATCCTACATAAATAAGTCTGCTGAAATTTATAAAGCAACATTAAAAAACACAAAGGAATAATTCACCATGAACCAGAGTTAGTAGAATCAGAGTCACAGGAGGCTTAGATATTAGCACTATCAAGTATGTGTTTGTATATACACAGATTTGAGAATTTCTAGAAATTAAAACACAGTCACTATAATTAAACTTAACAAAAAAATCTAGTGGCATATTACACAGCTGAAGAATGATTAAGTAAACTGAAAAATAATCTTAAGGAAATTATCCAAACTGCTACTTAGTCTGAGTATCCTCAGATTTATTGCTTCTGTTACAGATTTATCATTCTTAGAAATCAATATATGATAAAATGAAAACTTCATTTGTTTATTAGCTATTCTAAAATATTTTTTACTCAGCTTAATCACAGTTCTTATATAAAATAAGTAACTGACCTTTGGCCCTTGGCTACATACAAAGCAATGTTTCATATTTTAATTTACATGAATTACCTTAACAAAATCTCTATCAGTCTTCTCCTTCCATTCTTCTCCAAATACAGTAGAAAAGGATCCTAAAGCTAAAAGAATAAATAGCATATTCAGTAATATGAAATTACTTATTTCACTTAGTTCCTGAATAGATAGGTTTGGAAAAACAGTAAAAATACACCTTAAGATACCTTGTTCACTAAAAACTGCTTCATAATAAATGATAGAAAGTCATGATAATTTCTCTTGAAATACAGTTTTTTAAATTATAGAATTTAAAGAAAGTTTTTGTCACACTCTAAAAACACACAACTGGCTTTCATAATAGTTACACAGACAATAATAATTACTCTGCATTAGTTATGATTTGTAGAAGAAAAAAATATTAAAAAGTCAAACTGATGCTATTACTATTAGGTTCCCAAACTTTTATAATCTTAAATATTCATTCATTTCAAAAATAATTATATAATTTATATTTGAAATATTAATGGGCAAGATATTCTTTAGGAATAAATCTTTAGAAAACATTCTAAGCCATATAGCTGATTTATAGTTTCTTGATAAAGATGTTTTAGGAGGAAACGCAAACCATTTATTTTCAAAAGCTTCTTCTTAATAACACACTACCCCTGCCTCTCACAACAAAGGTTGAGGTATACAGATACATGTTATACCTTTTTTTTTTCATCTCTATGTTGCTAACTCACTTTGTCAGCAATGGGACTAGACAGTAAAGTCATATAATACAAATTTTTAAACTGTGACACAATAGGCATCGCTCTTTAAAAATCAGGTAAGTACTTTCATCAACTATCTATAATTATATATATTCTATAATGAAAGCTACTGGTTTTCAAATGAAGAAGAAAACTACATAGTGGCAACTGTTAACAGAAAAACTAGCTTTATGAACTTGATTCTTCAAAAAAATACAAGTAAGCCTTCTTAATGGATGTGTTAATAACAAGGATAACACATGGATGTATTTTCTGTCGTAAAAGATTTACTGAATGTTTGTAGTCTTATTACACCTTTAATTACAGACATAATATTTACTTAATATTGTGTGTGTTAGTCACTCAGTCACGTCCTACTCATTGAGACCCCATGGACTGTAGTCTGCCAGGTTCCACTGTCCATGGAATTCTCTAAGCAAGAATACTGGAGTGGGTTGCCATTCCCTTCTCCAGGGGATGTTCCTGACCCAGGGATTGAAACCGGGCCTCCTGCATTACAGGCAGATTGTCTACTATCTGAGCCACCAGGGAAGCCAAGTAATATTTACTTACTATTGAGTTAAAATAAAATTTCTAAAGTACTTAGGTAAGAATAAGACTTTTCATTGAAAAAGTATTAAAAAGGGTGAGGAATGAAAACAGTTTAACATTATATTGATATTAGAATCATGAGAACATGATATAAAGGGTAAGTGTGAAGTTTTTAATAAATAAATTTAACTACAGTGACCTAAAGAAGAGTTTCATCAAATGTATACATACATAGCAGCTATATCAGAAAAATAAAGTCCATATACTTCTAAAGAAAGACAAGATTTTGTTTATCCTGAAGAAAACCTTACAAAGAAAAACTCCATGGGAAAAGAACACTGAATGCAAATATAAGATGGAAAAATTAAATTTTTGGCACATGGGATTTTTATTATACTTCTTCAAACACATATCATGTATAAATATCCCACACATTCAAAAGAAGCGGTATCTATATTTTCTCTCAATTAAAATTCCATGCCTAAAAAAATTCAAAACCTCTCAAGAGCCTAATGAAATATATACATAATCATACATACCCTTAATATTTTCATAATGTAAAAACACTGTTTTAAAAGTATATGGTCTTCATAAAGTCCCTATATACTCTGGAACTCTAAATTCTGACTACTGAAATAAAAGAAACATTCCTCAAATAGCATTTGCTAATATTAATTATTAATGATTGCTACTCTACATAATAATTTAGTCTGAGATAAAAAAAAAGTGCTAAAGAATGTCACACTTCATGCATTAAAACTGGTAAACTCAGTTTATCATATATATACAAATGAAATCCTTATCCAATGATTAAATGGTAAGAATTCACCAAAATTATTATGGCCTGAGAATATTTATTCTTTCTAAAAATGAACCAATGTTAAACTCCATTCTGTATTAAATGCTGAAAAATGTATTTAAAAGATCAAGATGAAATATTAGAAAGCAAAGAACATAAAAGTGAGGTGGAAATCCATGAAAGTTAGATCTTCACAGTTACAATTCAAACTGATTAAGTGCTGATCTTTGTTCCTCCTCCACATTGTAACCAAAAATAGTTTCAGAAGTTTAAGAAACTAATTTCAATTTAATTGCAAAACGTCTTCATATAAAATAAATACATGTCAGATTTTAAGGAATTCTATTTAGGGAACTCCCTGGCAGTCCAGTGATTAGGACTCTGTTCTCACTGCTGAGGGCTTGGGTTCAATCCCTGGTTGGAGAACTGAGAACCCATGACCTGCATGACACGGCCAACAACAACAACAAGAAAAAGGGAATCCTATTTAGATAATCCCAAATAAAAGCATGCTTGAAAATTACAGAAAAATGAACTTATTTGCAAACATACTGCTACTTAAAGATAAACACAAAAATACTCATATACCTATGAAATATTACAAGAAATTCTCAGACTATTCTATATAATTTCCTATATGATAAAATAATTGCAAAATGTATCAATACTTTAATCTATTAATAGAATAAACTTCTGGCAAAAGAAGTTACAATGGTTGCTGGGGTAGAAGGAGGATTGAGAAGCAAGAAGAAACTTTCTATCAATAACATTCAGCTGACATAGATATTTTAAAAGGACAAACTATGAGCAGGAAAAAATTTCAAAACCTATTTTTTAAAGTCCTATTAAACTACAATTACAGAATTGTGCAATTTGGTCTGAAGAGTAATCCAGATTTGAGATAATTTCACAGAAAACAAAGAACCTGATCTACAAAAACCTACAACTAGAAAATCCTACAAGTAAAACTATGAAATATTTGATAATCCTTATTTTGATTATTATGCAGCAAATTTTCAAATGCATTGACCTAAACTATTTAGTTAAAAAATTTAACTATACACCTGCAGAAATAGACATCAGAAAACAATTTCTTACAGGTCTAGTTTTTTCTATCAAAAGTTTGCATCAAACAATTTCAAATCAACAAACCCACATTTATTCTAAGAAAAATGCAGCATTTTAATTTCGAAAGCTCTAATGAGGTTAAATATCTAATCTATTCAAATATATAAGGTTAAAAAAATCCAGACATTCATTATTTTAAATGATACATTTAATATAACAAAAGCAAATAAAGAATGCTATTATATTGACTAATGAAAATATTCTCCTTAAAAACCTTTCAAAAAAATCTAAACACACCTTTAACAGAATGATTATATAATACATTAAACCTAAAACTTACTGTCGTCAAACACCCCGGCATTAGCAAGTAATAATGTGATGATTTTAGGGTCTTTTTCAAGTTGCATGACATGTTTGCTTTCATTTGACAGGAGAGTGCATACATTAATAGCAAAGTCCACTTCGTTTGGGAGTCCAGATAACAGTGAAAGCACCAGTTTATTGTAATCATTTGGCGAATTGAAGTCCATAGATAGCCCATAACTCTGACGGAGATAATCTAACAAAGACAAAAAACAACACTGTTAAGTATATCAAGGATGAGAAATCATTTTTGGTTAATATCTTCTAAATACAGGATAGAAGTTTGCTTTCTTTTATAAAATACAAACTGAGTAGAAGCTTAGAGTCCAGTTTTTGAACTTGTGAAAATTACACTCCTCAAAAAGTATTAATATACAAGAAATACATATATTCTCTTTGATATCATTGCCAAACTATTGTATCATTATTTTAATATACCTAATCTACACTTTTTATTCTTGCATTTCAAGGAACTTTTTCTGATTTTTTAAGTACTATAAGCCAGAAAGCCTGGTTCCTTTGGAATTTTTAACAACATCATGTTTCAAAACACATTGCCTACCTTCTTTACCCAGTTTTGGGAGGATTATTACTTTTTCAGGTAAGATTTTTTTTGACATTTAACTAAAATGTAAAGTTCATGCTTTCAGTTCTACAGTTCTAGGAGTTCTGAAAGTCTTTTAACCACAATTGCAATGGAGATAAGGGAGTATTTCTATCATCCCAAAGAAGCTTCTTTATGCTCCTTAGTAGTTGATGTGTCCCCCTTTATCCATAAACAACCATTGATCTACTTTATTTCAAAATGCCAAATAAAAAGAATCACACAATACTTATATTTTTGTGTCTGATTTATTTTCATTTAGCAAAATGATGTTGAGGTTGATACCCATTTTAATGTATGTATCAGTAATTGGTTCTTTTTTATTGCTATGGGTTGTATGTCTTAATTGTTATATTATGGCTATAACACAATTTGTTTATCCACTCCCTAGCTGAAGAACATCTGGACTGTTTCCAGTTTTTAGCACTTCTGAATACAGTTGCTAATAACATTCACACACAGGACTTAGTGCAGACATATTTCTTCATTTCTCTTGGATTGCTCGGTCATATAAAATGTATGTTTAACTTTGTTAAGAAACTGTAGAAGTTCTCCAAATTAGCTGTAATATCTTGTCTTTTCATCAGTGATGCATGAAACTTCTTGGTGCTCGTGTGCATCCTTGTCAGCACTTGGTACTGTCAGTTTAAAATATTCTGAATATGAGCCACTTATCTAATATTTGTTTTGTAAATATTTTCTTCCAGATAGTGAGTGGTTTCCCTTTTCATTTTCTCAACAATGTCTTCAAAAAACAGAAGGTTTAATTGTGATGAAGTCTGATTTATAAATTTTTACCTTTACAGTTCAAACTTTCGTGTTCTAACAAATCTTTTCCTAACTAAAATTTTATGTAGGAGAATTGAAACATTTTTAAAACTTTGAAGATAGGATTACAGAAAACTAATATATAATCATAATACATATATTAGAAAATGTTGTATTTTTATAATTACTGACTCTAAACTGGTGCAATTTAGGCCTTGGCAGCTATGTCCTAAGACATATACCCCTAATACATTTATCATACAAGATCTAACTAGTGTAATGGGAAAAGGAAAGAAACAAGAGTTAGAAAACTGCTACACAAAACATTTCAGCAAATATGGATTTGAAAAAAAATCTTTTAAGAATGTCACTAAATGGAATGCAAGTAGGAATCTATTGTCACAACATTCCACAGAAGAAAATAATGTAGGTAAGAAACTTCACTTCCCAACAGATATTTGAAGAGACACCTCTTCAATATTAAAATATTCTAGGAATTTCTCCTTAAGTATCACAATATAATTATACATGAATTGACATAGATTCTTTATAATATTTAAGGTTGAACATTTCTCATATATAACATAAATATCTTGGGAAAATGTAACATGACTTCTGTGAACACAGAAATACATTTTGGTATTTATTGCACATTGGAACTGATCATGAGATGCCAAGTTTCAGCAATAGTTAAGTCTTTAGATTCCACAAAATTTTCAGGCAAATTTCCAATAGAAATAAAAATCTGGAACCCATAATTCAACATCTGTCACAGTCTTGTTGTGCTTTCAATATGATCTTGGAATTGGTCTGTTTGCTACTGAAGAATAACAGATGCCACCATATACTCAACTCAATACATCCTTACATGAATGACTTTGCCAAAAGACATCTCCAATTAAAATAAAATAAATTAATATGATAATTATGAAAAGTCCTTTAACTATATGATGTTTGGTAAAGATTCCTTCTTAGGAATATAATATAAGAGAAATGCTTACAAGATTTTAAGAGCATCCCTTCCCATCCCCAAGGAGGTATGTTTGAATAGGTACAATTTTATAACAGGAATGAGATTGGGAATTTTCAATGTTCTTCACACAATGTCTATACAAACATATCACTGCTGACAAATTTAACTGAATCTGAGGTAATCAGTTTAGAGAAAAGGGAGAATTGTGCCTGGAATGTTGTTTATATTACAAATATCATACAGTGCATTCTTTTCATTGATACTGGCAGTGATTGTTGTAGTTCAAGCATCTGTAAGAATACAGGACATGTAAAGGAAAATCTTTGCTCAAATATTAATACAACTGATAAAATCAAAATAATAAATCTTCCTGTATAAAGCTTTTCCAAATTTAAGTAACAAAAATGTAAATGGATAGTGTGCTTGGCCTCCTTTGGCCAAAATGATTAAATTGGATTAAATGATCGCTAAAATCCTAGCTAGCTCTTAAATTCTACAATACTATTAATTTCAACGTGTTTGTCATGTGTCAGTTTCACCTTTCAGAATTTTTCTACTAAAGATACTGCAAACGAATTTAAAAATTTTAATTTAGAAATTAATTTTTTAATTTTAAAGGGAAAGAGAAGATGAACAAAAAGTTCTTAGTAATCTACAGTACAATTCTGCAGAACTGACTGTATCCAAATCAATACCAAGGAAGAAAGAATAAAGAAGAAAACCAAAAGATTAGGTCCTCATGGCAAGGAAAAATGTGCACAATTATGCAAATAAATGACAAAAATCACCATATTTTGATGCCAAAGTTTAATAATTCTAAAATTCAAAGCAAAATGTACCTAATACATATTTGGCTGCTTAAAGTCACTGGGCAAAAGGAGTCAATAGCCTTATAAAATTTTCGTTCCATATTCTATCAATGTACAATATTCTATTATGACAATTATGAGTAGAATTGTACTTCATACTAAATGCCAATTTAAATTTACCATATTACCTTTCAAAGTATTGTTTTACAATAGCTTTTTTAAATGTAAGCATCTCTAGATAAATACATGTATCCAAATACATCAATCCAAACCTACAAGGAGAGTAATGCTATATGATCAAAGATGTAGACACAAATCTTTTAAATGTTCTACCTAAAATATCCTAAGGCTTTTAATCTACCACTATGTAATTTTACTTTGGTGTTTATTTAAATATGCACACACATACACACTGACAGCTATGAAGCTTACTATATTTCCTTAATGGCATTTGAAAAGAATCATTGATGAAGGATTTGTTTTATATATTGATAGTCATGTTGATTTTTAGAACACTGTCATAATGTTGCTATGGCTCCTTCTGGGATAATAAAAAGCACCTTCAAATTCATAAATGCTGCCCTGAAACACCACCTCTTTTCAGTATGAATCAGATATACTGTAGTCTGATGTTCCCCAGTAATTTCTATTTCTTATCAGTCCCCAATCCTGATTCTGTCAAACATGCTACATATGTTATATAACTGCTCAGATTCTCCTTAAATAACAAAAGGCAGGCATATGACAGCATATCAGAAAGGAGTTAGTTATTATAACACCAGATTAAGAATTCTATCATTCCTTTAAAAACTGCCAAGTTCTAGCAATGACTTTCAATAGACTTCGGAAATACCAGCAGTATCTTCTTTCTTGAAGTAAATCATGCTTAAATCAGGGAAGGGGGGGGTGGGGGGAGATCCAGAAAAAAATTTCATTTTAAACTAGATCTAATATTGAAATGGGTTAGTTTGAGAAGTGTAATACACACCAAGCTCTATTTAACCTATAAGAATAGACAGTTCTGTTGTTGCTATGATGTAGCAGTAACACAGAGTTACAAAACGGTCTTAAAGGTTACAGTACCAGGTCTCATTCAGTATAGGAACAGCCTCTATAACATCCTTGAATTAAATAATGGTCATTAGCTCTTCCTAAAAATGGGAAGCATATTACCTAACAAACCACCTCATTTTATTTAACCAGCTTAAACGGTAAGCAAGATCTTTTACACGATGACTAAAAATGTTGTCCTTTAACATTGGTTCCTGAGGTGATAACTTCTTGTTAAAAATAAAGGTAGATTTGGTTTGCACTCACCACTGCTACAACCCCTCCCCCAAGCCTCAGTTATGCAAAATCATCAGATGAAGTCTCTTCTACTGAAAATCACAGATTCTAGGAAATTCTGTTTCCTCAGCTATTACTGATTGGAAAAGAAATAGGGTTAAATTCAACATGGAGGAAACTTGAAAATAGACCATGAAAACTTTAAATCAGTGATACTGGCACAAATGAGAGAGCTTAAACCTAAGGATTACCTAAAAGATCAGTATTAGTACCAGTGAATAATAATAAAGATCAAGATATCTGTATATTTTTATAAAGACTATCCTCTTGAAAAAGATATTATCTCCTCTTTTTCAGGCCAAATATTGGTGAATAAAGAAAAGACCTGCTTATCTCTTCAGAGCTCTCTTCCTAGTCATCACCTTCTGGAGCCACAAACACTGGAAATCTCATCAACACTGCCTCGAGAACCTCTTCATTAGACTCTCAACCTGACTATTTCCAACTTGAGTCTTGTTCTTTTTAGCTGCAGATTCCTCTATAACCATTATAGGAATGACTTGAATGAAAAAATCTTAAGTCCCTGGTACCATGGCAGGAAAACAGTTGAAACATAGTAAGAAACATTTCTGAGAAATTCTGGTGCTGGGAATACCAGGAATTGTAAAAAATCTAGTAGATGCTATGAGTATTTTTTGGCTTCCTTAATTCTAACAGGACATTCCTCTTCTCGTTTTAATGACAATTTAGGTTAAACTGATCTTTAACCAAATTAAAAAAAACAAATTTCATTTGAAAGTGTACGTATATTTGTAACTCTAAAAATTCCTGCAACTAAAGTCTTCCATGTAGGCTGTGACAGACAGGGTCCTTATACCAGTGACATGCTGATTTCTAGAAGCTGCAGTAACCCAAGGCTCTCAGTATTTTCATGTGCAAAATAAGGGACCAATTCAATTCATGGGATGATTTCTATTTGAACTCAAAACTGTGTACCTATGCCTTTTTCATTTTCCAGTGATATTTACCTGACACACTGTGTTGCTGGTAATTGTAGGAAGATGGAATTGCACCAATAGGAAGCTGTGGTTTGGGATTGCCTGGTGGTACCTCATCATCATCCTCCCCAAAATGATGAACTTTCTCGTACTTTTCTAGGTAACTGAAACAGAAAAACAGCACAGCAGAGATTTAAAAATAGATTCATGTTGTATATTTTAACTCCTACCACATAGATCTGTTTTATTTTTCTAGAGGCCCTAAATTTAAAAATAACAATAATATTAACAAGATACCACAAACTTCTTATATTAGTGGAATAGTCACTTCAGTAGTAATATTGGAGACAAACTCAATGTAATAGTTCTAAAAGTGCTTTTAAATGCCTAGAAAAGACCAAACTACTGTACAAATAAAAATATAAAAGTAAAGACTATCAAAGGACAACTACATGTAGATAAATAACAGCACATTTTATTTACTGATTAAAACAAATTATACATGGTCATTGTAACAACAATGTAAAAGTGAGAAGAGTCCCTGGCCTCCCCATCTCACTTATCACATGTGCCTTCAGTATATTTTTTGTGCCTATTTTAACAACAGATTTTAGAGATCCTGCAGGTCAATACATAGAGTACTACCTCAGTCTTTTTTTTTTTTTTTTTGATCACAAGAAACCAAACATTTATTTCTATTGTCACTCTGTACATGACACACATTTTCACACTAACGAAGGGTTCTAGACTCAATCAGCCCCAGGACTAGGAAGGGGCCTGGTGTGGAATGTCAGAAAGAGAATAGGAGAGAGGACAGATGCACATGACATAAAATAATAATAATTAATAATAATAATCATCATCAATGCAACAATGATAAACTATGGGAGAGGTCTCTGTAACCTTATCTCCCAGATGGGAAGGGCATCTTATTGCCTAGTTTCACATTCAATCTAGGAGAAAAGGCCTCCACTGCACAACTCTAGATTGGGGAGAGGGTTGTGTCCAGCTCCCAGAAGGCAACTGGCCTCTCAACCCGCCAGGCATGGCTTGACCTTCCAAAGGAGGGCCCTCCTGGTCTCTGGGTCCTCTTTTTCTCTCGGACTCAATTACCCTGCCCTGCTCCTGCGCAGCCGTACCTCAGTCATTTTTAATAGCTGTATAATATATGCTCTGACTGATATATCATAATTTTAACTAGATTGCTGGTGTCGTATTTAGGTATGTTCAGTTTTGTTTTTCGGAGAAGGCAATGGCACCCCACTCCAGTACTCTTGCCTGGAAAATCCCATGGATGGAGGAGCCTGGTGGGCTGCAGTTCATGGCGTCGCTAAGAGTCGGACACGACTGAGCGACTTCACTTTCACTTTTCACTTTCATGCACTGGAGAAGGAAATGGCAACCCACTCCAGTGTTCTTGCCTGGAGAATCCCAAGGACGGCGGAGCCTGGTGGGCTGCCGTCTATGGGGTCGCACAGAGTCGGACATGACTGAAATGACTTAGCAGCAACAGCAGCAGTTTTGTTTTTTGCTATTACAGGCCATGCAGCAATTAGCTTAATCTCAGCACTTGTTTGAATATTTTCCTCTCCATAGACAGTGGAAATGGTATGATCACTTTAAATAGGAAATACGACCAAATCCTCACTCAAAAGTGATGTGCCCAAAATATTTTGACCAACTTATAAGACTGTTCCTGTGTTTCCCACAATATCACCATCACTGGGTATAGTCAATCTTCTTAATATTAATTAGAATTAAATATCCAAATTGATAATCTATCATCACCTACCAGTTTATAATAAGATTCCCACAAGAAAGATTTTTAAATAGGGAAGCAACTGGTCAAACCCCTGTCAAACACAATACTGTACCTAATGAACTTGTTACTATACTTCATAAGAAGCAAGCTGAAAAATATAATAGTGAAGTTCTAGATGTGATCATTTTATAGGTCAGTCTTTCCATCATTCCTGAACCAGGCAGGTATTAAGTCCATTAGTCACTATTTAAAAACCCTTTGCTTTTATAGTTAACAGATAGCTGAGATGAGGGAGAGGGGTATCAATGATCTCAGAAGTATTGCTGTGTTTTTAGTAGCAAATTGTAACTTTCAAGGTAGGATGAATGAAAGCTGTAAATTTAGGTATAAAAACTAATAGCAAGGATACTCATCATAATTCTTCATTTTTCCCTTCCAGCTTTCCAAGGCACAACAATTCACATCTTGGAGAGTAAAAAGGAAGTAAATTGCCCCTTTCAATTCCTTCTAAGTTCTCCATATAAGCTCAACTTGAGCAAGGAACTCTTTCCTAAATGGTAGCTTGACAGCTAATGAACCCAACACTTTTCTCCACTGCCAGAGATACAAAAGCAGAGACATATGCCCACATATAACCCTTGAGCACTGAGGACAGTATACAGCTGCATATATTTCACCCTGATCCTGGTGATGTACCCTAGCAGATAAAATTTACAGCCAAAGAATATAAATCAAAACAAAAATATGATTAAAAAGAGACAGTCTCTCTCTAGCATAGACTTATGTATGAGTCATAAATCAAACCTATCCTTTTTGAATTTCTAATGCCAAAATCATCAAAAGAAGAGTCTACCCAAATTTGAACACAACTGCTCAAAAATCATGTGACATTTTCTGCAAATGAGGGTTTATCTACATTACATGAAATAATGCAGGCAATAGTAGCGATAGAGGTATTTTACAAAGTACGTTCTTTCAGAATTGAGCTCACTGTGGAATGGTTAAAACCAAGTTAAAGATAATTTTTCTTAACTAACATCATTTAAATAAAATCAAAATAACAATGAAAAAGTAAAATTTTAAAATCAAAACGTTATACTAACAATATGTTTAAGACGCTCTTTATAAATCCGTTATTCATTGTTAAGTGTATGCGCATGCGAAGCCACTGCAGTAGTCACACACTACTGCAATTCTTCTGGATTGTAGCCTGGTATTCTCCTCTGTCCATGGGATTCTCCAGGCAACAATACTGGAGTGGGTTGCCATGCCCTTCTCCAGGGGATCTTCCCAACCCAGGGATAGACCCACGTCTCTTATGTCTTCTGCAATGGCAGGCAGGTTCTTTACCTGGGAATTCCATAATTGAATGTAGTAGATTTAAAACTTGGGGAGAAAACGTTACTAGTAAAGAAAAACCATAAATACCTTTTCCTTTCTGAAACACTCAAAATGGAGCATAAGCAAAATGGAGTGACTGAAACACCACAAGTACTAGTAATAAACAGTATATGCTATATACATAAACCCCTCTGTAATTCAAATTTTCATACAATTTTTAAAATATATGACTTCTGGTCCCTTGACTCTTCTAACTCTATTCCTCCAAACGGATTCTTAACATAATTCCAATCTCCAGAAATTTATGGCTTAGGCAAATTGTTATACTTTTTGAAATTTTATTTCCCTGGCTTGAGCGTCAGCACTTGTTCTCATTCATGATTAAACATTTCCAACTGAGACTCGACCTTTCATAGTTCAACAGAGGGTTTGGCATCCAGTTCTGATTCTTGTCTCTCTCAATTATTAAGCATAAAGTCCTTTTTTGGTTTTCAAAGAGCTATACTTCTAAAAACTAAATTAATAGACAAGAGAAAACAGCTAAAATATAAAGTTACATTTCAAAATCTAGGTCTTCAGATATAATTCTCTAACATGACCCTGAGCTCATACACTGACATATATACAGTGTTCACTCATTTAACTACAAAAATTAGACTACACATTTCTCTTTCTTCTCCAAGTCGATTACACTGCTTTGAATAGTTGATATATTTTAATCAAACAGGTATTTACAGACCTCCTTCAGTAATCTACCTAATACATGACATTTTGACTCAAGACTAGTAAAATATTGGAATCCAGATGGCAGTTACTCTCTCAACAGTCGACACAGAAAACGAGGTTCCTGAGTTCAACATTACATACAGACAAGTGGGGTGAATTGCATCTTCTTTTTTCAACTTGGCCCTAGTTTACTTGTGGTGGATCCTATGCCATACATGACAGATTTAAAGGATGAAGGCAAATGTGAACATTTAGCATAATATAAGAATTATTTTAAATGGCACTATTCAATTAAAAAGTTTAATATGTAGGACCAATACAGAGGGAGGAAGAGTCCTTTCAAGACACCATCAAATAACATAGGCAGTACAGTTATGAATGAAGAAAAATTTAGCCTCCTGTAGTATCTGATACATTAAGTACACAGAAAATTAGTTCACGGAAGATTTAAATATAATCACCAATAAGACTGATTTATTAGATACACAATGATTTTCTTTTCAAATCTCCACAAAAATTATTAAACTAATCATATGCCAAGTCACATAGGAAACCACAATAAATTTAAGATTAAATACTGTATAAGGCACATTCTCTAACTGCAATCAATTCAAAGAAATTTAACCCTTGGAAAATTAAAAATAACTTTATGATTTTACATAAAAGTAGAGAAACTACTACAACAGTACCCATCAGCGGATATCAAAATTCATAGTAAAAAAAAAAGAAAGAAAAAATTCACAGTCAACCTTGTTTCATCTATAACACAATTACCATCTTCACAACACTTTCCAAATTATTTTAAAGCAATTTCCAGGTATCTCATAACTTTATTTATGAATATTTTGGTAGAATTCTTAAAAATTAAAAAATATATATAATATTTATATAAAAATATATAATATTTATATAAAAGTTTTTATATAAAACTTTTTGAAATGTTTACAGGAAAGATGACAATTCAAGGAATGCATATTAATCTTTCCTTAAATCCAATTGTAATGAACGTTAAAGACTAAAAATTGAGGGATACTGCATAAATTCTAACTTAGAAAACTTTCAGAAATTCTGATTCATTAAAAGCAACTTCAAGGATTTATAAGACTAACTTGCAAAACAATTCTTGAGAGAGTAAGATGGTCTAATGGAAAGTAGAGGATATCTTAAACCAAAACACATAAAAAGGCAAATTCAACTGGGATTTCCTTTAGCCACTAAGGATCAATAAAATATGAGAGTGTATCTGATAATGGGATCAGAATGACAACTGTTTAAGAAAAGTTGAACTGAATTCAGTGGCTGTCAAAAGAAGCAAAGTCCTTTCAACTTCACCTTGAAGCTTGTCAAAATGAACCCAAAGATCCAGGGATGTGGAGCACCTATCAGAAGCACTAGCATGAAAAGACTGATACAATCAGGTAATGGGACCTCTATTGATGTGGCATACAAGGAACTTTCAAGATCAAACATCCCAGCACAAAAATCAAGAATACTGACTTGCAAACCAGCAAAGTAATGAACGACATTTCTTTGCCCAGGATTATCCCTGCAAAGTGGACAATGAAAAAGTAGACATGACAATGTAAAAGTCACCTCAGTAATGTAGACGGCATGCTTGAGAAATGGCTTCTTGAAGAGACGGAAAGGATGAAAACAGTGGGGTGGATAAAAATGAAACATGCATGATAACAGGAAGCCAAACATGGGGGGAAATAGTAGTCCTGAAGCAAAGACCAGAATACAGTGAACAGAAGCATTATCATTCAGATAACAGAAGAATTTCTGTAGGTTAAAAAATGCTTACTGGGTATATCATAAAGGTCCCGGGGTGTCAGGGTGCAAGGATCATCAGGCAAAAATTAATGAAAAGAAAAAACAATCAGACATATATTGATGATATATGCAAGCTCCAAAGATAAAGATAATTCCTAGAAATATCCAGAATGACCCTACTCCTTTGATTATTCTATTGTGTCTTATTTACACAGTAAGAGTAATCAAATGAGTTTATTCTCATAGTTAATATTAAGGGAAATATGTTCTTGGGAGTATTTCTACAACTGTTTAACAATCAAATTAAAGTCAAGATTGTTACTTTGCAAATAACGAGAGAGAAATAAACACATTAATGTATGTAATATGCAGAGAAAAGGAGAAGAGGAAGAATATCTTGTGATGTAGCAATTATATTCTTAGGCATATGCACTAGACAAAAATGAAAACAACTAAAATATTCACAAAGGATAGTATGAAGAAAAATACTGTGGCATATTGATATAGTGAAATATGATATGCTAGTAAAAATTAGTTAACTAACATGGATCAATGAAAATAGCCAACAACAAAATGTTAAATCATTTCAGAATAATACTAATTTAATTCCACTTATATAAAGATCATAAGCAAAAAATTAAATTTTTTTTAGCAATAGACAAGTAAGAGAAAAGAAAAGAAAAGCCAGATATTAATTATAACCCAGAAAATAAGCTAGGATTTATCCCTCAGGAGAGAAAGACAATAAGAAAACACACACATGGCTTCAAACTATTCAGTTGAGTTCAGTTCAGTTCAGTCACTCAGTCATGTCCGACTCTTTGCGACCCCATGAATTTCAGCATGCCAGGCCTCCCGTCCATCACCAACTCCCAGAGTTCACTCAAACTCACGTCCATTGAGTTGGTGAAGCCATCCAGCCATCTCATCCTCTGTTGTCCCCTTCTCCTCCTGCCCCCGATCCCTCCCAGCATCAGTCTTTTCCAATGAGTCAACTCTTCACATCAGGTGGCCACAGTATTGGAGCTTCAGCTTCAGCATCAGTCCTTCCAAAGAAATCCCAGGGCTGATCTCCTTTAGAATGGATTGGTTGGATGTCCTTGCAGTCCAAGGGACTCTCAAGAGTCTTCTCCAACACCACAGTTCAAAAGCATCAATTCTTCAGCGCTCAGTTTTCTTGACAGTCCAACTCTCACATCCATACATGACTACTGGAAAAACCATAGCCTTGACTAGACGGACCTTTGTTGGCAAAGTAATGTCTCTGCTTTTGTTTTTTTGGGTTTTTTTTGTCTGTTTATGTTGCTTTATTACAACAAAACCAAAATATTATCTGTATTATTTTGGCAATAAATGGCAAGAAGATTCACATTTCCATAGCCCTACTAGGTTTTTTGTTTTGTTTTGTTTTGTTTTTAATTTTATTTTATTTTTAAATTTTACAATATTGTATTAGTTTTGCCAAATATCGAAATGAATCCGCCACAGGTATACCCGTGTTCCCCATCCTGAACCCTCCTTCCTCCTCCCTCCCCTACCCTCCCTCTGGGTCGTCGCAGTGCACCAGCCCCAAGCATCCAGTACCGTGCATCGAACCTGGACTGGCAACTCGTTTCATACATGATATTATACATATTTCAAGGCTCTTCTCCCAAATCTCCCCACCCTCTCCCTCTCCCACAGAGTCCATAAGACTGATCTATACATCGGTGTCTGTAATCTTTTACAGTCTCGTACACAGGGTTATTGTTACCATCTTTCTAAATTCCATATATATGCGTTAGTATACTGTATTGGTGTTTTTCTTTCTGGCTTACTTCACTCTGTATAATAGGTTCCACTTTCATCCATCTCATTAGAACTGATTCAAATGTATTCTTTTTAATGGCTGAGTAATACTCCATTGTGTATATGTACCACTGCTTTCTTTATCCATTCATCTGCTGATGGGCATCTAGGTTGCTTCCATGTCCTGGCTATGATAAACAGTGCTGCGATGAACATTGGGGTACACGTGTCTCTTTCCCTTCTGGTTTCCTCAGTGTGTATGCCCAGCAGTGGGATTGCTGGATCATAAGGCAGTTCTATTTCTAGTTTTTTAAGGAATCTCCACACTGTTCTCCATAGTGGCTGTACTAGTTTGCATTCCCACCAACAGTGTAAGAGAGTTCCCTTTTCTCCACACCCTCTCCAGCATTTATTGCTTGTAGACTTTTGGATCGCAGCCATTCTGATTGGCATGAAATGGTACCTCATAGTGGTTTTGATTTGCATTTCTCTGATAGAGTGATGCTGAGCATCTTTTCATGTGTTTATTAGCCATCTGTATGTCTTCTTTGGAGAAATGTCTATTTAGTTCTTTGGCCCATTTTTTGATTGGGTCATTTATTTTTCTGGAGTTGAGCTGTAGGAGTTGCTTGTATATTTTCGAGATTAATTGTTTGTCCGTTGCTTCATTTGCTATTATTTTCTCCCATTCTGAAGGCCTTCCTTCAGATGACTTTAGCATTTCCTCTAAAGTCAGGAACAAGACAAGGGTGCCCACTTTCACCACTACTATTCAACATAGTTTTGGAAGTTTTGGCCACAGCAATCCGAGCAGAAAAAGAAATAAAAGGAATCCAAATTGGAAAAGAAGAAGTAAAACTCTGTTTGCAGATGACATGATCCTCTACATAGAAAACCCTAAAGAATCCACCAGAAAATTACTAGAACTAATCAATGATTATAGTAAAGTTGCAGGATATAAAATCAACACACAAAAGTCCCTTGCATTCCTATACACTAATAATGAGAAAACAGAAAGAGAAATTAAGGAAACAATTCCATTCACCATTGCAACAGAAAGAATAAAATACTTAGGAATATATCTACCTAAAGAAACTAAAGACCTATATATAGAAAACTATAAAACACTGGTGAAAGAAATCAAAGAGGACACTAATAGATGGAGAAATATACCATGTTCATGGATTGGAAGAATAAATATAGTGAAACTGAGTATACTACCCAAAGCAATTTATAGATTCAATGCAATCCCTATCAAGCTACCAACGGTATTCTTCACAGAGCTAGAACAAATAATTTCACAATTTGTATGGAAATACAAAAAACCTCGAATAGCCAAAGCTATCTTGAGAAAGAAGAATGGAACTGGTGGAATCAACCTACCTGACTTCAGGCTCTATTACAAAGCCGCAGTTATCAAGACAGTATGGTACTGGCACAAAGACAGAAATATTGATCAATGGAACAAAATAGAAAGCCCAGAGATAAATCCACACACCTATGGACACCTTATCTTTGACAAAGGAAGCAAGAATATACAATGGATTAAAGACAATCTCTTTAACAAGTGGTGCTGGGAAAATTGGTCAACCACTTGTAAAAGAATGAAACTAGAACACTTTCTAACACCTTACACAAAAATAAACTCAAAATGGATTAAAGATCTAAACGTAAGACCAGAAACTATAAAACTCCTAGAGGAGAACATAGGCAAAACACTCTCCGACATACATCACAGCAGCATCCTCTATGACCCACCTCCCAGAATATTGGAAATAAAAGCAAAAATAAACAAATGGGACCTAATTAAACTTAAAAGCTTCTGCACAACAAAGGAAACTATTAGCAAGGTGAAAACGCAGCCTTCAGAATGTCTCTGCTTTTGAATATGCTATCTAGGTTGGTCATAACTTTCCTTCCAAGGAGTAAGCATCTTTTAATTTCATGGCTGGAATCACCATCTGCAGTGATTCTGGAGCCCCCAGAAATAAAGTCTGACACTGTTTCCACTGTTTCCCCATCTATTTCCCATGAAGTGATGAAACCAGATGCCATGATCTTCGTTTTCTGAATGTTGAGCTTTAAGCCAGCTTTTTCACCATCCTCTTTCACTTTCATCCAGAGGCTTTTTAGTTCCTCTTCACTTTCTGCCATAAGGGTGGTGTCATCTGCATATCTGAGGTTATTGATATTTCCCCCAGCAATCTTGATTCCAGCTTGTGCTTCTTCCAGCCCAGCGTTTCTCCTGATGTACTCTGCACAGGAATTAAATAAGCAAGGTGACAATATACAGCCTTGACGAACTCCTTTTCCTATTTGGAACCAGCCTGTTTTTCCAGGTCCAGTTCTAACTGTTGCTTCCTGACCTGCATATAGGTTTCTCAAGAGGCAAGTCAGGTGGTCTGGTATTCCCATCTCTTTCAGAATTTTCCACAGTTTCTTGTGATCCACACAGTCAAAGACTTTGGCATAGTCAATAAAGCAGAAATAGATGTTTTTCTGGAACTCTCTTGCTTTTTCGATGATCTATCCGATGTTGGCAATTTGATCTCTGGTTCCTCTGCCTTTTCTATAACCAGCTTGAACATCTAGAAGTTCACGGTTCACGTATTGCTGAAGCCTGGTGTGGAGAATTTTGAGCACTACTTTACTAGCATGTGAGATGAGTGTAATTGTGTGGTACTTTGAGCCTTCTTTAGCATTGCCTTTCTTTGGGATTGGAATGAAAATGGACCTTTTCCAGTCCTGTGGCCACTGCTGAGTTTTCCAGATTTGCTGGCATATTGAGTGTAGCACTTTCACAGCATCGTCTTTTAGGATTTGAAATAGCTCAACTGGAATTCCATTACTTCCACTAGCTTTGTTCGTAGTGATGCTTCCTAAGGCTGACTTGACTTCAGATTCCAGGATGTCTGGCTCTAGGTGAGTAATCACACCATCAGGATTATCTTGGTCATGAATATCTTTTTTGTACATTAGTTCTGTGTATTCTTGCCACCTCTTCTTAATATCTTCTGCTTCTGTTAGGTCCATACCATTTCTGTCCTTTATTGAGCCCATCTTTAATAGAGTTTTATTTGCTTTTGTTTTGTTTTGTCTTGTTTTGATGTGGATAAACCTGTATGTATTAAGCTTTTTTAGTGAGATAAAATTTAGATATTAAAAAAATAATTTTAGAACATCAGAAAGAGTAATGAGTTATTTCAAACTTTAAAATAAATGATTATTTCCACTGCTACATAAAATGTTTCCAATTACGAAAAAAAATTAGACTCTCCCTGAAAACTAATCTAGCAAAACTAACAAAATCTCATAAAAATTGCAGTTAAAAAAGACTATATAAATGCTACAAAAAACAATCTATTAATATTTCTTAAATACACACACAAACTCAAGATTTTATTGCAGAAATTCAATGATAGTTCAACATCCAACATTTTGCAACATTAAACTCACCTGTAGATGACAGAGAAAAATATTTAAACAAAGGACACCAAAGGTTATTTAATAAAATGATGCATCCTTGCTGCACTGAAAATTAATTAATGAAGAATTCTAGAATATTTCTCCCTTTGATCTCTCATATAGTCCCCCTGTTATACCAAACACAGCAAATAATTTCCAGTCTACTCCTTTACCAGTACAGACTTTCTCAGAACATTGCACCTTCAAGTGATCCAGAATTCTTGTTTCTGTAGAAGAGTACCCTTCAAAACAGGACACACAAACAAGATACTCCAATAGGGAGAAACACTTAATGCATAGGTTGAAACTGCCAGCTCCCTCCTTTGCTCCATTCATCTAGCAGTGCAGTCCATATGTTACTCATCCTATGTGAGACAACATGAAGGGACTAACAATGGAATCCTCATTCATTCATTAACTTCTAACCACCGGAAACCTCACCATTCATTAGATTCCATGTACTAATACCTGTTCCTGTCTAGGTTAAGTGGCCATTTAATTTAAAATTTATTTAAAGTTAACATTACCTAATTTAAACTCTCTCTCTCACAGAAAGGATAAGAACATTAATAGAACCCTTCAAAGAAACCACAATTTGCTAGAGCAAGCAACTCTAAATAAGAAAATGGCTAATACTTCTCACATGAGCTCATTATCAATAATACTATGAAGTAACAACAATGGCAAAGCAATCAAATAAGAAATTATCAAAAGATTTATAAACTATTAAATACAACCTATCTGAACTGTGACTTCATGTGCCCTGATGTTGTCCTAGGCTAGTCTTATAGTTTTTATGTTGTTGACAATTTGTAAGATGTTCTAAATATCCAGAATTTGAAGACTCATTTAGATTTTTTTCAACAATATTTTTCAAGTCATTGAAACATAATAAAACTTATTAAAGTTTAAATATATATTTCATTTCAAGTATATGTAGTGATAAATATTGGAGAAGGCAATGGCACCCCACTCCAGTACTCTTGCCTGGAACATCCCATGGAAGGCGGAGCCTAGTAGGCTGCAGTCCATGGGGTCGCTAAGAATCGGACACGACTGAGTGACTTCACTTTCACTTTTCCCTTTCACGCATTGGAGAAGGAAATAGCGGCCCACTCCAGTGTTCTTGCCTAGAGAATCCCAGGGACGGGGGAGCCTGGTGGGCTTCCGGCTATGGGGTCACACAGAGTCGGACACGACTGAAGCGACTTAGCAGCAGCAGTGATAAGTATTTACAAGAGTCTTTCCAAGGCCAACTTTCACATCACTGGGAAAACATTTATTTTCTTATGATAAACATAGCTGAATTAATACATGAAGAATATGGCAACTAAAGAAATACTGTTAGAAAATGACATGAAATCACTATAAGAAGTTGAAGAAACAAGGATTAAAGCAAATTATACTGTGTGGGGGGTTTTCTATAGAGCTGAATTCAACTACAGATGTTTCTAATATATCTGAGCTTACCGTATTTACCAGGTTCTCTTTAAAAAAAATGGGGAGGGAGGAGGGAGGAGAGTTCAGGACGGGGAACATATGTATACCTGTGGCAGATTCATTTTAATATATGGCAAAACCAATACAATATTGTAAAGTTAAACAAAATAAAATTAAAAATAAAATAAAATTTAAAAAAATGAAATTCACAAAAAACTACTTTTGGTGAGTCTTTAAAGGAAAGTTGTAAGAGTGAAGATATACTCTCATAAGCAAATGGCTATTATACAAAGAAACTTTTCAGAAAAACACATTAATTCTACTTAAGGCCACAATGAAGAAACAGTTACTTTAATGGGAAGGGGTGGAAGAAGTTGGGGGAGGGGATGAGAGAAGATGGAAGAGAAGGTAGAAGGGAAAGAGGTCAGGGAGTGAAGATTATAAGGGTAAGGTGACCACTTATCATGTACTGCTCAAGTACAGGCATGGTGATGTAACAAAGAATTTGAACTCACAAGCACCAAAAATGACACAATATAATTTCAATGTGATCAATTATATTTTTAAAAAAAGGTCTATGAAATAAGGCAAAATCTTCTAATGTACTTCATAATGAGATTTGAAGTGACAGAAAAATATTTTGTGCCACAGAGGTTGAATGGTTTCTTAGTGAAGAATATTTAAAAGTGCTACCAATCTTAAGACTTACACACTTTACTTTTGAAAAGTCCCAAAATTGCTAACTTTTCTTGTCACAACATTAGGTGATGAGCAGTATCTTACCTAAACATATAATTCAGAAAAGAAAACAAAAAGACATTTAATCTGCCCTTTAAAATAAAACTGAAATTTTGACAATGAAAACAAAGTAATTACTTTTTAAAAGAAACCCATGCTATGGAGAAAGTTTATTTTAAAAAATGGGGGGAATGTTTTTTAAAAAGAATTTTCCATCCATGTGATTTTTTTTTGCTGAAAATACTTTGTACAAGTCTTAAAACTCTAATAAACTATATTAAAAGTCTATGTACACGTAAGTAGGAAAGAGAATTTTTCCAAATTATTTAAAAATCTCTGCCAAATTATCTGGGCTTAGGACCCTTTATAAACTTCTTCTTTAAAAATTTAAAGTCACAAGAATACTACAAACAACTCCTATGTCCTCAATTCAGATACATCAATTGTTTATACATTGCCTATTTGCCTTATCATATTTTTTTTCACTCAAACCTGACCCCACCACCTCCCCTCAAAACACACACAAACAGTTTTTCCTAAACCATTTAAAATATTTCTCTTTCTTTTTCATAAGCTTGACATTTTAAATAATTGAGGGCACTTATTTTGCAGAAAATCCTTCAATTTAAATTTATCTAATGTTTCTTCATTATTAAATTAGATACTGAAAATGTCCTTCTCACACAAGTACCACAGAAGTAAAATGGCTGCCCTGGTGGCTTCCCAGTCAAGAATCTGCCTGCAATACAGGAGATGCAGGTTTGATCCCTGGGTTGGGAAGATGCCCTGGAGAAAGAAATGGCACACAACTCCAATATTCTTGCCTGGGAAATCTCACAGAAAAAGGAGCCTGGCAGGAAACATTCCATGGGGTCAAAGAACAGTCAGACATGACTCAGCAACTAAACAACAACAACCACAGAAGTAAATGCATAATCAAGTACATGTGGTGGTGGTGGTTTACTCGATAATTCCTGTCTGACTCTTGCTATTCCATGTACTGTGGCCTGCCAGGCCCCTCAATCCATGGTACTCTCCAGGCAAGAATACTGGAGTGGGTTGCAATTTTTTTCTCCAGAGGATCTGACCAAGCAGAAAATTGAACCAGGGTCTCCTGCACCACAGGTAGATTCGTTCTCAATTGAGCTATGAGAAAAACCCAGTCAATTCCATTGCTCAGTTATGTCCGACTCTTTGCGACCCCATGGACTGCAGCATCCCAGGCTTCCATGTCCATCACCGACTACCAGAACTTGCTAAAACTCAAGTCTATCAAGGCAAACTGGAAGTGGTCAAACAGGAGATGGCAAGAGTGAATGTCAACATTCTAGGAATCAGCGAACTAAAATGGACTGGAATGGGTGAATTTAACTCAGATGACCATTATATCTAGTACTGTGGGCAGGAATTCCTTAGAAGAAATGGAGTAGCCATCATGATCAACAAGAGAGTCTGAAACGCAGTACCTGGATGCAATCTCAAAAACGACAGAATGATCTCTGTTCATTTGCAAGGCAAACCATTCAGTATCATAGTAATCCAAGTCTATGCCCCAACCAGTACCGCTGAAGAAGCTGAACGGTTCTATGAAGACCTACAAGACCTTTTAGAACTAACACCCAAAAAAGATATCCTTCATTATAGGGGACTGGAATGCAAAAGTAGGAAGTCAAGAAACACCTAGAGTAACAGGCAACTTTGGCCTTGGAATATGGAATGAAGCACGGCAAAGGCTAATAGAATTTTGCCAAGAGAACGCACTGTTCATAGCAAACACTCACTTCCAACAACATAAGAGAAGACTCTAAACATGGACATCACCAGATGGTCAACACAGAAATCAGATTGAGTATATTCTTTGCAGCCAAAGATGGAGAAGCTCTATACAGTCAGCAAAAACAAGACCAGGAGCTGACTGTGGCTCAGATCATGAACTCCTTATTGCCAAATTCAGACTGAAATTGAAGAAAGTAGGGAAAACCACTAGACCATTCTGGTATAACCTAAATCAAATCCCTTATGATTATACAGTGGAACTGAAAAATAGATTTAAGGGACTAGATATGATAGAGTGCCTGATGAACAATGGACGGAGGTTCGAGACATTGTACAGGAGACAGGGATCAAGGCCATCCCCATGGAAAAGAAATGCAAAAGAGCAAAACGGCTGTCTGGGAAGACCTTACAAATAGCTGTGAAAAGAAGAGAAGCAAAAAGCAAAGGAGAAAAGGAAAGATATAAGCATCTGAATGCAGAGTTCCAAAGAATAGCAAGGAGAGATAAGAAAGCCTTCCTCAGTGATCGATACAAAGAAATAGAGGAAAACAACAGAATGGGAAAGACTAGAGATCTCTCCAGGAAAAGCAGAGATACCAAGGGAACATTTCATGCAAAGATGGGCTCGATAAAGGACAGAAATGGTATGGACCTAACAGAAGCAGAAGATATTAAGAAGAGGTAGCAAGAATACATAGAAGAACTGTACAAAAAAGATCTTCATGACCAAGATAATCACGATCACACCAAGGTTCACATCTGACCTAGAGCCAGACATCCTGGAATGTGAAGTCAAGTGGGCCTTAGGAAGCATCACTACGAACAAAGCTAGTGGAAGTGATGGAATTCCAGTTGAGCTATTTCAAATCCTAAAAGATGATGCTGTGAAAGTGCTGCACTCAATATGCCAGCAAATTTGGAAAACTCAACAGGACTGGAAAAGGTCCGTTTTCATTCCAATCCCAAAGAAAGGCAATGCTAAATAATGCTCAAACTACTGCACAATTGCACTTATCTCACATGCTAGTAAAGTAATGCTCAAAATTCTCCAAGCCAGGCTTCAGCAATACATGAACCATGAACTTCCAGATGTTCAAGCTGGTTACAGAAAAGGCAGAGGAACCAGAGATCAAATTGACAACATCCGCTGGATCATCAGAAAAGCAAGAGAGTTCCAGGAAAACATCTATTTCTGCTTTATTGACTATGCCAAAGCCTTTGTGTGGATCACAAGAAACTGCGGAAAATTCTGAAAGAGAAGGGAATACCAGACCACCTGACCTGCCTCTTGAGAAACCTATATGCAGGTCAGGAAGCAATAGTTAGAACTGGACCTGGAAAAACAGACTGGTTCCAAATAGGAAAAGGAGTACGTCAAGGCTGTATATTGTCACTCTGCTTTTTTAACTTCTATGCAGAGTACATCATGAGAAACGCTGGGCTGGAAGAAGCACAAGCTGGAATCAAGATTGCTGGGGGAAATATCAATAACCTCAGATATGCAGATGACACCACCCTTATGGCAGAAACTAAAAGGAAGAGGAACCAGAAGAGGAACTAAAAAGCCTCTGGATGAAAGTGAAAGAGGAGGGTGAAAAAGCTGGCTTAAAGCTCAACATTCAGAAAACTAAGATCATGGCATCTGGTCCCATCACTTCATGGCAAATAGATGGGGAAACAGTGTCAGACTTTTTGGGGGGCTCCAAAATCACTGCAGATGGTGACTGCAGCCATGAAATTAAAAGACACTTACTCCTTGGAAGGAAAGTTATGACCAACCTAGATAGCATATTCAAAAGCACAGACATTACTTTGCCAACAAAGGTCCGTCTAGTCAAGGCTATGGTTTTTCCAGTAGTCCTGTATGGATGTGAGAGTTGGACTGTGAAGAAAGCTGAGCGCCGAAGAATTGATGCTTTTGAACTGTGGTGTTGGAGAAGACTCTTGAGAGTCCCTTGGACTGCAAGGAGATCCAACCAGTCCATTCTGAAGGAGATCAGTCCTAGGTGTTCTTTGGAAGGACTGATGCTGAAGCTGAAGCTCCAATACTGTGGCCACCTGATGTGAAGAGTTGACTCATTGAAAAAGACTCTGATGCTGGGAGGGATTGGCGGCAGGAGGAGAAGGGGACGACAGAGGATGATATGGCTAGATGGCATCACCAACTCGATGGACTTGAGTTTGAGTGAACTCCGGGAGTTGGTGATGGACAGGGAGGCCTGGCGTGCTGCAGTTCATGGGGTCGCAAAGAGTCGGACATGACTGAGTGACTGAACTGAACTGATTGTGTTTGGTGATGCCATCAAACCATCTCATCCTCTGTCGTTTCCCTTCTCCTCCTGCCTTCAATCTTTCCCAGCATCAGGGTTTTTTCCAATGAGTCAGTCTTCACATCAGGTGGCCAAAGTATTGGAGTTTCAGCTAAAGGATCAGTTCTTTCAATGAATATACAAGACTGATTTCCTTTAGGATTGACTAGTTTGATCTCCCTGCAGTCTAAGGGACTCTCCAACACCATAGTTCAAAAGCATCGATTCTTCGGCGCTAAGCTTTCTTTATAGTCAACTCTCACCTCCATACATGAGTACTGGAAAAATCATAGCTTTTACTAGATGGACCTTTGTTGGTAATGTCTCTGCTTTTGAATATGCTGTCTAGGTTGGTCATAACTTTTCTACAAAGGAGCAAGTGTCTTTTAATTTCATGGCTGCAGTCACCATCTGCAGTGATTTTGGAGCCCAAGAAAGTAGTCTGTCACTGCTTCATTATTTCCCTATTTTCCATGATGTGATGGGACCAAATGCCATGATCTTAGTTTTTTGAATGTTGAATTTTAAGCCCATTTTTTCACTCTCCTTGTTAATTTTCATCAAGAGGCTGTTCACTTCCTGCCATAAGGGTGGTGTCATTTGTGTATATGAGGTTACTTATATTACTCCTGGCAACCTTGATTCCAGCTTGTGCTTCATACAGATCAGCATTTCACATGATGTACTCTGCTCAAAAGGTAAATAAACAGGGTGACAATATACAGCTTGTCTCACTCCTTTCCCAATTTGGAACCAGTCTGTTGTTCAGGTCCAGTTCAAACTGTTGCTTCTTGACCTGCATACAGATTTCTCAGGAGGCAGGTCAGGTGGTTGGTAGTCCCATCTATTGAAGAATTTTCCACAGTTTGTTGTGATTCACAGTCAAAGGCTTTGGTGTAATAAATAAAGCAGAAGTAGATGTTTTTCTGGAACTCTCTTGCTTTTTCAATGATCCAACGGATGTTGGCAATTTGATCTCTGGTTCCTCTGCCTTTTCTAAATCCAGCTTGAACATCTGGAAGTTCATGGTTCATGGACTGTTGAAGCCAGGTTTGGAGAATTTTGAGCATTACTTTGCTAGGGTTGAGATAAGCGCATTGTGCAGTAGTTCAAATGTTCTTTGGTATTGCCTTTCTTTGGGATTGGAATGAAAACGGACCTTTTTCCAGTCCTGTGGCCACTGCTGAGTTTTCCAAATTTGCTGGCATATTGAGTGCAGCATTTCTACAGCATCATCTTTCAGGATCTGAAACAGCAAAACTGGGATTCCATCACCTCCACTAGCTTTGTTCATAATGATGCTTCCTAAAGCCCACTTGACTTCGCATTCCAGCATATCTGGTTCTAGGTGAGTAATCATTCCATGGTGGTTAACTGGGGCATTAAGATCTGTTTTGTATCATTCTTCTGTGTATTCTTGCCACCTCTTCTTAATATCTTCTGCTTCTGTTAGGTCCATACCATTTGTGTCCTTTATTGTATCAAGAGAACCAAGAGAACATTTTTCTGAAAGAGATCTCTAGTCTTAAAGAGATCTCTATACTTTCCCATTCTACTGTTTTCCTCTATTTCTTTGCACTGATCACTGAGGAAAGCTTTCTTATCTGTTCTTTTATTCTTTTAAACTCTGCGTTCAGATGGGCATATATCTTTTCTTTTGTCTTTTGCCTTTCACTTCTCTTCTTTTCTCAGCTATCTGTAAGGCTTCCTCAGACAACCATTTTGTGTTTTTTTTTTTTAAAATTTTATTTTATTTTTAAACTTTACATAATTGTATTATTTTGCCAAATATCAAAATGAATCCGCCACAGGTATACATGTGTTCCCCATCCTGAACCCTCCTCCCTCCTCCCTCCCCATACGATCCCTCTGGGTCGTCCCAGTGCACTAGCCCCAAGCATCCAGTATCATGTATCGAACCTGGACTGGCAACTCGTTTCTTACATGATATTTTACATGTTTCAATGCCATTTTGTGTTTTTGCATTTCTTTTTGTTGGGGATGGTTTTGATCACTCCCTCCTGTACAATATTACGAACCTCTGTCCATAGTTCTTCAGGCACTCTGTCTATCAGATCTAGTCCCTTGAATCCATTTCTCACTTCCACTGTATAATTGTAAGGGATTTGATTTAAGTCATACCTGAATGCCATAGTGGTTTTCCCTACTTTCTTCAATTTAAGTCTGAATTTGGCAGTAAAGAGTTCATGATCTGAGCCACAGTCAGTTCCCTGTCTTGTTTTTGCTGACTGTATCAAGTTTCTCCATCTTTGGCTGCACAGAATATAATCAATCTGATTTCGGTATTGATGATTCTGTAACGTCCATGTGTAGAGTCGTCTCTTGTGTTGTTGGGAGAGTGTGTGCTACGACCAGTGCGTTCTCTTGGCAAAATTATCAGCCTGTTCACCCCTTCCTTTTGTACTCCAAGGCCAAATTTGCCTGTTACTCCAGGTATCTCTTGACTTCCTACTTTTGCATTCCAGTCCCCTATGATGAAGAGGACATCTTTTTTGGGTGTTAGTTCTACAAGGTCTTGTAGGTACTTCACAGAACTGTTCAGTTTCTTCACCACTACTGGTTGGGGCATTAAGTGAGTATTAAGTGAAGTCGCTCATTCATGTCCGACTCTTTGCAACCCCATGGACTGTAGCCTACCAGGCTTCTCCATTCATGGGATCTTCCAGGCAAGAGTACTGGAGTGGGTTGCCATTTCCTTCTTCAGGGGATCTTCCTGACCCAGGGATCAAACCTGGGTCTCCCGCATTGTAGGCAGACACTTTACCCTCTGATCATAGACTTGGATTATTGTGATACTGAATGGTTTGCCTTGGAAATAAAAAGAGATCATTCTGTCATTTTTGAGATTGCACCCATGTACTGCATTTTGGACTCTTTGATTGACTAGAGGGATACTCCACTTCTTCTAAGGGATCTTGCCCACAGTAGATATAATGGTCATCTGAATTAAATCTGTGCATTCCAGTCCATTTTAGTTCACCGATTCGTAAAATGTCAACGTTTACTCTTGCCATCCACTGTTTGACGACTTCCAATTTACCAATATATACACTAGGTTGAGAGGGAAGCCCAACCTAGCACATATTATAAACTGTTCAACATTAATTTCTCCAGGTAGTCTACAGTCCTTTCAGTATTTAGATGCAGGTCTTCTGTTTTGGAAAGTTTTTAAAAATTATAATTTTAAATATTATCTTTTTAATTTTCCTAATTCAATTTTACATGTATGTTGACACTTTTACCTCATTTCCATTTCAACCACATTCTCTTTTACCTAATTCATTTTCATTTTCTTAATTATTTTTCTGCCTTTCTTCAATGTCTGTTATTAAATTTCAGTCAAATCCATTCCCCCACAGGCATCTTGGAATTTTGAATTCATTTCTAAGATGATTTTTATCTTTTTCTCCCATGATTTTTCTTGGGTTCAATCAACTCTCTTCTCATTTCCTTCTAGGTTTCTTTGCTTGTGATTTCATGGGATTCTGAAGAATAAATTTTTTGTTTCCTTTTTTGCTTTTAGGTTTATGATTTTAATTGGTTTTTCATATCTCCAAATGCTTATTTCAGGTTATTTCATTCAGTTTAGTTTTCTACTGCTGTGTAGCTGTTATCTTTGGAGGGAAGGGATTTCATCTACTGAGATATTTTGATTCTCACATTATATTTTCTTCCTATGGTAGCTTTCCATAAATTTAGGAGGCTTTCATTTATTCTGACTTTGATTCATAAGATTCCTATTGCAAGAGCCCTCTCTTTTATTTTATACAGGAAAGTGGAATTTCTTTAATGAATGACTTTTTTTTTCTTTTGGGTGGTTATGATGTGAAGACGTTGGTGGTGGAGACTGTGTATCCTCCAGTTTGGGGGCAGTGGTTTCCATTTTATGTTGCAGAACCTTAAATTTCACCCTGTTGCTTCTTTTCCTTCATTATCCAATCTCCAAATCATGCTTTTCCTTCTCTTTAATGTTCTCCTCTCTCAGAAAAAAACTGTCCTTCAATGGCAACCACCCTCAAATCACACGCACTTTTAAGGCTAGGACCTATCTACCAGGACTCTTATGTAAAACAATGTGGCAATATCCCAAATTTGTAAGAAAGGCTGATCTTGGGGCAAGATGGAAAAAAATGCTAAATTTCAACAGAAAAACAATGTAGTTAACAAAAGGAACTAAGAAATGGACAATTATAGTTTATTATGTGTACACAATGATGCATTTGTTCAATTTTCATCCATGTATCACTCTTTCATTATGGAAAAGCAACTATTAAAATAAACCGAATATAGAAACAGACATTTCAATCACACTGACATTTCTTAAAAGTTGAAGTTTATGGCTCTGATTAAAATAGTATCCAGTCATTCAACTCAACAAATACTTATCAAGCATTTACTATGTGTCAGACATTTGGAATGCTGGACAAATAAAGCAGATAAATAAATATCCTCATCTAACATTCTCATAGGGGAGAGACATAAACAATGATAAACTTACATTTTAAGATCACAAAAACTTTTTATATGGTTAATAAATAAAATCTAAAATGTAATTTATCTCACTTTCATCATCTTATCAAAATTTTTTTTAGGTACTTCTGCCCCACTAGTTTGTATGCTCGTGTTCAGTACTGTCCGACGCTCTGTGATTCCATGGACTGTAGCCCATCAGGCTTGTCTGCCGACAGAATTTTCTAGGTAAGAATACTGGAGTCAGTTGCCATTTCCTACTCCAGAGACCTTCCCAATCCAAGAATCGAATCCATGTCTCCTGTGTCTTCTGCATTGGCAGGCAGACTCTTTACCACTAGTGCCACCTGGGATGCACACTACATTGTTAAGTATTGGGGAGTATGTCCCCAGTTTTCCACTTTTAGGAACATAGTTTTTGTGAAACACAAGTCTAGAGAACATTACCAAGAGATCATTAACTTAAAGCTAAATGGAATAATTTGTGAAACATTGTTTCTTCTTGAAAAGTGGATAAGTACTAACACATTTACAGATATAAGAGGAATCATTCCAATTAATTAGGTTTCTATTTGTGATTCAAGTGTTAGATAAAGGGTTGCATATAGCTATTAAGCAGTCAAAAAGAGGCCTGCACTAAATATTTGTTAATAATTCCAGTTACAGAAATTTATCCTGTATTGCATGTTGGCAAAGAATAGGATAAGGAAGTTTAACATTACAGCAGTTAATGACAGTGAAAGACTGGAAAAAAAAACATGTTGAAATAATAGGAAAATATTGTTTTAGATAATTAAGTTGAATTACTATATAATGGTTAAAAACAAGTTAATAAACTGTGGAAAATTCTGAAGGAGATGGGAATACCAGACCACCTGACCTGCCTCTTGAGAAACCTATACGCAGGTCAGGACGCAACAGTTAGAACTGGACCTCAAATAACAGACTGGTTCTAAATAGGAAAAGGAGTACGTCAAGGCTGTATAATCTCACCCTGCTTATTTAACATCATCAGAAAGGCTGGGCAAGAGGAAGCAAAACTGGAATCAAGATTGCAGGGAGAAATATCAATAACCTCAGATATGCAGATGACACCACCCTTATGGCAGAAAGTGAAGAACTAAAGAGCCTCTTGGTGAAAGTGAAAGAGCAGAGTGAAAAAGTTGGCTTAAAGCTCAACATTCAGAAAACTAAGATCATGGCATCTGATCCCATCACTTCATGGGAAATAGATGAGGAAACAGTGGAAACAATGACACTTTATTTTTGGGGGCTCCAAAATCACTGCAGATGGTGACTGCAGCCATGAAATTAAAAGACAGTTACTCCTTGGAAGGAAAGTTATGACCAACCTAGACAGCATATTCAAAAGCAGAGACATTACTTTGTCAACAAAGGTCTGTCCAGTCAAGGTTATGGTTTTTCCAGTAGTCATGTATGGATGTGAGAGTTGGACTACACAGAAAGCTGAGCACAGAAGAATTGATGCTTTTGAACTGTGGTGCTGGAGAAGATGCTTGAGAGTCCCTTGGACTGTAAGGAGATCCAGCCAGTCCATCCTAAAGGAGATCAGTCCTGGGTGTTCATTGGAAGGACTGATGTTGAAGCTGAAACTCCAATACTTTGGCCACCCGATGCAAACAGCTGACTCATTTGAAAAGACCCTGATGCTGGGAAAGACTGAGGGCAGGAGAAGGGGATGACAGAGGATAAGATGGCTGGATGGCATCACCGACTCAATGGACATGGGTTTGGGTAGACTCTGGCAGTTGGTGATGGACAGGGAGGCCTGGCGTGCTGTGATTCATGGGGTCGCAGAGAGTCGGACACGACTGAGTGAGTGAACTGAACTGAAATGAATCCATACATTCTGATATATCATCTAAAAAGTGAAGAACAATGGTGTATATATTTCTACCCATGTATTAGAAAAGAGATCAGCTATATGCTTGCATATATGAGCAAAGTATTTGGGAAATGAAATTTTAAAAAAATTGTTATAGTGCTTACCTTCATAATGGAGACATTCTTACCCTTCATGTTATTTCAGTTTTCTTTCTTTCTTATGTTTAAAATAAAAGAGGCTAATTATAAATATCAAATCTATTAAATGGCATAAAACTTAAAAGTGTTAAGAGCTGAACTAATATGATAAAACAGAGCAAACCACTGTCTAATATTAAAAAGTGGCATTTTGTGTAAGTGTGGGAAACAGGTAAGATAGTCAATAATTAATAGTGGGATAAAAGATTCATTATTAGAAAACAAAAAAAATTTTTTTTACTTTACACTGTACAGATCAAGTGTATTTTTGGATAAATTAGTGACTTAAATGTAAATTTTAACATACAAAAAAATGCATTAGAAATATAAATATGATTTATCTCAGAAATCCTCCATTTAGCAAATTACTCAAAGGAAAGAAACATTTTTATTCAAACATGTTCAAAAATTTAAAGAAAGCTGTCCATCATTTATAAGGATAAAAAATAACCTAACCACTCAATAGGAAACTGGTACTCTAAGTTTTATGCATGAGAATTCTATGCAATCCATAACAATGTCGTTGTAAAAGAATACTTAATCAGCATAAGAATATGTGATTCTATAATAATAAATTAGAAAATTCAATAAATTATGATCCTGTTTATTTAAAATAAACACTTCATAAGTAAATTCACACAAGGAAAATAGTCGTGTTGTTTAGTCACTCAGTTGTGTGTCTGACTCTTTTGCAACCCCATGGACTTTAGCCCACCAGGCTCCTCTGTCCATGGGATTTCCCAGGCAAGAATACTGGAAAGAGTTGCCATTTCCTTCTCCAAAACAGTCTTAAGTATATTCGACACATGTTGACAGTAATTAGTGTTAGAATTATGTGATTTATATTTAATTTATAGTTACTAAATTTTCTATAGTAAATATGCTTTTATCTAGGAAAAAACAGAGTACAAGGTATAGTTATTCCTTCCGAGTCTGGAGTGAGAAGATAAGTTAAAATATAATTTTGAAGTGGTAGGAGAAGTAATGTAAAAAGAAATCATACATGCCAGTTTCTATTTTCATGGTACATTAGAAAGATAGCTAAACAGTACAGAAGGAAGGAGTGGAAATCGGGAAAATAAAGTGATAAAACATTAAAGCAATTCTTACAGAAAAAGAGAATGTGGTCATTTCTTGAGAGGATACCCAGGTAGTAATAATGTTACCTAATGAAAGAGAGATTTTAGTTTGAATAAGAGAAAGAAGACTGAGGAAGACAGGAAGTGGTCAGGAGAAACAGAAGATAAGGAGGATGTCAAGGGAAGAGAAAATGAAGAAGAAAGAGGACAGCAATGTAGAGACAGACAGGAAGGGAAAGGTTAGAGAGAGAGAGAAGAAATGAATTGGGAAGTTTGAAAAAGGAGAGAGAGGTTCAAGGAGTAGAAAAGAAAAATAGAAGACTGAATAAAGAAGGCAGGGCAGAATGCTCTAAGGTTGAGAAGAGAAAATTTATTACAAATAAAATGGGTCATCAAGAGACAACTGTGGAATGTTCTGGTTAGCTGGAAAGCAGTAATTACACAAACAGTACGCTTGAGGCGGTTGTACAGTGGGTAGAAATTACTCTTTATAGGGTGAAGCTTCTAGATGGAACTTTGATACTGGCACACAGAAGGTACGCAAGATGTAATACATCTTTATACAAAAATACATCCTTTCTAAATGTCTAGAATAATTTCTGAATGATTACAAAAGATAACATTTACTTATACTTCTTTAATAATTTAAAAACTTTTACAGTTTCTAAACCTAGTAGAATATAAAATTTTGAAGGACAGGGTGGGAAATTAAAAGAAAGTAAGTTTTAGGCTATAACGGGGTTGAAAAAGGGTACTTGTGGTGAATTTCTTTGGAGAGTTGAAGAGATAAATATTATTATTCTAAATTATTCAAAATAAAAATAACTGCTAAGTAGGGAGAATATCTTGGAATTTCTTTGCAGAATCAATTCTATCACATATATAACTTGGTTTCATTAATGAATAGCTGCACTTTATTTTCTGACCTCAGTGATACTGAAGGCTCTGGCCAAATGAGGAAGAAAAATCTATTAGCCTCAGGATAGCTTGGCTTGTTTAACCAATTAAAAGTACACAAGACAAATACCCTCTACAATTAGGATAACACAGTCAGAATAAAGAGCACGCTAGGAGCTCTCCCTGGTGCTGCGACTGTCCCTGGATGTCTGAGACCTGACGAAAGACTGGTCTTTTCTAATGGCAGCATCCAAGTTTACAATTCCTATGCTGATTTATCTGCCTGAGTTCTCATTAGCCTTATTTCTAAACTACACCCCTACCTGTGCCCCTGTAAGTATATACTTCCAAACTTTATTTGAAAATGCACAATATAGATCAAAGGGTTCTATTTCACATCATTTATGTAAGATATTTTTCCCAACAATTTTAAAAATTAAAAACCAAAAAATAAAAGTAATTAATAACCAAAAAATAAAAGCACTGTAGTAATAATGAATCTAAATTAAAGGATCCTCATATATACATCTATATAGATAGATTGAGAAGCAACTAGATTAATCATAGGCTATATGGTCAGCTAAGTATCTAGAAATTAATCTACCTAGAAAAAAAATTCACCTTTTTAAGATTACTTTTTGGTCTATCTACTCTTAACAAATCTGTACATGTTTAGTTGTTTCCCCCTTCCTACAATTAATTGACAATAATTATACCACTGCCTAAAGAGTATGCATTTTATTACATAAAACAAAAAACAAATTTTTTTTAAAGAAACCAAAAAATCCCCACTTCATTACTTTATATTCTTCCAGAATCAAAGTACCTAGCATGAACTAAAGAGGATAACCAGAATTCCCTAAATCATCATGTTTAAATCTCTGACAATAACTGCTTTGAATTTAGGAAATACCTATGTATTTGGGGGAGGGGGTAAAAAGATGGTAGGTTTTTGTGGCACTTATTCAGAATGTGCAACAAACGTATGACCTCCAAAGAATCAACATACTACAATGCAAAACTTCATCTGAATGACTTGAGCATTCCAAGAGACACAGTGGTTATTATAATAAAATCTTATTATGTTAATAAAATCATTTAGCTTATCCTGGAAATAAATGTGAATAAACAGGTTTAGGAAGAATTGGCTAATATAAAAGAAACAAAAAATTCTTTTCGAATTATTGTTTTAGTTCAAGTAGCCTGTTAGGTGATTTAATTTTCCTCTGAACTGACTGGTCCTCTGAAAAAGAGATTCCTCTCATAAAGAACTTAACCTGAGAAGCTCAAGCAGACAATCAATTGTTGGAAATTTGTTTGTCTAAAATACTTAAAATTAATATTTTTACAATATCTAGTCATTCAGAAATTATATGTCAGGAAACCTTCGGGTACTTCTGTCACTAAGTCATGTTCCTTATTTTCAATCTTTTATTTCTGTTAATACAGACAAAAGATGATATAACTTAGGACAGGAGAACTCTTGCTTGAAAGCACAATTTGTAAACAGGTAAAAGGAAATTGCACCTCCAAGAGAATCTTATCAACTCCTCCCATCCCAATACCAATTCCCTGTGGCCTGGGGTACCCTTAAAGAACACTTAGCAGTTCTGTGGAGCACTCTGAAAACTACTGTCTTAAAAATAAAACATTTTAAGTTGACTTTTTTCACATAACTTATGAATTAAGTTTTGTTGCCAGGAGAAATATCAATAAGCTCAGATATGCAAATAACACCACCCTTATGGCAGAAAGTGAAGAGGAACTAAAAAGCCTCTTGATGAAAGTGAAAGTGGAGAGTGAAAAAGTTTGCTTAAAGCTCAACATTCAGAAAACTAAGATCATGGCATCTGGTCCCATCACTTCATGGGAAATAGATGGGGAATCAGTGGAAACAGTGTCAGACTTTATTTTTTTGGGCTCCAAAATCACTGCAGATAGTGACTGCAGCCATGAAATTAAGAGACACTTACTCCTTGGGAGGAAAGTTATGACCAACCTAGATAGCATATTCAAAAGCACAGACATTACTTTGTCAACAAAGGTCTGTCCAGTCAAGGTTATGGTTTTTCCAGTAGTCATGTATGGATGTGAGAGTTGGACTACAAAGAAAGCTGAGCACAGAAGAATTGATGCTTTTGAACTGTGGTGTTGGAGAAGACTCTTGAGAGTCCCTTGGACTGCAAGGAGATCCAACCAGTCCATTCTAAAGGAGATGAGCCCTGGGATTTCTTTGGAAGGAATGATGCTAAAGCTGAAACTCCAGTACTTTGGCCACCTCATGTGAAGAGTTGACTCACTGGAAAAGACTCTGATGCTGGGAGGGATTGGGGGCAGGAGGAGAAGGGGACGACAGAGGATGAGATGGCTGGATGGCATCACCGACTCGATGGACGTGAGTCTGAGTGAGCTCCGGGAGTTAGTGATGGACAGGGAGGCCTGGCGTGCTGCGATTCATGGGGTCGCAAAGAGTCAGACACGATTGAGCAACTGAACTGAACTGAACTAGGTGGTAAAAAGCTACAGTAAGAAAGTTGCTGATCTAATTCAGGGATTCTTAATTAAGGGCAGTACCATGCCAGGATAGTCTGCAAAAGCATAGGTCCATTTTTATTTGCCACAGTGACCAGGGGAGCAATATGACTTATTAGGAAGGCAGGGGCCAGAGATGATAAACATGGTACAGTGTACAAAGTTTTATGCCTTTCCAAACGTCAACAGAGCATCCACTGAGAAACACCGATCTAAATCAACTAAATTTAAAAATTAAGAATTTCCAACGAATTGGGAAATTTCCAATGAATATGTGACTCATGAACATACCTTCTAAAGGATATTTAAGGATATTTAAATAATAGTAATGGGAACTCGCAAGTCCAAAAGCCTTGCCTCCAGAGGAAATAACAAATCTGAGCATCACAAAATCACACTATCTAGAAAACAGACACATCCCTGTAAGTAGAGTTTAGCATGGTGCTGCTTTCTAGAAGTACTTCATGCCCAATCCGTCTAACAAACAAAACCAACAAGACACACACACACAAATTCAACCAAAACACATAAACAATGAAGAGAGGAGGAATGGGTGTGCCAGAAACGGCAGAAGAAACTTAAAACACTTCTCCCCCAGGAAGAATATTATGTGAAGGCTAAATTTTACCACACAGATAAGTAAGCACTGGAGGCTAGCCTAGGGATCATTATTACACTTCTATCACAAATTTCACACTCAATTCTAAACAACTGACTTTAAGTAAAGAGTAACTATGTCTTTGATTTCACAATAAGGACTAGATTTTTATACGTATAAATTTTGAATTTCAAGGGTAAATATATTTACTATATGCTATTCTAAATCTGATTATCTTATATAAATGAACATGAACATTAACCTTTAAAAAACAGACTAAATTTGAATACATAAAAAAACAGCATCACTTTGATTGAAAGTAGTAAAAAATGTTTTAACCCAAATGTCTCCTTACAAGAATTTATGAACTATGAAAAAATGTACTGAGGAACTGTTACATTGTTAGAAAAGCTACTCTATGCAACAGTTGCATATACACTGTCATACAGTAATATAAACATAGCAGTTAATAATTTCTCAAACTAGAAAAGGTTTTGAAAAGATAAACAACTAAAATGCACATACACAACTTTTTACTATCATTGTTTTCTACACATTCGATTTCAAGTAAGACAAAGAAAGGATATACTAAACTGGAAATTATAGATTATTATTTAATCAGAAAACTGTTTAATATGTCAATGAAAACATTTGAACATTTTCTGTTTATTTTTAAGAAACACAAGATCTGAAATGGGCATTTTTACTTCCAGAAATGGCAGAAGAGTTCATTTAGACCTATGATTCTTCCAAGAACCAGAAGCACTGAAAAATATAAAGATTCATTTTTGAAGTTTCACAAAAAAATCAGAGAATGACAAAGTCGTGAAGACTTACTGGACCAAGAGAAAAGACAGAAATCGAGAAAACTTAGTCTTTGGGGTTTGCCCTGCAAGAATTACTGAAAAGACAGTTGAGACTGAGAAGTATGTTTGACAGCCTCAAGAGTCTAGGGAGGAATAAACAAAAGCAACCGGTTTTAGTTGTGACACTGAAAATTTCATTCTAGTAGTTAGGTGAACAAGAGATTGTTCTTGCCTTGCAAAGACTGCAGACTAATTTGCAGTCATTTCGGGGCTCAGAAAATTGGATTGAAGTAACCTAGATTGCTAATGCCCCTCAATTTCTGTCACAAGCAAACTATCAAAAACATACTACACAGAATATAGAATTTCAGATCTCAAATTATGTCTACAAATGATTTTCAAGTATAATCCAGTAAAAAATAAAATTACAACCAGAAAACGAAGAGGAAAACAGATGCAAGAAGCAACAAAAATCAAAGAGTAAAAGTAGAAATACACTAAAAGGAGCTCCAGATATTGGAATTAACAAACACAAACAGTATTTGTTCAAAAATCTACAAGTATTTGCTTATCACATTTAAAAGTATTGAAAAACAAAGACAAAAGTAATAATTAAAAGCAGTAAGAAAAATATGACAATTTCTTCAAAGGTACAAGATAAAGATATTGACTAGAAGCAATGGAAACAGAGCTAATGGAATTAAATTTTCACTGTCCTCTAAGAAAATAACATCAAATTTAAATATCAACATCAAGAGAGTATACATCATTCAAAACTAAAAACACAACCTGATAACCAAAACCAAATATTTTAGGTTTAATAATTATTTCATCTATAAATTTCCACCAGTCTTGTCAGTCATATTATTTTGGATTTCAGAGACGGATTAAATAATAGTTTTTTCTTATATTCATCTGTATGAAAATCAGGAAAAATAGAATAATTTGGGGATTAAATCCCAAATTTAATCCAAGTTAAAATTCCAACATTTTTTTAACTGAAGTGACAAGTTGAATCAATCATAAAAATATAAATAATCAAAAAAGTTATGGAACCATAAGACAGGAAAAAGGCAGAAGCAATTATCTTGATTCCATCTCTAGCAATGTCTGTCTTATTCATTGGTACAAAATAAGTACTGTGGCTGGCACACAGTAAGGGATAATGTTAACTCAGCTAAATTGAATTCTTCTAGTCAGTAATTTCCTTAGTCTAAAATTTTTTCTTCCAAAGCTTGTATACTACTCATACTCTGTGGTAACAGTAGGAGAGAACAGTAATACCTATTCTGAACAATAGGTATTGAATAATAGGTATTCAATAAATGTTTGCCAAGTACACAAATCAGGTTTATTTCCTATATTTAAAAATCTCCATTTCTCTTAGTTTTTTCTCATATGGTCTATTACCTCAACTTTGATCCCCTTTGGATCTGTTCCTAGTTTCTCCACATCTTAGACTAAGCACCCAACCCCAAGGGATCTAAATGTAATCTGCCTACAAATAAATGATTAATGTATGAGAAATTCTGGTATTTTTAACCTTCATGTAAATAGAAATACTATAGAAAATTCCATAAATACTTCTATAAACAATATTGTCAGACAGTATAATTCATTTCCTAAGAATAAAATATATAATTAGAAACAGAAGTACTGAATTCTTTGCTTTATATTTTCCTTGAGGCTGATCAAGTAATGATGATCCAGTTCTAATTTAAATTAAACACTTAAATCTAGTGATTATATATTATGACAGTTCACATTCTCTCAGTATTTTGAGCTCTTCAGCTCATACTATTGGTATCCTTATCTCATGCTCTTGACATCAAGATACAAAATGATAAAAAAAAAACTATAGCTGTGGAAACATAATGGCAGTGTTCTTTTACAACTCAGTTATAGGTATAATTCTTTTTTGTTCCTTAAGACCACCCAGCAGTGTGGCTAGTAAAAGTGACTAGCATTAAAATATACAAATACACTGTACAAAAATATGAACATTTTCATTTTCAAATAAAAATTCACAAAGGTTCTCAAGAAAATTGTTATCAAGCAAAATATACACTCTTTTCAACATTAAAGTTTAAAAGACTTATTTATAAATCACAAAAATGCTAAACTATAAAACAATTTTATAAACATACGATTTGCTTCATTCTAGAAAAAGTTTATTAAAACAGTAAAATAATACTATAAAGACACATGCACACTTGCATACAACATGTACTAGGGCAGTATTTCACAAAGTAGCAAGGAATAAGAATAATTCAGGGAGGGCAGAAGGCCTGGCAGAAAACTAACACTGACTCATATGGTGATAAATTGGTCTTCCTTACACTCGATCCTTGTTATATCAAAACAGTGTGATGCTAATATTTCTTTAGCACCTAACTCTAACTTCCTTTTTAACAGAGAGCAAATATCCAGGAAATGGGCTCATTATTGCCTCTTCACTCTACTGCATTTTTAACTTCTCTTCTTTTTCTAGAAGATATTACTATTTAATGTGACAGGGTATTATTTATGTTTTAAATAGTTATTTAAGTAACAAGGGATATAAGTTAAAGAAAAACATTAAGGAAATAAGAGTAGAGGTGATATAGTAAAGCAGAGACTAAATCTTTCACAATAACAAAATCCTCAAAATGTCACTGGGCACAGAATAAAGAACACGTTTCACAGGCTCCTCATATGTAGGTATGGACACGTGCCTACATCCTGTCAATTTCAGGTCTAAACAAATTTACCTATGGCAGTTTTCAGGAACCCTCCTTTAAAGACTGCTGGCATTGACCCTCTCAGCTCTCTTTATTCCTTTCTCCTTCTTGCTGGCTAGAATACAGATGATGGCTGAAACTAAAGAAGCCACCCTGGTTTGGAAGGTGAGCTTGGCAATGGAGGTTATGCATGGAAGAGTAATGAAATAAAAGGAACCGGGATCCCTGAGTATTTTGTTTGACAGAACTACAACACTAGCCCGTTTTCACCTACTTCCAGACTCAACTGATGGCTAAATAAGACACTTATGTATCATTTACATCACTGGTGTTTGGGGTCTCTACTACCAGCATCCAAATCTAACCCTATCTGCAAACTGTGGAATATAAAAAAAAATATTGTCAGAGTGATTATGCAAATAAATAAAGTTGAAAAACAATAAACTAAGGCACTGAAGTGCACAGGGTAGATGACTGTCAGTACCTGGAATTAATCAAGTGATCCACTAGCTACTAGCAGTTTGAGTTGTACAAGAAATTTTGAATATATGGAACACAAACTTGAAATGTCACATACTTATTTCCACAGAAATTCTAATATATTCTATGTTCTTAAAGGTGGAACACATGTTACAAGGACTAGCATTCAGTTCATGTAGACTATCAGTTCAGTTCAGTCACTCAGTCACGTCCGACTCTTTGCGACCCCACGAATCGCAGCACGCCAGGCCTCCCTGTCCATCACCAACTCCCGGAGTTCACTCAGACTCAGGTCCATCAAGTCGGTGATGCCATCCAGCCATCTCATCCTCTGTCATCCCCTTCTCTTCCTGCCCCCAATCCCTCCCAGCATCAGAGTCTTTCCAATGAGTCAACTCTCTGCATGAAGTGGCCAAAGTTTTGGAGTTTCAGCTTCAGCATCAGTCCCTCCAATGAACACCCAGGAATGATGGACTGGTTGGATCTCCTTGCAGTCCAAGGGACTCTCAAGAGTCTTCTCCATCACCAGAGTTCAAAAGCATCAATTCTTCGGTGCTCAGCTTTCTTCAGTCCAACTCTCACATCCATACATGACCACTGGAAAAAGCCTTGACTGCTGCTGCTAATTCACTTCAGTCGTGTCCGACTCTGTGTGACCCCATAAACAGCAGCCCACCAGGCTCCCCCGACCCTGGGATTCTCCAGGCAAGAACACTAGAGTGGGGTTGCCATTTCCTTCTCCAATGAAAGTGAAAAGTGAAAGTGAAGTCGCCCAGTCGTGTCCGACCCTCAGGGACCCCATGGACTGCAGCCTACCAGGCTCCTCCGACCGTGGGATTTTCCAGGCAGGAGTACTAGACAGACCTTTGTTGGCAAAGTAAAGTCTCTGCTTTTTAATATACGATCTAGGTTGGTCATAACTTTCCTGCCAGGAGTAAGTGTCTTTTAATTTCATGGCTGCAATCAACATCTGCAGTGATTCTGGAGCCCCCAAAAATAAAGTCTGACATCATTCCCACTGTTTCCCCATCTATTTCCCATGAAGTGATGGGACCAGATGCCATGAGCTTCGTTTTCTGAATGTTGAGCTTTAAGCCAACTTTTTCACTCTCCTCTTTCACTTTCATCCAGAGGCTTTTTAGTTCCTCTTCACTTTCTGCCATAAGGGTGGTGTCATCTGCATATCTAAGGTTATTGATATTTCTCCGGGCAAACTTGATTCCAGCTTGTGCTTCCTCCAGCCTAGCATTTCTCATGATGTACTCTGCATGTAAGTTAAATAATTCCTATTTGGAACCAGTCTGTTGTTCCATGTCCAGTTCTAACTATTGCTTCCTGACCTGCATATAGGTTTCTCAAGAGACAGATCAGGCGGTCTGGTATTCCCATCTCTTTCAGAATTTTCCATAGTTTCTTGTGATCCACACAGTCAAAGGCTTTGGCATAGTCAATAAAGCAGAAATAGATGTTTTCCTGGTACTCTCTTGCTTTTTCCATGATCCAGCAGATGTTGGCAATTTGATCTCTGGTTCCTCTGCCTTTTCTAAAACCAGCTTGAACATCTCGAGGTTCACAATTCACGTATTGCTGAAGCCTGGCTTGGAGAATTTTGAGCATTACTTTACTAGTGTGTGAAATAAGTGCAATTGTGCAGTAGTCTGAGCATTCTTTGGCATTGCCTTTTTTTGGGATTCGAATGAAAACGGACCTTTTCCAGTCCTGTGGCCACTGCTGAGTTTTCCAAATTTGCTGGCATATTGAGTGTAGCACTTTCACAGCGTCATCTTTCAGGATTTGAAATACCTCAACTGTAAATACATCACCTCCACTAGCTTTGTTCATAGTGATGCTTTGTAAGGCCCACTTGACTTCACATTCCAGGATGTCTGGCTCTAGGTGAGTGATCATACCATCGTGATTATCTGGGTCATGAAGATCTTTTAGTACAGTTCTTCTGTGTATTCTTGCCACCTCTTCTTAATATCTTCTGCTTCCGTCAGGTCCCTACTATTTCTGTCCTTTATCGAGCCCATCTTTGCATGAAATGTTCCCTTGGTATCTCTAATATTCTTGAAGAGATCTCTAGTCTTTCCCATTCTGTTGTTTTCCTCTATTTCTTTACATTGATTGCTGAGGAAGGCTTTCTTATCTGTCCTTGCTATTCTTTGGAACTCTACATTCAGATGCTTATATCTTTCCTTCTCTCCTTTGCTTTTCGCTTCTCTTCTTTTCACAGCTATTTGTAAGCCCTCCTCAGACAACCATTTTGCTTTTTTACATTTCTTTTCCATGAGGATGGTCTTGATCCCTGTCTCCAGTACAATGTCACGAACCTCTGTCCATAGTTATCAGGCACTCTATCAGATCTAGTCCCTTAAATCTATTTCTCACTTCCACTGTATAATTATATCCTTATTTGATTTAGGTCATACCTGAATGGTCTAGTGGTTTTCCCAACTTTCTTCAATTTAAGTATGAATTTGGCAATAAGGAGTTCATGATCTGAGCCACAGTCAGCTCCTGGTCTTGTTTTTGCCTACTGTATAGAGCTTCTCCATCTTTGGCTGCAAAGAATATAACCAGTCTGATTTCGGTGTTGACCATCTGGTGATGTCCATGTGTAGAGTCATTTCTTGTGTTGTTGGAAGAGGGTGTTTGCTATGACCAGTGAGTTCTCTTGGCAAAACTCTGTTAGCCTTTGCCCTGCTTCATTTCGTATTCCAAGGCCAAATTTGCCTGTTACCCCAGGTGTTTCTTGACTTCCTACTTTTGCATTCCAGTCCCCTAAAATGAAAAGGACATTTTTTTTTGGGTCTTTTTTTTGGGACATTTTTTTAAAAGGTCTTGTAGGTCTTCATAGAACCTTTCAACTTCAGCTTCTTCAGCGTTACTGGTTGGGGCATAGGCTTGGATTACCGTGATAATGAATGGTTTGCCTTGGAAACGAAATGAACAGAGATCATTCTGTCGTTTTTGAGATTGCATCCAAGTACTGCATTTCGGACTTTTTTGTTGACCATGATGGCTACTGCATTTCTTCTAAGGGATTCCTGCCCACAGTAGTAGATATAATGGTCATCTGAGTTAAATTCGCCCATTCCAGTCCATTTTAGTTCGCTGATTCCTAGAATGTCGACGTTCACTCTTGCCATCTCCTGTTTCACCACTTCCAATTTGCCTTGATTCATGGACCTAACATTCTAGGTTCCTATGCAATATTGCTCTTTACAACATCAGACCTTGCTTCTATCACCAGTCCCATCCACAACTGGGTGGTGTTTTTGCTTTGGCTCCATCCCTTCATTCTTTCTGGAGTTATTTCCCCACTAACCTCCAGTAGCATATTGGGCACCTACCGACCTGGGGAGTTCCTCTTTCAGTATCCTATCATTTTGCCTTTTCATACTGTTCATGGGGTTCTCAAGGCAAGAATACTGAAGTGGTTTGCCATTCCCTTCTCCAGTGGACCACATTCTGTCAGACCTCTCCACCATGACCCGTCCGTCTCGGGTGGCCCCACATAGCATGGCTTAGTTTCACTGAGTAGACAAGTCTGTGGTCCGTGTGATCAGATTGGCTAGTTTTCTGTGATTATGGTTTCAATGCGTCTGCCCTCTGATGCCCTCTCACAACACCCACCGTCTTACTTGGGTTTCTCTTACGTTACCTGTGGGGTATCTCTTCACGGCTGCTCCAGCAAAGTGCAACCGTTGCTCCTTACTCAGTTAAATCTCTACTTTTTGTTATTCTTATTGTTTCATCATCTCCAATTCACAAAATTAAATGGCAATCTGAAAAATTATTCAGTAATGCATAAAAATGTTGATGAAAACAGTACTCTGCTATACAGATTAAGATAATTAATGTCTATACAGATTAAGATAATTAATGTCAATAGGGAATGATTCCATTGACAGTGGAACATGAATCCTGTTGAGATTAATCTGTAAGTGTGATAATTTCATATACAAAAATCATGAAACAGAAGGTACAATCATTTTTATAGATCATATTTAACTATCCACATGCCCCTAGAGCTCACTATATGATTAATACTAAGGTTTTAACTAATGATGATATAATGCTGCTGAGGCCTCAAGTCCCTTTCACACAACCAACTTAATTTCAAGTGAACTCCCCACCAGTCAAATCATTTCCAGGTAGAAACTGGCAAATTTTGTATAAAAAACTGATTAGAAAGGAAGATTAAAGACAAATTCACTTGTGTTATACTCCTCACCAGAGAAACAAGCACAATTTATTTGTTAGGAAGTTTATCAAGTAAGCAAAAACCTCTTGACAAATAGTATGACTGAAGAAAAAAAAAGAAGAAACTATTGACAGAAATCTATGACAAAGGATATAGTGTCATACATTATCAATGACATATAATTTGGAAGAGAAACTACTATCCCTCATCATATCTGCAGATCTTAATGCTTGATAGGTGGACAAAACCATTGATGCACAAGGTTACTCTGCATACACAAAGAACTATATAAGAAAAAGACATGGTCAACAAATTTCAACTCTATTTAGCACTGAAAATCCAAGCTACAGGATGAGATTTATAGTTTATTTAATTTGATTAGTAAGCTGAAATCAGCTGTAATGCAACATTATCTTCAAGTACATCAATGAAGCTACCCATGAATTCAATCCCACAACCTGCTTTCTTTCATAGGGTCTTAAATTAAAAGAAACTAATAATATGTTTATTGATATTATTATCAAGGTAAACTTCATATAACAAAATTAACCATTTTAGGTATACAATTCAGTGATATTTAGAACATTCTGTGCACTATATTTAGAACACTGTGCACTATAATCTCTATCTACTTCCAAAATATTTTTATGATTCCATGTAAAAATTAAACAGTCACTTCCATTTCCCCTTTACTCCCACCCCCAACAACCACAAATGTACTTTTTGGCCCTACGGATCTGCAAATTCTGGACAATTCATATAAAATGAATTACACATCATGTGTATACTTTTACACAGTATAATGTTTCTGAGATTCATTCATGCTGTAGTATGTTATCAGTACATTCCTTTTTATGGCCAAATAATACTTCAAACATGTTACTATTATATCATATTTTGTTTATCCACTCATCAGTTGATGAACATTTGTGCTATTTTCACTTTTTGGTTGTTGTGAATAGTGTTATTATGAACATTCATGAACAAATTGTTTGAATACTTGTTTTTAATCCTTATGGATACTACTAGAAGTAGGATTGCTGGTTTTCAGGGTAACTCTATGGTCAACTTTCTCAGGAACTGTCGAACCTTTTCTATAGTGACTAAAATATATACTTCTCAATCTTAAATCGTTGCTGAAGCAAGTAGTGAAAAGAGTAAATCTGATTAATTGTGATCACTCGTCATATATCATGTCAGTGTTGTTTTAATAAAATGTCAATGAATGGAATACTTAGCTTCTCTATACTCTAATCTTGCTATCAAAAGGAAATATAATCTTAAAATGGTGAAAAACTATTTAAATTTCATGATACTAATATCTGCAAAAATCATTTCTACGGTTCTACATATTATTCAAGAATTATACACTGGGTGATGTATCTAATATTTTGAAATATCTAAGAATTACTTCATGACTGAAATACCATGATTTTTAATGTTAAGACTTCTTAAGAAGCCCTTATATTAAGTTCTGGGCTCTGAAAGATAGCTAAAGTAGTCCCAGGTCCGTAGTAACACAATATAAATCCTTTTCTAAGAAAATGCCTTAGTTCAGGCACTTAGGTTTTCAATAATGATGTCATAAGCAAAGATCACTTAAGAGACATTGAAACAAATCACCATGAATGCTAGACAGTATAAACAGTAATCAATTAATCATACATAAAATATAAACATGGAGAAAATATTTTTAAAAATAAAATGCGGAATTTGAAAATCAAGCTACAGGAAAAACATAATTTTTCTTGCTCAGTTCTGTCCAACTATTTGCAGTCCCATGGGCTGCAGAACGCCAGGCTTTCCTGTCCTTTATTACCTCCCAGAACTTGCTCAAACTCATGTCTATTGACGGTGATGTGGTACAACCATCTCATCCTCTTTCATCTCCTTCTCTTCCCACCTTCAATCTTTCCCAGCATCAGGGTCCTTTTCAATGACTAGGCTCTTGGCATCAGGTGGCCAAAGTACTGAATTCACCTTCAGGATTGGTCCTTCCAATGAATATTCAGAGTTGTTTTCCTTTAGGATTGACTGGTTGGATCGCCTTGCAGTCCTAGGGACTCTCAAGAGTCTTCTCCAACACCACAGTTCAAAATCATCAATTCTTAAGCCCTAATCTTTCTTTATGGTCCAACTCTCACATCCATATTTGTATACTGGAAAAACCATAGTTTAGACTGTACAGACCTTTGCTGGCAAAGTAATGTCTCTGCTTTTTAATGCTGTCTAGGTTGGACACAGCTTTTCTTCCAAGGAGCAAGCATCTTTTAATCTCATGGCTGCAGTCACCATCTGCAGTGATTTTGGAGCCCAAGAAAATAAAGTCTCTCACTGTTTCCATTGTTTCCCCATCTACTGCCATGAAGTGATGGAACAAGATGCCATGATGTTAGCTTTGGAATGTTGAGTTTTAAGTCAGCTTTTTCACTCCCCTCTTTCACATCAATCAAGAGGCTCTTTAGTTCCTCCTCACTTTCTGCCATAAGGATGGTGTTATCTGTATATCACAGGTTATTGATATTTCTCCCAGCAATCTTGATTCCAATCACTATTCATCCAACCTGGCATTTCTCATGATGTAGTCTGCACATAAGTTAAATAAGCAGGGTGACAATATACAGGCTTGACATGCTCCCTTCCCGATTTGGAATCAGTTTGTTGTTCCATGTCCAGTTCAAACTGCTGCTTCTTAACCAGCATACAGATTTCTCTGGAGGCAGGTAAGGTGGTCTGGTATTCCCATCTCTTGAAGAATTTCCCACAGTTTGTTGTGATCCACAATCAAAGGCTTTGGTGTAGTAAATAAAGCAGAAGTAGATGTTTTTCTGGAATGCCCTTGCTTTTTCTATGATCCAGGCAATTTGATCTCTGGTTCCTCTGCCTTTTCTAAATCCAGCTTGAACATCTGGTAGTTCACGGTTCATGGACTATTGAAGCCAGGCTTGGAGAATTTTGAGCATTACTTTGCTAGAGTGTGAGATGAGTGCAATCGTGCAGTAGTTTGAGTATTCTTTGGCATTGCCTTTCTTTGGGATTGGAATGAAAACTGACCTTATCCAGTCCTCTGGCCACTGTTGAGTTTTCCAAATTTGCTGACATATTGAGTGCAGCACTTTCACAGCATCATCTTTTAGGATTTGAAATAGCTCAACTGGAACTGCATCACCTCCACTAGCTTTGTTTGTAGCGATGCTTCCTAAGGCCCACTTGCCTTTGCATTCCAGGATGTCTGGCTCTAGGTGAGTGATCACACCATCATGGTTATCTGGGTCATGAAGATTATTTTTGTATAGTTCTTCTGTATATTCTTGCCACCCCTTCTTAATATCATCTGCTTCTGTTAGGTCCTTTATTGTGCTCATCTTTGCATGAAATGTTATCTTGGTATCTCTAGTTTTCTTGAAGAGATCTCTATTTTTTCCCATTCTATTGTTTTCCTCTATTTCTTTTCATTGATCACTGGGAAGGCTTTCTTATCTCTCTTTGCTATTCTTTGGAACTCTGCATTCAAATGGGTGTATCTTTCCTTTTCTCCTTTGCCTTTCACTTCTTTTCTTTTCTCTGCTATTTATAAGGCCTCCTCAGACAACCAATTTGCCTTTTTGCATTTCTTCTTCTTGGGGATGGTTTTGATCACCACCTCCTGTACAATATTCGAACCTCTGTCCATAGTTCTTCAGGCACCGTATCTATTAGATCTAATCCCTCGAATCTATTTGTCACTTGCATTGTATAAGCTAAGGGATTTGATTTAGGTCATACCTGAATGGTCTAGTGGTTTGCCCTACTTTCTTCAATTAAAGTCTGAATTTGGCAATGAGAAGTTCATGCTCTGAGCCACAGTCAGCTCCCTGTCTTGTTTTTGCTGACTGTATCGAGTTTCTCCATCTTTGGCTGCAAAGAATATGATCAATCTGATTTTGGTATTGACCATCTGATGATGTCCATGTGTAGTCATCTCTTGTGTTGTTGGAAGAGGGTGTTTGCTACGACCAGTGCATTCTCTTGGCAAAACACTGTTAGCCTTTGCCCTGCTTCCTTTTGTACTCCAAGGTCAAACTTGCCTGTTATTCCAGGTATCTCTTGGCTTCCTGCGTTTGCATTCCAGTCCCCTATGATGAAAAGGACATCGTTTTTGGGTGTTAGTTCTAGAAGGTCTTCATAGAACGATTCAACTTCAGCTTCTTCAGCATTAGTGGTTGAGACACAGACTTGGATTACTGTGATACTGAATGGTTTGTCTTGAAAATGAACAGAGATCATTCTAACATTTTTTAGTTTGCACCCAAGTACTGCATTTCGGACTCTTTTATAACAGTACCTAATATATGCTTTATATATGTCACTGAAGACTTCAAAAATGGAATAAATAATATAGCAAGAGATTTGAAAAATCATGGCTTACATTTTTCAGAGCTGATCAAAGACTCAAATGGTATGAGAAAATACAAATCCAGCAGAATAAATAAGCACACCAAGTATGTGTTAATAAAACTCCACAAAGCCAAAGAAAAGAAGAAAAATCTTAAAAGCAGTCTAAGAAAACATGCAGATACCAACTAAGACAGACAACTAGACTGATGCTGATTCATCACCAATAACTTCAGGCAGAAGATACTAGAGTAATATAATCAAAGTTCTATCAGAAAAAAAACCTGTGACCAGAAATCGTATCCTTAGAAAAACTACCTTTCAAGAACATCGAAGAAAAAAAGAATTTTCAGACAAACAAAAACACTTTACCACCAAAATATATACACCAAAGGAAATGCTAAACAATGTACCTCAAGAAAAAGAGAAACAATACCAAAAGAAAGGTCTTACAGTGTCAAATAAATGGTGAACAAGTATTAGGTTGGTACAAGTTATTGTGGTTTCAGACAGTGAATTTTAAGTCATTATAACTAGGCTCAAATATATTTTCATAAATCAAATTAGGAACTATTGCATCAATATATTTTTGTCAACAAGAAAGAAGTTTGTTTATTCCTGTAGCACAAATATCCATGCTTCAGGATTCAACAAACTCTTGGAAAGCATTTTTTGCCTCCTGCTGTTTGTGGAAGCAATTTCCTGCAAGTTGTGGAGATACTTCAAGAAATGGTAGTTGGTTGGCAAGAGCTCTGGTGAATACGGCAGATGAGGCAAAACTTCGTTGCCCTATTCATTCAACTTTTGAAGTGTTGGTTGTGTGATGTGTGGTTGGGCGTTGTCATGGAGAAAAATTGGGCCCTTTCAGTTGACCAATGCCAGCTGCAGTCACTGTATTTTTCACTGCATCTTATCTACCTGCTGAGCACACTTCTCAGATGTAATGATTTTGCTGGGATTCAGAAAGCTGTAGTGGATCAGACCGGCAGCAGACCACCCAAGTGACCATGACCATTTTTTGGTGCAAGTTTGGCTTTGGGAAGTGCTCTGCAGCTTCTTTTCAGTCCAGTTATTTATTTAGCAGGTGATCACTGGTTGTTGTAAAAAATACATTTGTCACTGGACGTCACAATCCAATCAAGAAACGGCTCATTGTTGCATAGATAAGAGAAGGTGACACTTCAAAAAGACAATTTTTTTTACTTTCAATCAGCTCGGGAGGCACCCACTTTCACCTTTCCAATTTGCTTCAAATGCCAAACGACCACAGAATGGTGGACACTGAGTTCTTCTTCAACTTCCTGTGGAGTTTTAAGAGGATCAGCTTGGATGATGGCTCAGTTGGCAGCTGTCAACTTCCTATGGCTGGCCACTGCACTCCTCATCTTCAAGGCTTTCATCTTCTTTGCAAAATTTCTTGAACCACCCCTGCACTGTACATTTATTCCTTAGTAGTTCTGGTCCAAATGCGTTGTTAGATACTGTGAGCTTTTACACTGCTTTATGACCCATTTTGAACTTGAATAAAAAAATTGCTCAAATTTGCTTTTTTGTCTAACATTGTTTCTATAGTCTAAAATAAATATAACATAAACAAGTAATAAGTCATTAGAAAAAATATAAAGCAATAAACGCACATTAAAATAATGTATAACATAACCAAATTTATTTAGGAATGTACTCCAATATCGAACAGGAAAATTCAACAATGCAAAACCACAATTACTTTTACACCAACCTAATAAATTGGTAAATCTATAAGTAGATATAAAAAAAGTCAAATGTTTAAATAAAAAATAATCAGGGACCCCTGGGTAATGGTTATACTTGATAATGATTCACTGATTGTACACGTAACTCTTTTTGAACTTTTCTGTTTGTAAGATGTTTATTGACAAATGTTTGTTCAAATAAATATTTCCCACAAAACAATAAAATTCATATAAAATAATGAAGAGAATGTCTTTAAAAAAATAGTTAAACGGTCCAAGAATAAAAGCATTAGGAGTCACAAAAAGGGAAAACATAATCAAAGATCCGGTTGAAAAATCAGAGTAAAAGTGTGCTAAGGTCACTGTTCAAAAGCAGATGAAGTTATAACTTGAAGACTTTGTTAATACACATGGCAACATTTCCAGAGAAGATTCTACAAATGAGAAGGAGAGTATACAGTTTCTAAGTCAGGTGTGTTTATAAATGGAATAAAACACAAATAAACCAAAACATACATCAAAGTACGTTTTTAAAGTCATATAGAACAATCAGGAAAAATAAACAATTTAAGATAATAAAAAGTCTAAAAATAATAGTAATCAAAAATAATAAAATGAGCATCCATTAATCCAACAGTTTATATCCAGATAATAAGACTGAATAAAGAAACAAAATAATATACATTTATAAGATTACTAATTCTTAATATAGACAAAGGTTCAAAGGTTATACCAGTTATATTCTAATGACATAAATTGGAAGCTGCTAGGAGTACGTCAAGGCTGTATATTGTCACCTTGCTTTTTTAACTTATATGCAGAGTACATCATGAGAAACGCTGGGCTGGAAGAAGCACAAGCTGGAATCAAGATTGCTGGGAGAAATATCAATAACCTCAGATATGCAGATGACACCACCCTTATGGCAGAAAGTGAAGAGGAACTAAAAAGCCTCTGGATGAAAGTGAAAGAGGAGGGTGAAAAAGTTGGCTTAAAGCTCAACATTCAGAAAACGAAGATCATGGCATCTGGTCCCATCACTTCATGGGAAATAGATGGGGAAACAGTGGAAACAGTGTCAGACTTTATTTTGGGGGGCTCCAAAATCACTGCAGATGTTGACTGCAGGCATGAAATTGAAAGACGCTTACTCCTTGGAAGAAAAGTTAGGACCAACCTAGATAGCATATTCAAAAGCAGAGACATTACTTTGCCAACAAAGGTCCGTCTAAGTCAAGGCTATGGTTTTTCCAGTGGTCATGTATGGATGTGAGAGTTGGACTGTGAAGACAGGTGAGCGCTGAAGAATTGATGCTTTTGAACTGTGGTGTTGGAGAAGACTCTTGAGAGTCCCTTGGACTGCAAGGAGATCCAACCAGTCCATTCTGAAGGAGACCAGCCCTGGGATTTCTTTGGAAGGAATGCTAAAGCTGAAACTCCAGTACTTTGGCCACCTCATGTGAAGAGTTGACTCATTGGAAAAGACTCTGATGCTGGGAGGGATTGGGGGCAGGAGGAGAAGGGGACGACAGAGGATGAGATGGCTGGATGGCATCACCAACTTAATGGACGTGAGTTTGGGTGAACTCCAGGAGTTGGTGATGGACAGGGAGGCCTGGCATGCTGCGATTCATGGGGTTGCAAAGAGTCGGACACGACTGAGTGACTGAACTGAACTGAAGGGGCTTCCCTGGTGGTTCAGACGGTAAAGCGTCTGACTGCAATGCAGGAGACCCAGGTTCAATCCCTGGGTCAGGAAGATCCCCTGGAGAAAGAAATGGCAACCCACTCCAGTACTCTTGCCTGGAAAATTCCATGGACTCAGGAGCCTGGTAGGCTACAGTCCATGGGGTTGCAGAGAGTCAGATGCGACTGAGCAACTTCACTTTCACTTTGTCAACAGGAGACATTATAAGTTTAAAACAAACAGTATTATTTGCTTTAAGGAGGGTCACTATTTAATGATAAAATCAGTACTAAACTGGTATGCACTAATAATCTCAAAATATTTAGAGCAAATTTTTGTTAGAATTTACAAAGAAATTTACAAATCCACCTCTATGGAGGGAGATTTTAAAATGTCTCTTTTACTTATGATAGTCCAGGCAGACAGAAAAAATGTAGAAGGGTAAAATGATTATCAAGCTTAATCTAACAGACATATTTAAATTAGAGAATATATATTCTTCTCAAGCACATAGGGATATTTATAAAAACTGACCACCACTAAATAAGTCTCAACAAATACCAAAAAGTAGAATCACAGAGACCACGTCCTTTTACAACATTGCAAATATGTGTAAGAACTTAACAACAAAAGATAAATAAGAATTACTGGCCCCGAAGAAGGGCTATAAACCAGAGGAACCAGCCTGAGATCCCATAACCTAACTGAAATACAATCTAAAACGCACCAAACTTCCAGCAGGCAAAGAAAAAAATAACCATGCACCACTACTCCCAGGGCAGGCAACTGAGGAGGATGATGTTCCATTTGGCTAACAGTCATATATTGTCAACTAATACTTTATAGATGAATAAACTGAAATTTAGGATAGTGAGTTTTAGAGCCAGGATTTGAACCCAGTTTGTCTATTTATTGAACCCATAAACTTATTTACTATTTTGAACTCTGTTGTTCAGTCACAAAGTCGTGTCTGACTCTGCAACCTCATGGACCATAGCACTCCAGGCTTCCTTGTCTTCCATTATCTCCGGGAGTTTGCTCAAGTTTATGTCCATTGAGTCAGTGATGCTATCTTACCATTTCATCCTCTGCCACCCTCTTCTCCTTTTCCCTTCAATGTTTCCCAGGATTTGAACTCTGTAGTAAGACTTTTTAAAATAAATGTTGAACCAGTGAATAACAGGTTACTGGCCTTGCTAAAATATCAGATCAGCAGAATTGAGAGCAAATGAACAGAACAGTTACATTTTTGATGTGTGTTCCTGTAACTTTGTTGTCCTTTGATAATACATAGTCCATTCTTATTTGAATTGCTTTAACATAGGTGACTACCATCTAGACTGTCATAAAAGATTACCCGTAAGTTTACACTTATTTTCAACAAAAAGAAAGTTATGCAACAACCCAGATCATAATATGCTTTAAAAAATACTTTTTTCCTCCCAGAATTTCTTCTCTCCCTGCTAAAAAATTAAAAAATAAAAAAAGTTTACAGATGTTGGGAAGCCTTCAGTTTGGAGAACACAAAAGAAAAGAAATTTCCTTGCAATTTTTCACTATGTATTATAAACACCAAGTTTCCAATAAGAAATACTAACGAAAGTTTCTTCTTCTACATGTCTTTTCTTCAAACTTTTTAGAATGGCACTAAAGTTACTTGAATGTTCCTGATAACATAGCAGACCTCTTTAAAAGAGAGGGTAAAAGAACTACAAAAAATTATGAACTCTCTTTGTCCAATTGTGTATTGTGATAGAAGGAAATTTCCGTAAGGAATCTATTTCTTTCCAGGTATTACTTCTAGGCATTATTTCCAGACATTAAGACATTCATCCGAGATTCTCTGTAGTCAGTGCTTGATCTTCGTAAGTGCTATTAATAATACCATTTTAGAGAGTAAATATGGGTTTCATACAATAAGTCAGAAATTATAAATCTATCTTTTAATTTTTTTTTGAGGTGGATGATTTTTAAAGTCATTATTGAATTTGTTACAACACTGCTTCCATTCCATGTCTTGGTCCCTTGGTCATGAGGCATGAAGGATCTCAGTTCCCTAACCAGGGACTGAACCCTCACCCCCTGCACCCTGCATAAGGTGAAGTCTCAGCCACTGGACTGCCAGGAAAGTTCCTCAAGAAACTCTTTGGGAAATTATTGTTAGTTTTCTGAGAAATATATAATGTCTTTAAGCTGATAAGAATTTTCTTCAAACGAAACCATGTCAATATACTGTTCACATTCCTATGCATTAATACTCAAGCGAGCAAATGTTAGCTTTTAAAAATCTTTAGTCTTTTTCCTTAAGCCAAATTTAACCTCGTAGGACTAATCATAAAGCCACTTTATTAACTCATATAACTGAACAAACTCAAACACTAAAATACAGTGTAAATGGACTTTCTTGATCCACTTTACATCTCTTAAGAAAAACACTTTACATGAAATGATTTATATGAGAAGGTTCTATATATTGTTCAGAATCCAAAGGATTATAATCCATTTTCTTGATCAAACTTTAGATCATTTCCTAATCAAACTCTAGCTCACTCCCCTGGCACATATTTATGAATATATATCTCACCACCATTTAACACCACACACAAAAATTAACTCCAAAATGGATTAAAGACTTGGATGTAAGGCCAGAAACAATAAAACTCGTAGAAGAAAACACAAGTAGTAGCCTGACACCAGTCTTGGCTATGAGTTTTTAAATTTGACACTAAAAACAAAGGCAACAAAAGGCAACAAGTAGGACTACATCAAACTAAAATGTTTCTAGCACAGCAAAGGAAACCATCAACAAAATGAAAATGTGATCTAGTAAATGGGAGAAAATATTTACATATCATATGTCTAGTATGAGGTTAATATTCAAAATATAGTACTTAAATAACTCAGCAAAAAGAAAGAAAACTGATTAAAAAATAGGCAGAGGATCTGAACAGATATTTTTCCAAAGACATACAAATGGCCAATTAAGTATATGAAAAAATGCTCACCACCACCAATCATTAGGGAAATGCAAACCAAAAGCACTATGAAACATCACTTCATATCTGTTAAAATGGTTAACATCAATAAAACAAGAAATATCAATTGCTGCTGCAGATGTGGGAATGCATACTGGTATGGCCACTATGGAAAGCAGTATGGAGGTTCCTCAAAATATTAAAAATATAACTACTATATAATTTAGCAATTATACTTCTACACATGTATTCAAAGAATTAAACAATGAATAAATAAAGATTTACCAATGAATAAATGAATAAAGATGTGGTCTATTAACTAATAGAATATTATTTAGCCATAAAAAGAATGAAATCTTGCCATGTGCAACCACATGGATTGACCTAGAGGGTGTCATGTTAAGTGAAATAAGTCAGAGAAAGACAAATACCATATAATTTCATTTACATGGGGAATCCAAAAACAAGAAAAAAAGCCACACCACACCAAGCTCATAGATACAGAGAACAAATCGATGGTTACCAGAGATGTGGGCACAGGATGGGCCAAATGGGTGAGGGAGTCAAAAGATATAAACTACCAGTAATGAAACAAATACTTCACAGAGGAGTAATACATGGCATGGTGTCTACAGTTAATATTGTACTGCATATTTGAAAGTTGAAAAGAGACTAGATCTTAAAAGTTCTCATCACACACACACACACAACTCTATGATTATGTATGGTAATAGACGTTAACTAGACTTACTGTGGTGACCATTCTGCAATATATTCAAATACCAAATCATATTGTACACCTGAATAATGTTGTATGATGGTTGTATTCCAAGTTTAAAAAGTAATCATTCACAATTATTTGGAGGGGTACTTTTCAAATACTACCCAGTAAGACACTGCTGAGAGAAAAAAGTCATAAATTTTCATTTATCTTATATTCTGAAAGATTTCATAAGTTTCTCTATTAAAATGCAGACATATTGAGGACAAAAGAATATGCTAAAATATAATATAAAGATGGACTATAGAATCAAAAGTACATTTGAATCCCAGCACTGCCATTTATTAAATATATGAACTTGAGGTATATGATTTATTTCATCCTCTTACTTTCCTAAATGTAAAACAGATACAACATGTACTAAACCGTATTGTATGTTGTAACAGACATGGTGAACAGAACTAAGCATATTAAATGTTATGTATATATAACAAGTGGTAGGTGCTAATATTATGTTAACATTCTCAATGATACCAAATAATGTTACAGAAACAAAACTACATGCTCTCTCTAAAGTTTTAAAATTTAAATATTAAGTGGACACTATAAATGGTTGATCAGGTTAGAAAATCAAGCTATAGGAAAATAAATTTTAATAGGCAGGGTAGAAAAACAAGAATAGAAAACTTTGGAGTCAGTTAAGCTTTGCTGCCAATATCTGCTGGATCATAGCAAAAGCAAATATGTGCTTTATTGACTACACTAAAGCCTTGACTGTGTGGATCACAGCAAACTGTGGAAAATTCTTAAAGAAATGGGAATACCAGACCACCTAACCTGTCTCCTGAGAAACTTATATGCAGGTCAAGTTAGAACCGAACATGGAACAACGGACTGATTCCAAATTGGAAAAGGAGTACAATGAGGCTGTATCTTGTTACCCTACTTATTTAATTTATATGCAGAGTACATCATGCAAAATGCCAGGCCAGATGAATCACAAGTTGGAATCAAGACTGCTGGGAGAATTACCAACAACCTCAGATTCATTTGATACCACCCTAATGACAGAAAGTGAAGAGGAACTAAAGAGCCATTTGATGAAGGTAAAAAGAGAGTGAAAACTGTGGCTTAAAATTCAACATTTAAAAAACTAAGATCATGGCATCCCATCCCATCACCTCTTGGCAAATAAATGGGGAAAAAAATGGACAGAGTGGCAGATTTTATTTTCTTTGGCTCCAAAATCCACTGAGGACAGTGACTGAAGCCATGACATTAAAAGATGCTTGCTCCTTGGAAGGGAAGCTATGACGTACCTAAACAGCATATTAAAAAGCAAACACATCACTTTGCCAACAAAGGTCCATATAGTCAAAGCTATAGTTTTTCCAGTAGTTATGTACAGATGTGAGAGTTGGATCATAAAGAAGGCTGAGCACAGAAGAACTGATACTTTCGAACTGTGGTACTGGAGAAGACTCTTTAGAGTTCCTTAAACAGCAAGGAGACCAAACTAGTCAATCCTAAAGGAAATCAAGTCTGAACATTCATTGGAAAGCCTGCTGCTGAAGCTCCAATACTTTGGCCACCTGATGAGGAGAGTCAACTCCCTGGAAAACACCCTGATGCTTGCAAAGATTGAGGGCAGATGAGAAGGGGAAGACAGAGGATGGCATCTGGCAAGACACTGGATAGCATCACAGACTCAATGGACATGAGTTTGAGCAAGCTCTGGGGAGATGGTGAAGGACAGGGAAGCCTGGTGTGCTATAAGTCATAGGATTACAAAGAGTTAGACACAAATTAGCAACTAAAACAACAAAATAAAGTAAATTACCAGGTGAGATCATTTTCCCTCCAGTAAGGGTTTCAAGGTAAAAATTCTTGTGCCTCTGACAAAGAAACTCAATCTAACTAAATCCTTTCACTTAATGTAACTAATACTTATGATGATGCCACCAGTTTCCAATTATGAAACACTATGAGATAGGTATTATTGAAACCATTTAAGGAGTTAGAAAAGTGAGAACTAAAGAAGTTAAATAATTTGCCCAAGGTCAAAATTAGTTAAGTGATAGAATCAGGGCTCAAACTTGTTTAACTTTAGAGCACTCTAGTGCTCTTATCTCTATAGTTTACTGCCTTCATCTCATCTTCCATCACCCCTGTTTTGACAGAAAGAATCAAGAAAACCATAGGCAGGCTTCTTAATAGCCTGAACAATTTATAGGACACTCTCTGGTTAGAACAAGATTTTCCTTTCTTAATGTCTATTACAAATTTCAGCTTTTCACTCATATATTAGGCAATTTATTATAATATAAATATCTAGGCTCCAAGTACTATTTTCATAAATAACTAGTTGTATGATATTAGGCAAGCCACAATCTTTTTAAACCAGTTTCCCCATCCAAAGAAGGGGTGAAATTACTGAAAATACAGGCTGTGGGCGGATTAAGTATCATTTGTGTATAAACTAACCCTCCAAAGAAAGTTAGGAATTTAAATAACTTTTCCTTCCTATGCAGTCTGCTTCCAAATGAATCAAGAATATTATAAACACAAACAAAATCATGAAACACAAATATATACAAAAACAATATAAATGGACTAAATGGATAACAATTCATTTTCTTACAAAATGGAAAATAAGGTTAATTTAATAACCTTATCAATTCAGTATGTAAACTCTTTCATCAATATAATTTCTAATTCTGCTGGCTTTCTTTCTATATCACATGACAAGCTATGTTCTTTATAAAATAACTAATGTAGCATATGCCAAACTGCTTTTATTCCAGAATTTCAATTTATAGCTAGTCACCCTCTAAAAGTTACTATTTTTAAAGCATCCTTTCTTCATCCTCAAATTTTTCCTTTAATAATCTACAACTTCTGTGTTAATACTTTTAACATGTTCCCTCCACTGGTCATTTAACAGTTGCTGAGGAAGCAGTGGGTTTCATCTTCTACTAAAGTAATGTTTCCAAAGCAGGTCTGCAAAATATTTGATCTTCAAGATCTTAATAAATACTCAACCAGAAAGGATTCATGGTCAGTTAACTTTGAGAAATAAGGGTTAAGCAATTTTCCTAGCTTAGACCACTTAATATGTTAATGTGCACAGTCAATCTCGAAGTAGCATACAACAAGCAGTTTTCTCAGACTCACAGATCCCCACTTCCCCACCTATTCACATCTTACAGGGCAGTTTGTGAAATGCTACCACGGGAACTGCAAGGCCTGAAGGATGTGAATCATTATTAAATCAGCAGAGATCATCTCCATTTTTAAAAGCTTAAACACCAGAATTATGGTGAAGCTCTTCAGACCAACCCAAGATATAAGCGCTTCTAAGAAAATTAGCTTATAACAGTTGAAGTGGAGGTACCTTATCTTGTTTGAAAACATCCATTAATCTTGTGATACTTGGTATTTAAAATCAAGACTAGCAAATGATGACTGCTCATAATCTGAACTTTTTCCAAAATATAATGAACATTTAAAGCTTTCAATGTTCAGTTTTAATGAGCAAATTATTCCATCCTGATAACATTTGAGACTTGAGAGTTACCCTTAACTCGAAAAAATTTTTAATCCCAGAGAAAATTCAAGATAAGGCAAACTTTCAGTTCAGTCGCTCAGTCGTGTCTGACTCTTTGCGACCCCATGAATCGCAGCACGCCAGGCCTCCCTGTCCATCACCAACTCCTGGAGTTCACTCAGACTCAAGTCCATCGATTCAGTGATGCCATCCATCCATGGTTAGGCAAACTTTAACCATATGAATTTTACTACTTAATGCTTATTTATTATGAAATCAAAGAAGTCTCAAATGAAACATTCACATCTATGAGTGGCATAATTTGTGATTTTTGTATGCAAACTCAAGCGTTCCGGAAAACGCCCTGCAGACATTTAGGGGCTGGACACTATTTACCCCTAAATTTTATGTCCCTTATTTCAGTGTTATGCCTAAAGAAGTACCTTTTCAATATATCTTCAGATAAGCAGGTACTTATATATGAGTGGTTTTTGTCTATACTTGCAAGTACATGTGCTAAAACAGGTGTTTTTCCTATACACCAACAAATAAATCCTTCCACAGAAGTAGTACAAGTTACAATCAAGAACTCATTTTTCAGAAAGTTTTGCTATGCTGAAAATATACAGAAGGTTAACATGTAAAATATTGTAAATAAATTGGTGAATTAAAAATTAAGAATTAAATATGAAAATATGGTACAAAAGAGTAAAATTTTTTAATTCTATCAATCAAATTTTTGGTATCTTACACTGATATTCACCTTCTCAATAACTAGCACATTGCACCTAACTTGATAAGTGCATAATTAATTATACATAGTGTGTGTGTGTATTAAAGAGCAATACTGCAAAGGAACCTGGAATGTTAGGTCCATGAATCAAGGCAAATTGGAAGGGATGAACAGGAGATGGCAAGAATGAACATCGACATTCTAGGAATCAGTGAACTAAAATGGACTGGAATGGGTGAATTTAACTCAGATGACCATTATATCTACTACTGTGGGCAGGAATCCCTTAGAAGAAATGCAGTAGCCATCATGGTCAACAAAAAAGTCCGAAATGCAGTACTTGGATGCAATCTCAAAAACGACAGAATGATCTCTGTTCGTTTCCAAGGCAAACCATTCATTATCACAGTAAACCAGGCCTATGCCCCAACCACTAACGCTGAAGAAGCTGAAGTTGAATGGTTCTATGAAGACCTACAAGACCTTTTAAACTAACACCCAAAAAAGATGTCCTTTTCATTTTAGGGGACTAGAATGAAAAAGGAGGAAGTCAAGAAACACCTGGAGTAACAGGCAAATTTGGCCTTGGAATATGGAATGAAGCAGGGCAAAGGCTAACAGACTTTTGCGAAGAGAACTCACTGGTCATAGCAAACACCCTCTTCCAACAACACAAGAAATGACTCTACACATGGACATCACCAGATGGTCAACACCGAAATCAGACTGGTTATATTCTTTGCAGCCAAAGATGAAAAAGCTCTATACAGTCAGCAAAAATAAGACCAGGAGCTGATTGTGGCTCAGATCATGAACTCCTTATTGCCAAATTCATACTTAAATTGAAGAAAGTTGGGAAAATCACTAGACCATTGAGGTATGACCTAAATCAAATCCCTTATGATTATATAGTGGAAGTAAGAAATATATTTAAGGGACTAGATATGATAGATGGAGTGCCTGATGAGCTATGGAATGAGGTTCATGATATTGTACAGGAGACAGGGATCAAGACCATCCCCATGGAAAAGAAATGCAAAAAAGCAAAATGGCTATCAGGGGAGGCCTTACAAATAGCTGTGAAAAGAAGAGAAGTGAAAAGCAAAGGAGAAAAGGAAAGATATAAGCATCTGAATACAGAGTTCCAAAGAACAGCAAGGACAGATAAGAAAGCCTTCCTCAGCGATCAATACAAAGAAATGGAGGAAAACAACAGAATGGGAAAGACTAGAGATCTCTTCAAGAAAATTAGAGATACAAGGGAACATTTCATGCAAAGATGGGCTCGATAAAGGACAGAAACGGTATGGACCTAACAGAAGCAGAAGATAGTAAGAGGCAGCAGGAATACACAGAAGAACTGTACAAAAAAGGTCTTCAAGACCAAGATAATCACGATGGTGTGATCACTCACCTAGAGCCAGACATCCTGGAATCTGAAGTCAAGTGGGCCTTAGAAAGCATCACTATGAACAAAGCTAGTGGACGTGATGGAATTCCATCAAATCCTAAAAGATGATGCTGTAAAAGTGCTACACTCAATATGTCAGCAAATTTGGAAAACTCAGCAGTGGCCACAGGACTGGAAAAGGCCCGTTTTCATTCCAATCCCAAAGAAAGGCAATGCTAAAGAATGCTCAAACTACCGCACAATTGCACTCATCTCACATGCTAGTAAAGTAATGCTCAAAATTCTACAAGCCAGGCTTCAGCAATACGCGAACCATGAACTTCCAGATGTTCAAGCGGGTTTTAGAAAAGGCAGAGGAACCAGAGATCAAATTGCCAACATCTGCTGGATTATCAAAAAAGCAAGAGAGTTCCAGAAAAAACATCTATTTCTGCTTTATTGACTATGCCAAAGCCTTTGACTGTGTGGATCACAGTAAACTGCGGAAAATTCTGAAAGAGATGGGAATACCAGACCACCTGACCTGCCTCTTGAGAAACCTATATGCAGGTCAGGAAGCAACAGTTAGAACTGGACATGGAACAACAGACTGGTTCCAAATAGGAAAAGGAGTACGTCAAGGCTGTATATTGTCACCCTGCTTATTTCACTTATATGCAGAGTACATCATGAGAAACGCTGGGCTGGAAGAAGCACAAGCTGCAATGAAGATTGCCGGGACAAATATCAATAACCTCAGACACGCAGATGACACCACCCTTATGGCAGAAAGTGAAGAGGAACTAAAAAGCCTTTTGATGAAAGGGAAAGAACAGAGTGAAAAAGTTGGCTTAAAGCTCAACATTCAGAAAACGAAGGTCATGGCATCCAGTCCCATCACTTCATGGGAAATAGATGGGGAAACAGTGGAAACACTGTCAGACTTTTTTGGGGGGGGGGCTCCAAAATCACTGCAGATGGTGACTGCAGCCATGAAATTAAAAGACGCTTACTCCTTGGAAGGAAAGTTAGGACCAACCTAGATAGCATATTCAAAAGCAGAGACATTACTTTGCCAACAAAAGTCCGTCTAGCAAAGCTATGGTTTTTCCAGTAGTCATGTATGGATGTGAGAGTTGGACTGTGAAGAAAGCTGAGCGCCAAAGAATTGATGCTTTTGAACTGTGGTGTTGGAGAAGACTCTTGAGAGTCCCTTGGACTGCAAGGAGATCCAACCAGTCCATCCTAAAGGAGTTCAGTCCTGGGTGTTCACTGGAAGGACTGATGCTGAAGCTGAAACTCCAATACTTTGGCCACCTCATGCGAAGAGTTGACTCATTGGAAAAGACTCTGATGCTGGGAGGGATTGGAGGCAGGAGGAGAAGGGGACGACAGAGGATGAGATGGCTGGATGACATCACCAACTCGATGGACATGAGTTTGAGTGAACCTCAGGTGTTGGTGATGGACAGGAAGGCCTGGCATGCTGCAATTCATGCGGTCGCAAAGAGTCGGACACGACGGAGCGACTGAACTGAACTGGAGTGAGTGAGTGTGTGTGTGTGTGTGTGTGTGTGTTTAGACACACACATAACTTCCCATTTCAAAAGTACAGCTTATAAAATACATAACCCAATCTATAATGGCATTATCTTGGCTGACTAAAGTCCTTTTTTATGTCTTTTTCGTTCATGTTTTGAAAGTGGGTGTTCATGGTTGATCATTTACAGTGATTTACTAACAAGTTCTGCATAGCAATAATCAACATTTCTCTATAGGAGTGGCTCTCCACTAGGGCCAATTTTACCCTCCTTTGGCCACCTGATGTGAAGAACTGACTCAATGAAAAAGACACGATACTGGGGTAGTTTGAGGGCAAGAGGAAAAGGGAGTGAGGGAGGATAAGATGGTGAAGGACAGCAGAGACTGGTATGCAGCAGTTCATGGGATTACAAAGAGTTGGACATGACTTAGCGACTGAACAACAACAAAGGTTTAGCAATGCAGAGATATTTTTGGTTGTCACAACAGAGATGGGGTGCTACTGGCATCTAGAAGATCGAGACCAGGCATGCTGCTACACAACCTATAATGCACAAGATAGTCCCCAAAACAAAGAATTATCCAGCCCCAAATGTCAAGAATGCGAGTGCCAAGACTGAGAAATTCTGCTCTATATAGTAACATAGTGTGTCTGTTCTAAAGGAGCCATGTTCACACCATTATACAAAAAATACCCCAAATAAAAAGACCCATCCCCTTCTTATTCAAGGCTGCTATATTAAAGAGTATAGCCAAACTATGAACATTTATAGCAAAATATTTGAAATAACTTGACCAATTAAGGCACCTGTGAGTTAGGAATCTTCGAGTGAGAAAATATCTAAAGTTAGTCACCAATCCATATGTCTATACCTTGCTAGTCATTTTGTACAAAGTTTATTCTCCAGTAAAATTCTTCAGCAAGAATTCATGAGAACAACATTCTCTGAGGTTTTTTACACATCAATAAAGACTTTTCAGGACTTTCAAACTTGAAAGTCATTTTGCTAGATGTAAATCCACACACATTACCCCTTGGCTCACATTTTCTTTCCTTAAGTGTCTTAAATATGTTATTCCATTTCTTCTAGCATTGTTGTTTAAAAGTCTGATAAAAATCTTTTCTTTCCTTTAAAAATAATTTAGTCTTTGGGCCTGGCATTCAAAAGATTTTTTTTCTTAAAGCTCATTAATTTTACTATAATTTCTATCAGTTGTCATTGTTCTCTGTCAATATTTGTGGGTAATACTATACAATGTATCCCTTCACTAAGCAATTTCTTTTTTTTTTTTTTTTTAATTTTAGGAACTTTTGTTGAATTACACTTTTCAGTATTTGTTCCATTTCCTTGCTTTGGTTTTTTTCTAACAGGACTTGCATTATTCATAACATTTATCTTTGTTTTCAGGATCTGTTGCTTCCCCTTGAATCTTTCATCACTTTCTCTCATCTCCTTTTTGATTAATTTTTTTCACCTATTCTGTTTACAGATTACCTGTAATATTTACTTACTCTTGAATTTCTTCTAGATCAAGGATCATTTCGAAACTTTCTACTTTTTCTTGAGTTCTATCAAGAACTCAAGTTGTTTTTATTTCATATATTATAACACTTTTCAAATTTATTTATGCTCATTTTGAAACAGTAGATTATATTATTCATCTGTTTTAGGGACACGTCTTCCGTTCAGCTTCCATTCACTCTATTTTAGAAGTCATTTACTCCTTATTCTCTTTCCCCTTTATAATAACTTTGTTTGGATTTTTCTTCTATCATTTTCTATTACTAATTTCTAAATAAAATTCCTTTTCCTGAACTTTTAGAAGCTCAGCAGAACTTTTCTAATATCTTGAAGTTCATTTAGTTGTTTATTTATATGGCCTTCAAAAAGCAATTTGTTTGCCGAGATCTCCTGACTGGGTCCTCCTCCTTCACTTTTATCTGAATCTTCCTCTTTCACCTCTATTCTGCTCCATCTGGACTTTAGTCCAGTAATTTTCTCTCAGGGTGCATTTGTCCTGGAAGGGTGCATTTGTCCTGGAAGGGTGCTTTGGCTGCAGTTTCGAAAATTCATAACACCTAGATGATCCTACCCCATCAACTTTCCCAAGTATCATTTGCACCCAATCTGGTTTCACTTGCTCTTCTCTGTGTATTTAATGATCCACTGTATTTAAAAGTTCTTAGAGAGTACTTTGGTTTATAGATTACTTAAGGGTTTTTCTATTTTCTCGTCTGTCACGTGCTCCTCATAGATTGCTCAGATGTTATAGCTGGGACTTGTCCCCAGACTCTTGTATTTAGGGCTAATGGTAATATGTTACTTAGCTTTTTGTAGATGCCATTTATGTAAGTTTTGCTTTGCTCTCTCTGGCAGGCAGCTTCTAAGAGGCTCCCAATGATTCCTGACTCCTGATAGCTATTCATGTCTCATATAATTCCCTCGAATGTGGAGTGAACCTACTGATTTGCTTCTGAGAGGATGACACCCTGAGATTAGGTTAGTTACATAAAGACTTTGGCTTCCATCTTTGCTCCTCCTTGTTCACATGGAAACCAGCTGTCCTACCGTAAGCTGTGCTATGAAGATGCAGGAACTGAGGGAGCCCTCTAGCCAACAAACAGACAGCAAGGAACTGAGGCCCTCAATTCAATGTCTACGAACTGAATACTGTCATTCACCACTTAAGCGAGCTTAGATCTTCCTCCAGTCAAACCTTGAGTTGACTTAGCCCAGGTCAACATCTTAAGTGATGTCTTGATTGCAACATACTATGAAACTCTGAGCCAAAATACACAGCTAAATGGTGCTGAGATTCAGAACCCAGAGAAACTTCAGGTAATAAATATTTGTTGTTTTAAGTACTAGCTTTTGGAACAATTCATTATGCAGCCATGGATAACTAGTACATTCTCTTACAGCTCTGCGTTTATTGGGGTGAGGGATTTATAGGGATTCAAAGTTAGTTGCTCAGTCGTGTTTGACTCTATGAACCCATGAGCTGTAGCCCTAGAGGCTCCTCTGTCCATGGACCAGGCAAGAATACTAGAGTGGGTTGCCATTTCCTCCTCCAGGCAATCTTCCTGACCCATGGATCAAACCTATGTCTCCTGCACTGCAGGTTGATTCTTTACCACCTGAGCTACCATTTCATAAACAATTCTTAAAAGAAATATCAATTATAAATATTGCATTTCTCTCTAATTTTCCAAAATAATTTTATAACACTTTGCTATTAGCTAAGCAAAGAAAACTAATATTTTCTATTAATATTTTTCAAAACGTACATCCCCTCTACTGTTTAGTTCTCAACAGAGCAATTCTTTCTTCCTTTCTCAGAAAAATTATTATTAAATCATTAATTCCAACATGCATTACTGCAAAAATCAGATACTTTACTTTCCAATAGCCTGAGTTTGCCAAGAAAAACAGATATTAATCACATCACTTTCAAATGAATAAAAATTCATTGAAAATAAAAAGCCTCAATACAAAGGTAGTCCTTCCTCAAAAGGCAAAAATCATTCTTTATCTAACCTACTTATAAGGCTATTTATTCACATGAAGATATTTATGCCAGCTTTTAAACTTTAGTTTGTGGTTACTCTATTTTACAGTATCATCTCCCCTTACCTCTAAGTTCCACTAGATAGTTCTTAGCTTGTTTCATGACTATATTCTAAATGCCCAGAAACTTATGTGACACACTGTAAGAGCTCAGTAAATATGTGTTGAATAAATAAATCTATAATAATCTGCCAAATGACCAGCCATGGTGTGGCAACAAAGCACTCATAAGTTCTTTACATGTACTATCTTTTATGATCCTTAAAAGAAACTCTTTTTAATCTTCATTTAATAAGATGTTTCCAAGGCCTAGAAACTAGATAATTCATCCAAGATAAACATAGTAAGATACTAAAAAGTCTAAGAGCAGTGCTTGTATGCTGCTATGTTAAAACTGATCTTCCTGAAACTTAAAATACCAAGCACTTTTTCCAAAGTAGAAAAGTTACCTCCTTGGTATATTTATTTTACCTTACTTTTACCTGCACTGTTTCAAGAATAATAATAATAAATGATTCTCCTGGACCCTTAGACCATTACAGTGACCAAATACTTCCAAAATTTCTATTGTTGGCAATTCTCTAGTAAATTATATTCTAATTTAAATTGATAAAGCCCAAATATGATTTTTTCTGAAGTCCAACTAATTTCAAACTGTAATGTAAAATAATAGTAATTTTAGTATTTAACAGCATTTTATAGAATAAAATGGAATTTTTCTTTAGAGAAACTGACAATAATTTTTAAATCCAATAATGATACCTAGTGCAGACAAGCATATTCCTTAATAGGCATCTTACATATGGCTGATGGAAATTAAATTAGATCCAGGTTTTGGATGGCAATTTGGCAATGCAGATTAAAAATCCTGAAAGCATTTATATTCTCTAACTTAGTAACTCTCCATCTAGGAATCTAGAAGTATAAGATACAGATAAAGATTTACAGATTTATGAGATAAAGATTTATAAAGAGTAAGTTTCATGATATAACATAGGAAAGAAAAATGGCAACTTAAATGTTTGACAATATAGAAAAATTAAGGTATGACAAACAAATAGGAAATTATTAAAATTATCTTAAAGACTAGTTACAGATATGAAAAAGTTCTTCCAATTATATTAGATTTAAAATATAATAAAGAACCATATAAGTGAAGGAATGAACTGAGTGAAAAATGCTCAGTCGTGTCCAACTCTTTGTGACCCCAGGGACTATATAGTCCATGAAATTCTCGGGTAGCCTTTCCCTCCTCTAGGGGATCTTCCCAATCCAGGGATCAAACTCAAGTCTCCCACATGGCAGGCAGGTTCTTTACCAGCTGAGCCACAGGGGAAGCCCAAGAAGACTAGAGTGGGTGGCCTATCTGATCTCCAGCAGATCTTCCTGACCCAGGAGTCGAACCAGAGTCTCCTGCATTGCAGGCAGATTCTTTACCAACTGAGCTATCAGGGAAGAAAGAAGCATATGAGGGCTCTCAATTTTAGAAATGTATCTTTTAAAAGACTGGGAGGATACATACCAACACATTAAAAGTGATTATTTCTGAATGGTACAATCATACGTGATTTATAATTTTTTCAAAATTTTTTTCAGAATTTTGTTTTCTATAATTAACAAATGCTAATTTCAGGATAAAAAAAGAGCTCATTATTTTCCAAAGTGTTGAATTTGGACAATTAAATTAAAAAGTTTTTGAGCTTTAATTCTGAAATGTACATTTTGTAAATGAACAGTCAGTTTCTAAAAATGTATTAAGTAGAAATCCTGAAAAGATTCATTTCCTGTTTCAGATAATATATATTATGCTGCACAGTAAACTACAATTACTATATAACACTTCAGAGCAAATACAAATTAATCCAGACCTTGTTGCGTTTTCTTTTTTAAAATCACTATTTCTCTCTGTGTGTGGTCTTTTTATTGCTACCTCTCTCTCTCCTTTTCCTCTCCTTCCTCCACATCTGTCTCTCTCTCTGCCTTCTCTATTTGCCTATATACTTACTAGTATAAGAAATAGTACTAACATACAACAAAGTTACAAATATTCTTTCTTAAACTGAATACAAATATTCATGGCCCTATCCAGAGTTATGGGGGTTTTACATGTTTCAAAGTTGGAAGTAAAACAAAAAAACAAATTCACAACATACAAGGTTACTCCAGTCTGCCATTTATATCCTAAATCTTTAGGTATTCTCTGAAAAAACAGGCATTATCTGGAATTTTAATCATTCTTATTAGAAACATTACTAAATAATCTAGCTTATTAAAAATATCATTTGTTCAGTATATTATCTTTAGATGTAACAGTCCCTGGACCTAGGACTCTTAAGATATCACTAAGGAAGGCTAATGTATGAACTAACCAAAAGCCTAACATATAAATTAGCCCATCAATAAAAACAAATATAAGACATACACATACAGCACTTGTACTGAAAGGAAATTACAGATCAGACTCAACCTACAGCTTAGTAGCACAGCCTGCACATGAAAAAATATACTTACAAAGAGAAAAATTATGTCATTAGTTGGAATACCTCAATATTCATGCATTATCTACACAGAAAGAAGCAAAGCCCAAAGATTTGAAAGCTATAGGTAGCATAACTTTGCAAATTTAATGTTTTGCATCTCCTAATATTGTAAGTAACAGCTCATTTCAGTGGTAATTCAGTCATTATGTAAACTTAATTACAGCATTAATATTTATTAAACTACAATTAAAAAATAACCATCCTCAAATAAGCTATTTTAGGTACTCAATTCTGGAAATCTTTTTTCTTCCATTATTTGAAATAATGGCTCTACACTATATATATTTACTACACCATGACTTTTCAGAGTATTTCAGTTCAGTTCAGTGGCTCATTCATGTCTGATTCTTTGCAACCCCATGGACTGCAGCATCACCAACTCCTAGAGCCTACTCAAACTCATGTCCATAGAGTCGGTGAAGCCATCCAACCATCTCATCCTCTGTTGTCCCCTTCTCCTCCCACCTTTAATCTTTCCCAGCATCAGTGTCTTTTCAAATGAATCAGTTCTTCACATCAGGTGGCTAAAGTACTGGAGTTTCAGCTTCAGCATCAGTCCCTCCAATGAATATTCAGGACTGATCTCCTTTAGGATGGACTAGTTGGATCTGCTTGCTGTCCAAAAGGACTCTCAAGAGTCCTCTCCAACACCACAGTTCAAAAGTATCAATTCTTCTGTGCTCAACTTTCTTTACAGTCCAACTCTCACATCCATACATGACCAATGGAAAAATCATAGCTTTGACTAGACAGACCTTTGTTGGCAAAGTAACATCTCTGCTTTTGAATATGCTGTTGAGGTTGGCCATAACTTTTCTTCCAAGGAGCATCTTTTAAATTCATGGCTGAAGTCATCATATGCAGTGATTTTGGAACCTCCCAAAATAAAAGTCTGTCACTATTTCCATTGTTTCCCCATCTATTTGCCATGAAGTGATGGGACCAGATGCCATGATCTTAGTTTTCTGAATGCTGAGCTTTAAGCCAACTTTTTCACTCTCCTCTTTCATTTTCATCAAGAGGCTCTTTAGTTTTTCTTCGCTTTCTGCCATAAGGGTGGTGTCATCTGTCAATATCTGAGGTTATTGATATTTCTCCTGGCAATCTTGATTCCAGCTTGTGCTTCATCCAGTCCAGCTTTTCTCATGAATAAAAATTAAATAAGCAGGGTGATAATATACAGCCTTGATGTACTCCTTTTCCTATTTGGAACCAGTCTGGTGTTCCATGTCCAGTTCTAACTGTTGCTTCTTGACCTGCATACAGATTTCTCAGGAGGCTTGTAAGGTAGTCTGGTATTCCCGTCTCTTGAAGAATTTTCCAGTTTGTTGTGATCCACACAGTCAAAGGCTTTGGTGTAGTAAATAAAGCAGAAGGATATGTTTTTCTGGAACTCTCTTGCTTTTTTGATGATCCAACAGATGCTGGCAATTTGATCTCTGGTTCCTCTGCCTTTTCTAAATCCAGCTTGAACATCTGAAAGTTCACGGTTCACAGACTGTTGAGGTCTCGCTTGGAGAATTTTGAGCATTACTTTGCTAGCGTGTAAGACGAGTGCAATTGTGCAGTAGTTTGAACATTCTTTCCCATTGCCTTTCTTTGGAATTGGAATGAAAACTGACCTTTTCCAGTCCTGTGGCCTCTGCTGAGTTTTCCAAATTTGTTGACATATTGAGTGCAGCACTTTCACAGCATCATCTTTTAGGATTTGAAATAGCTCAACTGGAATTTCCTCACCACCACTAGCCTTGTTTGCAGTGATGCTTCCTAAGGCCCACTTGACTTTGCATTCCAGGATGTCTGTTTCTAGGTGAGTGGTAATACCAAACATTTTTCCCTTTAAAGTTATTAGTTTCCAGCATACTCTGTTTTCAATATCTATCATCATCACCCTAATCTCCATTTGAAAAATTACAATGGGAGCACACGTGTATAAATATTCCTTGATTTCATTAATCAGATGTCTGTTTAACCCAGCAGCCCCTAAGTACCAAACAATTAAATTTCTACAATGTAGGAGTCTGAATTAAATTTCTAGAGGGCTTTATTTAAGGTGATTTATACAAATATCTATCCTGATGCCTTGAAAAAATAATTCTCAAATCTGCCTAAGAAGTCTTTAAGTACTTATATGTGCTATCTGAATTCAGTCAATAATTTGGAGAGTTTATCTTCCAATAAATAATACAAGTTTAAAATGTGCAAAGAACAAAAAGAATACAAATGCACTGCATTAAAAGAAACTCAATCAGCGAGATACTTTGTTGACTGGTTCTGAAATTTTATCAAGCATCAGAGTCACCAGGAGGACTTGTTAAATGACTGACTGCTCAGCTCTAACTCCTTAGTTTCTGACTGATGGGTTCAGTCTGAAAATCTGCATTCTAACCAGATTCTAGATGATGTTGATGCTGCTGGTCTGGGGCCTCATTTAGAGAACCACTGCTTTAGAGTCTCATGAACTATACTGTCTGAAATAAAAATTTTAAGTTATATCAAGTAAATACTCTTGTCTAATAGTGTAATTAAAATTAATTGCTGAAAGTAAAATCTTTCAGATAAAGATGGTACCATTTGGATTATCACAATGACTACTACAAAAACAGAGATTAATAACATTCTTCAAAAGGTAAGCAGTTTATCTGCTAGAAATTACAGAGATAAACGTCAGCAATGAAGTACTGCAAAAAGATGAGAAAAATTTAGTTATAAATAAAACTTACAAAAATGAAAAGACTAGTTCCTTAATATAGCATATTTAAACTAAACTCTATTTACATCTGTCAATCATATGTAAGGCTGAATCTGGCTTCACCAAACCATGCAGCTCAGGTCACAGGGACTTAGTTAATATGATATAGTATCTATTTCCAGTCTTATATGTAGAGAGCTCCAAAAAGGCAGAGCTTTCTCTGCCTTGCTTCCATGAAACTACTGATGTTCAGACTATCAACTTATAAAAATAGGAATGAATAAATTTTCATAAGATAAAACTGTGACAGAGAAGGAACTGAAAACTTAAAATTCTTTTATGTCAATGATAAAACAGACATTTTGTAGACTGGGTCAGGCATACAGAGCAGTGACCCAAAATAGTTGTTCTAGGTTTTTCCTGACATGGCAGACACCTAAAGTTTTCAGGGCTAGACACACTGCCTGATACTTAAGTACTCAATAAATGATAGCTGCTACTATTACCATTTTGTATTAATATATGGTTTTGTGCCCTGGCATTAACAGCAATCTGAACGACCAGCTTCCTGTAACAGTTAACAAAGAGGCTTTGGAATTTGGAAGGAGAAGAGCTTAATCTGAGTTCCACTGGTATTATATATTGGGACACTAACGGGAAGTCATTTTTATATGGCAAATAGTAGAAAAACAAGGATACCATAATTCATATATTCATATACACACAAAGATAAAAAAGACGGTAGCTGAACCACCAACATCAAAAATTTGTGAGATTGAAATGAGATATATCCAAATGATCTTTGACAAATATGCTATATTAAAGTAAATAAAAGTCCCTTGGAAAAACTGTTAAGCTAAAATGTAAAGAAGAAAATATAAATGAAAAATAGAAACTGTAAACAAAAAAAATCAGTAAATTCCACCCTACTTTATACTCTAACTTTACCCAAAATGACCCAAGGAACATATAAGCATGCTTTATTCTATGATCATAACACTAAAATTATATCACTAAAAACTTGAAAATGGAGAATTCATTCATGCCTTCAGAATGACGACATTATCATATTAGAACCAACAAACGTAATTAGTATTTGGTATTTTCTCGTAAACTCAAAACCTTACCATTCTGAAATAAATCTGGATTTAATCATCAATAGGGTCTGCCTTCAAAGGCAGTCACTAGCAAAGCTACTCAGTCAATACAATATTCTTCATGAATCTGCATAAACTAAAGTTTTGTAAAATAGATAAGAATAATGAATTCAGGAAGTCACTACCTGGAAAGTAGTTTCTACTCAAACCAAGAATCCTTTTGCTTTCATTAATTTTCTCTATTATTTACTTCATATATTTTCTGCTCTGTATTATTCACTTCTTCTGTTTGCTTTAGGATTAGTCTGCTCTTCTTTTCCAGTGTTATAAGGTAGAAGTTTTGTGTGTGTGTGTGTTTTAACGCTTTTTAAACCTACAAAATGTTTGGGCTTCCCTGGTGGCTCAGATAGTAAAGAATCCGCCAGCAATGCATGAGACCTGGGTTCGATCCCTGGGTTGGGAAGATCCCCTGGAGGAGGGCATGGCAACTCACTCCAGTATTCCTGCCTGGAAATCCCATGGACAGAAGAACCTGGAAGGCTACAGTCCATGGGGTTGCAAAGAGCAGGCATGACTGAGAGACTAAGCACACACACCATTATTTATTTCATGTAATTTCTGCTCTACATTATTCACTTCTTCTGGTTGCTTTAGGATTAGTTTGCTCCTCTTTTCCACTGTATTAAGGTGTAAGATTTAGGTTACTGACTTGAGTCTTAAATAACATTAATAGCTATAACTTTTCCTCTAAATACTACATTAGATACAGTCATGTTTTGGTATACTGTGTCATTTTTTTGCATCTCATAGTATTTCTTGAATTCACTTTGGATGTATTCTTTGACTCACTGGTTATTTAAGGGTTTGATGCTTAATTTCTACACATTTGTGAGTTTCCCAAGTGTCTCTGGGAAACAGTGACAGGTTTTACTTTCTTGGGCTCCAAAATCACTGCAGAGGGTGACTGCAGCCATGAAATTAAAAGACACTTGCTCCTTGGAAGGAAAGTTTGTCTTGGACAAACCTAGACAGAGTATTAAAAAGCAGAGACATCACTTTGCCAACGCACGTCCATATGGTCAAAGCTATGGTTTTTCTAGCAGTCATGTACAGTTGTGAGAGCGCTGAAGAACTGATGCTTTTGAACTGTGGTGCTAGAGAAGACTCCTGAGAGCTCCTTGGACTGCAAGGAGATCAAATCAGTCAATCCTAAAGGAAATCAATCCTGAATATTCATTGGAAGGACTAATGCTGAAGCTTCAATACTTTGGCCACCTGATGCAAAGAGCCTAACTGAAAAAGATCTTGATGCTGGTAAAGATTGAGGGCAGGAGGAGAAGGGGGTGAGGGAGGATGAGATGATTGGAGGGTATCACTGACTCAATGGACTTGAGTTTGAGCAAGTTCCGGGGGATGGTGAAGAACAGGGAAGCCTGGCCTGCTGCAGTCTATGTGGTCACAAAGAGTCAGACATGACTGAGTGAATGAACAGCAACAAGTTTCCTTAAGTTAATGGCAATGTCATTCTTTTGTGCTTTGAAACCATGCTGTTTCTATCTTTTAAAATATATTAAGATTTGTTCCACGGCCTAGCACACAGTATTCCCTGGAAAATGTTCCATGTGCATTTCAGCTACATATTCTGCTACTGTTGGGCAGCATGTCCTATAGATGTATGTTAGGTATATTTGGTGTTCAGTGCTGCTCAGGACTTCTGTTTCCTTGTTAATCTTCTGCCTAGCTGTTCTATCCAACTTCAAAAGTGGGTTATTGAAGTTTTCAAATACTGTTGTTCAACAATCTAGTACACCCTTCATTTCTGTCAGTTTTTGCCTTATGTATTAACATTTCGGTGCTTTGTTGTTAGAATCATATATGTATAAATGCCGTATCTTCCTACTGAATTATATAACAGGGTGAGTTTGAGCAAGTTCTGGGAGATGGTGAAGGACAGGGAAGCCTGGCATGCTGCAGTTCATGGAGTTGCAAAGAGTCGAACACAACTGAGTGACTGAACAGCAACCTGTTGAACTGATAATTTTATCAATATAAAATATGTCTCTTTATCTTCAGGAACGTTTTAAAAATCATTTATTAAAAGTCAAATTTTGTTTTACATTAGTATTAGCCACCACAGCTTTCTTACGGTTTCTGTTTACATGATACATCCTCTGCCAACCTCATCTATTTGTATATTTGCATCTGGGTGTCTCCTACAGAGAGCATATCACTGGATGCTCTATGTATTTTTTTTATCTAATCTGACAATCTCTAACTTTAGATTGGACTGTTTAACCTATTTACATTTAACATTAAATGTAATCATTAATATCATCAGCTATATTTATATCTGCCATTTTACTTTTTGTTTTCTGGGTCTCATGTCTTTTTATTCCTATGTTCTTCCTTTACTGCTTTCTTTTGCATTAAATGGAAATTTTCTAATGTTGCTTTTAAATTTCTTTAATGATTACCTATATTTATATATATATCCCACTTCCCTCTCCTATATATAGAGAAATATATATATATTTCTTTATATAGAAAAGTTATTTCTTTCCTTCATGTTTGTTCTAGGGCTTCCCATACATACTGTAACAGATTCAGCTTCAGATTTATACTAACTTCAATGAGATATAGAAATGTTAGAAATGTTATTCTTAAATAGCTCTATTCCCTTTTTCCCCTTTTGGTGCTATTATTGCTTATATGTATATACACACACACACACACCACACACACACACATACACACACGATCTAATAAATGTTATACAATCAACAAAATGTTAATGCTTTATCTACAAATATTACAATTATTATAGAAACTGTTATTATTACTTTACATAAAGTATGACATTTAAAGAATCTGAGAGATGAAAGAAGAGCAAGTATATATTTGTAGCTTTTGTTATATTAACCTCATATTTATCAATTTTGCCTTTCTTGATTTGTTTCTGCAGTTTGTGTTATAATCAGGTTATTTCTTTAGCTCAATACAGTTGTGTTTCCATAAACCTACTTTATGCTGTTATTGATATACAGAGTGAATTTCTGTTACAGGTCCAAAATACATTTTATGTACGTCTGTGTGTGTGTGTGTGCGTATACATATTATTTTATACAAATGTTTTTTAAATCAGTTCAGGGAGAAAAATATGCAATTATAATGTCTTTTTATTATTTTATATATTATATATTAACATATCTATATAAGTTAATATATAACCTGTACTGGTGCTCTTGTGTGAGATCAAATTACTGTGTGAAGTCACTTGAATTTCAGCCTAAAGAACTTCTTATAAGGTGGGTTCCAGCAAGAAATTCAGTTTTATCTGAGAATATATTTATTTCATCTTAATTCCTGAAAGATAGCTTTCCCAGACACAGGATTCTTGGTTGGCAATTCTTTCCATCAAGTACTTTGAATATGTTATCTGACTGCATTTCTGCCTCTATATGATGAGAAGCTAACGGTTGATTTTATTGGGGTTCCCTTATAATAAGTTGTTTTTCTCTTGATGGTTTCAAGGTTTTCTCTTAGATTTTCAGCATTTTTACTACAATGTGTCTCTTTGGAAGAGGGCATGGCAACCCACTCCAGAATTCTTACCTGGAGAATCCCCATGGACAGAAGAGCCCAGTGGGCTGCAGTATATGGGGTTGCAAAGTGTCAACTCAGTCAACAAGACTAAGCGCAAAAGTTTATTCCTCTTGGAGTTTGTTGAGGTTCCAAAACACACAGATTTATATTTTTCAATAAATTTGGGAAGATTTCAACCATTGTTTCTTCAAATATTTTTTTCTGCCCCTTATCCCCTCCTTGGCTTCCCCAGTGGCTCAGATGGTAAAGTGTCTGCAAATGAAGTTCATTCCTTTGGGAAGAGATGCAGAGCTCTCAGTTTTATGGCCTGGTTCTCCCCCTAGGCAAACTCTCTGAGCCATGACTCTGAAGCTGGTGGTAGGGACAGTGGCACACTTTTGATTGACAACACAATGTTGGGACCTGAATACTTGGTGGAGCTGGGGGTCAGTAGCCTGAAGTCTTCTCAACATCCCAGTCCCAGTGTGCAACTGCTACCTTAAGAGCTAAAGCATGGAGACTGGGGTACCAGTATTCTCAGTGGCACAAGTAAAGCCTCCATGGCATGAGCAGTAACTGGACAGAAGTAAGCCCCTGCCTCTCAGCCCCACTGGCCCAAAACTCAGCCTCAGCAGCTAGGATCCATATAAGAAAAGCTGACATATTGCTTCTCTCAGATAGATACTATAGACTAGGAGGTGTGTTCTTGGCTGCACCAATCTGGAGTGGACTTTCCATATTACTAAGCTAGGAAAGGGGAAAAATGAAGTAAGTCTGATTCAAATACCAAACTTAGGTTGTTCTTACAATGTTTAAGCAGATTTTCTTTCTTTATTTTCTGTATGCCTATAGAACTATTCCAGAAACTTTAAATGACAGCTTTAAAAATAAATAAATAAATATACAAACGATTTTCACCATTCAGTGGGAAGTGGGTCCACAGAAAACTTACTGCTGTCCTGCCAGAAATGGACTGTCCATACAAAACCTTTAACTCAACTGTCTCTTAATAAATTCTTAATGTGTCGTCCTCATCATCCCCTCCCCCAACAAGACTCTTCTTGTTGACTATCATCAACAAAAAAAAGTAGTGTGCTTTTCCCTCTTAACCTCAACAAGAAAAACGGATGAATTATATATCTACAGATATAACCCATATCACAGACCATCATTACCATCACACTCCCCAGAACTCAGTTAGTTGATGTTTCTTGATTTGCCATTCCTGACCAGTCATTAAACATTTCCTCATTTATTGGATTATAAAAAGCATGGAACAAAACTTGTTTCAAATGAACTGTATAAGAAACCATTTAAACAAAAACTGCAAGTTATATTCCCCTAAATAGTCCTCTTTGTAAATACATATTTTCACATAACTAATTTAACAAAAGAAAAAACTATCTGCCCTTACTGAAATCAGATTTAAAGGTGGCTTTAAGCTGCTGCTGCTGCTGCTAAGTCGCTTCAGTCATGTCCGACTCTGTGCGACCCCACAGACAGCAGCCCACCAGGCTCCACCATCCCCGGGATTCTCCAGGCAAGAACACTGGAGTGGATTGCCATTGCCTTCTCCAATGCATGAAAGTGAAAAGTGAAAATGAAGTCACTCAGTCATATCTGACCCTCAACGACCCCATGGACTGCAGCCTTCCAGGCTCCTCTGTCCACGGGATTTTCCAGGCAAGAGTACTGGAGTGGGGTGAAATTTGGGCTTCCCAGGTGGCACTAGTGGTAAAGAATATGCCTGCCAGTGTAAAAGACTTAAGAGACAGGGGTTTGATCCCTGGGTCAGGAAGAATCCCTGAAGTAGGAAATGGCAACCCACTCTAGTATTCTTGCTTAGAAAATTCCATGGACTGAGGAGTTTGGCGGGTGACAGTTCATGGGGCTGCAAAGAGTCGGACATGACTGAGTAACTGAACACACACATTTCAATTTACTGAAGAGGAAGACCCTAAACATGTAAAAGCTGCATTCTGTATAATAAACTAGTTTTTATTTCTACTGGGAATTCCCATTTATCAAGATGACCTTGTAGCTGATTTACACTGTTGTATAGCAGAAACCAACACAACATTGTAAAGCAATGATCCTCCAATTAAAAATAAACTTGAAAAAAAAACTAAAAGCAGACACACACATAAACAACAACAAAAAAGAATACCTAACTGATCAATAAAAATATTTTCTGTAAGGAGAAAGAGGAAGCAAAATAACAAGCATGTTATTTTGATACTGAAGTGACATTTTAGTCATAGGTTAGAATATTAGCATTAGCTCAACTACAGGATTATCCATAAGACACTAAATACACCTAATGTTGAAATATGTGAGTAAGCAGCAGATAAATATACATAAAGGAATAAATACCACTTGTTTACACCATTTTTGGCAAATGAAATTATCTTTAAATGCAAGGTATAAGATTTCCTAGGGGGTAAAAAAAAACTAAATAGGTTAGAGTTAAGACACGTAAAACTCTACTTACTGAAATCCACTAATTAATTTATAAATTATAAATCCCCAACATGAAAAGTGCAGATATAGAGATTAAAAGGGAAAACAGGGACTTCTACTTTTAGCTAAGATAGAATGCTGTGATCAGATTTTATGGGAATGTGGACCTATTATATAACAAAACACTGAGGAAAAGGAAATGGTAACAACATGAAAAAATACATAAGGCTTTTTTCTTAATATTTAAGTCTCCTTAAAAGATAACTATTTAAAAGTTAACTATCACACAGTGCTTAGTTTACAACATTTGTAGAAGTAAAATATAAGAAAGTAACAGCACAAAAATCAAGAGGGGAGAAATGGAAGTACATTACTACAAGGTAATTATAATATCATTAAATGGTAGACTATATTAAGTTAAATCAAGTACTAAAAAAAAAAACTTCTTATCTAATACTAAAAAAAAAAAAAAAGTTATATCTAACACAAAGGAGATAAAAATGAACCATAAAAATGCTCCATCCAAAAGAAGGCAGAAAGAGAAAAAAGAACAATGAACAAATGAGACATGTGGAAACAAGATGATGGTGGATTTAAACCTAACCAGATCATTAGTCACATTAAATGTAAATGGTTTAAATACCTCAAATGAAAAGGTAGAGATTATCAGATTGAGGGTCACAGGGGAAGGACAACCCAATTATGTTGTGCCTACAAAAAATACACTTTAAATATAAGACACAAATAGGTTAAAAGCAAGAAAATGGAAAAAAATACATACTGTGTTGACAGCAGCACTAGAGTAGCTATATTAAGAGACTGAATACATTCCAAATCAAATAATATTACCAAGGATATAGAGGTCATTTCTCAGTCCATTATACCAAGTGGACATAAAACCCTAAATGTTTATGTACAAAATTAAAAGAGCTTCAAAAATACATCAATCAAAAAAAAGTGATAAAATGCAAGGTTAAACAGATAAATTCACAAATACACTCTTCACAATTATACTCACAGATTTCAGTACTCCTTCCTCAATCATAGAAGAGACAAAAAGTTGAACACATTAAACTTGAAAGTAAACAATACTAACAACATAGTTGACCTGACTGACATTTATAAAACACTTCAACCAACAGCAGAATAAATACTTTTTCATCAAGTACACACAGAGTATTTACTAAAACAGACCACATTCAATCAAAATAAATTTAAAGGAATTCAAAGCATAAATGTGTCTTCTCTGACCACAATGGAATGAAATTAGAAATCAGTAACAAAAAGATACCTGGAAAATCCCCAAGTATTCAGAACCTAAATTTCTATTAACCAACGGGTCAAAAAACAACTCAAAAGAAATATGAAAAAGTACATTAAGTGGAATGAAAATATAAATATAACATATCAAAATTTGTGGCACATCACTAAGGCATTACTTGGAAACAATATTTTTATCTATACAGGACACTATATGCAAAATTTATGAAAACATAAGACTGTACATTTAAAAGTATATCTAAAACTCTACATCATTCTAAAATGTATCTGTGTATCAAAACATCATCTGGTATACTTTAAATATATATACAATTTTACTTGTCAATTAATAATCTATTAATAAGCTTTTTTTAAAATCCTCAATTATAGAACACATAAAAGAAGACAAGAGAAAAAATTTCTAACTTTGGGTTAAGCAAAAACTTCTTAGATGAAACAGGATAGGAAGCATGATACTTAAAAGGAAAAAAAATTTATAAATTCAAGTTAATGAAAATTAAAAGCTCATCCTCTTCTCAAAAAAATATAAAAGGACAAACCACAGACTGAAAGAAAATATTATTAAATCACATATATGACAGCATTCCAAATGTATAAAGAACTCTCAAAAATTAAATATAAGAAAAACAACTCAATAAAAAAATGCACAAGCAATATGAATGGATACCTCATCATAGGATACATGAATTGCACACTAAGTATTGGGCTTCCCTGATACCTCAGTTGGTAAAGAATCCACCTACAATGTAGGAGACCCCAGTTCAATTCCTGAGTCAGGAAGATCCACTGGAGAAGGGATAGGCTACCCCCCACTCCAGTATTCTTGGGTTTCTCTTGTGGCTCAGCTGGTAAAGAATCCACCTGCAATGCAGGAGACCTGGGTTCAGTCCCTGGGTTGGGAATATCCATTTGAGAAGGGAAAGGTTACCCACTCTAGTATTCTGGCCTTGAGAATTCCAGGGACTGTAGAGTCCATGGGGTTGCAAAGAGTCGGACACTACTGAGCAACTTTCACTTTCACATGATAAGTAATTAAAACCACTGGCATTAGGAAAAAGTAATTTTTAACCACAGTTAAGATATTTCTACCCCACTCTATTAGGAAAGCTGAAATTAAAGACTAACCATCAAGTGTTGGTGAAAATGGGAACCAACTAGAACTCTTATACAATGCTAATAATATTGTAAAATATTATGATAGTATAGGAAAACTTTGGGAGCTTCTTAAAACGTTAAACATACGCTTACCATATTACCTAGTCATTTCACTCCTACTACACATCTGAAGAATATGGATGGACTACTTACTACACATCTCAAGAACTATGGACAAAGGTTCATAACACTGTACAGGAGGTAGTGACCAATACCATCCCAAAGAAAAACAAATGCAAGAAGGCAAAATGGTTATCTCAGGAGGCTTTACAAATAGCTGAGAAAAAAAACAAAAGTGAAAGGCAAAGGACAAAGGAAAAAAGATATACCCAACTGAACACAGCATTCCAAAGAATAGTAAGGAGACATAAGAAAGCCTTCTTAAATGAACAATGCAAAGAAAGAGAGGAAAATAATAGAATGGGAAAGGCCAGAGATCTCTTCAAGAAAATTAGAGATACTAAGGGAATCTATCATGCAAAGATGGGCACAATAAAGGACAGAAAATGTAAGGACCTAACAAAAGCAGAAGAGAATAAGAAGATATGGCAAGAATATACAAAATTATACAAAAAAGATCTTAATGATCTGGATAACAACAATACTGTAGTCACTTACCTAAAAATAGACATCCTAAGTGTAAAGTCAAGTGGGCCTTGTGCTTCCTACCAACAAAGCTAGTGGAGGTGATAGAATTTCAGCTGAGCTACTTCAAATCCTAAAAGATGATGCTGTGAAAGTGCTGCACTCAACATGCCAGCAAATTTGAAAAACTCAGCAGTGGCCACAGGACTGGAAAAGGTCACTTTTCACTTCAATCCCAAAGAAGGGCAATGCCAAAGAATGCTCAAACTACCACACAACTGTACTCATTTCACATGCTAGCAAGATGATGCTCAAAATTCTTCAATCTAGGCTTCAACAACAGTATATGAACGGAGAAATTCCAGATGTACAAGCCAGATTTACAAAAGGCAGCAAAACCAGAGATCAAATTGCCAGCATCCACTGGATCATAGAAAAAGCAAGAGAATTCCAGAAAAACATTCACTTCTGCTTCATCAACTATGCTAAAGCCTTTGACTGTATGGTCACAACAAACTATGGAAAATTCTTCAAGAGATGGGAATACCAGACCACCTGACTTGCCTCCCGAGAAATGTGTATGCAGGTCAAGAAGCAACAGTTAGAACTGGATATGGAACTACAGACTGGTTCTAAATTGGGAAAGGAGTACGTCAAGGCTGTATATTATCACCCTGCTTATTTAACGTATATGCAGAGTACATCATGCAAGATGCAGGGCTAGATGAAGCACAAGCTGGAATCAAGATTGCGGGAGAAATATTAATAATCTCATATATGCAGATGACACCACCCTTATGGCAGAAAGTGAAGAGGAACTAAAGAGCCTCATAATGAAGGTAAAAGAGGAGAGTGAAAAAGCTGGCTTACAACTCAACATTCAAAAAACGAAGATCATGGCATCTGGTCCCATCACTTCATGGCAAATAGATGGGGAAACAATGGAAACAGGGACAGACTTTATTTTCTTGGGCTCCAAAATCATTGCTGATGGTGACTGCAACCATGAAATTAAAAGATGCTTGCTCCTTGGAAGAAAAGTTATGACACACCTAGACAGTATATTAAAAAGCAGAGACATCATTTTGCTGACAAAGGCCCATGTAACCAAAACTATGGTTTTTCCAGTAGTCATGTATGGATGTGAGAGTTGGACCATAAAGAAGGCTGAGCACCCAAGACTGATGCTTTCAAACTGTGGTGCTGGAAAAGACTCTTGACAGTTTCTTGGACTGCAAGGAGAATAAACTAGTCAATCCTAAAGGAAGTCAACCCAGAATATTGATTGGAAGGACTGATGCTGAAACTGAAGCTTCAATACTTTGGCCACCTGATAGGAAGAGCTCACTCATTGGAAAAGACCCATATGCTGAGAAAGACTGAGGGCATGAGGAGAAGGGGATGACAGAGGATGAGATGATTGGATGGCATTACCAACTTAATGGACGTGAGTCTGAGCAAACTCTGAGATAGTGAAGGACAGGGAAACCTGGCATGCTGCAGTCCATGGGTTTGTAAAGAGTCACACATGAATTAGCAACTGAACAACAACACAACACATCTTTCAGAATAACTAAAATGCAATATGTAACACTACCAAGTCCTAGCAAAAAGGAGGGACAACTGGAAGCCTCATACAGTCCTGAAGGGAATGCAAAAATGCTTCAATCATTCTGAAAAGATTTCATGTTTTTAAAATTAAATACGTAGTTTCAGTATGACCCAGTAATTTTTCCCTTAATGACCCAGCAATTTTACTTCTTTGTATTTACCCAAATAAAGTAAAAATTTCTGTTGATAAAAAAACTTACATGAGAATGTTAATAGGAACTTTAATCACCAAAACTTGGAAACAACCTAAATCTCCTTTAATTAGGAAATGACAAAGAATCTGCAGTATATCATACAACAGAATACTATTTAGCAATAAAAAGGAATGAATTATTGATACAAGCAATATATATATATAAACCTCATATGCATTGTGCTAAGTAAAAGAAGCCATTCTGAAAAGGCTACATGCAGTATGAGTTCATCAATATGATATTACTAGAAAGGCAAAATTTAGGGCATAAAACGTTATTAGTGGTTGCCAGGGTCAGAAAATGAAATGCTGCATTATGGACAAAGGACAAAGCAATTTTGAGAGTGATGGAAATATTCTACATCTTCTTTTTTTAGTGTTACTTATACAACTGATTCCATTTATCAAAAGAGGCAGAGCTGTACACTAAAAAAGGTAAATTTTACTGTGTGGAAGCAGTGACAGATTTTATTTCTTGAGCTCCAAAAGTACTGTGGATGGTGACTGCAGCCATGAAATTAAAAGATGCCTGCTCCTTGGGAGGAAAGCTATGACAAACCTAGACAGCATATTAAAAAGCAGAGACATCACTTTGTCAACAAAGGTTCATAGCATCAAAGCTATGGTTTTTCCAGAAGTCATGTAGGGATGTGAGAAACTGGTCCATAAAGAAGGCTGAGTACCATAAAGAAGGCTAAACGCCTTCAAACTGTGCTGTTGGAAAAGACTCTTGAAAGTCCCTTGGACTGTGAGGAGATCAAATAAGTCAATCCTAAAGGAAATCAACCCTGCATATTGACTGGAAGGACTGATGCTGAAGCTTCAATACTTTGGCCCCCTGATGCAAAGAGCTGACTCACTGAGAAAGACCCTAATGATGGGAAAGACTGAAGGCAAAAGGGGAAGAGGAGAGCAGAGAATGAGTTTGGTAGGTAGCATCACTGACTCAAAGGACATGAATTTTAGCAAACTTCAAGACATAGTGAAGGACAGGGGAACCTAGTGTGCTGCAGTCCACAGGGACTCAAAGAGTGGGACATGATTTAGTGACTGAGAAACAACAACAACAAAATTGTATTTAATTTTACAAAGTGGGAAAATGGTTTCACTGCTTAAATTAAATCAAGCATAAAAGCTCTACAGAAAAGCCAGCAATTTCCTCCTAATCTATGTCTTCTCTTCTTCACTGCACATTTCATACAATCATTGTTTTATAACCAGCAAGAATAGCCAGGAAGTATAAAAGCAGAAAATGAGGCTTTAATAGAGGTAAAGGCTAGATCTAAAGGTCCTAAATTTAATTTAAATAATTAGGTAAAATAGTCTTTTAGATGAAAAACTAGATAAGAAATAATGATCATTTAAACTGCTTTAGGGTACTTCCCTGGTGGCACAGCGTGTAAGAATCTGACTAATGAAGGAGACACAGGTTCAATCCCTGGTCTAGGAAGATTCCACATGCTGTGGAACAAGTAAGCCCATGCACCCCAACCACTGAACCCTGTACACTCTAGAGGCCGTGCTCCACAAGAAGAGAAGCCACTGCAATGAGAAGCCCATGCACTGCAACTAGAGAGTAGCCCCTGCTCTCTGAAACTAGAGAAAGTCCATGTGCAGCAATAAAGCAATAAAAAAAATTTTTTAACTGCTTTAGGAAGCTGAAATGATATCGTTTGTTATATTCTCACATCTAAGTTTAAAACACACAAGCACACAACAAACAGCTTTTAAGTGATCTTTTCCATTTGCAATGATCTATAAATATTATCTATATTACAGATTATAAATATTATCTATATTAAAAATAATCTATAAATATTAAACACTCCAACAACAAATGGTTCCGTATAGTCAAAACAAATATACCCCAAACTCAAAAATAAAGAAAACTCATAAACTATATAAAAGTGACAAACTCTCCATATCTCAGTTCTCTCAATTTTGTTGTTGTTGTTCAGTTGCTAAGTCATGTCTGACTCTTTGTGATCCCATGGACTAGCTAGCCAGGTTCCTCTGTCCATGGGATTTCCCAGGGAAGAACAGTGGAGTGGGTTGCCATTTCCTTCTCCAGGGGTTCTTCCTGACACAGGGATCAAACCTGCATCTCCTGCATTGGCGGGCAGATTCTTTACTGCTGAGCCACGAGGGAAGCCCTCCTGCTGGTGCTGCTTACTCACTTCAGTAGTGTCTGATTCTTCGCCACCCCCTCTACTATAGCCTGCCAGGCTCCTCTGTCCATGGGATTCTCCAGGCAACAATACTGGAGTGGGTTGCCAATTTCTTCTCCAGGGGAGCTTCCCGACCTAGGGATCTAACCCACGTCTCTTACATCTCTTGCACTGGCAGGCAGGTTCTTTATCACTAGTGCAACCTGTTCTCTCAACAGCAATGTCTAAATTTCCTTCTGCAATAATTTCCCTCTTCTACAGCCAAAACATTCTATGACTTTAATGAAATTTTATTGTTGCTAAAATATCTCAGTATAATTTTTGTCCTCAAGAGTCAATAATTATCCACAATTCCTATAAACCTATTAAAACTTCTCATTGGAGAAATCATCCTGGTCTCTCATCAACATTATATATATATAACACTTAGTGCAGTACCCAGGAGACAGTAAGCACTCAATAGATCACAATACTTTACAAGTCAATTATATTCCTATCATAAAAGGTTTTCAAAATGAACTATAACCAGAACAGCACAATTTTCGGCATGAAGAAAGAGATATAAATTGTTAAAAGATACATTTATCTCCATCTTATTTGTTCATAAAAATAATACTCCAAGATGTTCTGAGAACTTTAAAGAAACTCAATAATCACTGAGAGCCATTACTTGTAAAAGTAAGATATGGGTTTTGGTCCCTGAAAAGGTAAAACCCAGTACCATCTGCTTGCTGCTAGCTCCTTCTTATGAATACAGTGGAAGTGACAGTAAAATAATACAAACATTGATCAATCTCAATCTGGTTCAGTAACCCTTGAAGACACAGATAATGGTAGGGCACACTTAGGGAGTCACAGAGCATACGAAAACCAGCAACCACTGATTAGGAGAATAAATGGGGTTAGGAATTTTAGCTGTGTGCCCTTTTATTAAGCTGCATTTTCTGAGGTAGATTACTGCCCATGCTACCACTATTTTAGTGTAGGAAACCAGCAGAAACAACCAGACATCAGGACTAAAACAGAAGAGAGGAATGCACCCTACCATTGTAAGCAATGTATACAGAGGAGTGTCCCTTCTGAGAAACAGAAGCAACACATGGGTAAAGTGTCAAGAATGGATGAACTTGGTATATGTCCGTTTCTCATTCTCTGAATCAACTAACATCTGAGAAGTATAAAAGAGTAATACAAAGTGGAAACATAAAGAAACACTGAACCATCACTAATACAGGGAGTACAAATAAATACACCCAAATGCATGAGAAATAAAGGAGCAGAATCAATCCCAAAAACAATTAAAAAAATTTTTTAATTGTTTGGCTGTACCGTGTAGCATGCAGGATCTTAGTTCTCCAACCAAAGATAAAACCCACACCCCCTGCAGTGGAAGCACAGAGTCTTAAGCACTGGACTGCCAGGGAGGTCTCCCCAAAACAATTTTGAACAATCATAATAAACAGACATGGGAAAAGATTAGAAGCATGAAGCAGGAATAATCAATTAAGAAGAAACTGGCTATAAAAATATAATAATTGAAATAAAGAATGTTCAAATGGTATGAGTAACAGAATGGACAGAAGTGAAAAACAATTGAGTAATCATTAAGGTTGAATCCAGGATATGTCCCAAAGAACATCGGAGAGCAATGAAATACTAAAAAATAAAAGCAAAATAGGGAAAGTATCAATAGTATACGTGTAAATATCTATCCAACAGAAATTCCATAAGCAAAGAAAAGGAAAAATGAAGGGGAAGAATTTAAAAAAAAAATACTGGCCAAGAATTTCACAAGATTCAGTATTTGATTTCAGATTGAAACAGCTGAGTCCTAAGAACATAAGAAAAAAGACTATACCTAAACATAAAAGAGTGAAATTGAAGCCTTTCAGAAAAAAACTACACAGAGACATTTGTTATCGTTGTTCAGTCGCTCAGTCGTATTCAACTCTTTGAGAGCCCATGTATTGCAGCATGCCAAGTTTCCCTGTCCTTCATTATCTCTGGGAACTTGCTCAAACGTATGTCTATTGAGTCGGTGATGTCATCCTACCATCTCATCCTCTGTTGTCCCCTTCTCCTCCTGCCTTCAATCTTCCCCAGCATCAGGGTGTTTCCATGAGTTAGCTCTTCGCCTCAGGTGGCCAAAGTATTGCAGCTTCAGCATCAGTCCTTCCAATGAAAATTCACTGTTGATTTCCTTTAGGACTGACTGGTTTGATTTCCTTGCAGTCCAGGGGACTCTCAAGAGTCTTCTCCAGCACCACAGTTTAAAGGCATCAATTCTTTGGCATTCACCCTTTTTTATTGTCCAGCTCTCATATCTGTATATGACTACTGGAAAAACTATAGCTTTGACTAGACAGACCTTTGTCGGTGAAGTGATGTCTTTGCTTTTTTAATACACTGTCTAGGTTTGTCACTGCTTTTCTTCCAAGGAGCAAGCATCTTTTAATTTCATGGCTGCAGTCACCATCCACAATGATTTTGGAGCCCAAGAAAATAAAGTCTGACACTGTTTCCACTGTTTCCCCATCTATTTGCCATGAAGTGATAGGACCAGACGCCATGATCTTCGCTTTCTGAATGTTGAGTTTTTAAGCCAGCTTTTTCACTCTCCTCTTTCACTTTCACCTAGAGGATCTTTAACTCCTCTTTACTTTTTGCCATTAGGCTGTTGTCATCTGCGTATCTGAGGTTACTGATATTTCTCCCTGCAATCTTAATTCCAGCTTGTGCTTCATCCAGCCCAGCATTTCATGTGACATACTCTGCATTTAAGTTAAATAAGCAGGGTGACAATATACAACCTTGACATACTCCTTTCCCATTTTGGAACCAGACCGTTGTTCCATGTCCAGTTCTAACTGTTGCTTCTTGACCTGACAAGAGGTTTAGCAGGAGGCAAGTAAGGTGGTCTGGTATTCCCATCTCTTGAAGAATTTTCCACAGTTTGTTGTGATCCACACAGGTGAAGGCTTCAGAGTAGTCAATGAAGCACAAGTAGATGTTTTTCTGGAACTCTCTCAGTTTTTCTATGATCCAACGCATGTTGGCAATTTGATCTCTGGTTCCTCTGCCTTTTCTAAATCCAGCTTATACATCTGGAAGTTCTCCATTTACATACTGTTGAAGCCTAGATTGAAGGATTTTGAGCATTATTTTGCTAGCGTGTGAAATGAGCGTAATTGTGCGGTAGTGAATATTCTTTGACATTGTCCTTCTTTGGGATTGGAATGAAAACTGACCTTTTCCAGTCCTGTGGCCACTGCTGAGTTTTCCAAATTTGCTGGCATATTGAGTACAGCACTTTAACAGCATCAACTTTTAGGATTTGAAATAGCTCAGCTGAAACTTCAACTCCACTGTCTTTGTTCATAGGACCACTTGACTTCACACTATAAGATCTTGGGTCTATGTGAATCACCATCGTGGTTATCCGGGTCATTAAGATATTTTTTGTACAGTTCTTTTGTACAGAGAGAGGGCTTCCCTGTGGTTCAGCTGGTAAAGAATCTGCCTGTAATGTGGGAGACCTGGGTTCGATCCCTGGATTAGGAAGTTCCCCTGGAGAAGGGAAAAGCTACCCACTCCAGTATTCTGGCCTGGAGAATTCCATGCAGTGTATAGTCCATGGGGTCGCAGAGAGTCAGACACGACTGAGCAACTTTCACTTCACTTTGTATAGAGAGAAACAAAAACCTCTCAACAGAGTGGGCACAGAGGGCACAGACTTCAACATAACAAAGGCCATATTACATTAAGTCCACAGTTAAGACCATACTCAATATCGAAAAACTGAAAGCATTTCCTTTAAGATCAGGAACAAGACAAGGATGCCCACTCTCACCACTTTTATTCAACACAGTACTGGAAGTCCTAATCACATCAATCAGACAAGAAATAAAAGGAATCCAAATATAAAAGAAAGAAGTAAAACTGCCACTGTTAGGAGATGACATGATACTATACATAGAAAACCCTAAAGACACCACCAAAAAACTACTGGAACTCATCAATGAATTTGGTAAAGCTGAAGGATATAAAATTAATATGCAAAAAGCTGTTGTACTTCTATACACTAACAACAAAGTTATCAGAAAGAGAAATTAAGACAGCAATCCCATTCACAGTTGCATTAAAAAGAACAAAATATTTAGAAATTAATCTAACTTAGAAGGTAAAAGTCCTGTACTCTGAAAATCATGATACCAAAGAAAGAAATTAAAGACAACACAAACAGAAATATATAAAGAGTTCCTGGAGTGAAAGAATTAATATTGTTAAAATTATTACATATTACTCAAAGTAGTTACATATTACTCAAAGCAAACTACAGATTCAATTCAATCCCTACCAAAATATCTATGGCATATTTCATAGAACTAAAACAAATAATTCCCAAATTTGTATGGAAACACAAAGAATGAAAATAGCCACAATAATCTTGAGAAAGAACAAAGGTGGACTCTGATTTCAAACTACACTACAAAGTAATAGTTATCGAAACAGTATGGCACTGGCCCCAGCCCCTAAACAGACATATACAAATCAAGGAAACAGAACAGAAAGCCAGAAATGAACCCAATTAATCTACAACAAAGGGGACAAAATATGCAATGGAGAAAATATAGCCCTTTCAATAAAGGCTGTTTGGAAAACTGAATAGCTACATGAAAAGAAACAAACTAGACTACTCTCTCACATCATCCAAAAAGATAAATTCAAACAGTATTAAATTCTTACTTAAATTTAAGACTTGAAAGCAAAAAACTTCTAGAAAAAACTTATAGGCAATACTCTTTTTGATACCGGTCTTACTAATATTCCATGCCCGTGGGGCAACCCAAGACAGGCAGGTCATGGTGGAGAGATCTGAAAAGAATGTGGTCCACTGGAGAAGGGAATGGCAAACCACTTCAGTATTCTTGCCTTGAGAACCCCATGAACAGTATGAAAAGGCAAAATGATAGGATACTGAAAGAGGAACTCCTCAGGTCAGTAGGTGCCCAATATGCTACTGGAGATCAGTGGAGAAATAACTCCAGAAAGAATGAAGGATGAGATGGCTGGATGGCATCACTGACTCGATGGACGTGAGTCTGAGTGAACTCCGGGAGTTGGTGATGGACAGGGAGGCCTGGCGAGCTGCGATTCATGGGGTCACAAAGAGTCGGACACGACTGAGCAACTGAACTGAACTGAACTTAGTAATATTTTTTAGGATATGTCTCTTCAGGAAAGGGAACCAAGCAAAAATAAACAAATGGAACCACATCAAATTGAAAAACTAATGCATAGCAAAGGAAACTATCAACACAATGAAAAGGCTGCCTACTGAACGGAGAATATATCTGCCAACAATATACCTGATATGGGTTTAATACCGAACTATACAAGGAACTCATACAACTCAACATGAAAACAACAAAAAATGGGCATAGGATGTGAACAGACGTTTTTCCGAAGAAAAAATACAAGTAGCCAAAGAGCACATGAAAAGATGCTCAACATCTCTAATCACTGGGAATATGCAAATCAAAGCCACAATGAGCTATCACCTCACACCTTTTAGAATGGCTACCATCAAAAAGAGAACAAATAAGAAGCACTGGGGAGAATGTGGCAAAAACTAAATAAACTTTGGCGCACTGTTGGTAGAAATGAAATTTGGGGCAACTGTTAATGAAAACTGTATGGTGATTCTTCAAAATAATAAAAAGAGAACTCCACATTACCCAGCAATTCTACTCCCAGGTTTTTATCCACAGAAAACAAAAGCATTGATTAGAAACAATACATGCACTGTTATGCTCATTGCAGCATTATTTACAATAACCAAGATAAGATACATCTAAGGTGCCTATCAATAGATGAACAGATAATGAACAGATAAAGATACACACACACACACACACACACACACACACACACACACACTGTAATATTACTCAGGCATAAAAAAGAATGAAATCTCACCATCTGCAAAACATGAATGGGCCTAGAGGGTACTATGCTAAGTGAAATAACTCAGACTAAGAAAGACAAACACTGTATGATTTCACTTATAAGTGGAATTGAAAAAACAAAATAAATGAACAAATATAACAAAACAGAGCAAGAGTTATAGATACAAAGAATGAAACAAGTGGCTGCCTGGTGGGACTGGGGTGGGGGAGTAAAGAAAAATGTGAGTAAGATTAAGAGGTACAAACTTCCAGTTGCAAAATATTAAAAGTAGTCTCCAGTATAAAAAGTACAGTGTGGGGAATATAGTCAATAACTAAGCAATATCTTTCCATGGTGACAAATTGTAATTAGATTTACGGTGGTAATCCTTTTGAAATGATAGAAGAAAATCACTATGCTGTATAATAGGACCTAATGTGTTGTAGGTCAATTATACTTCAAAAACAAACATACAAACAAACTCATAGAAAAAGAGATCAGATTTGCACTTATCAGATGCAGGGGATTGGGGGAGGGAGAACTGGATGGAAGTAATCAAAAGGTACTATAATTTCCAGATATACGATAAATAAGTTCTAGGGATGCAATGAACGACACGATAAATATAATTAACACTGCTATGTGTTACACACAAAAGTTGTCAATAGAGTAAATCTCAAGAGTTGTCATCATAAAAAAGAAAGCTTTTCTCCTATTATTTTAATTTTATATCTATATGAAATAATGTCCATTAAACTTAGAAGAGGACAACAGAGGATGAGATGACTGGATGGCATCACCAACTCAATGGACATGGGTTTGGGTAGACTCCAGCAGTTGGTGATGGACAGAGAGGTCTAGTGTGCTGCGGTTCATGGGGTCGCAAAGAGTCAGACATGACTGAGCGACTGAACTGAACTGAAACTTTAATAATTATTTCATGATACAAGTCAAATTATTATGCTGTACACCTTAAACTTACATTAAGTGCTATAAGTTAATTATATCTCAAAAAAATTGGAGACAAAGCTTCTGACAAGGAGGGCGAGAAGAGATCACACAGAAAAGAATAAGATCAACTGATCAAATGTTCTCAAAAGCAACACAAGAACAACAAAAGAAAAATGAAGGGGGTAGGAATGGGAACAATTAGAGACAAATATGAGTACTACATACTGTTAACAAGATGAGTGTGTATATATATGTGCAGGCTCAGTGTACATAAAGCAACAACTGAAAAATCTGGTGCAGAAGCAACAGATCAACGATTCTAACTAGAGGTTCTTAATTCACACTTGAAAAATTATAAAGCAAAAAAATTATGAAAAAAAGGTCAAAGATTTGAAAAATGCTACCTTGAAAGATTGATGAGCTATTACATTACAACAAACATAAGATTATATTCTTTGTGAGCTTACACAGAACATTCATAAAAACTGATCATGTAATAGGCTACAAAGGTACCTTGATAACCCCCAAATTAGCAAAATACAAGCTGTTCACAAAGCATAAGGATATAAATTAAAACCAAAATAAATAAAACAATCAAAAGAGAACTTTAAAAACCTTTTACCCAGAAAGTAATGTGTGAATTATTGAGGAAATTCTATAATAGTTAGAGGTGAATGACAAAGAAAAACATGTCAAGATATATGAAATCCAACTAAGACTTAAAAAGAGAAACTTAAAGATTTGAAAACATTTATCAGAAAGAAAGAATCACTAAAAACAAGCTCTAGGATACTCTGAAATGTCATATACATGAAAAGTACTTTTTAAACTATAAAACTTTCTAAAGGTAGAGTATTAGTTTAAAATGCAGTTAAAATTGTCTTCTAAGTTGAAATGTCTTAGTTGGAATTCATTATCAAAATCACTACACTAAAAGGAACTATCATTAATGTTCATATGTTTACATACAAAATATTATGGGATCTATTAAATTAATATACATAGCTGAATATACACATTTTCCTTCATTTACAGTAAGATGCATGCACCAATTATCTTTATAATCTCAAACTGGTAATAATTTTAAAATAAAACCTAAAATAAGACCTAAAATCTTCTAGATCATAATGCAACTTAAGTGGACTACAACATTAAGTGATCATTTCTTTTCTTTTGTGGAAAATAGCTACAAAAAAAGGTATTTATTTTAATAAAGTACTACTTGATTTTACTCTGCATATTACATCTATTTTTGATAAACAGCCTGTAAATCAAGTATCTGCATATCAAATTATATTGTATTTCATTGTATTCCCATAAATACATACATATATTATTAGAACTGGTTAACAAATTCAATATACACTCAGACATCTTTGGAAACTAAATGCTTCACTTAATTCACTATAAATTTCTAAACCCATAGGCTACATATGTATAGAAGATTAGAATACAATAGACCTAAGATTGAAGTTCTATCAAGCACAATCTGTTCTTTTAGCGGTAACTCAGAAGACACTTCAGCATCTGGGAAAGTATCTCAAAATAATGAATAACAGAGACTGTTAACCATCTGCACATACACTCACATATATCACGTATAATGTATATATATATACATATATAGTATGTGTGTTTACATGTGCATGTCTGTGTTCTTTTATCACAAGAGAATTTTCAGCAAAACATCTGCATGCAACATTTTAGGGAATGTATGAAAGTGTCCTTTATGGCTTGTTTTATGATGAATTTTATGAATGCTCAGTACATGTGCTCAGCTGCTTCAGTCGTGTCCAACTCTGCAACCCCACAGACTGTAGTCCACCAGGCCCCTCTGTCCATGGGATTTTTCCAGCAAAAATATTGGAGTGGGTTGTTATTTCCCCCTCGAGGGGATCTTCCCAACCCAGCGACTGAACCCTCATCTCCTGTGTCTCCTGCATTGCAGGTGGATTCTTTACCACTGAGCCAATGGGAAAGCACCCAAGTCTCCTTTGTATGAAAAAATTCCAGTCAATGGAAAAGGCAAGGGCCCTTAAGAGAGAAAGAGTTCCTTACCTCTTTTTATTCTGTGCTGTGGCAGGTGCTGGAGTAGCCATATACATATGGTACCATGAGATAGAAGTAGAGGGTATATAAGAGGCTGGAGGGCTTCCTTATAGCCATATTACCAGTCCTGGACTATTTATGTTTGGACAGTTACATGAAAAATAAACAAATATATGTCATGTATAAGTCACTATTATTTTAATGTTTATAACAGCAAAGAAATCAGTATTCTAATAGAGTTTGGGTCAATGTCATCTTGTGGCGTATTAGAAAGTCTAAGATGCTGGACTAAATTCTGATTTAGCAAAATGTCTTAAATGTCTGTTTCACATATTAAGCATTTCCTAATATATGTTCAATTATTTATCTTCTATATTTTTCTCAAGAAAGGACTATGTATTACATCAAAATACAATGTAAGCTTTCTACCAGAAAAACAAAACTTGTGCTGTATTGAAAGATCACTTTGTCAGTCAGGAAATACAGTTTTTCATAAGGAACTGACAAATGACAATTCAATATTGTGATCTTTGTATTTGTATATTCACTAAACGGACTATATTAGAAAAAATACTGGAGAGCAAATACATTTCTTGCTGCATGTCCTTACTAATGGTTAACTGAAGGAACCGCATGGCTATTCAAGTTCAAGAATATAAAATGATCCACAAATTAAAGATCTAATTAAAATGCTTTCTCAAATTGCATTCAGATGACAATAGTAGGAAGAAATTACAATGAAGTATTATAAGCCTAATCCTACCAACACTCCATACTAAATATTTGTTAATTCACCTATGAGGGTTCATAACCTTCCATTTTTAACTCTAAAAACTTGAACAAAGTTTCCAAATTCTATTTAAGTAAGAGCACTTTTTGCACAGCCCATCTAATTGACAACTTGAACATAATGACTTAAGGATCTCTGTGAAGAAAACCAGTCCTTATTATCTAATATGGGGCAAGAGTGGGAGAGAGGTTCAGGAGGGAGGTGATATGCATGTATTTACGACTGATTCATGCTGTTGTATGGCAGAACACAACATTGTAAGGCATTATCCTCCAATTAAAACTAAATTTAAAAATAAAGAAATTATATATATCAGTTCAGTTCAGTCGCTCAGTTGTGTCCGACTCTTTGTGACCCCATGAATCGCAGCACACCAGGCCTCCCTGTCCATCACCAACTTCCCAGAGTTTACCCAAACTCATGGCCATCGAGTCAGTGATGCCATCCAGCCATCTCATCCTCTATCGTCCCCTTCTCCTCCTGTCCCCAATCCCTCCCAGCATCAGAGTCTTTTCCAATGAGTCAGCTCTTCGAATGAGGTGGCCAAAGTACTGGAGTTTCAGCTTCAGCATCAGTCCTTCCAATGAACACCCAGGACTGATCTCCTTTAGGATGGACTGGTTGGATCTCCTTGCAGTCCAAGGGACTCTCAAGAGTCTTCTCCAACACCACACTTCAAAAGCATCAATTCTTTGGCACTCAGCTTTCTTCACAGTCCAACTCTCACATCCATACATGACTACTGGAAAAACCATAGCCTTGACTAGACAAATCTTTGTTGACAAAGTAATGTCTCTGCTTTTCAATATGCTATCTAGGTTGGTCATAACTTTCCTTCCAAGGAGTAAGCGTCTTTTAATTTCATGACTGCAGTCACCATCTGCAGTGATTTTGGAGCCCCAAACAATAAAGTCTGACACTGTTTCCACTGTTTCTCCATCTATTTCCCATGAAGTGATGGGACCATATATATACATATAAAAGTCAGGGTTTCCCCTGGTGGCTCAGTAGTAAAGAATCCACCTGCCAATGCAGGAGACACAGGTTTGATCCCTGGTCCAGGAAGATTCCACATGCTGCAGAGCAATTAAGTTCATGCACCACAACAATTGAGCCTGTGCTCTAGAGCCCAGGAGCTGCAACTAATAAGCCTGAGAACCTAGAGCCTGTGCTCCACAAGAAAAGCCACTGCAAAGAGAAGCCCATGCACTACACCTAGAGAGCAGCCCCACTCGCCACAATTAAAGTAGGCATGCAGCCATGAAGACCCAGGGCAGCCAAAAATAAAATAAGCAACATTTTAAAAAATGTAAGGTAAGATAAAACCTCAAAAAGCAAAAAAAAAGAAAACCAGTCCTTAGTCAATCATCCCAAATTGTACAATGAAATGAGACTAGATATTTCTTTAGAATTTTAAACTTTTTCCTTGTAATAAAGATGCAGAGAAAGGAATGGACTGAACTTTTCTCCTTATGTAGCTTGGAAGGCTAAGGCCTCACTGGTAGGCAACAAAGGGAATATTCCTGAATTTTCTCTGAATGTCATAGAGAGTGTTCCATATTTTGTCCGTGTTATAACCTCCTCTGCTCTTATAGGCCGGAGAAGGCAATGGCACCCCACTCCAATACTCTTGCCTGGCAAATCCCATGGACAGAGGAGCCTGGTAGGCTGCAGTGCATGAGGTCGCTAAGAGTCGGACACAACTGAGGGACTTCCCTTTCACTTTTCACTTTCATGCACTGGAGAAGGAAATGGCACCCCACTCCAGTGTTCTTGCCTGGAGAATCCCATGGACCGAGGAGCCTGGTAGGCTGCAGTCCATGGGGTCGCTAAGAGTTGGACACGACTGAGCGACTTCACTTTCACTTTTCACTTTCATGCATTGGAGAAGGAAATGGCAACCCACTCCAGTGTTCTTGCCTGGAGAATCCCAGGATGGTGGAGTCTGGTGGGCTGCCGTCTATGGGGTCGCACAGAGTTGGACACGACTGAAGCGATTTAGCAGCAGGAGCAGCAGCAGCTCTTATAGGCAAAAGTAAACCCATGCCTTGGATGTTATAGGCAAGGAACTTTAGGAAAAATTAACATTATTCAAAACACTGGATTATTATCATTTAGGAGTACCAGTCCTCTCTTTGTAGTTAGAATGTTGCCCAGTTACATACTTCTTCACACACTAAGATGAGTTGGGATGTAGGTAATTTTTACTAGCCCTAAGCTTTGATTCCCCTGGCAAGGTCCTGCAGATTTGATACTGTCAGCCATCTCTTTACCGCCCAACCTATAAACCTCACAAAGGAGAGAGAAGTGTCCCCAGATCTTTCATCATGAAGGACCCAGAAGCTTCATAGCCACAGCTCTGGCTCCAGCCGGGCCCCTCACCCACCACAGGCCGGCTTGGCACCTCTGAGCCCTTCCATGCCCAGCTGCCTGCACCCACCCAGGCAGGGCCGGGTCCACTGTGCCAGCACTGAATCCTGATTATTTTAAGCTACATGGGGAAATGGTTTTCCTTGCCAATATTTGATTTAGGAGTAGGCATGTGACTGACTTTGGACCAAAGAGACACCTGGGAAAATCCACTGGGGGACTTCCAGGAAAAACTTTCCTGCTCTTGATACTCGAGGTTTCTCTTCTTCCTCTAGACATGCACTCTCTAATATGACAGCCACTAGGCACAGGTGGCTATTTTAAATTAAATTAATTAAAATTACGTGAAATTAAAAATTCAGTTCCTCAGTCAGACTAGTTACATATCAAGCGCTCTGTTCACCCGGGACTAGTGGCTGCCGTATGGGACAGTGCAGACACAGAGCATTTCCATCGTTGCAGAAAGTTCTATTGGATAATGCTGTGCCTGGATGTTTTCAGTTTGGATTTGATGCTGAAACAGTGGTAGCCATCTGCAAAACACTGAAAGGGGCTAGGGACTGCCAGGAAAATGGAGATAATCTGAGGTTTTGAAAGGTTGGCTTCCCTGATAGCTCAGTTGGTAATGAATCCACCTCCAATACACGAGACCCCAGTGCAATTCCTGGGTCAGGAAGATCCGCTGGAGAAGGTATAGGCTACCCACTCCAGTATTCTTGGGTTTCTCTTGTGGCTCAGCTGGTAAAGAATCTGCCTGCAATGCGGGAGACCTGGGTTCGATCCCTAGCTTGGGAAGATCCCCTTGAGAAGGGAAAGGCTACGCACTCCAGTATTCTGGCCTGGAGAATTCCATGAACTGTATAGTCCATGGGGTTGCAAAGAGTCAGACACGACTGAGCGACTTTTCACTTCACTTCAAGCTTTGTGATCACTATTTAAAAATCATTCACAAGTAGGGAAAATATAGAAATGTTCAAACCAAATCAAATCAGTGTAGTGTCAAAATAAGATTCCAAGTAACATCAAAGCCCCAGATATTCCACTAGATCATTTTTCTTACTCCCAAATACCTTTTCCAAAAGAATCCACATGTACTAGTTACACAAATGCATGTCCAGGAATACCCAATATTAGAAAACAAATTCTAAAGAACTCTAAATGGATATGTACCTATCTTCAGTTCAGCCTGATTTCATCATGAGTATAGATAAACACTTATCCTGACTAGATCCTGTTTCACATGTTTTTGGGAAAACAGAAAGGAAAAAAGATTGCTAAGTTACTGGAGCAGAAGTGCTGAGATCCAGAGCTTGTTAAGAAAAAAAAAAAGTGGGACTTCCCTGGTGGTCCAGGGTTAAGAATTTGTCTGCCAAGGCAGGCGACATGGGTTCAATCACTGGTTCAGGATTTTCCACATGCCACGGAGCAACTAAGCTTGTGCACCACAACTACTGAGCCTATGGGCTGGAACTACTAAAGCCCACACCCTGGAGCTCCACAACAAGAGAAGCCACCAAAATCAGAAGCCCGACACCACAACGAGAGAGCAGCCCCTGCTTGCCGCAACTAGAGAAACCCTGCACACAGCAACAAAGACCCAGCACAGCCCAAAATAATAATCTTTTAAAGTTACCTTAGACATGAAATTGTAAAAAGTTCCTTTCAGCACAGAGCTAGAAGATAAACTGAACTAATAAAATATATAAAATCCAAAATTTTATATGACTGTAAACTGTAATGATGCTGTAATGATCTGTAATGATGCTGGCTGTTGGCTGTTTAGTAACTAAGTTGGGTCCAACTCTTCGCAATCCCTGTTTTTTTGTTTGCTTATTTGATTCCACATATAACTGAGATCATATGGTATTTATCTTGTTCTGTTCTGACTTATTTCACTTGGCATAGTACCTACCTCAATGAGATAGACAAAAAGATTGGTGGTTGCTTGGAAGTGGAATTGGGGTGGGAATTGGGTGATGGGGGTCAAAAAGTACAAATTACCGGTTATAAAATGAGTAAGTCATTTTATAATGGTATGTACAGCATAACGACTATAGTTAATAATACTGTATTGCATATTTGAAAGAAGCTATCAGAATACATGGAGAAGGCACTGGCGACCCACTCCAGTACTCTTGCCTGGAAAATCCCATGGGCGGAGGAGCCTGGTAGGCTGCAGTCCATGGGGTCACTAAGAGTCAGATACGACTGAGCGACTTCACTTTCACACATTGGAGAAGGAAATGGCCCACTCCATAGACTCCGTCTATGGGGTCGCACAGAGTCGGACACAACTGAAGCGACTTGGCAGCAGCAGCAGCAAAATACATCTTGAAAGTTCTAATCACAAGGGGAAAAAATCAATTATGTATGAGAGGGATAAATTAAGAGTTTGGGATTAAGAGATATACCCTCAGTTCAGTTCAGTCGCTCAGTCATGTCCGACTCTTTGAGACCCCATGAATCGCAGCACGCCAGGCCTCCCTGTCCATCACCAATTCCTGGAGTTCACTCAAACTCACATCCATTGAGTAAGTGATGCGATCCGGCCATCTCATCCTCTGCTGTCCCCTTCTCCTCCTGCCCCCAGTCCCTCCCAGCATCAGAGTCTTTTCCAATGAGTCAACTCTTCACATGAGGTGGCCAAACTACTGAAGTTTCAGCTTTAGCATCATTGCTTCCAAAGAACACCCAGGGCTGATCTCCTTTAGAATGGACTGGTTGGATATCCTACTATATACAAAATAAACAAACAACAATGACCTACTATATAGCATAGGGAACTATACTCAGTATCTTGTAATAACCTGTAATGGAAAAGAATCTGAAAAAGAATAGATATAACTAATCACTGTGTTGTACATCTGAAACACAACATTTAAAATCAATTCTACTTCAATTAAAAAATAAATTAAAAAAATCAACTATGTATGATGACCAAAGTTAACTGGACTTGTGATCATTTTGCAATGTATACAAATATTGAATCACTTACATCGTTACATAAAACTAATATATAGTTATGTCAATTTACTTCCATTTTAAAAGTGCAAAATACAGAAGTAGTACTTCAAATAATATTTTATCTGAATACACGATAAAAATAATATCCCATTTTCTCATCACTCAGGCAGGTGTGTCTGTCTTTCCTGCCACTACTTTCCCCTAATTCACATCTATACCAATATAAAACTAATTATCCCCAATCATCATTTTTAACAAGAATTTGTTCGTCTCCTAAAACAATAACAAAAAACAACAGAAATCTCACATCCTTGCTATACACAGAATAATAAAGGTCAAACACCTTGCCCTGATTTCAGGTATCCCACAATGTGGTACCAATCTTTGGTTGCCATCTTACCTTCCATCAATCACATGCACAAACCCTCGATGTAGCAAAGTTCATTTACAAAACCAAAACATACCACATACCTTCATTTCCCACCTTCCTCATACTATAAAGTCTTCCATCTTCCTCCTCCAACTAGTCTTTTGATGCAAAGCTCGAGGCCTCTTCTATACGCTTCTCTCTACCCTCAAACTAAACTGATTTCCTTCTTTTCTTACTTCAGTGACCCTTTTCAGCATTCATTCATCGATCCCATTAGCCACACAGTAAACTCCCATGCACTAAAGCACTGTATTATGATGATGGGGCTATAATGATACATAAAATGAAGTCCCTACATCTTGGGCTAACAGTGCTATACAGACAGACTGAAAAAGTCATGACAGCAATGTTTATAAAAGAGATATAAATGGGGGGGGAAGTGGGACCCTAAAGAAGGATCACTTAAGCTGTTTGAAAAGTTAACGAAAGGTTTTTTAGAGGTGACAGTTATGTTAAAAGTTTTTAAAGACAGATAGGAGTATGTCAGGCACAGAAAAAAGGAAAGGAGTTCCAGGCAGAGAAAACAGCAAATACAAAGGCAGAAAAATGAGAAAAACTTATAGAAAACTCTAAACATAAAAAGTATGGCTGAAGCACAGAGTATACTAAGTCTACCAACACAAACTAACTGCTCATTCACCAAACCTCAAAACAAATGAAAAAAAGACACAATATCTCCTCAAAGAATGTGCAAGAATATGGCACCCAACTGATAAACACAGTTAATTCAAACAAAAGAAGCAGTACCCAGCACTTAACTTATAAAGCAGATACTGTGGTAGATACCCAAAATAGAGAAATAAAGAGCACACTCTTGCTCTAAAGGAGTTAACATTTTACTAGGAAAACACAAAGTCAGTTTACCGTAGATAGATTTTTAGGCTCAATCTTTATGACAAAGGACTAAGAGAAAACATGCTAAGATATGATATTAATGTGTGTTGTGCTTAGTCACTCAGTCATGTCCGACTCTTTGCGACCCCATGAACAGTAGCCCACCAGGTACCTCTGTCCATGGGGATTCTCCAGGCAAAAATACTGGAATGGGTTGCCATGCCCTCCTCCAGGGGATCTTCCCAACCCAGGGATCAAATCCAGGTCTCCCACACTGCAGGTGGATTCTTTTTTTTTTTTTTTTTAACTTTACAATATTGTATTGGTTTTGCCATATATCAACATGAATCCGCCACAGGTATACACGTGTCCCCATCTTGAACCCTCCTCCCTTCTCCCTCCCCGTACCATCCCTCTGGGTCGTCCCAGTGCACCAGCCCCAAGCATGTAGTATCATGCATCGAATCTGGACTGGCGACTCGTTTCATATATGATATTATACATGTTTCAATGCCATTCTCCCAAATCATCCCACCCTCTCCCTCTCCCACAGAGTCCAAAAGACTGTTCTATACATCAGTGTCTCTTTTGCTGTCTCGTATACAGGGTTATTGTTACCATCTTTCTAAATTCCATATATATGCGTTAGTATACTGTATTGGTGTTTTGGATTCTTTACTGTGTGAGGCACCAGGGAAGCCCAAGAATACACTGGAGTAAGTAGCCTATTCCTTCTCTAGGGGAACGTCCCGACCCAGGAATCAAACTGAGTTCTTCTGCACTGCAGACAGATTCTTTACCAGCTGAGCTACCAGGAAGCCCATGAAAGTGAAAAGTTAGTCGCACAATCCTGCCCGACTCTTTGTGATCCCGTGGACTGTAGCCCACCAGGATCCTCTGTCCATGGAATTCTCCAGGCAAGAATATTGGAGTGGGTTGCCTTTCCCTTCTCCAGATCTTTCTGACCCAGGGATCGAACCCAGGTCTCATGCATTGCAGGCAGATTCTTTATCATCTGAGCCATAAGCCTAGCTCAGATGATATTAATAGTGCTCATTATTTTCCCCTCCTATTTTCTAGATTGTGTACAATGAGCATGTGTTACTAAACTATGATAATTAAGAAAAATAAACTTGAAATCTGATAGGTTGTCTTAAGTATGTGAGTAGGTATCTGCTACTTAAAGCCTTAAAATTTTAGATTTGAAACTTTAGATACCCAAAATATTGCTACTTATCACCACCTCAAGAACTATGAAACTTGTTGGTACAAATCCTCATTTTTCACCAACTATTAGCCTTCTAACATGTCATCCGTTCCGATCATTTCATGGCAAATAGATGGGGAAACAATGAAAACAGTGACAGGCTTTATTTTCTTGGGCTCAAAAATCACTGCAGATGATGACTGCAGCCATGAATTTAAAAGACGCTTGCTCTTGGAAGAAAAGCTATGACAAACCTAGAAGGCATATTAAAAATCAGAGACATTACTTTGCTGACAAAGGTCCGTATAGTCAAGGCTATGGTTTTTCCAGTAATCATGATTAGATGTCAGAGTTGGACCATAAAGAAGGCTGAGTGTTGAAGAATTGATGTTTTTGAACTGTTGAAGAAGTGATGTTGGAGAGGACTCTTGAGAGTCCCTTGGACTGCAAGGAGATCAAATCAGTCAAACCTAAAGGAAATCAACCCTGAATATTGATTGGAAGGACTGATGCTAAAGCTGAAACTCTTAATACTTTGGCCACCTGATGTGAACAGCAGACTCACTGGAAAAGACCCTGATGCTGGGAAAGATTGAAGGCAGGAGGAGAAGGGGATGATAAGAGGATGAGATGGTTGAATGGCATCACTAACTCAATGGACGCAAGTTTGAGCAAGTTCCAGGAGATGGTGAAGGACAGGAAAGCCTAGCATGCTGCAGTCTACGGGGTCGCAAAGAATCAGACATGACCAAGCAACTGAACAACAACATCTCTCTGCGCTTCTGCCCTTGATGCCCACCCTTCATCCATATATAAAGAGCACCCAGAGAGATCCAAATAATAGCATTTTACTGCTCAAATACTCCAATGGTTTCAGTAAAAGGCAAAGACTTTACAAAGGCCCTACAAGATATGCCACCAGCTTTCTCTTCTTATCTCTATGATCTAATCATCTCTAACTCCTCTCCTCTTTACTCACTAACTCTAGCCAGAATGACCTCCTTCCTATTTTTTGAACACACCAAGCATGCCCATTGCTGTTTTGACTTTTATCCCAGATAGCCACCTGGTTTGCTCCTTCATCTTCTTTGGGTCTTTATTCAAATGTCATCCTCTTAGACTTCCCAGTCCACTCTATCTAAACATGTAACACTCCCCATCCATAAACTACATCCTTCATCTGCCTTTTTTTTAATTGCACTTATTATTATCTAACATAGCTGCTTTTACTTACTATCTGTCTCCTTTAGCTCTAAAGGGGAAAGATTTTTCTGTTTTCATTATTGACATATGTCTAGTGCCTAGAATAGCGTCTGAGAGATGATAAATGATCAGTCATTATTCACTGAACCAGTAAAGGGCAATATTCTGTATTGGTTAAAAGTTTGATCTCTGGTGGCAAAAGACCTGATCAAACTCCAGCTCCACCACTTTGTAGTCGTGTGACCTTGCGCAAGTTACTTAACTCCTCTAAATCTTAGTTCCCTCATCTATAATGAGGTTGGTATCAATCTTATAAGAAGGTTTTGAGGATTACAATAATGCAGGTTGAACAAAATGCCTGGAAAAGAGTGAAATTCAATAAGTGTTAGCTATTATTATGAGGATAATGAACATGCCATGCCTGACCCCCAAAGTGCCTCCAACATTTCCAGTATCCTGTTCTTCAGAAATAGTAGTTATTTGCAAAATCCTTGGATCGTCACATGATAGTATGAATAGTATGAACAAAATCAGTAACACTCTGTTATCCACTCTTTCCTTACACAGGATTCTATTCTATTTTAGCTTATAAAATGAGATGGAGACACACTAGTGTCTATTTAATATAAAAAAAAATTTAAGTGCTACACAAAACTGCACAAAATGCCACATTAATCACAATGCTAATTTATATTCTACAACTAGAACTGACTCCTGGTGCTTTTTTCATAAAACCACACAAGAAAAGGTTATGCTTAAGGCAACATCAATGGCATACTAAACTACTACTTCCGTTCAGAATTTTTCAATTCATTCAGAATTCCCCAAATTCGATTTCCCATTTGCTAAGAGACCCACCATACCTACCTGAGTTCCTAAGAACCTCCCCAAGGCAGGGGATCTGATTCAGTCCCAACTATAATGTATCAATACTGAATTAGGAGCTTTAAGATTACTTTTAGCATTACTTTAAGATTACTTTTAGCAATGATAAAGGTTTTTCCCCTCATCTATAAGAATAGGAAAATGTCTATTTTGTAAAGTTGTAAAAATCCAGTGAGATGAATATTTGTAAAAATGAACTCTACTATAAACTGTACTATGGCACACATCTTATTGTAAAAAGATACATTAAAAGATTTTAAATAAAAAGCCACAATCCCACAACTACCCTAACCATTTTCATATTCCCTTCAGGAGCTTGTCTTCATACACTTTTTTACAAAGATGAAATCATGTGTACTTCAGAGAAAACAATACAGCACCCCTTTTAGAGCCAGATGGCCCAGGTTCAAATACTAGCTCCTAAAATTACTGTGTGACCTTGGACAAGATTCTTAAACTCGTTTGTCCTATTTTCTCTTCTATAACATCAGTATAATAGTAACAGTACCTATGTGATTGGGAAGTATGAAGAAGAAATGAATTATTGTAAATCATATAGTATAGTGCTGGGCAAAAGTCAAATTCAATAAACAGGTAAGAAAAAACAAAATCCTGCTTTTTAAAAACTTAAGATGATGTCATAAAACCAAAGTACATTATTATCTAAAGTACCACAGAAAGATTCTTCAAAAGGACCTCTAGGTCCTTTAGGACCTAAGGCCCTTTACCTTGACTAATTTTAAAATAAATCTCCCTATACATTCCTTTGTTTAGATATTTTACAATGTATAATAAAATTCATCTATTGCTTCATACTTCCAGTAGAGGTCTCCATCTAAAAAATAATGTATCCGACTGAAAACTTTAAATTCGTATTTCTGGTTATTAAAAAAAAAAAAAAGTGGCCAGCTTTACCAAATATGTTAATTTAAGTTTTTCCAAGAAAAACATTTAAAATAGGGAACACTTAGAGAAAAAGTGACTTTCCCCAGTGACTGTTATTCTGTTGTGGGCTTTCCAGTAATACTCACCTCTCTTACAAACCTAATCCTCTGAACAGGAAAGAGAAAGAGATAAGACTGCAGGATACAAATGATAAATCACGTGCATATTTATCACCACCCCCAGCCAACAATTTAATACCTATGCCTCACAGGAGGTGTAAGTCAGTAAAATCATCTTAAAGTAAAGGTCATGTTTTGTAGTAAAAAAGAAAGCTCAACAACCTTCTACATGTATTCCTTTTAAATCACAATAGAGTAGTAAAGGCAGCTCTGAATTGGCCTCTACATTCCCCCTCCCATCACTCAGTAATAGTGATGTAAAACCAGTCAATTATCTTCATGCAGGCCCACCAGGAAAAATATCCTTGTTTCTAGCCTACCAAAAAGCCTGGTGCTAGACCACCTTCTTAAAATCCCTTAATTCAAAATAGTAATGTTACGGACTTGATAGATTCAGTAGTCATAGCCAATGGTTGTTAAGTACATAGTTCTTACTCCTATTTTTAGGAATCTAAGTTTTTAGGCTCCCTCAAGCAAATCTGCATACAATATTTAATGTCTACCTCAACTTAGCTCCTTTAATGTATAAAACTTAAATGTACAAGGTAAATATCTATAAATTTGATATGATCAAAAACTGACCAAGAAATTACCAACCAATTTGCTTGAAGCTAATAAATAGTTCTGTATACACATAGACTTATTTAAACTAACCCCCATAGTTTATAAACAGGGGGATAAAGGAGGATGCTCCAAGCAACACTCAGAACTAGCAGGACTTTAATATCCAAATCGTAGCTAATTCTGAGAAGCAAATATACAATGTAAAATATAACACATTTGATTTAGTGATAATGGATTAAGATTTCAGGTTGTAACTAAAGTGTGAATTTGCTTTTCATCTCCTCACAGTAGATAACCTATAAAGATAACTTTTAAATAAAGACAATTACTTCTTATGTTGAGAATATAAAAATCAAACCACTATAAAATCATAGTTTATCCTAGTCTTAATAACATAAAAATCAACCAATGAATTAAAAATATAAATAAAATTATTGTCTTGTTTTTGTATAAAAAGTGATGCAATGGCCAGAAAATAAAATGGTGAAGAGTTTTTAACGGACAAATAGACAAAGGTAATGCAGATGACACCACTCTTATGGCAGAAAGTGAAGAGGAACTAAAAAGCCTCTAGATAAAAGTGAAAGAGGAGTGAAAAAGTTGGCTTAAAGCTCAACATTCAGACAACGAAGATCATGGCATCTGGTCCCATCACTTCATGGCAAATAGAAGGGGAAACAGTGTCAGACTTTATTTCTGGGGGCTCCAACATCACTGCAGATGGTGACTGCAGCCATGAAATTAAAAGACGCTTACTCCTTGGAAGGAAAGTTATGACCAACCTAGATAGCATATTCAAAAGCAGAGACATTACTTTGCCAACAAAGGTACGTCTAGTCAAGGCTATGGTTTTTCCAGTAGTCATGTAGAGACGTAAGAGTTGGACTGTGAAGAAAGCTGAGCGCCTAAGAATTGATGCTTTTGAACGGTGGTGTTGGAGAAGATTCTTGAGAGTCCCTTGGACTGCAAGGAGATCCAACCAGTCCATCCTAAAGGAGATCAGTCCTGGGTGTTCATTGGAAGGACTGATGCTGAAGCTGAAACTCCAGTACCTTGGCCACCTCATGTGAAGAGTTGACTCACTGGAAAAGACTCTGATGCTGGGAAGGATTGAGGGCAGGAGGAAAAGGGGACAACAGAGGTTGAGATGGCTGGATGGCATCACCGACTCAATGGATGTGAGTTTGAGTGAACTCCGGGAGTTGGTGATGGACAGGGAGGCCTGGTGTGCTGCAATTCATGGGGTCGCAAAGATTCAGACACGACTGAGTGACTGAACTGAATTGAATTTTCCTCCAAAGTTATCATTTATTATTTTAGCCGATTTTTATTTATTTGTTAAACTGCTAGAATGTGAGAAATATTCACATTCAAACATAAGCCACAAAATAAGGTTTAAAATTTTTAATAATCAGTACTAGTTCCTCTCAAACAGTTATTATATGTTATGACAGATTTAAAAAAATCACACACTAGTGGATAAACATGTGAACTGCTACTGCTACTGCTAAGTCACTTCAGTCATGTACAACTCTGTGCGACCCCATAGATGGCAGCCCACCAGGTTCCCCCGTCCCTGGGATTCTCCAGGCAAGAACACTGGAGTGGGTTGCCATTTCCTTCTCCAATGCATGAAAGTGAAAAGTGAAAGGGAAGTTTCTCAGTCGTGTCTGACCCTCAGCGATCCCATGGATCCCATGGACTACAGCCTTCCGGGCTCTTCCATCCATGGGATTTTCCAGGCAAGAGTACTGGAGTGGGGTGCCACTGCCTTCTCCAAACATATGAAGGAGATCACTAACTCTGACTTTCAAGTCTAACAGTATTGTTCATTCAATAAACAAGCATAGAAATACTATTAATATGTTAATATAACATATAGACTTAAGACTCCATCAAGGGGACTTTCCTGGTGGTCCAGTGGTGGGAGACCTCACATGCCTTGTGGCCAAAAGAAAGAAGACTGCATCAAGAACACACAGCAAGCAGTATCTTATTCAACAAGGAAATAATAGAAACATAAAACTAAGGTTAGTATCAACACAAGGAAAAGATGCTCTCATCTCCCCAACTATTTAAAGGTGGCCAATATAATTAGACAAAAGAAAATTATTAAATGTATAAAATTTAGAAAAAAAGTAAAACTATCCCTACTTGCAGATAACATATTAGTATGTCTAAAAACTTTATTAATCAATGCTAATACAAATGGCAAAAAAATTGAGTAAGGCACCAGATTACAATAAAAAAATGCAATAACTTTCATATAAATAAACAGTAACTACTGAGAAGATGCAATGGAAAACTATACTTACAATAGCAAGAAAAATGATAATATACTCAAGAATAAATTTAAGAAATGTCAAAAACCTATAAAAGGATAACTATTTTATAAACTCCTGAATGACACAAGAGGACTCGAATAGAAGACTTCGGTTTTTCCTGGATAGGTAAATGCAATATCATCATTTCCATTCTCCTAAGGTAATTGTTTTTAATTTAATATGATCCCCAATTTTCAAAAAAAGCTTTTTTCTGAAACTAGGACAAATTAACACTAAAAGTGAAAGTGAAAGTCCCTCAGTCGTGTCTTGACTCTTTGCAACCCCGTGGACTATAGAGTCCATGGAATTCTCCAGGCCAGAATACTGGAGTGGGTAGCCTTTCCCTTTTCAAGGGGATCTTTCCAACCCAGGGATCGAACCCAGGTCTCTCGTATTGCAGATAGATTCTTTACCAGGTCTCTCGTATTGCAGATGGATTCTTTACCAGATCAGCCACAAGGGAAGCCCAAGAATACTGGAGTGGGTAGCCTATTCCTTCTCCAGCGGATCTTCCCAACCCAGGAATCCAACTGAGGTCTCCTGTATTGCAGGTGGATTCTTTACCAACTGAGCTATCAGGGAAGTCAACACTAAAGTTCACATTAAAACAACAATCACCACAAAATTCCTATTAAAAAAAAAAAAAGAACTATGAGATGAGAATGGCACTATCAAATATTAAAACATGCTATATAAAGTCACAATAATTACAATATAGTGAGATACCATTGCTTAAACCCCCCAGATCAGGAAAACTTCAAAAGCTTGACAAACATATGGCAAGGCTATGAGAAACAAGCATTCTCATATACTGCTGACGGGAATGCGAAATAGTTCTCTCCTACCTGGAGAGAATCTGCTGGGAATTTGGCAGTACTTAATTCAATACATATGCATTTACTATTTGATTACGACATCAATCCCCCCTTTTGCAATTTACTCTGTAGATATGTGTCCAAACATTTGAAAATAGCTTTGTATAGGCTACTAGATTTGCAGATTATTCATATGGCATTATTTGCTATTGTAAAATACTGGGAACAACCTAAGTGTCATTATATAGGAGACTGGACATATAAAGTAAGATATATTCACACAGTGGAATACTATGCAGCTGTAAAAGGGGGGAATTTTATGAATTTACTAATAGTCAAGGTACACTAAATAAAAAAAAAGCAAAATAAAAAGTAGTGTGCATTCTTCATTTTAAAATGGGGAACCAAAAATACATGAATGTACCTCCTTACTGTTATAAAACAAACAAAAAACAAAAACAAAAATCAGGAAGGATAACCAGAAAATGTCTGGTTGGTTACCAACAGAGCATGGGCAGGAATGGGGTAGAAGTGGGAGGGAAGTAAATAAGGTAAAGGGTAACCTCCAAGTGTTATCTTTGCTTCAGTTTTGATTTTGCAATCTTATCAAGGGTTTTACATATTCATAAATAAAATTAAAGGAACAAATAATGGGGAAAACAAAAAGCTGAATACAAAAGGAAAAAATATGAACTTTAATGTTCTAAGTGCAAACAATACCCAGAAAAAAAGAATCCAATCACTGTGAATTTTTTAACACAGTTATTAACTGATATAAGTCAGTCTGAATATAAAAAGAAATGCAAACAAATCTGCAACTCTACTTCACAAGTTTGTTGTTTGTAGTTGTATGGGTATAACGATTCTGAAACTATTCTCTTTGTGTTACAGAACTAACAAGACAAATACACTGGTGTTGGAAACTTGTGTTCTAAAGACAGTTGAAGGAAGATACATGGAGTGGAAGAAGGCAAGAGAAAACTTGTGCAGACTTAATTAGAGACACCAATATAGCCTTATGATTTGCACAATACGTATATTTACATTTAAAATAAGAAAACTTTCTAACTTTGTCCTCTGAAAGGGCCTAGAAGAAAAGATAACCCAATAACAATGAGCACACCTACCAGCCAGTTCTTGGATTCTATATACCATTCCACACCAAAAGGAACCAGGACTTCTAGAAGAAATAGCTGATGCCAGAGCAAGAAAAGCAAAACACATTTGACTCTAGAAGATCTTATTTCGTCAGAATGCAAGAAAGAGCTAAGAAATAACAATAACTTGTTAAAAAAATACAAAGGAGGCAGCCTGAATGGGCTCCTCTTGGCCAAACTACAGCAGTAAAATATAACAGACTTTAACCCACTGTATAATATAAATACTTAATAAACAATATTTTCCTTATGATAGACAGCCAAATAATGTAGATGAAATGATAAAATTAGACAATAAATATCATATAGTCACCATAACTGATTCAGACAAGATTCATCAATGGATATTTGAACTACTGGGCAAAAGTGTGATGGTGAGCAAGGTATTTACAGTCTCAAAGTACATCTCCGAGGGTTACTGGCTGATTACAAAAGAGAAAATGGAAACTTTACAGTGGAGAAACCAGGAGGACACCACCTTAAACAAAGCTATTATTAGCAATAATAGGACAAAGTAACATCACATGCTTCCTGCCAAAAATGCTTAAGCTAAATCTAATCCTGAAAAAAACCTCAGAAAAATCCAAATTTTATAGTACAGTTGGCTTTTACTCTTCAAAAAACGGTAATATCACAGAAGACTGGAGAACTACAGATGTGACAACTAAATGTGATACAAGATTACAGTTTAGGGATGGGTTGGTATGACTGCTATAAAAGACATCTTTGGGGCAACTGGTAAAATTTGAATAAGATTTGTATGTAATACAAATAATACGACTATACTCATGTTGCTTTCTGAAACTGATCATTACACTATTATTACAGTAATCAAATACAGAAAACTTAACATGAATATAGTCATATTATCTGTATCCCTGATGGCTCAAGGGGTAAAGTATCCGCCTGCAATGCAAGAGACACAGGTTGATGCCTGGGTCAAGAAGATCCCCAGGAGAAGGAAATGGCAACCCACTCCAGTATTCTTGCCTGGAGAATCCCACAGAAAGAGCAGCTGGCAGCCTACACAGTCCATAGGATCGCAAAGAGCTGGACACAACTGAGTGACTAAACACGCAGGCGTGCATGCTATTATTATATAAGATAACGTTTTTGTTCTTAAGTAATATACACTTATATTTAGGAGGAAAGGGCAGTGTAACTGTAGTGACAGCAAATGATTAAATGACAGTAACAAAAACAAGAATACACGTACATACATATACAACATCACATATAAAAAGGAAACTACAAAGCAAATATGGCAAAAAACAATTGGTCAATATAAATAAAGTGTAAAAAAATGTACATATAGATAGCAAAAAAATTTAACAATTTTGAAAAAAGAACACTTGGGGAAAAAAGAAAATGATAGGTTTATTATTTCTCTCTCAATCAGATTCTTATTACTATATTAATACACTGCAGTGTAGAGCTACCAGGAAAAACTACTCAAAAATTCAGAAGTTTGACTTTTTAATGGTGTAAACGAAAAAGATTATACCAATCTTTTTATATTTAATTATACTTAAACACTCTTGACCTATTACTTACGAGTACACTTGGAGGCACAGCTGCTAAGGTACTAAATATTGTTTATGAAATACTTAGTGGTCTGATCTGAGCTCAAGTACTTTGAAAATTCACTTGATCTATGAACCATTATGAAAAGTGTGATCAACTTGGGCATTATTACTAACACAGTTAAATTCAGCCCCATTTCTCAAGTACTACAGGTTAGGGACCAAACTGCAGCCTAGTTTTTGTCCCATTTTAACAGAATAATATTCCCACTGACCTCATATTAACATAAAATACTTATATTAACATTTTATTTAAAATAACCAATTGGCTAGGAGAGGGGCAAAAACAAATTTCATCTGAAAACACCTCACCATGAAAGATGTGTATAACTATATAGTCATCATTTCTGTGCAGAGCAACTGACCACTGAACACTGTAAGACTTTACCAAGTACAATAGTTAAGAACTCAGAAAGAAAGAACAGAATTAAAGATAACTTGCCACATATCACAATAAGGTATATACTCAAACAAAAGATTCTTACACAACTTTTTTCAAATCCTGCTTCATATAAAGCAACGTTTTGGTTTGGTCCCTTTATACGGTAATGAAAGTAATTTATTAAAAGAAACAAAAGGTAAACACTCCTTGGTCATGGAATATACTCGAAGATATTTAACAACTGTGGCTGATGTAGGGTTATGTCCAAGACAATGCTTTGTAAAATGTTAAAGCTAAGTCTATAGCCAGGGAAGGGAATGGAAACGTAAGGGGGAGAAAGTGCAGTTTGAAAATAGATAAAATAAACCTTACTGAGTGGCAGTTATGGCTGACGCTTAGAATTGAAAGCTGGATATAACCTACAGCCATTTTTTTTTTTAAATAGCCCATATGCTCCAGAAGAAAAGAGTTTGAGTGCTGTAAAGAAATTCTTTTCTAAGTGTTATTTTTTTATGAGATTAGATAACAGCAATTACTTCTGAAATTTGAAATGATAAAACTAAAATCTCACATATGAAAATGGTTTGAAAAATGAAGATTAAGTGCATGAAACAAAATAAGCTATTGCTAGTATTGTTAAAGGAATTTATACAATATAAGTTAACTCCCCTAAGCAGTATTGGCATAGACCAACAAAATCCTCACAAAGAGGAAAAAACATTCACTAAATTCAATAAAATAAATGGCATTCCATTTGGGGGAATATTACAAAAGTTCTACTTTTTTAAAACACTAGATATTAATAAAATTTTATTTTTAATTAATTGTTTTTAATCTAAATTACTATACAAATACATTTAGGATAAGTTCAAATTGGTAGTTCATTTACCCTTTTTTCCTCCCTCAACTGAAGCGGACCCCTGGGTTACCTTCTCTAGAGTCCAGAAACAAAACAGGGTGCATGCAGGCTCTGCTTGGAGATGACAGGTGCAGCCCGAGCAGATGCCCCAGACCAGGTGTCACCTACAGGTTTTGTTCTGGATGCAGCCCTGGCCAACACGTGGACGCCAAGTTAAACCAGTTATCTCAGCAACTAAATCGGTTTAATTACAATACTTAGATCAGCTGCTCTCAAACTTCAGCATGCTTAAGAATCACCTGGGGCATACTTTTAAAAAATACAAGGTTTTATTTAGATCATAATACTTAAAAACTCTGATCAATCTTAACACCACTAAAGCAGGACAACTAAACATTATATGCCACATAATGTGATGAAAGCACAGCACTACCTGTTAAAGAATGGAGAAAGAAACGACAACCCAGTCCAGTATTCTTGCCTGGAGAATTCCATGGACAGAGGAGCCTGGAGGGCTACAGTCTATGGGGTCCCAAGAGTCGGACACAACTGAGGGACTAAACACACACATACCTATTAAAGAATGCCTAAAATACTAAACTTGAATTTTTTCAACATTTAGATCTAATGTTAATAGTTTTTAGGAAATGGATTCAGGGGATAGAGGAACAGGTTAATTGACACTAGAAGGAAGCAGTCAACCAAATCCAGAACTTAGGGCATTCTAAAGAAAGTTCCCCTGGAGAAGGAAATGGCAATCCACTCTGGTATTCTTGCCTGGGAAATCCCATGGACAGAGGAGTCTGGTGGGCTACTTCCGTGGGGTTGCACAGAGTCGGACACGACTTAGGAATTAAACAACAACAACAACAAAGGACAAGTGACCCCATTATTTTAATAAACCAATGGCATGACAAGAAAAGGAAAAGGGAACCATCAAGAGACTAATGAGATAAAACAGCCAGAACAAGAGATTTAGCCCCGCCATCAAATGCTCTTGCAGGAAGATGGGGTAGACCTGCAAACACTGACTTAGACATTAATTGAAGTATGAATCTAGTATTTGGGGGCAATAATTTATAATGCAGCATCTACTCCTAGATATCACTAAGAGATTTCAGTTCCAGCAATAGATCTTTGCATTATACCTAGTCACAAGGAGCATATATAATCAATTAATTAACTTTGAATTCATAGCATGATGAATACTCAAAAAGTATCCAAGCACAAGTGGTATTTTTTAATGTCTGAAACCAAAAAAATATATGTTAAGACTCCATTTCAATACAAAGTTCTTCGAAAACATACTAGTAAAATTCACAAAATCTGAAAGTTACTGAGTGACAATTTGCTCTGAACCATCTGTTTATTTCAGGTCCCCCAAAAGTTTAATTTACTAAGAGAATCCATTAATAAACTTTATGATAGGCAATCAATATGAGCATCAGTCAACATATATACATTTTTGTGTACTTCTGACTAAAAAGAATCAACCTGCCTACTTACTGGGCTCTACTATGGATAACTGAACTAGGCATGTTATTTACATTTATTTTAAATTCTAAAGCCAATACTTTTGCTTTCCATAAAAATTACAATTACAATTTCAAACCATAAAATATTTGATGACAATCTTTAATTCTAACATCTCTATTTTTATCTCCAGGAAGTTTGGTCCTTAAACCAAAAGCTACTTCTAAACAGCTTTCCCTGAAATCAAAATTCATAATTATGACCTCTGTTTTTAAAATGGTAAAACTGAAGCATATACAGACATTAGCATGACTATTACATTTCAATAAAAATAATTACTATACCACAAAACACAATGATTCGGCTACCTTTCTCTCCTTGGCAATGAACACAAGATAATTTTAATGTCCCCTATTTGAACAACTATTTAAGTGTTAACAATATAATTTTGCACAGCCATTGATAAACAACTTAATAGCTCCATAAAAATCATTTAAATCTGTATTTATATATGTCTATATAAATACACATAATTACCTCTCATTTCTCATTTTCCACACTTAAAATTTTTCTTCCTTAACTCTCATTTATTCTAGCTCAGGTTCCCAAACTGTGCTCCATAGAACTTAGCAGATGTTCCTCAAACATTCCCCTATGATGAGTGGTGATGTTTGGGAACCACCACTTACTACAGGTGGCAGGAGGGAGGTAACAGTGTTTCTCCAAACTGTCTTAAGATCCACAAGGCACAGTAACCAAATAAAGTTTACGAAGTCCCTCAGTAAGGTAACATAAATTTAGCATTGTTATAATGCTCATATTCATTTCACTTTTCAAGGACATTTCAGGGAAACAATTGTTTTATATAGCACAAATTAGGAATCTCCACTCTAACTAAATACCCAAGAGTGTGGTGAGGATGGTGGTGGCAGATCAAAGAAAGAGAGAGGGAGAACCCCCCACCACAACTCTGTATGTCCCAATTCAAACAAACTTTATTTTTACTAGTAAACTTTAGTAGGGACTATACCACTCAAGAAAATACCCGATAAGCAGCCTCCCCACAAATAATAATAAAAACTCTAAATACTTTACCTAAAAACACATATTGAGTACTTAACTCACTGACCAATGCATTTAAATTCCAGTGAATTTAAATGTTTTTCCTTCCTTTTTCAACTTCCAATATAATTCAATTTCAGATTATAAAATATTCTCAGAAGTGATGTACTTCTCTATCAAAGTTACAGTGGATTTCACACACATCCAAACTGAAAACACTGAATCTATAACAGAGATGAGGTAGGATTATAAAAAAGTGATTCTCTTTAGAAACAGACATTTTTACTTAACAGCTAAGGCAGAAAATTTAAATGCAAAACAACATATAAACATTTCTGGGAGTTACAGTTCTTAGTTTGCATCCTCAGTGAAACTATCCACCCTGGAAAGAGTTAGATTTATTTCTACTTGAGGGCAAATTTGAGTTGTTCAGAACATGGTTTCTAACACACAACACCAGCCTAGCTGAGGTCTGGTAAGTCTTTCAACTTTTTCTACTTTCTACTTCTCCTTTCAACAAGTTTACACACCCTCTAAAATGTAACAGAATATCAGATGATACCAAAATCAGATTCCTTTTAAATGCATATGTAAATAATTTTAGATACAGTTTTTCTTCCAGTCTCCATATTACTTTCATTCCTTACATGAGGAGAACAAATCACCATTTATCAATTCTATTGATACACAAACTCAATTTATTAATTTACTTATTAAAATTTTGAAGCATTCTATCATTTAATATCAAGTGACTCATAAAAGGCTTTCTCTTAAAAAAAAAAAGTGATCTACATGGTAGATACTAACTACTCAACACACAAGTGTATTTATTCTATTTACCTGATAAATGCAGACTTTCATTTCTATAACTTAAGGGAGGGCTTCATCCACCAAGCGGGAAAAAGAAGAATAAATTCACAGTAAAACTGAAAACTCTATAGTTAAGTTTCTGACTATTCCAAAGGAAGGTCCATGTAAAACAGTTGTAAGAAAACCAGCAATATACAGTTTTGTACAACAATTTTTTTTAAGTCCAAGATACTCTACCTCTTTTTCAAAAAGTCAAGTGTTATAATAGGAACATCGAGTTAACCTTGACTATCACCGTACTATTGGCATAAGTAAGCTAAAACAAAATTGTTCAACTAAAATATCTGAAATATTTATCTAAGTCTTCACATCAAGGCTTTAAATTCTAAACAAAAAGACCTGTAAATTGTCCCCCAATATTAGCACCAAAACAGAACAAAAATATAAAATTAACTGAATAAATAAAGAACACATTGAGTATAAATACACTCAGGCATAAATTTAACCATAAGTAATTTCCAATTATATTTTAATTTCTTAAAATCATTTATGACTAGAGAAGGGAATTCATAAGTGACTGATTAAATATTACTGAACACATGTCAAGAATACAACTATTTTGCTGAAATAACAAATGCCTCTAAAGCCATTTAGACTTTTCTGTACTTTAACTTCTTCATCTATAATAAATGTAGGAAGTTATATCTTATCTTTTTAAACTTATAAAGACAGTCCAATAATAAATATCTGTGGAACATACTGAGATGTACATACCAAGAAAGGACCTAAGTGAAAACAAAATATATAGACACCATAGATGAGCAATAGCCAGACTTTTAAATGCCAATGTTAAAACATTCAATTGCATTTTTAATTTTAGACTGTGAGAAATTTTTGTGAACAATCTACAACTGAATAATGTTGGATACAATCAAGCTAACTTTAGACAGACAACTAAACTCAAGTCTCTATACTTAATGTCTATGCATCAAAATGAACACAAAAATTCTAGTGTGTATATTATATATATTTATACATATACACACACATATCTATGTGCACACAGCAGCGCATTAGCTTGCTCTTCTGTATTTAAATGTAGTATCATGAAACTACATCATAAAACACCAGGCTAACAATTACCCATCTAATTAATAATGAAACTACAGAAGAATGTCAGCAAATATTAAACTTGCAGAGTAAATGAGAACACATGGAATGACAATCTTACAGAAGTCAAACGAAACAGCCATTCATATTTTTTTTTAAAATTGGTCCACCTGTGATTTATAAAACACACTGCATTATCTACTCATCAGAAACCATGATATTCAATTCAATATATCAAAGAGGGAACTTAACAAAGTCACTTGATTACTGTTTCTTACTATGAAAAGGCACTCTTATGGTTAAGTAACTGAATTACTGTGAAAGCTTGGCATCCTGTCTGCCAGTTAAGATTTTTCAGAGGAAGGTGTAAAACCCAGCATAATACATGTCCTCTAACTGAGCAATATTACACCACTATGGAAAAAAATCTTCCAAGGTTGGTAGTACCCAGTTTGTGACCAGCATATTTCTTTTGTATTTCTTTACAAGCCATGAAAATCTTCACATGGTTTTATTTTCCAAAACAAATGCTTCAACTTTTTTCCTAGTAGCCTAGCTACAACCCTACAAAAACAAACCTGGAGAGTGACATATGGAGGAAAAACAAGTTTAGCTAAGGACATAGTTCAAAATGTAGCTTCTAATAAGAGCATAAAACTCAAACTGATCTGAGAATAGCATAAGGAGTTCCAAACAATCTGGAAACTATATAGTTAAAAATGGTACCTATAAGTATAATCAATGGATGATATGATCCAAAGATAGAAATCACAACTGGAAAAACAGTATTTATGTAACTTGTAATAAACTGGGAGTTCTTCAGAAAAACACATATCCCATGAAACATATATATCATACAGCACCTTCTGGATACTGAAATCAATAAATCATCCAATAAGTACTAGATATAACTTTAAAACATGTATTTTAAACGGTCTAAAACTCAAATGATTCAAACTTATTACCAGAAAATCAAGACATGTATTAACAGTACTCCTCAGTATTGTAACTGAAAAAATAAGTATCACCACGAATCAAAAATTCTCTACTTCTCACCACATTACAAAATCAACAGTTTTGGAGGTTAATTTAGTTTTACTTTGCTTTTCATTTCAATCTTTTATTTTAAAAAGCACTCTGACACATGCCATCACACACTCACAAGAGATAATTAATCATATTTAATATTTTCTAGACATCTGTGCAACTCAGTAACTACTCACAAAGTTATGTGAACTCTTCAGCTTCAAGCATGAAGTCAATCTAAGATAGCCAATAGAAAGCACACCTGTGCAATTACTGCATTTCCTATTCCAGAATGCTGAACATAACACAGTATATCTACATTTGGATACTGCATTTGGAGCAACAATAAATGCCAAACTCAAATTATACAGTAGCCACACTACCTAAAAAAGGCCATTTTATAACATCATTATTAAGAAACAAAAAATACGAAGAGCATTATTTTAGTGTTAAATAACAAACACCAACTAAAGAACCTCTGGATAACTAAATACGAAAAATAAATGATGACCTCATAATACATTACAATATGAAAGTATTCCTAGGAGAAAAACTCAGAAAAATAAATGCTGAATCACAAAATATATTATCTAAACTATAGCGCATGCCAACTAAATAAGAAATGTACTTTGTCAAATAGTCAAAAAAGGGGGAGAATGAAAGAAAATCCCAATTATAGTATTCCATTTTGTAGCATCCCTAATTTTCATAAATAGATAATAATCATTTTAAATGCTTTTCAGTCAGTCAAAAATTTCAGAAAACATAAGAATTTCTTTAAAAAAAAAAAACAAAAAACAATCCTGGACACTTAAGGCACCAACGTGCTATGCTATGCAGAAATATTCTACTGAAAAACTACTCAGTAACACGGGTCCACATAGAGGTTTCATTTTTTAACAAAATCTTCAAGTCAGAATTCAAAAAGGCAAAGGAGTTTCCAAAACAAAGAAAAAATTTCCCAAGGGATACAAAGTTTCATTAACTATCTTGACTCTTTACTCAGCATCACCTTTCTGCCCCTCTGTGGATATCAAGCAATCAATAACAATGTCACAAAAGAATGTTTATCAAGATGGGGGGTGGGGTGTCACCTGTAATGATTGTGTATGAAAAATGTAAACAATCCTAAAATAGGTGAGGAAAACTTTCTCCTTAGAACCTCCCTTGTGGATATTTAATGTTTCTCAGACTGAAATTAGCAGAAGTTTAGAAACTGATGTGCAAGGTTTGTTCCTTGCTTGGGGCTTTTCTTTTTTCTTTTTGCTAAAACAAATCTCCCCATAAATCCCTTATTTCCCAACACTGTTGGAAGAGTCACTACTACTCACCGCAAGTAATACTGTTTTAAAGCAAAGGCAGCGTTAGAACAACTTCTGGGAAAGTTGAACTCTTCCACAATTTCTCCCCACTGATTCTTCTCAGAAACCTGTTAAAAACACAGCCACACTTGTCTGAAAGTGCACAATCCAAGAAAACTCTAACTTAACTCTGAAATAAATACCCATTCTACAGAGATCTGCAGATCCCTCAGGAATCGGTGGGTGATTCGGCTCGATCCGTAAGAGTAGCTAAGCAAGGGCTGCTTGAATCACTGTGTTTTCACCCGAGAGCCCTGTATTTAATAGCACTTGTTTTGTTTTGGGGGGCGGAAGAGGGGGTGTTGGTGGGTTTGTTTTGTTTTTGAAGCCCGGACAATAACCAATCGCAAGTCCCTCTGTCGCCCCCTTTTAAATCTCAACGCGGTCCGTTTACACTAAAAAAAAAAAAGTTCAAAAGGATCAATACTGTTCCGGACAGCGACGTCCGCAGGTTCTGGGGGGGCCGGGGCCGGGGCCGATTCCGATCCCTCTCCCAGATCTATCCATCTCCATAGGCCCTTCTTTGAGGCCTACAGCTTCTGCCTAGCCTTGAAGCCTAAGATGGCTATTTGGAGACAGGTCCTGGTTTCTTTTGTTAGCTGTATAAACCGAGGGCGACGGGGCCGAGGCTGTGCCCCCGGCTGCCGGGATCATTTCGCAGCCGATTATCGATGTTAAACCTGCCCGCGCTAATTTTGAGTTGCACGAAAACTGCTCTGAGAGTCTGTGTGTCTCTGTGTCTCCGCCTGTGCTAGAGCGGCAGCGGCGGCAGAGCTGACTCGCGAGCGAGCGGGCGGGCGGGCGCGGGGCGGGCGCGGGGCTCGGGCGGGCGCCCCGCACGCCCGCACTCCCCGCCGCGGCGCTCAGACCCCGCCGGGCCGGCCGGGCACCGGGCAGGGCGCGAGCCGGCGCCGGGCCGCCCGCCCGCCGAGCCCCGCGCCCGCCGCGCGCACGCGAGCCACCAGGCCAAAAACAGCCCCGCCGCCGTCCGCCTCCGTGCCACCGGCTGGGAGCGAAAAGAACGCCTCTGGCCCCCGCAGGCCACCCCCCCGGCCCCGAGCGCCCACTCCGGGGTCAAAGGAGACTTTTTGGAGGAGGCCAGCGAGAGGGAAATACAAATTAAAACTTCCACTCACCTTCGCGAATCCGCCTAAAGTAGTGACTCTGGTGTAGAGACCGTGAAGATCCAGCTCCTTCCCACCCACCGCAGGGATTTTTTTAAAAGGCGACCTGCGGGAGAGAGAAAGCCCCGCACTTGTCAGCCGGGACCCCGCGGCGGCCCGAGCGGGAGAGCCCCGTTCGCCCCGGCTCGCCCCGGCGCTGCCCCCCCGGTTCTGCTCTCACCCTCTGCTGTGGTGGAACTGCCGCAGCTCGTCCAGGAAAGCGAGTCCCTTTCTCCGCTCGTCCGGAGGCGCCTTCCCCGTCGAGTTTGCCATTATTTTTTCAAAGGAGGTTTAAAAAAAAACCCAGATCGGTGTTTTAAAAGCGCCCCCCGCTCCCAGCGCTTCCTACCAGAGCCCGGAGCCCATTCCTCGGCCGGCGGCGGCGGGGCTCAGTCATGGGCCGGCGGTGGCGGCGGCGGCGGCGGCGGCGGCGGCGGCGCAGGGAGGGAGGGAGGGAGGGGGAGGAGGAGGAGGAGGAGGGGAAGGAGGGAGCAGGAGGCCAGGGGGAGAGGAGGGAAGGAGGGAGGGGAATTTCTAAAAAAGTTTAAAGAAATCGGAGCGAAACTAGAGGGGCAGGCGACTGCCGGATCCGCGCGAAGCCGCGGGGCGAGCGCGGCCCCCACCCCTTCCTTCCCTCCCTCCCGCGGCCCGGCTCTCGCCCGCCTCTCAGCGCCGCCGGCTCGGGAGGCTCGGCCCGGGGACGCGATTCAACATGGTGCTGCTGCCGGGGGCGCGCGAGCGGGCGAGGGGAAAGGCGAGCCGACGGTGAGGGGCCGGGGTGGCCGGAGGCCCGGGAGTTTCGGCGGCCGCGGCGGCGGCGGCGGCGGGGCTGGGGCAGGCGGGGCTGGGGGTGGGGAGGGGGAGGTCTGTGTGGTGGTTTGTGGAAAGCGGGGTGACAGCGTGTATTCCGGCCGCAGCTCCGCGGGGCCCTCGCACACATTCACGCGCGGCCTCGCGGCCGGGGCGTCCCCGGGCAGAAGGCACCGGCGGCAGCCGAGCCGCTGCGCGCCGCCCGCCCGCTCGCTTCCCTCCCCGCCAGCCTCCCTCTCTGCCGCCTCCAGCGTCGCCGCCACGGCCGGGCAGCCAGAGCCGCACAGCGACCCCCGAGGGCCGGCCGCGGCACTGCGCCTGACTCCACACCGCCCCGGCAGCTCCTCGCGGGGAACAATAGACTGGGCTCGCCGGGCTTAGGGTTCATCTGCAATGTGCCGCACATTTCACACGCACACAAAGCCGGCGGAAAGGGGGGAGGCGCGGGGAAACGGCCACTACCGGTTGTTCCAGGGTTAGGGGTGGAGGCGATGTTCGCGTCCCCGGCCCGGCAGTTGGCAGGGCCGCCTTGGAGTCCCCGCCCGCCCGACAGAACTGGTGTGGAGCTCGAGAGGGAAAGGAAGCCCAGAGGCGAAGCTCCTCACGCTAGTTTCATTCACTGATCGGAATAAAGTCAACCTGTCACCTTCTTTTTTTTTTAGGTCTAAAAGAATCAGCTTTTCTGAGCTTTGTGGTGATAGTATTGGGGGGGCCTGGTTAGCACATTTTCCATGACTTACCCACAAACTAACTTTGGCAAACTGTAAATTAAATACAATGTGAACTGTCTGTCCTAGTTCTGTGGAAATGGAATCATGCTCTTAATTCATCTTGACTTTGGTTGGTTTCATTTCTCAAACTAGATTATTCTGTGCAGTTATGCAAACAGTAATTAAACTGATTGGGAAGCAATCTTTTGAACTTGGACGATAATAATTAACGTTTATATTTTTATATTAAGGTATGTTATAGTTTGCTTAAAACAAATAATAAAATCTTATGTTTTTGCTTTTTCTCAAATGTCTTAAATGCGATCCCGGTTTAAAATATTTTTGAAGCTCAAAAAAAGAGGCTGTTCAAATCTCAACAAATACTACCATAAGTTTGTATCTACAAGGGGTGTTGGGGTCAGCCGTTTGCTGCAAATGTTAATTAAGCTTCAAGAATTTTGAAGCATATTATTATTCCCATTTCCGCGATGGCCACTACGGGCAAAGTCACCGACACCCAAGGTCACAGGCTAGTAAAGGGTTGGATGGATTATTTCAGGTGGTGATTCCAATGAGAACATTTATTTGGTAGTGAAAAGAATTATGTAATATAGTCCAGCCACGCTTCCGGTGCTCACTCTAGGAATCATTATTTCTCAAGTAAAGTTTGCCTCTTAAATGGGGCTGGAATAAGGCTATGGCTAGGAAGTTCCTGACACCCAAGGGCCAGTAAGTGTCTCGGAAGCCAGTGAGGGGCGGAGACGAGGCCGGGGGAGTGGAGAAGCGAAGCCCAGGCTGCAGGCGAGGGGGGGCGGGGCAGAAGGGAGACCAGGTCATCCGTCCCTTCCCCCACCAGTCCTCTTAGGGGTGGTGGAGAGATGGGCCGCAGAGCTGCGAGTCCCGAGCTTTGCGGATTCCCTAAACGCCGCACTTGCGCACAGCCCCTTACGTAACTGTCAGCGCCGGGGATTCCCTAGAGGGGGTCATTCTATTCAACCATTACACACACCCGGGGCTCCTGCCGCCGCGCCGCCGCCTCACAAAATGGCGGCGCCCATAGAGGAGACAGCGGCCGCCTCCTCGGCCCCATTTTGTGGGAGGCGAGAGATCTGTCAACATGGAATACCTCCGCTAAGGATGCATATGAGTTTGGAAATCCTGCTTAAGGGATGGACCCGAGAGGATCTGCTTCGACGGAAAATGTCAGCGACTTCTAGCACCTCCACGCTTTTTCACTTTTTTCATTTTCTCTAAGGAAGCGCCCGAAGCTGCCGGGGGACTTGTAACTGAAGAGAGAAGGGAAAGCTGCAGCTGACTGCTCCGGGAACTTGCCGCGGCGTCTTTTGGCTTTGGCTGCTCTTCCCCGCTCCCAGGAGCTGACCGCGGTCTCGCGGAGGGTCGCCTGGGCCGCCCGGACGGCTCAGAAAGGACCGGGACCCGGCGACGCCAAGTGGCAGCGGTCTCCGCCGAGTCACTTCAACAGCGAGACTTTTCAGTAGTTTTTAAATGCCAGGGTCCACCGCCCAACCGGGACCCCTTGCCAGAGTCGTGAGCTTCGGGAGCCGCGGACGCTCCTGCTTGGTCAGTCGGCCGGGAGCCGGGTTGCCCGGAGTCGGCGGTCCTCGCGGATGCCGGCAGCCACGGCGCGCCGGGTGGTCGCCGTCGGGACCCGGGCCCTGGATGATGCTACTGGGGCAGGAGTGGGAACGAAGGCACGTACACTGAAAATTAAGTCGTCTGGACCTAGGGTTGTATGTTTTAACCGTGTTTTAGGTTAAACGTTAGAACGTTTTTTCTCGTATCCCACTGGAGTGGGCGAACCTGGCTGTCTTATTTCGAATTTCAAGGGCAGGATGGAGGGGTGACATTTTCTGGTTTTGTTTTTAACGGGGAGGTGGCCACTTCTAAGCCACTGACTGCTTGCTGTTTGTGTGTGTTTGTGTGTATACAATAGTGTGTTTTGCTTTGCAGTACAGATAGCAAAGGCTAAACACCTGGAGTGTGATCCTAACGTTTTAATGCCCTTTTTTTTTTTAACATTTAAAATGTGATATGTAACGGGACAATCGATTCTGAGGAAAGAAAGGATTATTTTTCTGCAGAAGACGCTGTCATCCTCAAAATGGAGTCCTAAAGAATATCTGATGGATAGAATTTAAATTCATAGCACTTTAGATATGTTCTAGTCAAAGAAGACAAAAACATAAAACAAATATTTGTCAGATTGTTAAACGGTTCTATTTCCCAAGACTAGAAAAATATAAGGCCAAAGTAAGCTATTAATGAGTATTTGCCTGTAAGAGGTATGTAAAATTTAAGGAAAGAGATTCATTTTATGAAACTGAGGAATGCATTACACGAATAGTATACCTCAAATTTTTTTAATCCAGTTACAGCAGTCTTTTGTATTTGCATGACATTTTTTTGAGGTATTTTGTTTGTGTTGATTTTAACCCTCATCTTCCCTCTCTACTGCAGAACCGCATCTTTCTGCAGGCTGCGCCTCAATCACTAAGTTCCATGCCCCATCCCCTGCTTCACCCGCTCGCTGCTCCAGGCGCATGCATTACCGGGATACAGTTTCTGGTGCTGTCTTTTCCTACTGATGTTCTTTATATATATATATATATATATATATATATATATATATATATATGTAATAAACTTGGTTACCACTGATCAGTTTGTATCTCTTGCAAGAAAAGCCTATCTTAGGACCCAAGTACCCAGAAAAAAAATTTTAATGGGATTCCACTAATTGTAACTCCAGTGCATAGTATTACATTTCTCTGTACCATACTGCATTTCCTATAGTGGGCAGCACAGAGCAGGTGGATCCTGGAAAAGAAACTGCTAGAGAAGTGTGACAGTTTTACATAGATAGTCTCTAATTGGATAAGATATAAATAAAATATAGTTCATAGTTTCAAGAATTAATGGAAAATAGTCCTATAAACATTACTGATAATAGTGGAAATTGTCAAAACTCAGTTCATATAGTTTACTGATCTGATGAGATGTTGACAAAGCCCTTTTGGTGTGAAAAAATGCAAAGTTGTTCTTAATAGTAACTGCAGAGCCTGAACACCATTAGAGGTTTCTGTTATTTTATATGACTCTTTGATCCTTATCAGTTTTAGTATTATTTAATCAAGAAATCGTGATGTTTAAAATTCCCTCTTGTAAAAAACTATACCAAATTTCAAATCAAGCGTGTCAGGTGTGATTTCAACAGCTTAAATAACTGAGAAAGTGATATGTTGATTCATCAGAGAAATTGTGGATTTTAGGTTACTCCCAGGTTTAATTGGTTGAACAGGGCTATTGAACTTAAATTTATGTTTCATTAAAGATGATCTTGGAAAGGAACCTTTGGTAAGATGTGAGAATGCTTTCAGCACTTGCTGCTCTGCTTGTGTCTGCTGCTATACTTTTTTATGTGGACTAACTTATCTTATTTGAACATTTGATTACAATATCAAATCATAGATGTAGACTTTCCTGCAAGTGATTCTAAAGGAGTACTGGTAACTAAGCTTTTAAAAGGTGAGGTAATAGTTTATTATGCTGCAGATTAGGGTAATTGTAGATATTCTGAATCTGCTGTTGACAGATTACTAAATAATGTATCTGTGTAGGGTCTGGTTCTTTGGGGTATTTCATTGTTGCTTCTGTTCAGTATATATTAAAGGTTATGCTTTGTACATAAATTCAGTGCAATTTGCTTAAAGAAAGTTATAATTTTCAACTAAAAAAGACTTCTTAGTAAGACAATAGCTAGAAGAACATTAAATGTTACCCAATTATAGTATTCTTTGGAGAGGCAATCCCAAATGTGATTTTTGAGGAAGTTGGTCTCACTTGGTGTTTAGGTCAATTATCTAACCTTGAATTTTTAAAATTGTTATGGGTTTAAGGTCCTACATTTGTTGTGTTATTTATCTCATCTGTTTTGATCACTGAAAAAGAAAAGTAAGCCCCAAACTGCTTATTGTAGTATCATTACAGTTTATAGTAGTTTAGCACTTCACTAATAGTATTTAATAACTTCTGAAAACCAGGAGAGCATTAATACTAAACCAAAGAAATATTTGTTTATTTTTGTCAGTGCAGATTACTAAATCATTAGGTAAATATTTGTTGAATGCTTACCTTGGGCAAAAGGTGAGGGAAGAGAAATTAACTTGGCCCTCAAGGAAACCTCCAGTAGTAAGTTTTTCTTAACTGCGGCCTTTAAACAATGATAATGAAATATTCAGACCATAAGGTTCTTAATTTATAATACAAAAGCAGGATGTTTAATATTAAGTTCAAAATTCTGTTTAGTATAGAAATAGTTGAGTATAATTGCGTACAAAGCAGCATTACATTAATGTTAGTATCAATGTTAGGATTAGTATTACTCAAAATTGTATTAAGTGTTTAAATCACATTCTTTGAAAATTCAGATCCACAAAAAATATTCCAATAGTTTAATTATGAGAAGGGCAAGAGAATTTTCACTGAATGTGAAAAATATATTACTGAGCAAACAAACAGGAATTGTTTTAATGAGTTTTGATTTTCTGTTTCAATTTTTTGGTACATTGACTCTTCTGACATTGAACTTTGCTATTAATTAAAAAAAAATAAACCCCAAAGACATTAACTTTGTATTTAATGCAAATTTAATTCAATTCTTGACTAGCTGTAAAGCTTAAGTTGGCAGTCTTGTTGGCGAAACAATAACATAGGAATTAAGCCAAAATGCAAAACTATGTAATTAGTTTTCATTACAGTAGATACAGTTCTTTCCTTCATAACTATAGGAGTCAGAGTAGTATTAACTTAATAATTTAATTTATTTAGCTTTTGTTTTTCTCTGAAAACATACCACAAGCTATTCATGTATAGCATCAAAATTGAAAGCCACCAGGGTCAATGTAAATTGTTGAGGCATTTTGCTATACATTGAGGGAAATTCTAACTAATCAGTGGCAACAGTTTTTTTAAAGTGTCATGGTTCTTTGACATAATTTGTAGTAGGTAGGACTCAAAAGAATTCTCATTATCTTTGTGTGATAATGTACATGAGAAATACTTATAAACAGTTCTTCAGGGGTATAGAATAACTGACACTATTTTGCAGTTGACTGCAGTACTTCCAGATCTTTAAAACAAAGATGAAAATTTTAAGATTATTGGACTACATTTTTAAAATCAAATTTCCCTGTCATTAACAATACTAACAATGACAGCAATTAGTGATTACTGATAGCCTAAGTAAATAGGAAGTTAGGTCCTGTTCTAATATCTGTTCCTGTTAACTGCATTTAAAGACAGATTTCCTCAGAATTAATCAGCAGTTAAATGATGGTCCTCCTGTTCCTCTGGAAACAGAAAAGAAGCTTCCCTCTTTAGGGTATGCAGGAATTTGCTCTCTTCCCACCAAACTAAATCCATCCTTCACACTGTCTGTTTGCTTACCTCATTTATTTTTTCTGCTGCATGAAAAGTTGGGGATCACCAAAACTAGGAGTAGTAACATCAGCAGTACACTGCCCTGGGTGGGTTCTCACTCACAGCTTCTTACCCCAGGAGATACTCTCTTCTTACTCTGTTCTCAGTATCACTTTCTGAAGAGTCTTTTGAAATAGTAATATATTCACAGTTAGATAAGAAGAGCGCCCAGGGAGTCCGCCATCCTTGTGAAACAGATGTTTTTATTGCATTTTTCTAGGGAGAAGTTCTCAGCAGGCATGGGCATCTTAAAGGGCCCTGTCATATCCAAAAAAGTAAAGTTATATTACTAAAGACAAGTAGTAAGTTGAGAGAATCACCGCAGCTGGGGCTGATTTTTATTTTGTAGTTGTTGGCCTCTAGAGAAAGACATTTTGAAATTTAAGGCATATCATTTTAGTTCTTGAGATTGTGAGGATTATAGCAAACAAGCCAAAATCTATTTCTGAAGAACTGCGATAGATTTTAAAGATCGTTTAAATGCTTTTAATCATTTTTCAATTTGTCCTTCATAGAAAATATATGGCTAAGGGATTAAATTAATTCAGAAGAGGTCTCTGCTGTAATTCTTCCACTTGCTAATTGAGAATACCTATAGATATATATGGATTTATTTCCACTGGAGCAGTGGTAGTAGTATGTACTCAGTGTGCAAGGGTGACATTGATCAGAATGTTTCCAGTGGTGTCTCCAGGTCACACTGCCATCTTCCTTTTCACCTTTGTCTTTACCTGCTCTGTTGCTCTTTGCTGCATTTTCTCCTAGAACTGTACCTAGGAGTTGGTCCAGACCTTGCTTTTATAGACATCTTTCACCAGCGTACTTTATCCCACAGCAGGTTCTTGTAGTTTGACTTTGGGCCTTGTGTATGATCATAGGAATTTAACACTACCAACCTCAGACTGCAGTTGAACATACTCTTTTTTAAAAAGGCTAAATAAACTAGTCCTAAGTTATGCATACTCTGAATTGCTCAATGGATATTATAATATGTTAATTATTTCTTTGCCTTTTTTTTTTTTGGTATGTAGATCATTATATGCATACTTGTTCAAAATCTACAATTCATGCGTTGTCTTTGAGAGGAAGAAGGTTTGCACCCCACCCCATGTTTTACATATGTATATATGTTAAGACTGAGCCAAAGAGAAAGGGCATATTTGAAAGAATATGTGTGCATTACTTAGACTCCAATAATTAGGCTGATGTTACTTAGACTCCAATAATTAGGCTGATGTAGTTGATTTATGTCATACATTGAGCTCATTCTTCAAAGGTAAACAGTACAGTAAGGCTCCTAGCTCACAAATAAGTGCTTTTTCAACTAACATTCATTCTGTCGTGGTAATAAAATCCAAATTCCAGAATCATAGTTAGTTGCTAAGCAGATATGTATAAAACCGTAAATTTATCTGAATCATTTATTATTTGAAGAGTAGTGTATAAAAGTTTAAACAGAAGTCATTGATTAGTGAAAGTGACAAAAATGGAATTTTGGTAGAATGAGCTAATAAAAGGCCTTTCTTAGGGAATTATTGGGAAAAGTAAGCTCAAACATGAGGTCCTAGACTTTTTAGGCTCAGTCGTGTCTGACTCTTTACGACCCCATGAACTATACAGTCCATAGTCCATGGAATTCTCCCAGCCAGAATACTGGAATGGGTAGACTTTCCCTTCTCCAGGGGATCTTCCTGACCCAGGGCTTGAACCCAGGTCAGAATCCGCTTGCAATGTGGGAGACCTGGGTTAGATCCCTGGGTCAGGAAGATGCCCTGGAGAAAGGAAAGGCTACCCACTCCAGTGTTCTGGCTGGGAGAATTTCATGGACTGTATAGTTGGACACAACTGAACAACTTTCGCTTTTGGGCAGTATTTTATCTTAAATTAGGGTCTGCAGGATCTCCCCTTATCACCTGGACTTTTTTGTCAGTGTGTGCTACTTATTTAGTATCCAGGTTAAGACCATTTGAAATGAGCCTTTTAAGTCTACAACTTATATAACATCTATAAATATTACTGCTACATAGAATAACATTTTTAGCCTCAGCACAATACCTTGTGCAATTTTATATCTACTAAATGCCCAATGAAAGGCTGTCAACCCACTGTATACTTAAAAAAGCACAACCTAAAAGTTGAAAATTATGTTTTATTTGGTGGATTTGCTAAGGATTTAAACCAATGAGACAGCTTCTTGGATAGCTCTGAGGGACCATCTTAAAGAAGTAAGGGAGAAACCAGAGTATATTAGGCGTTTTTGTACCAGAAACCAGGTAGTCAGAACATTAAAAGATTACTGTTAAAGAAAAAGCAGACATCTCAAGCTAATGAATTTAGCACTTTTCTTTGTAGGGGAATATGCAAGTATCTGGGCTGTTGATATGCTCCCTAGGGTAGTATCTGTTTCTATACACTCCCCTTTGTGTATGTGTGTGTTAGGGGGTGGGGGGTGGTGGAGCTGCAGTGGCTAAAGGCTTGATGGTCACAGCATCCTTTGTTTACTGATAACATTTTTTATCCACACCTTATAGAGAGAACCTAGCTCTCAGTCTGGTGCAGCTTGGCAAATTCTGACATAGCTTAAATTGCCAGGAGCGTAGGGGCATCATTCCTTGCCAGTGAGAGTACACATCCTTTCTTTGCTGGCTAAGGTGAAATCTGAGCCAGGGGATTCTATATGACCTTAGTGCAATGGCCATCTCTCAGGAGCAGGGTTAGAGAATTGGCCTTATTACCTTACTTTCATAATTTTTTTATCTTTCTGAGACTGTGTATAACCTCACTTGGGGATGGTATTTCTCTAAACCACTGTACTTCACAGACATTGTGACTACTTTCCCCTGGGAAGTATTGGAAGCCTCAAAGTCAGGGCAAATGTGTATGACTGAGCATGAGTGAACTTGACAAATGAAATCAGTATCTTTGCAAGTTTTCGTACTCTTTTTCTTAAAGTCACATATTAAAGCTGGAGGTTTACCCAGAACCAGAGATCCAGATAGCATTTTTTATACAGCCTAGGATAAACTGCTCATTTCCCATCAATATAGTACAAAAACTAAGGGACATCAGTTGCTAATTATAAGGCAAGTACCTGCATATTTTCTCACAAATTTTGTGATAAACTAGTGCTATACTCTGAACATTAAATGAGGCTCTTTTTTTTTTTTTTTAACCTCTAGCTGTCCAAACATGTTATTCAAGTAAAAGACACTGGTAAAGGAGTTTCTCCCTTTGTATTTTGTGGTAATTTAGGACAAACTCAGCATTTAAGGAATGTATTATTGTATTTTTTGAGTTTCCAAAGCCAAGAATATAAGAACAATACCTAGGTACAGGTCCATTACTTTTAGTAAAGTTAGTTTCACTCATTCTGGTAATAGATGCTCCTCAATTTATAATTGAGGCAATAATCTAACCAGAAAGTCCAGAAAGGGTAGTATAGCAAGTAGCAACCGCATAGTACTTGCTCAGGGTCATGCAGTTGTCATTCTGGTGGAGGTCCTTTGCCAGTCTTTGATGAAAGAGAAATTAGCAGTCCTTGTTTCTCTTATGTTGATAGATAGGTCTCAAGTAGAGATTTATTTTCCAAGAGGAAAAGTGATTAAGTAGGTACCCTACAGAAAGATTTTTCAGAATAGAAAATCTGCCTTAAAAGTTTCATAGTCTTTGAACCTAGTTCAGAAGTGGCCAAGACCAAACCTCAAAGCATGAAGGCAAAAGTTAGGGTATACTAAAAGAGGACAAAGTATAATCTAGTTAAGAACCATCAAATGAAGTCAGAGGCAAGACCTTTCTATTGACAGGCAAGTTAAGTGCTATCTTGGAGCTTCTAGTTGTTTCCTGATGGATTCTCTTAGAATAGGTCTGGAAGAGTTTTGGGACATATCTGAAACATGAGGTTGAGTTTTCCTGATGAGAAGGCCAGGGTTAGAAGGTCCGCCAGCTGTCAGATGGACCCAGCACTGCCAGAAGCTATTTGTAAACTGCCTCCACTAGTCTGGTGATTCAAGTGGGAAGTATCCAAGGAACATTCTTCTGGAACATTGTGTCTACAAGAAACTAAAAATTAATCATAAATTATTTGATGGGTGAGGTCGTCATCTTCTGAAACATAAAGCATTGTTCCAAGACAGAATACTTTTGCACCTGACAAGTAGGAAGACTTGAAAAGGCCACCTTAAGTCAGGTTCAGGCTATGTGTTTCACCAATGAACCTTAGATGAGAATGTAGTGGGATGATTACCTGGAAATTTCATAGATTATGAATAATTTGTGAGTTAAATCCAGTGTGTTTGCTGAAAATTAGAAATTGAGGTGTGTGCTGGGCTGCTAGATGTTACACTGTCACTGCTGTTTCTAGATGGAGGGACAGAAAAGTCTTTGAGAAACCTGTAGGACCGTATAGATTCCACTTACAATCTATTTGAAAAAGTGTGTTCCCTGACTATCATCAAAATGCTATTAGGTTTTAATGTTAAAGACATCACCAACAATCATGTCAGCTCCTGCATATAAGTATGTTACTATCCTGCAAAGGTACACAAAATCATTTAAATATATTCTTAAGAACAACACATATATAATATTAACCTGAATATTTGCAGAGGGCGTCCAAGAGGGATGAGTTTGTTTTATTTATTCAATCAGTTGTTCATTCATTCACTCTATTTTTAAAGTTAGTTTGCTACCTGATCTTGAAAAAGGTAACATCCAAATGAGTTAGCAGAGAAAACAAGTTGGTTAAAAAAGATAAGCCCAAAGATGCCTTAAAATGAGAAATCGCCACAGCCTTACTTTCATGAGAATAACAACATTTTGTAATAGGTACAGCTGAAGAGACTAGAAAGACTGCTAGATATGTTAACGCCTCCACAAGTGAATAAACCTTTATTTGCAGTTGTCTACAAGAACTACCCAAAAACTTGAGCAGAATGAGGAAGTTATGGCTTTTAGGAGTGAAGGTACAATCTCAGGATAACACTTTCTGCCACTTAGGAAAAATATGGAGAAAGCAAAGTTTTTCTATCTGGTGTTAAAACAGACTGCATATCCAGAGACCAATCTATTATTTTTCTCTGAGCTACCAGTCCCCTCTTCAATATTATACATAGTGTTTTCTTTTAGTCATAGCACCTGTTACAAATTTAAACAGGATGAGATAGCAGAAACAATTCCTTTAAGAAATTGTGCATAATCAAAGTTGTGTATGTGTGTGTGAACATATTTGCAAGAAAAGGAATGTGCCAATGATTTTCTTTCTCAGCTTAAATAAATTTGCCAAGAAACTCAGAAATCAGAGTACTATTTTAAATATTATTAACAGGGCCATTAATTCTTCAACATCACAATTACAGATTTTAAAGTTATTTTCAAAGGATACTGAAATCCAGGTGTCTGGGGTTTGTTGTTCAGTTGCCAAGTCGTATGTGACCCCATTGACTGTAACACACCAGCTTCCTCTGTCCTCCACTATCTCCCAAGTTTGCTCAAATTCATGTCCATGTTGCTATCTAACCGTCTCATCCTCTGCTTCACCCTTCTCTCACCTTCAATCTTTTTCAGCATCAGGGTCTTTTCCTTTGAGTTAGCTTTTCCCATCATGTGGCCAAAGTATTGGAACTTCAGCTTCAGCATCAGCCCTTCCAATGAATATTCAGGATTGATTTCCTCTAGGATTGACTGATTTGATCTTAAAGTCCAAGGGACTCTGAAGAGTCTTCTCCAACACCATAATTAGAAAGCATCATTTCTTCGGCACTGAGCCTTCTTGATGGTCCAATTCTCACATCCATCCGTGACTACTGGAAAAACCATAGCTTTGACCATACAGACCTTTGTCAGCAAGTGATGTCTCTGCTTTTTAATACACTGTCTGTTTGTCATGGCTTTCCTTCCAAATAGCAAATTCTTTTAATGTCATGGCTGCAGTCACTGTCCACAGTGATTTTGGAGCTCAAGAAAAAATCAGTCACTGCTTCCACTTTTTCCCCTTCTGTTAGCCATAAAGTAATGTGACCAGTAGCCATGATCTTAAGTTTTTTGAATGTTGAATTTCAAGCCAACTTTTTCTCTCTCTTCTTTCACCTCATCAAGAAGGTCTTTAGTTCTTCTTGACTTTCCGTCATTAGAGTGGTTTCATCTGCATATCTGAAGTTATTGATCGTTCTCCTGGCAATCTTAATTCCAGCCTGTGATTCGTCTAGCCCAACATTTTGCATCATGGGACTCTGCATATAAGTTAAATAAGCAGGATTACAATATACAGCCTTGTCTTACTCCTTTCCCAATTTTGAACCAGTCCATTGTTCCATGTAAGTTTCTAACTTACTTCTTGACCTGCATACAGGTTTCTCAGGAGACAGGTAAGGTGGTCTGGTACTCCCATCTCTTAAGAATTTTCCACTGTTTATTGTGATCCACACAGTCAAAGTCTTTAGCATAGTCAACAAAACATGTTTTTCTGGAATTCCCTTGCTGTCTCCATGATCCACAGATGTTGTCCATTGTATCTCTGGTTCCTTTGCTTTTTCTAAACCCAGCTTATATATCTGGAAGTTCTTGGTTCATGTACTGCTGACGCCTCGCTTGAAGGATTTGAGCATAGCCTTGCTAATATGTGAAATGAGTGCTATTGTACAGTAGTTTGAACATTTCTTTGGCATTACCCTTCTTTGGGATTGGAATGAAGACTGACCTTTTCCAGTCCTGTGATACTGCTGAGTTTTCTAATTTTGCTGACATTGAGTACAGCACTTTAACAGCAACATCTTTTTAGGATTTAAAATAACTCAGCTGAAATTCTATCACCTCCACTAGCTTTGTTCATATAATGCCTCCTAAGGCCCACATCACTTCACATTTAAGGATGTCTGGCTCTAGGTGAGTGACCATACCATCATGGTTATCCAGGTCATTAAGATATTTTGTGTATCATTTTTCTGTATATTCTTGCCACCTCTTAATCTCTTCTGCTTCTCTTAGATCCTTACCATTTCTGTCCTTTATTGTGCCCATTCTTGCATGAAGCATTCCCTTGATACCTCGTTTTCTTGAAAGATCTCTAGTCTTTCCCATTCTATTGTCTAATGGTGCTTTTTTTCAAAAAGTAGTATTTGCAAAGGTAGTTTTATAATATAGAATAGAATTCTACCTACTTTTCTGCAGCAATAAGGAACAGAATATATTTTCCCATTTTAATCTGGTTAAGATATCTTTTATTAAATCAGCAATTAGCAGTGTCTAAATACCAGAATTCCATTAGGTGGTAACATCCAGAGAGAAGATTGGGTACAAACTTAAAATCCAGAAGAGGGCAGAAAGATAATGAATGTTAATAAATGGAATATGGAAAATGTAATGTCTTGCTTGTACATGTAATTAAGAATATAAGTCAAGTTTATTGCAGATTAAGATATGTTTGTTGAAGCAGTCTAAATAGTCACCTGGAGTAGATTTTGGTAAAATGATTATACATTTAAATCACTTGTTTTTTAAATTGTATGGATATTTTGTCTTTATTGACCTTAGTTTGTAGTTTCAGATAGTTTTCCCTGGCCTGGGAAAGCTTTTCTATTGTTTTTCTCCAACCTCTTAACCCCATCCTTCAAATTATTTTTACAGTTCTTAAGAATCTGCAAACTTGCTCTTTCATATATTTTCTGAAAATGTGAAAAGTGTTAAAAGTTTATGTTTTCAGTGCCTTAGGAAATATATAGGAATACATTTTAAAAACTGTGTGCCCAAGTCAGCATTTTCTAAAGTGCCATGATCAGTTTATAGGTGTTAGGTGAAAAAGGATGCAGTTACCTAATTTTGTGAAATGCCAAGTTAAGTCAAACTTTTTTCTGTAAGACTTCATAGGGCCTTCAGCATCCTCCTGTTACCCTCTATGTACATTCTGTTTTCCAAATGTACCTGGCCTTCTGATAGGATGGTTGTTCCTTGGGAAACATGGGGAAATGCTGGTTTGCTGCTGCTGCTGCTAAGTTGCTTTAGTCGTGTCCGACTCTGTGCGACCCATGGACTGCAGCCTACCAGGCTTCTCCATCCATGGGATTCTCCAGGCAAGAACACTGGAGTGGGTTGCCATTTCCTATGTTGTTAAAAACTGAATACATATGTCTTAAACAAAAGTGCCCAGTCCTTCACTAGAATGTGCGCTCTTTCAGGGCAAGGACCCCTATTTAGTCATTGTAATCCAGTATTACATATAACAAATATAATGCTCAGTATATATTATTAATAAAGTAATATACATTTAATAACTTAAAATTTTGTTTTTGCAAGCCTAATTAAGCTTCTAATTTGCTAAAGTTATTTATCATAAAATAACTTGTATTTTGTTGTATGTTATTTTTTCTTCTCCATACTCAGAAGAATTGGAATATTTTTAAATGGTTTATTTTGCAGTTTTATATTTAGAATGGTGTCAGCTATTTTTTGTCTCCTTTGAAGAGGTATATACCTAACCACCTAATAAATCTGTTCACAAACCATAAGGCACTTCAAAACTTCTAGGTAGAGATATACGAGAACTCCCCAGTGCCTTCATTTTATTTTACCTTAACATTCCTCTGGGAATCTAAAACTTTTTTGTATCCTCCTTCTTCAGTCTTCACTCCTACCTCCCAAGAAGACAATTTGTCTATGTTCCCATTTTCTTTTGGAGTCCATATAGTTTTCCAGAATTCATGGAATCCCCTGAACCATTTACCACTGCCTCCTATTATAAATCTACTAGTCTTTTCCCGTAGATCGCCTGCTTCATCTGCCAGAGGTTCCTTGGAGTTCTTAAGGATTTCCTGGATGTACTAAAATGTATTGATTACACATATAGCAAAATGAAGGGACTTCATTACTGTACAAGTAATAATAGATCTTCAGACCTCTGAAGGAAGGACATTTTGAAGGGTCTCAGTTACAAAGAATGATGCATATTTACAGGAATCTAGTGAACTTTGCCACCTTTCTTATTAGGAGAAAGAGAAACTTAGAAGTTCCTTGGAGATTTGATGGGCTTTTAAGGTCCTCAAAGAGTTTTTTAGATTTCAGTTGGATGTATAATTGATATTAAAGACCATAGTCATAATCAGGAGCAAATAGGTAAAGAAAAGAAAATATGAACAAATTCTCTGAGTTTAAAAAAAAAAAAACAGGAAAGAATACTTAGTAAATCAGTTTTAAAATAGACACATGCAAAAAATACACATTTTCTTTATTTGATTATAACACGTTTTAGAGGATCCTTAAAAAATAGTGTGAAATTCACATTTTGACAGTTTAGGCATCTTTTTCTGAAATTTGTTAAGAATTTCCGGTGTTAGAGACTGATACAGAAAAGTATTCCTACTGAAAATTATAAGATTTTTTTTTTTGCCTTGAAATCCCTTTAAACTAGGAAGTATTCATAGAGCAGCATAAATGAATGTCTTGTCTTGTAAATAACAGGAGAGTTCTTAACGTCCTTTAGAAGCAGGTATTGTGTTGCTGTTTTATCTCCATTCAAACTACAATTGGTAGAAGCCTATTATCCAGATAAGGAGATGTACTAAGACAGGAAGCTGTTTGAGTACAGGGCCCTTCTTAAAATTTTAATGAGTGATGGGAGCAAAGAGCAGACAAATAATTCTACTACAATATGATCAAGGAGTTTGATGGAGGTGTTGGCTGTACCTGGAGAAGTCTGGAAACTTTATGGAATAGAAATATCTTGAGTGTGTTTTAAAATAAGAATGTTCATAGTTGGTGATAGTGAAGGCTAAGGCATGCAAGCATGTGGCATGTTTTGGGGATGGTAACTAGCCCACCATGAATGAGCCCATTTTGCAAGGGTGAGGATGAAAAAGAAGGCCAGAAAGCTATATTGAAGCCAGTCTGGGAGAGGCATCTATGATGTTAAAGACTTTGGACTTTTTCCCTAAAAGCTGTTATTCTCAGCCATTTATGTTTCTTCTGTCACATAAGTGATAGATGCACATGCAAGGATATATACAAATCCCAGACTCTGGCTTTTTCTGCTTCATTTCCATCCCATTCAAGCTTATGAGAACACAGGAAATTATTATAATTACAGACAGATACAGATTTGACTTTTTAAACATATGTTTGACTTTTTAAATTATTACTGTGCACAATTGGTGAAAACAATTGTCTTGACATAGGTTGGGAACAGGAGGAATGTAGATACAGTACTATCACAACATAATAGGAAACTGGAGGTGAGGCTTCAGTAATAGGATGAGAAGAGAGAGGATGGGTTCAAGAAGTAGTGCAAAACTAAATTGTGAGGACTACACTAATTTCCATGACTGATGCACACTCTGTGGATCAATTCTAGTAATACTGCTTCCATACTCCCGTTGCACTTGGACACCTGCTCTCTGTCACTCACACGCATGTGTACACACACACACACACACACACACACACACACACCCTTATCTACTGTGCCACACTTGCCTCCACACTGCTATGATCAGTACTTCACCCCATTCTCCCTTAAAACAGTCCGCTTTCCTGTAGCTGTTTTAAATGGGGTCATGTCTCTTTGAAATGGCTGTTTAAAAACATACTTTTTTTTTTTTTTAATGAACAAGTATTCAACAAATACCCTGGCCCTCATATTCCTTATCCTTGATCAACTCACCTTCCTCTCCATCTCTGAATTTAAAAAATGAAGTGAGGATGAGTATTTGTTGCACACATCCTTGGAATACTTGGCTAAAACAAAAAGCACAATATTTTGACCACAATGTCTACTGAATCAAAATGAATACTTTAGAATGTCATGTACTTCATTTACATTCTCTTTTCCAAACACATTGATACTGATTTTTTTCTTTCTTATTCCGAAGCCCATTTTTTCATCTGGATTCTCCTAATATCCCCTTTATAGACTTATTGCAGCTCTCTGTTATCTTTCAAGAATGCAACACATGAAATTGCCTGTTGTATTCTTTGTGCAGATATACTGTGCTTTGGTACAAGAATAGAATAAAGCTTTCTAGTTTTTTATTCTGAATGCTAAACAATTCACCTGGTATTTAGATTTTCATATCACATTGATCTAGTGGTTTCAAGCAACGATTTATAATAGTTCACAGTTCATCATGAAATGCAGAGCCCAGAGATCAGCTAATCTTTAATCCTACCTGCACATTTTATACCAGTACTCTTGCCTGGAAAATCCCATGGACGGAGGAGCCTGGTAGGCTGCAGTCCACGGGGTCGCTAAGAGTCAGACACAACTGAGCGACTTCACTTTCACTTTTCACGTTCATGCATTGGAGAAGGAAATGGCAATGCACTCCAGTGTTCTTGCCTGGAGAATCCCAAGGATGGCGGAGCCTGGTGGACTGCCATCTATGGAGTCACACAGAGTCGGACACGACTAAAGCGACTTAGCAGCAGCAGCAGCAGCACATTTTATAAATGTAAAAACAGATCAAAAGCAGTTAAATATTTTTCCTGATATCACAATAAGTGAGACTTGGAAAGTCTTTTGATTCTATGCTACTGTCTTATGTTATCTTTTCCTCATTAATTTTGAATTGCACAATATGGATGTATTCCTCTTTTAAAGAGTTAAAACATCATAGTTTAAAGCCCTCTCTGCCCTTGGAATCACAGCCTACCCCTGTCAGTAACCACTGTTGTCACTTTGATATATTAATGTATGTTCTATTAGCACTATTCTCTGCATTGTTTTTGTAACCTGTACACACACACACTCATCCGCATGTGTTACATAAATGGTATGTTTCTTTAGTCACTAGTGAATGTTTCAGTGTATCCAGTCTTTGTGTTAGCATAGTTAGACTACCTTTCACAAATGCGTACCTCACACTGTGCACAAAGAAGCAAGTCACTAACCTGTCTTCTCCGATAGCTTCATCGGGATCCCTGTCCATTTATCCATCTAATGAAGATTAACTGTCCATTACCTACTGCCATCAAGAAGTTTACATTACACTTATGAAAGTAAAAATGTACAAAGATAACTGATATCAAATACCAAGTGCAGTTGATCATGCATAAGGTGTCATTCTGTTTTCTGTCTCACTATCTGGAAAGCCTGAATAGCATAGGAAAATAATTTGAAATGCATTACAGAAGCTCTTTGATGTCATTTGTTAAATTCAGTGTTTGTTTAGCTTAAAAATATTTTGACAAGACTCTATTTCAATTGACCATAACTGAAGTATTAAAGCATTATAACTGAGATCCCAGTCATTTATGAATTTATGTAAGCTTAAGGCTTACCTTGAAGTTAAAATGTCAGTCTCAACAGCTATTTTCTTAAAATGAACTTCAAAGCCAGGTAAAATGTAGGTATTGCAGAAACTAACTGCAACTGACCATCACCAACAATTTAAAAATAAATGAAAGCATGTATTTGTTGGAGAGTTCGGTCAAACACATGCAGTGGTGAGAAGTATTAAACGCTTTTGGACATTTATTGATTTACTACCTCTAACTACTATGTCCTGATTTAGTCGCGGTGTCTCAGTATCTGAGCAGAGGAAATCCTGGATCATGTGACTTCTTCTAAAATAGAATCTAGATCCAACCATGTACACAAAATGCCTATCAAGCCAGGCATGTCCGTGTGAGAGATTTCATTCAGTCATTCACAGATGATTGAATCAGCTCTATAAAGTAAAAATTTTACTTGAGACTAATATTCCTTGAGACCCAGAACTATAAAATAATTATTTTTCCAGCATGGTCATTTATTACAGTTTTAAAAAATGTTATAAAAGATTTTGCTCCTTGAACAAGTGAACAAATTTATATTTCTTTCAGTATGATCAAACCCTAGAGCTTAAGTGCTTGGCTTCCCTGGTGGCTCAGAAGGTAAAGCGTCTGCCTGCAATGCAGGAGACCCAGGTTCGATCCCAGGGTCGGGAAGATCCCCTGGAGAAGGCAGTGGCAATCCACTCCAGCACCCTTGCCTGGAAAATCCCATGGACGGAGGAGCCTGATAGGCTACAGTCCATGGGATTGCAAAGAGTCAGACACGACTGACAGACTTCACTTTCATAATAATTCTAGCAATGAAAAGTGAAAGTGTTAGTCGCTCAAGCATGTCCAACTCTTTGCGACCCCATGGACTGTAGCCTGCCAGGCTCTTCTATCCATGGGATTCTCCAGCCAAGAATACTGTAGTGGGTAATCATTCCCTTCTCCAGGGGATCTTCCCAACCCAGGAATAGAACCCAGCTCTCCTGCATCGCAGGATAACACAGAGCTGGAAAACTGTCTGAGCCACTAATGTTTAAACAAACAAGAATAGTCGAAAACTAAAATAGGAGTACCAGATCCCACTAGCTATGGCACTACTTTACTTTGAAATACTGAGTGAACACTTTGATACTTCTAACCTCATTTCTCTTTTAGAAAAGGAAAAGATCTTTTACTGAATATGATTGTTAGTTTAAAACTTCAGGAGCAGGACTTCCCCAGAAGCCCAATGTTTAAGACTCTGCTTCTACTTAAGGGGACAGGAGTTAATCCTGGTCCAGGGAGTAAGATCCCTGGTGATATCTGAAATTGCCCCTCCCCCCAGCTCCTGTGTACAGAGGATAGGGAGAGGTCAAAGAAAGAGGCAGCCCACTCCAGAATGGTTTAATAAGCAAGAGAACTTACTCATAAGGCTTGTCTTGGGCAGCCACAGGACAAGCAGATCTCTGCACCTGCCCACCAGTATCTTAAAAGTTTATATAGAGGCCTTAGCTGGGTTCAGTCACGTACTCAGTCCTGATAGTCCCATCATCACATTAGTGTCTCATGGTTGGATCCTTGGGGCAGTTTCTGGGAAGGGGAAGGCAAGGAGAATGTACTTTCCAAGGATGAGGAGGAAGTGAGGAGCCGCCAGTTGCCTGGGTCCAGTTCATGGGCCGATCTGTGGTCATGTCTTCTTGATGACCTTCTCCAGCTATGATATTTAGATTGATTGCTTGAGAACATTAGGTATAATAAGGTACTGTGTAAGTTTGAAGTGATAACTGCTAAAAATATAACTTGGAGATTTTTTAGGTGGCAAAATATACATAATGTGGTCATAAAGGACATTCAACCTAATAGGACTTTAAAAAACATATTCTTTTCCTACAAGTGATAAGCCTTTATTTCAAAACTGTACTTTTAAAAGCAAATATTGGTCTTTCTAGTTCTTTGAGAGGAATAAAAACACCGGTGTTTGTGTTTGATTCTCCAGTATTGACTCCACAACGGCAGACAGATCATCTCTAGAGCCTTTGTGTTCCTGTGTTAGAAAGCAAAGAACACAGTTCAAAAAACAGTGTGAATCTTGAGGTCTTATACTTGAAGAAGAAAATAAACATTGGTAACCCAATTTGAATGTTAACTGTAAACTTCAGGTATAATCCTTTTCTTCATATTTTGCTGTTTTATTACTTAATCCTGACTGTAATTGTAAAATTACTTATAAGTGGTGTTTACATTATTATATATGTTAGGGAAAGTTTTATGAAAGGAAAAGAACATATGGATGTTTTAAACCAGGAGATGGAGACTGCTTGGTAAACATGGGAAGAGATTATTTTGGTTTATTAAAGGAAAGGAGAAACAACACTAATGAAGAAGAGCTTGCAAGAGACTTGAGAGAGCTAAAGGTAGAAAAGAACATTAGAAGAGTGATAAAATTGACACAGGCTTCTTAGAACATAGATTTGTTGAGCATTTTTAAAAAGAATAAATAACTAATTTTATATCTGAGGAAATTTTAGTCAATAGCTTCTTATTTGTGCAGAGGAGAGGAAAGCCATGAGGAAGTGGTAGCAGCTGGTAACAACTCACATGGGGAATTTAGATAATAGTACGTTGAGAAAGGAACTGATCTTTAAAGTGTTAAGGAATTACTGTCAAGAATTGCCCCCAGGCAATTTGAGTAGTGCTTATGATCCAGGCCAACACTTAAAGATACAAGCACTTAACCTTATTTGAACACTATCTAAAAGATCTTATCATTTGTCTCCCACACTTACTCTTCATTATTATGTAAACTCCATGAGGTTAAGAATTTGTCTTACAGCTGCATTTTCAGTGCCCAGAATAGTGTTTAATAAATGAATTCTTGGACTTCCCCGGTGGCTCAGTATTAAAGAATCCACCAGCCAATGCCGGAGACCTGAGTTCCACCCCTGGGTCTGGAAGATTCCCCTGGAGAAGGAAATGGCCATTCGCTCCAGGATTCTTGCTTGGGAAATCCCATGGACAGAAGAGTCTGGTGGGCTTCAGTCCACGGGGTCGCAAAGAGTTGAACATGACTTAGTGATTGAACAAAACGAATTCTAGATATAAACATCAGAGTCCTAAAATACAGCCTCTCGATTTGATATTTAGGACTAATAAATGAAAATCAAATCATATTAAACTTAGCAGGGACCTCAGAGATCATGCAGTCCACGGTTTCTTTGCTATCCATAGATGGATCTTTGAGGAAGATTTTTGACTACTGTGAGTCTTACCCCAATGTTGGAAAAGACTGTTGTGATTTAGTACTTCTCCTCTCTTCCCTTCTCCATTTCTCTCATGTTTGGGGGCCAAAGAATATAATTTCACTAGTTTTTCAGTGCAACAACACTGATATGGTCCAACCGCCCTCCTAGAAGTTCCTTAAATGGCATATTGTTCCATTGGACCCTTCTAAGAAGGAGCACACTGTTAGTGTGTGCGTCAGTCTGTGTGTCTGTCTGTCTGTCTGTCTCTGTGTCTGTGTTTCATCCAACAAATAAACAGTCATGTGCTAGACTACAGATACAATGTGATAAAACATATGTTCCCTACCCTCACAGGGCCTCCAGTCTGGTAGAATTTTACCAACAAGTGACATATCTAAACTCTTTCCTTGTTCTCTGTATTCTCAAAGCTCTTTGGAAAGAAGCAGAATAATGGGAAAATTAAAAAAAAAAAAAAACAATGGGGTCTAACTTCCAAAGAATGGTGTTAAGACAAATATCCACTTTTTAGTTCACAAAGCCTTTCAATTCAATTTATTTAACAAACACCTAAGGAGTATCGCAAGAGTCGGACAGGACTCAGCGACTAAACCACCACCAAGGAGTATCTCTAGCCCTTGGCTGGAGTCTGAAGAATGAAAGCAAAGTAAGACATAACCCCCTGTTCACATGGGAAAAAAATGCAAATATATAAATATTCTTCAGTGTGATAAGTGCCACGGGTTAACTGTTTTATGAGTGATGAATTCCATTGGAGAATCCTATCTAAGATAAAGTAATTTTTAGACTAAATTAAAATCTGCCTCTTTTAATATCTATTAGTTGATCCCAGTTTTGTCCTCTGAGCTCTTCATGTATTTATTTGACTCATAAACATTTCTTGGGGAACTTGGCAGTGTTCCATAATGTGCCAAGTTCTCTTCATAGGCAAATAGGATATGATTCTTGCCCTCAAGGTTAGGACATAATTCTGCAACATTGAGGAAGTTGCTTAACCTTTCTAAGTTCAGTTTCCTCCTCTGGGAATTGAGGGTAGTGTTAGAACCTATTTCTTAGGATCATTGAGAGGATTGAATGAATAATGCATGTAATGCACTTAATACAGGGACTGGTACTTAGCTTTCAACAAATGTGAGCTATTATTTTTCCTATGTCTAAGGGGGGATCCCAGTAAGCAAATTAGCAGTTTCAGGGTTGATGTGAATGCCTTAATAGACATAGGGTGCTATGGGAATACCCCAGAAGAACACCTCACGTTAGCTAAAGAGGCTAGGGAAACATCCTGCAGGAGGGGACATCTGAACTCCAAGTTGCAGGACTAAATAGTGGGAATGGGAGGGACACAGGCAAAGAGGTGAGGGAAAGCGGTGAGAGAACATGGTGTATTTGGGTTACTTCAGTTGTTTGGACGGGCTAGAAGACTAATTCAAGAGAGAATTAGGATGTAATCCAATTAGATGTGGCTGTAGGAGAAGAGGTACAGGAGGTGTCAAAGATTAAATGACTGTCTTGAGTAACTGAGCAGAAAGTGATGACCTTGGATTATAGGCAGAATGGATGAGGGCAGGTAAGTACAACTGTAAACATGTTGAGTTTCATGAAGGCTGGGCACTTGATTCTTCAGATCAAGGGTCTAGAACTGCTCTAGTGCTGCAGATTTGGAATTTGATGACAGGTGTTTGTTGAAGCCACCGTATACATATATTGTATAGAGAATGGCCAACACTAAGGCGTGATCAAACAGCTCCTAATGTTGATTGAGAATGAATTTCCGGGCATGTTAGGGGAAAACTGAGAAACAGCATTATCCCAGAAACTAAGAGAGGAGAGAATTTTTTTAAAAAGTCAACAGTCACAAACGCTGAAAGGATAAGAGAAAATTGTTCTTTGGATTAAGCAACTAAGAAATCACTGGTCAAAGGCTTTCCTGGTGGTCCAGTAGTTAAGAATCTACCTACCAATGCAGGGAACTCAGGTTCAATCCCTGCTCTGGGAAGATTCCACATACCAAGAGACAACGAAGTGCATGTGCCACAACTGCTGAAGCCTGCACACCCTTGAGCCCATTCTCCACAAGAGAACCCACCACAACAAAAAGCCTGCACACAGCTACTAGAGAGTAGCCCTCCACTCGCCACAGCTAGAGAAAGCCCGAGCTCAGCAGCAAAGACCCGGGGCAGCCAGTCAATCAATAAAAATCTGAAGGAAAAAAGAAGTCACTGGGCAAGGCCAGAATCTAGAATGCCAGAGACTGTGGAGTGGATAGGAAAAAGGCAAGGAAGACGATGTCTGGAGGCTCCCTTTCCAGAAGCTGTAACAGTGGAAGAGAGATAATGTAAAAGATAGAGGATGAAAGGCAGGATCTGGTTTATTTAAAGATCACAAATACTCGACCTCCTTTTTATGTCCATGGGAAAGAACCTGGAGAAAAGGAGAGCTGAAGATACAGAATACAGCATAAATAATAGTAAAAGGGTTTTCTGAGATGGCAGAAGAGGTCACATGCTGTGGAGGAAAGTGTCTTAAACAAGGGAAAAAATACCTCTTCCACTCCAAGATGTACTTGTGGAAAGAGAAAGTGGACTTGAGTTGTCTGAGGAGATCTCTGAGGCCGTGTCATCTTTTGAGAGTTGATAAGGGGAGTGGGGACAAGACTGAGGTGCAGGAGCTCAAAAAGTTAAAAACAGGAGAAACCTAGAAAGTGTGCAAATGGCAATATTGCCATTTGGGCCCCTGTGCTTTTTCTGTCTCCCTTTAGTGGTGGAGGCACCCACAACGCGCTGCACTAGACGAGGTCTGACAGTGCAGTGTAAGGTGAGACGACTGTTTGCCTTCAACTGTCCAGTTTCTTTGTTTGGAATCTTAGACTTTTACTAATGTAGCCCATGATTGGATGAGCTATTTTTAACAGCTATTTCCTACTGAAAAACCAAGAAAAAGCATTTCACCCGAAGCCAGAGTCAGTAATGATTACTGTTCAAAAGAATAAACTACTTATAAAAATCAAGAATTAATTCAGAAATTGTTCAAGTTTAAAGGAAAACCCTTCTAAATATTGATGTTTTCAGCATAGTGACAGACACGAGGAAGAATTAGTTGAAAAAGTAGTTGGTTTGGTGAATGCTTAAAAATATCTATGTAATGTTGAATGCAGATGTCATAGACATCAAATAAGCATACTATACAGATACGCCATTATTCCCAACTGTCAGTCACTTAGTGTGAAACTACAGTAGATTAAACCATAGATAGGTTTTGTTTTCCAAAATATTTTAAAGTGCTTTATTCTCTAACCATTCCCTATTATCCTGCACCTGGCCACTTGACACTCTTATATTAACTCCTTCACTTCTGAACCCATTTGAGTTTGTTGCTCCAGCTCTACCGTGCTCTACAATTTATGAGTTATTGATAACTAGATCAGCTGAAAGTTATTTTAAAAAAATTGGGGTGGGGGCCGTATGCTTGGCATATAGGGTCTTAGTGGATTGAACCCACAACCCCTGCATTAGAAGTGCAGAGTCTTAACCAGTAGATGACTAGGGAAGTCCAAGATCAGCTGAAAGTTATAGCCATCATATTATGTTAACCTTAATAGAGCGGCTTTTACTGAATTGCTATCTTGTGTATAATCACCGGCTTGTATTGAGGGATACAATAATAAAATATGTTCATAAAACATGTAGTTGTGGTCACTCTAAGTGGGATGAGTGTACACTTTCGTTTTGAGGGGACAGTTTCAGTTTACACCTGTTGTCCTGCTACGTTGTCTGCTAGTTCCCCTTTCACACTCAAAAAATGCCACAGTTATATGGTCTCAATGTTCTTTTCATTATACAGTGCTCTTTTTATGAGGTTTTGTGAGAGACTTTTGATCCTGTTCATGGTGATCAGTCATATCAGTGCTTCTTCTGAGCAGCTGGGTTGTTTTTATTATTTACACATGGTGACTCATAACTACTCAAATAGCCCTTTTAAGGTTGACCTTAGGAAGTTTGGGGTCAGATTTGCCACCTGCCGCATCACAAACTCAATGGTGTGCATTTTTATTTTAATCTCATTCTTTTGTTTTTCCTTTCTGTTTTTGTCCTGTTCCTTTTTTTCCTCACCTATTTCTAACTTATATCTTGAATTTTATGCATCCTTGGCAGCTATCTTGAACTATTTTTGAGACGTGGCTGTGAAAAGAAGCACAAAACAAACAGATTGCTTCTAGAACTTATCTGATATGCTTCAATGACTGAAAACAGCTCTTTTTTTACCATGAGTGTTAAATGTTTTCCATTTTTTATCTATTTCTTTGATCCAGGATGTTTTGAATAGATGGGCAGATTCTGATGTAGTTTGATACACTGTTAAGAGATGAAGCTACTATACTTCCAAGTTGATCTCTGATCAGTCTGCCACTTAAAAAATATATAACTGATAACATTTTTCAAATGGGTCCATTGCAAAGCTTGAATAGGGAGGCAATCCAGCTTAATGAGAAAAAAACACCCCAAAATTTATCATCAGACAAGTCCTATTATTCTCCTTGTCTAAATCCTAGGTGTTTCACCTGTGGCTTAGAGATACTATAACCCAATTCCTAGAGTAACTGAGGCAACATATTCACAGCGCCTCTGCCAATAATTAAATGCATAGTGAATTTTACCTACTATTGTTGTTATTATCTTTATGATTTACAAATCACTAATGGTTTTGCACTTAGTAAGAATGCTGGATGTTTTTCTTTTTTAGCAAAAAGAGAAAGAAAAAAAAGTGTTTGAAGGACTTCCCTGGTAATAAAGTGGTTAAGGCTCCTTGCTCCCAATGCAGAGGGCAGAAGGCTGATCCCTAGTCAGAGAACTAAGATCCCATATGTCACACAGTGGGGCAAAAAAAAAGAGAGGGGGAGTTGAAAGTTAAACTATTTATGACTTATCTGCTGACACTGTAGCACGCTAGATATTTTTGAAAAGACTCCCATAGCTGAATACCTAGACACTGGATAAAGTACAATACACAAATATACTTTCAAATGCATGGTGGAGGACATCCCTGATGGTCCAGTGGTTAAGATGTGCCTGCCAGTGCAGGGGACATGGATTTGATCCCTGATCCAGGAAGATTCCATATCACAGGGCAACTGAACCCTCGAGCTGCAACTACTGAAGCCCGCACACCCAAGAGCCTGTGGTCTGCAACAAGAGAAGCCCCTGCAAAGAGAAGCCCTGCACACCACAAGTGGAGAGGAGCCCCCACTTGCTGCAACGAGAGAAAAAGCCCTCGTGCAGCACTCAAGACCCAGTGCAGTCGAGAGGGAAAAAAAGCATTGTGGAGCTTTCAAGAAAGTAAGGAAAACCCTCAAGATTTCTACCTATCCCCAACAAAAATAAAGCAGCAACCTGAAAACAAGAAGTATTGAAATGAGAAATTGTGGCTACTTTAGGGGCATGTGCCAAGATAGGAACCTAGAGTCTTGGATATTTAACATTAGTGAAAAGTGAAAGTGAAAGTTGCTCAGTTGTGTCCAACTCTTTGTGACCCCACGGACTTACACAGTCCATGGAATTTTCCAGGCCAGAATACTGGAGTGGGTAGCCATTCCCCTCTCCAGGGGATCATCCCAACACAGGACTCAAACCAGGGTCTCCTGGATTGCAGGCAGATTCTTAACCAACTGAGCTATCAGGGAAGAAAGAAGCATATGAAGGCTCTCAATTTCAAAAATGTATCTTTTAAAAGACTGGGAAGATACCAACACATTAAAAGTGAGATGAGCTACCAGGGTCTTCCCGACCCAGGGGTTGAACCTGTGTCTCCTGCGGTTCCTCTGTTGCAGGCAGATTCTTTACCACTGAGCCACTGGGGAAGCCCTTAAAAAGCAATAAGAAGGTTAAATAGTGGATTAGGCACAGTAGAAGAGAGAATTAATGAATTTTAAGATGAACCAAAGATATTACCCTGAATGAATCATAATTCTAAGCAGATGAAAAACATGAAAGAAAAGTAAAGGGACATGAAGGATGGAATGAGAAAGAGAATAGAGAAAACGGGGAAATGAAATACATTAAGTTTTCCAGAAATGAGGAAAACATCTTTTCTCAGGTTCAGGGGGAGCCCAGTGACTTCCAAAGGGGATAAATATAATTAGAAATTCAGAGACTTCTCTGGTGGCCCAGTGATTAAGACTCCACACTTCCATTTCAGGGGTCATGGGTTTGACCCCTAGCTGGGAAACATATCCTGCATGCCACTTTGGCATGGCCCTCCAAAAAGAAGAAATCCACACTCAAATACATTGTAATGAAATTGAGAATCCCTTAGACTGCAAGGAGATCAAACTAGTCAATCCTAAAGGAAATCAGTCATGAATATTCATTGGAAGGACTGACGTTGAAGCTGAAACTTCAATACTTTGGCCACCTGATGTGAAGAACTGACTCACTGGAAAAAACTCAGATGCTGGGAAAGATTGAAGGCAGGAGGAGAAGGGGACAACAGAGGATAAGATGGTTGGATGGCATCACCAACTCAATGGACATGAGTTTGAGCAAGCTCTGGGAGTTGGTAATGGACAGGGAAGCCTGGCTGCTTCCAGTCCATGGGGTCTCAGAGTCAGACCCCACTGAGCGACTGAACCCACTGACTGACCCGCTCCAACAAATAGATACATTGGTAGCAAGCCAGAGAAAGGAAGATCACCTTCAAAAGGGCAACAAATAGATTAACAGCAGGCTTATTGACAGCAACTATAGAAATCAGAGGACAGTGAAATAATATCTTAAAAGTACTAATAGAAGATAACTTTCAACTTAGAACTGTGTAGCTGGCAAAATTCTCAAAAATGAAAGTTGGTATACATGTGCAATTATTTAAGCACTGTTTGTGAAAGTAGCCAAATAAGCCAATCAAACCCAGGGGACACAAATTATTTTGCTGTTTCTTCCTATAGGTTTTGTAAGTTTGACACTATAATTTAAAAGCCCTAAACATGAAATATATAAAAATCAGAGGACAGTAAAACAATATCTTCAAAGTACTAATAGAAGATAACTTTCAACTTAGAACTGTGTACCTGGCATGCCCAAAAATTTACATACTGAATCCTTGACACTACAATTGAAATATTCTAAGCATAGAATATACGAAAAATACAAGCACGTATATCTCTATCTATGTCCATTTTTATATGGCCAAGAAAAGAAAATATTAAAAATTAAGCTGTTCTTTTTAAATAGCTGAGAGTCCTTGTTTGGAGGAAGTAATACTGAGGTTGTAACAATACGAGGTAGAAGTTAGGAACTAATTTTAGCTTCTAAAAACCATGGTGAAATGGAAAAGAAAAGAAAACTTTTCTGTGCAGGATAAATATTCCTAGTAATAATTTTTCTATCGCACGTCTCTTTTTGGAACCTATGATGCTCTCTTTTTAAATATTTCTGCTTATATATTAGATCAATAAAAACATACAACATTAATTTTGTAGAACACTGTAAAATTTATAGGCCAGGTCTATAAGCAATCAGGAGTAATACACACCACAGTAACTCAGGAAAATTGTGTCAGTTTTGTCCTAGTAGATTTACAGGATAGTTAGATGCAAGATTTCGTCTGAAAAACATGATAGACACTTCATTTGAGATAAGCTATGGTTTTGGTATTAGCAAGGCTTTTAGCGGTTTATTCATCTATGAATCAGTTCAGTTCAGTTGCTCAGTCATGTCTGACACTTTGCGACCCCAAGGACTGCAGCATGCCAGGCTCCCTGTTCATCACCAATTCTTGGAGTTTACTCAAACTCATGTCGATCAGGCTGATGATGCCATCCGACCATCTCATCCTCTGTCGTCCCCTTCTCCCGCCTTCAATCTTTCCCAGCATCAGAATCTTTTCCAATGAGTCAGTTCTTCGCATCAGGTGTCCAAAGTATTGGAGTTTCAGCTCCAGCATCAGCCATTCCAATGATTACTCAGGACTGATTTCCTTCAGGATGGACTGGTTGGATCGCCTTGCAGTCCAAGGGACTCTCAAGAGTCTTCTCCAACACCACAGTTCAAAAGCATCAATTCTTCAGTGCTCAGCTTTCTTTATAGGTCAACTCTCACATCCATACATGACTACTGGAAAAACCATAGCTTTGACTAGACAGACCTTTGTTGGCAATGTACTGTCTCTGCTTTTTAATATGCTGCCTAGGTTGACCATAGCTTTTCTTCCAAGGAGCAGGCGTCTTTTAATTTCATGGTTGCAGTCACCATCTGCAGTGATTTTGGAGCCCCAAAAATAAAGTCTGCCACTGTTTCCCCATCTATTTCCCATGACCTGATGGGATCAGATGCCATGATCTTCGTTTTCTGAATGTTGAGCTGTAAGCCAAGTTTTTCACTCTCCTCTTTCACTTTCATCATGAGGCTCTAGTTTTTCTTTGCTTTCTGCCATAAGGGTGGTGTCATCTGCATATCTGAGGTTATTGATATTTCTCCCAGCAATCTTGATTCCAGCTTGTGCTTCCTCCAGCCCAGTGTTTCTCATGATGTACTCTGCATATAAGTTAAATAAGCGGGATGACAGTATACAGCCCACCAGGCTCCTCCGTCCATGGGATTCTCCAGGCAAGAATACTGGAGTGGGTTGCCATTTCCTTCTCCAGGGGATCTTCCCGACCCAGGGATCAAACGCAGGTCTCCTGCATTGCAGGCAGCAGCTTTAACCTCTGAGCCACCAGGGAAACCCATACAGCCTTTACGTACTCCTTTTCCTATTTGGAACCCGTGTGTTGTTCCATGTCCAGTTCTAACCATTGCTTCCTGACCTGTATACAGATTTCTCAAGAGGCAGGTCAGACGGTCTGGTATTCCCATCTCTTTCAGAATTTTCCACAGTTTATTGTGATCCCCACAGTCAAAGGTTTTGCAATAGTCAATAAAGCAGAAATAGTTGTTTTTCTGGAACTCTCTTGCTTTTTCAATGATCCAGTGGATGTTGACAATTGATCTCTGGTTCCTCTGCCTTTTCTAAAACCAGCTTGAACATCTGGAAGTTCACGGTTCATGTGTTGTTGAAGCCTGGCTTGGAGAATTTTGAGCATTACTTTACTAGCGTAAATCTTTAATCCAGTTTTCTGTTTTTGAGCTTGTGTTCCCTCCCTATTGTTTGACCTGAGGCCAAATTATGGTGGAGGTAATGAAGATAATGGCGACCTCCTTCAAAAGGTCACATGCATGCATTGCTGCAGTCAGTGCCCCTGACCCTGCAGCAAGCCACCATCAACCCATGCCTCTGCTGGAGACTTCTGGAAACTCACAGGCAAGTCTGGGGCAGTCTCTTGTCACTGCTTCTTTCTGCTGGGTCCTGGTACACAGAAGGTTCTGTGTGCCCTCCAAGAGTCTGTTTCCCCAGTCCTGTGTAAGTTCTGGCATCTCTATGGTGGGATTAATGGTGACCTCCTCCAAGAGGGCTTATGCCATACCCAGGTCTGCTGCACCCAGAGCCCCTGCCCGTGCAGCAGGCCACTGCTAACCTGTACCTTCGCAGGAGACACTGAAACACAGCTCTGGCTCAGTCTCTGTGGGGTATCTGGGTCCTGGTGCGCACAAGGTTTGTTTGAGCCACCTGAGCATCTCTGGCGGGTAAGGGGTTTAATTCTAAACGCGATTTCGCCCCTCCTACCATCTTGCTGGGGCTTCTCCTTTGCTCGTGGATGTGGGATATCTTTTTTGTTGGGATCCAACATTCTCCAGTTGACTGTTGTTCAGCAGCGAGTTGTAGTTTTGGAATTCTTGCAGAATATGAGCGCACGTCTCTCTATTCTACTGTCTTATACCACAAATCTTAAAGAGATGGGAATACCAGACCATCTGATCTGTCTCTTGAGAAACCTATATGCAGGTCAGGAAGCAACAGTTAGAACTGGACATGGAACAACAGACTGGTTCCAAATAGGAAAAGGAGTACGTCAAAGCTGTATATCAGATTCCTTCACTTGGGCTGCTATCCCATCCCTGGAGCTTGAGCAGGCTTGGGTCCCACTGCTGGACTGGAGTGTGGTCAAGACAGCATGGCACGGTGCCCTTCACTGAACACTTTTTAAACGTCTACTGTCTGCTGTGTTCTGGCTGGGACCATAGTCCCGAGACATCTATGAATATGGTTAGATAATTCTTTGTAGTAGTAGAAACTATCTTGCTTACTCAGCTGGAACTTAAAGTAGGCACTTTCTAGAGTTTTCTTCTGGATACCTTTTTTCAAGGGATTGTAAAATGTGAGGAAGAATCAAAAAAATGTGCTTCTGGTCTTTACTATTAATGTTATGTGCACATCTTAGTGGCTGGGAGGAAATACACAAAGAGAACTTTATATCTCTTAGGTAACATTACTCTTTAATTTGGATGTGATGCTTGGAGATATTTTAATGGTGACAGGGTGCCTGCACAGGGTCCAATATATCATTGGACCGAGGTTTTTCCTAACGTTATCAATGAAGATTCTAGGTTAAACTTTTAATTCTCTAGTAGCAACAGTAAGAGGCCCAGGAATTTAACAAGCAGAACATTGCAAAACAGGAAACAAAAACAAAACATAGGTGTAGAGCAGCAATGTTCAAGAAATGAAGTGGATACTCTTTCAAATTCCAGAGCCTGGCCCCTTTGTGGCTATTATTTGGGGTCCTTGGCAAGATGCTCGCAAAAGGCAACTCCTTTGAGCCCTCTGAATTCAGGATCTGTGGTATCAAATATTATGTTCACACTGAACAGTATTGAGGGAGGTGGGGCATGGGGAATTGGATGAAGGTGGTCAAAAGGTACAAACTTCCCGTTATAAAAAGTACTGAGTAGTGCATAATATGATAACTGTACTTAACTGATGTGTGGTATGTTATGTTATGTATGAGGTATGGTATATTTGAAAGTTGCTAAGAGAGTAAATCCTGTAGGTTCTCATCACAAGGGAAAAAAACCACTTTTTTGTTGTGGGGGGGAACTATATGAGGTGATGGATGTTGACTAAACTCTTGTGTCAGTCATTTCACACTAATATATGTCAAGTCATTGTACTCTGTATCTTAAAGTCACACAGTGCTGTATGTCAATTATATTTCAATAAAACTGGAGGGAAAGAGAAGATGTGACATATACGTGTGTATACACACACACACACACACATACCACACAATGGAATATTATTCAGCTTTAAAAAATAAAAGGGAAATCCTGCCGTTTGCTATAACATGGATCAATCTAGAGGACCTTATGCTAATTGAAGTAAGCCAGACACAAAGATACAAATACTGCATGACCTGCCATAGGTGTGAAATCTAAAACAGTCAAACTCATAGAAGCAGAGAGTAGAAGGGTAATTACCTGGGACCATAAACTGGGAGGGGAAAATAGGGAAATGTTAGTCAAGGGTTTTAAAATGTTAGTTATACAAGATGAACAAATTTTGGAGATATAATGAAGTGCAATGTGACAATATACTGTATACTTGAAATTTGCTAAATAGGTAGATCTTAAGTGTTCTTGCTACAAAATTAAAAAAAGAAATAACAATGTGAAATGATGTTACTGTCTTTGATTAATAAGTTTGATTGTGATGATTACTGCACAATGTTTATGTCAAGTTATACATCTAAATATATAGTGTTAGTTGTTCAATCAAGTCTGACTCTTTGTACCCCCACGGACCATAGCCTGCTAGGCTCTTCTGTCTGTTGGATTTCCCAGGCAAGAATACTAGAGTGGGTACTATCTCCTTCTCCAGGGGATCTTCCTGATCCAGGGATCGAACCTGGTCTCCTGCATTGCAGGCAGATTCTTTATCCTCTGAGACACCAAGGAAGTCCCATTTGTCAATTATATCTCAATGTAGTTGGAACATTTTTAAAAAAACATTTTGACAGTAAATAAAAACTAATATGGGCTTCCCTGGTAGCTCAGTGGTAATGAATCTGCCTGCCAATGCAGGAGACATATGTTTAATCTCGGGGTCGGGAAGATGCCCTGGAGAAGGAAATGGCAACCCACTCCGATATTCTTGCTTGGGAAATCCGATAGACAGAGGAGCCTGGTGGGCCACAGTCCATGGGGTCACAAAAGAGTGAGACATATCTTGGCGACTAAACAGCTCAGCAACAACATCCCATCTCATTTCATAAAAGATATTCTTAATTTGAAAAATAGACAGGCTAGTCTCTAAATTAAGGCCTGGCTAAGAAGGCAGAAAACACTATAACATCAAACACATTATTAAGGACAGAGGTGCTTGAGGTATATTTGTCATTAACCATTGCTTTGGACAATTCATCATTACTTTTATGACTCTGCTTTCCTCTCAAACCAAAATGACGATGTCCACAATTTCCTAATTAGCTAAGCATCAAAATTTAACATGTTAGTGTTTGAAAGTGCTCTTATTAAGCCCACACAAAACAGAACAAAGTGAAGAATTCTGCCTGTTTTTTAAAGAGAGAAACTAAAGCGAGTGGGGAAAGACTTGTACTCTATCAAATTTGGATTCTATCCTGAACTAAAGAGACTTTCCCCGAGGGATCAAGAGAATTTGAAACAAAAGAAGCCACACAATTGCAGAAAATTTGAAGTCGTATGCCCTGGAAATGGGAAAGTTAGTTTGTGATTTGAGGCTGAGGAAGAAAATCAAAGTAAAATCTCTGTCAAATGATGTCATCCATTCTGAAATAGATGGCATTTTTTCCTGCTATTTTGAAGCAAGTCATGGAGGAATTTTCAACTACTGCAGTTTCCTTTAGTATGCCACTGAACGAAACGAGTACTGACAGGTCCGAGGGCAGCGACTTCTGGTTTCCATCTATTATGTGCATACCATGTCATTCAAAAAACAAAAACACATCTATTTTAAGAACCTCTTTTGGACACTTTAAAAGCAATCAATATCTTTGAAATGGCAAAAACCTTTTTGTCAAGCAAAACTTTAACGGTACTTCTCAACCTTTTCCCATTATGTCGTTGGCACACACAGAAAATAGAATCTTTGTATGGTGAAATGGAACAGATGGCAGCTCAGAGGAGCCTGCCCCCATCCCGTTGTTCCATGGATGGAAGGGAAATGTGCCGGGACACCAGTAACCCATTCAGGTACGAAGGCTAGAATGCTTCACTCTAGAATATCCGTGAAATTTGGTGAAGAAAGAAGCTCCATGTATCAACAAGTCTCACTCATGGTACTTGTCATCAAAACCTGCTCTAAGTTCTGCCTATAGCTAGGAAAGCCAGTGAGCCCCTTAAAAGAACTTTGTCGAGAAGTGTGAGTATTTGACACTCTTCTCAACTACACAGAAAATTGGTATACTTTCCCTAAGAACAGACTTGAAGAGCTTCATTGCATTTCAAACAAACATTTTACTTTTGCTACTATTCAGGTGTGGGGATAGGGGGACAAAGCCCATTCACGTATTCTTTAGTAAATTACTGAAGTCAGACACGATTGAGCGACTGAACTGAACTGAACTGATGTGAACATTTTGGTGCATACTTCATGTGCACTTTCCTGGAGAGAACATCTATGATGGGTTTTTAAAAATGATTTTACTTATTTATGTATTTACTTTTGGCTGTGCTGGGTCTTCATTGCTGTGCTGGCTTTTCTCTAGTTGCACTGAGCAGGAGCTAGTCTCTAGTTGCAGTGTGTGGGCTTCTTGTTGCTGTGGCTCCTCTTGTTGTGGAGTATGGGTTCTAGGGTATGAGGGCTCAGTAGTTGTGGCTCCCAGGCTCTATCGCACACGTTCAATAGTTGTGGCACACAGGCTTATTTGCTGCTCGGCATATGGGATCTTCTAGATCAGGGATCCTGCATTGGCAGGTGGCTTTACCATTGACCCACCAGGGAAGCCTCTGGATCCTTTTATTTTTTTTTAATTAATTAATTAATTTATTTATTTATTTTACTTTACAATATTGTATTGGTTTTGCCATACATCAACATGCATCTGCCACGGGTGTACATGTGTTCCCCATCCTGTACCCCCCTCCCACGTCCCTCCCCGTACCATCCCTCTGGGTCATCCCCGTGCACCAGCCCCAAGCTTCCTGTATCCTGCATCGAACCTGGACTGGCTTTGATTTGATTCACATTAGAGTCTACCTCTACATACTCCACCTCAAAGTTTATGGATTACTAAGAGTAAGTAGTAGTAGTAGTGTTAGTCACTCAGCTGTCTGACTCTTTAAAACTCCATGGACTGTAGCCTCCCAGGGTCCTCTGTCCATGGAATTCTCCAGGCAAGAATACTGGAGGGAGTTGCCATTTCCTACTCCAGGGATCTTCCCTATCAAGGTATTGCAGACAAGATTCTTTACCATCTGAGCCCCCAGGGAAGCTGTATCAGAATACAATTGATGAGAGAGGAGTTGCCTAAAAACTGTACGAAGTTCTTTGCCTTTCCCTACACAGTGTAGTTGTAAGGAGAAGATGAAGTGTGCACAGTACTGGTTTTACTACTGACTTTGCTTTGCCTTACTTTTCTCTTCCTCTTCAAGTTTTGGTTGAAGGGCTTAGCAAGACATAAAATAATAAAGTTGAAAACTGTGACTGAAAGCTCTGTCACCACTGACTCTGTTTAGGACATGGGTATTTCTCTAACAAACTCTTTTTCTACATCAAAGTGATGTATTTATTGCTCCATCAAATCTGCCTTTTCTGTAAAACAAACATTGTAACTAAAGCTCATATTTATTGCACACTTACTATGTGCTGGGCACTGTATTGAGGACTTCAGAGTAATCTCATTTAACCATCACAACAGTCCTATGAAGGAGGTACGGAAATTATCCCTGCTATACAGATGAGAAAGTCAGACTAAGAGATGGTTAAGTATTTTATTCCCATCATGTGAAACTAGATGTCCATCCTGGCAGCCTGGACTCAAACCCAACACTGTTGATCAATTCAGGTTCTTTTATTTAAGGACGTGATAGTGGCAAGGAGCTATCTTCTTCCTCTTCTATGTTAACAAAGGCAGTGTCATATTTTTTCAGTTGGCTAGTAAGAACTTTGGGAAACAAACATCTTACTTTCCTAAAGCCTTTGTGTGTGTGTGTGTGTGTGTGTGCTTAACATGTAAGATTAATTCCTAGTTTGTGTAGCTGTTAATAAAATGTGAGTCAGAATTTAAGGCTGGTGTGTCCTACAATACCATTTTAATCCATGTTTTTTTCATCTTAATAGGATGCATTTCAGGTATATTTTGGGTTTTATCATAAATATCCTTCTTGACTTTAAAAGGTCAATGCCAAGTAGAGGTTTTCCAAAATTAGGATTTTTTTTAGATTTGGCATAATATCAGTAGGATTATTTCTTATTATTCCTCTGAGAATAATTGAAAAGATCACAATAGTATAGTTTCCATTTTTCCCTTCCAGGCCTTTATATAATTGTTGAATATGTTTTCTTATATGCATATTAAATTTATACATATATTATTTAGGTCTACTTACAGTATAAATCCACAGTAGTGTCAAATTTTAGTTTAAACAGAATTTTAATGCATAGAGCTTTACATACAAACAAATATTAACTTTTGGAGTTTATATTATGTGCCTTATAACATTATTTATACATTATATATAACATTATTATAACAGAGGATGAGATGGTTGGATGGCATCACCGACTGGATGGACACGAGTTTGAGCAAGCTCCAGAGTTGGTGATGGACAGGGAAGCCTGGCGTGCTGCAATCCATGGGGTCGCAAAGAGTCGGACACAACTGAGCAACTGAACTGAGCTGAATTATGTGCCTTGCCTCATTGAATAGTTTAAAAGTAGCATTTTGTACAAAACTAGCATTTTTTATAAAACACACCAGAATAAAGCCACCCCAAGACACTCAAAAAGAGCTGATACACACTATTTTAATAAAAATTAACTTAAAGTGCAATAAAGATGAACATAGAAGTATGAAGTTAACACATGTACACACACACAAACTTAGAATGTATTATAAGACACTCTATATCTTCATCTTCATTATGATCTTTTAATTACATTTCTGGCTCTTTTCTTACCATTGGCTTGGCAATTGATGGATTCCGTCATGACTATTCTGTCATAGCTATGACTTGCTGTCTTGCCAGAGCACATACACTACTTCAGTTCAGTTCAGTTCAGTTCAGTTCAGTCACTCAGTCGTGTCTGACTCTTTACGACCCCATGAATCGCAGCATGCCAGGCCTCCCTGTCCATCACCAACTCCTGGAGTCCACCCAAACCCATGTTCATTGAGTTGGTGATGCCATCCAACCATATCATCCTCTGTCATCCCCTTCTCCTCCTGCCCTCAATCTTTCCCAACATCGGGGTCTTTGCCAATGAGTCAGCTCTTCGCAACAGGTGGCCAAAGGATTGAAGTTTCAGCCTCAGCATCAGTCCTTCCAATGAACACCCAGGACTGATCTCCTTTAGGATGGACTGGTTGGATCTCCTTGCAGTCCAAGGGACTCTCAAGAGTCTTCTCCAACACCACAGTTCAAAAGCATCAATTCTTCGGCACTCAGCTTTCTTCACCATCCTACTCTCACATCCATACATGACTACTGGAAAAACCATAGCCTTGACTAGACGGACCTTTGTTGGCAAAGTAATGTCTCTGCTTTTGAATATGCTATCTAGGTTGGTCCTAACTTTTCTTCCAAGGAGTAAGCGTCTTTTAATTTCATGGCTGCAATTACCATCTGCATACACTACTATACAGCCCCAAAATCTGCTGCCATGTAGCATGTTGTCTCCTTTTTCACAGACTCAGGAGAAGTGGAGGGAAGTCACTGAAAATGGCCATTTAATAGCCCAATATCACAAACTAATAACATGAACTTGACTTCGACTTTCATCCTCATCACTGACGATGTAAGTATGAAGTAAGTCATCACATTAGATCTATGGGTTAAAAAGGGGAGATGCACACCAATGTACATAATGTATCCAATGAAATGTAATTCCTTTTTTTTTTAAGCTATGGAGATCTAAAAATACACATAAATACAATATTTTATTTGATTTGCACATTAAATTTTCTAGGCACATGAGGAGTATCTGTTAGCAACTGATTTCTCTTAAAAGTAAGAATTTGGCATGCTGATCTGGCTTGCATAATTTCTAAGAAAGAGGCTCTATGATGGTATTATTCCTAAGAAAAATAGCATGAATTCTGAGTTATTTTTAAGATAGGGAACATATGGTATTGTGTTTTATATTCTCCACATATTGTGAGGCACGCCTCCCAATACTGCATGTGGAGTAGGTACTCACTTATTTGTCAAATACCTAAATCAGCAGGCCTCTGATAGAGGCCTTTTCCTTTTTACTTGCTTTACACGTCTCCAATATGCTTCTTTTAAACTTAATTATTGATTGACTTTATTTACTATATTTGGAACAATTCTTTCAAAAAATTAAAACATCAGAGTCCTTACTATGACATCTGAGTCTCAGAGATTTCCGTATTTTTGTGGTGACATATATAGGGCAGGCCACTGTGATGCTCCATCACTCACCTTTCCCTCTGATGAACAAAATGGTTTTGGCAAAGTTAAGACTCACACAGGATTTAACTGTTTAAGTGCTTTTTGTTTGTTTCTTTCTGTCCTCATTCCATAGATGAACTCAAGAATTTGGGCAAGTTAAATACCCACATTATAGTGCCAGGTGCATAGATATAAATAGGTGCTCAATAAATACTGCATTTGATATAAAATGTTAAAATGGGTGGGGCAAGATTTACTCTATTAAATGTGACCTATCATATTGTGTTCCTCCTGAGGTTCTAGTGGATCCTTTCTCCTTATTTATTATAATTCCTTATTCTTTTAAAACTTTCAGTTCAAAACAGTGACTTGCATTTATGAAGTGAAAGTCATTCAGGTATGTCTGACTTTGGTGACCCCAAGGACTATACAGTCCATGGAATTTTGCAGGCCAGGATACTGGAGTGGGTAGCCATTCCGTTCATCCAGGGGATCTTCCCAACCCAGGAATCGAACTCAGGCCTTCCATATTACAGGCGGATTCTTTACCAGCTGAGCCACTAAGGAAGCCCTCAGAACTAAAGCATGGCATCTTTTCATCTTCTTTCTTGTTCCCGTTGCTGTGGAAATGAAGATGTTAATATATTTACAGAGCTGCCTTGGATGGTTTCACAGGTTGAGCCATGGACATTTCCAGGGGCTGCTATTCATAGAGACAGCAATACTGAATGAAGCCTCCTATCATAATTTGGGTTCTCCTGAAAGTAGACCCTCAGGCAAGGATTTCAGAGTGAGAATTTATTTGGAAAGTGGAGAAAACAATACAGCAGGAAGGTGGGGAAGTGACACCAGGAAAAAGGAAGATAGCTAATAAAGGGTACATTATGTAGCCAGTTACTCCAGTGGGTGGCTGAAGCTTGATTCCATGGAAGAACTCTGGGAAAGAGTTCAAAACATTCCTCAGAATTGCCCCAACTGCAGGGGGAGGAAGCTGTAGTATTTATATACCAACTGCTAAGATGAGTTATTGGATGAGGACTGTTAGGATGGGTGTGGGAGTGTTGATCCCTTGGCACCTTGGCCTGCTGGAAGCAATGGCTGGTGCTTTCTGTGGTTCTGGGGTGAGGTGGGGAGTGGAGGAATGGAGTCCCCAAAGGCAGTTTCAGACACTGAGAGTAAAAGTTGGCTAGAACACAACAAAAGGCCGGAGCACTACAGAGTCTGCTCCAATTCCCTACAGTTGGGTAGAAACAGTTCTTACAACAGTGTGTGGTACCATGGTGCATTGTGCATATATTTATTTAATCTGATATTTTAATTCCATATCATTAATCTAATTTTTCCTTTTTATTCTTTTGTGTCTTCTAGGCAAGTTATTAAATATTGTTTGTTTATTTGTTTTTATAGTGGCTGGCTGTGTTTAGTGTCCAAGTATTATTTAACAGATGTTGCATCACACAATACTATCTGCTTGACTAAATGTACTAAGAGATATCATCCTGACTTTTGACATATAATACACTATAAAAGTTTCTATTTATTACTTCTTTTTTTATCTGTTGATATCCTAAATGTTTTCTGAATTCAGCTCTATTTAACTCTCTGGGGGATAACCATGGTTTTATTACCTTATATTTCTTTAGCGTTTTTCTTCCCATCACCAACTATTTATTAAAAACGTAATATGCAGTCATAATAAAAAGTCAAACTGAATAGAAGAGTATAATCATTACCTTCACTACAGTTCCCCATTACCATCAACCTTCAGAAGAGGCAGACATGCTTAATAATCTGGCTCTGACATTTACTATTTGTGTGACCTTGGACAAGGAATGTTGCCTGTCTGTGCCTCAATTTCCTCAGTTGCAAAACAGGAAAAATAAAGTTCTACACCTCACAGGCATGTTTAGACAATGTATAGATATAATCTAAGCAAAGGTTTTAGGATGAAAGCTAGCATGTAGTGTGTGTGTTTACATATTAGCTATTATTCTGTCTCTTTCCTACATATGTAAGCACACAGGTCAGTTTTTTCCTACACAAATGGAAAGCAATGTAACTTTTTGATTCTAACTTTGGCTTCTACATATACGTGCTTTGTTCTTTTTAACAATTGCATAACATTGGCAGAAAAATTGTTTTAGTTATCCATTATGAACCATTTCATAGTTTGACAATGTTTGTTACTACAAGGTGATTTCCTAAATAAATTGAAAAATGGGATTTTTGTACTATTATATATATTGCCTTTTTATCCTGCCAGATGGTCTGATGTTCAGAATTAGACACACATTTGGAATTTGTTCACTTTATTGTAACAGTCCATATTCCGCTGAATTCTGAAGGTTATTGCCTATGAATACTGGTGTCATAAGATATATAGACATATAATCTATTGTATTAATTAGGATTAGGTTTGTTTACAAGTGATAGTAATCAAATAAGTTAAATAAGAATATTTCTCTCTTATGTAAAAGTATATAAATACTATGTAAATAGTACTGTGGTGCATGTGTGGGTGCTAAGTCGCTTCAGTCATATTGGACTCTTTGCAGCCCTATGGACTATAGCCCGCCAGGCTCCTCTGTCCATGGGATTCTCCAGGCAAGAATACTGGAGTGGGATGCCATGCCCTCCTCCAGGGGATTTTTCCCATCCAGGTATCAAACCCACATTTCCTGTGACTCCTGCAGTGCAGGTGGATTCATTACCTGCTAAACCACTGGGGAAGCCCAAATGGTACTTTTGCTGCTGCTGCTGCTAAGTCGTTTCAGTCATGTCCGACTCTGTGGGACCCCATAGACGGCAGCCCACCAGGCTCCCCTGTCCCTGGGATTCTCCAGGCAAGAACACTGGAGTGGGTTGCCATTTCCTTCTCCAATGCATGAAAGTGAAAAGTGAAAGTGAAGTCACTCAGTCGTGTCTGACTTTCAGCGACCCCATGGACTGCAGTCCACCAGGCTCTTCCGTCCATGGGACTCTCCAGGCAAGAGTACTGGAGTGAGGTGCCATTGCCTTCTCTGAATGGTACCTTTAGAGTGGTGCAAAACACAACATGTGAAGTCCAAGAAGACTGCTCCAGTTCCAGGCATCACATCTGCATTCCAGCAGCAGGAAAGAGACAGGAATAAAGAAAGAGGGCGAAGGAGACATCAACTACATTTATTAAGGTGTGTATTAAAATACACATAAGATAAAATTTGCCATCTTAACCTTTTAAAGTGTATGGTTAGTTTAGTAGTGGCATTAAGTACATTCACATTGTTGTGGATGCATCATTACAATCTATATCCAGATTGGAACAAGGTTATGCTCAAAATCCTTAGAGCTAGGCTTTATCTATATCTATATCCAGATAACTTTTCCATCTTCCCAAACAGAAACTTGCTATTGGGCTGCCGTCTATGGGGTCACACAGAGTTGGACACGACTGAAGTGACTTAGTGGCAGCAGCAGCAATCTCTAAGTCATGTCCAACTCTTTGTGACCCCATGGATCATAGCAAGACAGGCTCCTCTCTCCTTCACTATCTCCCTGAGTTTGCTCAAATTCATGTTCTTTGAGTAGGTGATGCTGTCTAACAGTCTCATCCTCTGCCACCCCCTTCTCCTTTTGCCTTCAATCTTTCCCAGCATCAGGGTCTTTTCCATTGAGTTAGCTCTTTTCATCAGGTGGCCAAAACACTGGAGCTTCAGCTTCATCAGTCCTTCCAAAAAATATTCAGGGTTGATTTCCTTTGGGATTGACTAGTTTGATCACCTTGCAGTCCAAGGAACTCTCAAGAGTCTTTTCCAGAACCACAGTTTGAAAGCATCAATTTTGTGGTACTCAGCCTTCTTGGACCATAGTCCAACTCTCACATCCGTACATGACTACTGGAAAAACCATAGCTTTGATTATATGGACCTTTATGCAAAGTGATGTCTCTGCTTTTTAATATGCTGTATAGGTTTGTCATAGCTCCCTGGTGGCTCAGATGGTAAAGAATTTGCCAACAATGCAGAAGGTACAAGTTTGATCCCTGGGTCAGGAGGATCTGCTGCAGAAGGGAAGGGCTACTCATTCCGGTATTCTTGCCTGGAGAATTCCATGGACAGAGGAGCCTGGCAAGCTACAGTCCATGGGGTCACAAAGAGTTGGACACCACTGAAAGACTAACACACACAACACTTCCTAAAAGTGTCTTTTAATTTCATGGCTGCAGTCACCATCCATAGTGATTTTGGAGCCCAAGAAAAGAAAATCTGTCACTGCTTCCACTATCCCCCCTTCTATTAGCCATGAAGTGATGAGACTGGATGCCATGATCTTCGTTTTTTGAATGTTGAGTTTCAAGTCAGCTTTTTTACTCCCCTCTTTTACCCTCATCAAGAGAGTCTTTAGCTCTTTTTCACATTGCCATTTGGGTGGTATCATCTGCTATTTGAGATTGTTGAGATTTCTTCTGACAATCTTGATTCCAGCTTGGGATTCATCCAGCCCAGCATATCACTTGATGTACTCTGCATATAAATTAAATAAGCAAGGTGACAATATACAGCCTTGACTACTCCTCTCCCAATTTTGAACCAGTCAGCTGTTCTATATCTGGCTCTAACTGTTGCATCTTGATCTGTGTACAGGTTTCTCAGCAGGCAGGTAAGGTGGTCTGGTATTCCCATCTCTTCAAAAATTTTCCACAGTTTGTTGTGATCTACACAGTCAAAGGCTTTTGCATAGTCAATGACAAAGAAGTAGATGATTTTCTGGAATTCCTTTGCTCTCTCCATGATCTAACAAATGTTGGCAATTTGATCTCTGGTTCCTCTGCCTTTTCTAAACCCAGTTTCTACACCTGGAAGTTCTTGGCTCACACACTGCTGAAGCCTAGCTCTAAGGATTTTGAGCATAACCTTGTTCCAAGGCGGGGCAGTGGTAAAGAACTCACCTGCCAATGCAGGAGATGCAGGAGACACGGGTTCAATCCCTGGGTCAGGAAGATCCCCTGGAGATGAAAATGGCAACCCACTCCAATATTCTTGCCTGGAAAATTCCACAAAGAGAGGAGCCTGGTGGGCTATAGTCCATAGGGTCGCAAAGAGTCAGATATGATGGAGCACTCTGCTACTACTTGCTCGCGTGTGAAATGAGCACAGTTGTGCAGTAATTTGTACATTCTTTAGCATTGCCCTTCTGTGGGACTGGAATGAAAGCTGACCTTTTTCAGTCCTGTGGCCACTGCTGAATTTTCCAAATTCGCTGACATATTGAGTATAGCACTTTAACAGCATCATCTTTTAGGATTTGAAATAGCACCGCTGGAATTCCATCACCTCCACTAGCTTTGTTTGTAGTTGTGCTTCCTAAGGCCCAGTTGACTTCATACTCCAGCATGTCTGGCTCTAGGTAAGTGACCACACCACCATGGTTATCCAGGTCATTAAGACCTTTCTTGTACGATTCTGTGTATTCTTGCCACCTCTCCTGCTGATCTCTTCTGCTTCTCTTAGGTCCTTACTGTTTTTGTCCTTTATCATGCCCATGCCTGCATGAAATGTTCACTTGATATCTCCAATTTTATTCGGCAGATCTCTAGTCTTTCTCTTTCTATTGTTTTCCTCTATTTCTTTGCATTGTTCATTTTAAAAGTCCTTCTTATCTCTCCTTGCTATTCTCTGGAACTCTGCATTCATTGGGTATATTTTTCCCTTTTTCCCTTGCCTTTTGCTTCTCTTCTTTCCTCAGCTATTTGTAAAGCCTCCTCAGACAATTGCTTTGCCTTCTTGCATTTCTTTTTCTTTGAGATGGTTTTTCTCACTGCCTCCTGTACATCATTGTGAAGTATCATTCATAGTTCTTCAGAAACTCTGTGTACCAGATCTATTTCCTTAAATCTATCCATCACCTCCATTCTATACTCGTTATAAGGGATTTGATTTAACTCATACCAGAACTGCCTAGTGGTTTCGCCTACTTTCTTATCCCCTATTGAATTTTTCAATAAAGCTCATGATCTGAGCCACACACAGCTCCAGGTCTTGTTTTCACTGAGTATATATAGAAGTTCTCCATCTCAGCTGCAAAGAAGATAATCAGTCTGATTTTGATATTAACCATCTGGTGATGTACATGTATAGAGTCGTCTCTTCTGTTGTTGGAAAAGGGTGTTTGCTATTAACAGCATGTTCCCTTGGCTCTGTACCCATTGAAGAATAACTCCTCAGTCTCTCCTCTCCCCAGTGCCTGGAAACCACCATTCTATTTTCTGGCTCTATGAATTTGACTATGCTGTGTACCGTGTATGAGTGGAATCACACTGTAGTTGTCTTTTTGTGATTGGAATTTTTCATTTAACATAATGTGTTCTAGGTTCATCCGTGTTGTAGCATGTGTGCAAATTTCCTTCCTTGTTAAGGCTGAATAAAGTACTACGTTTTGTATATCCATTTATCCAACTTGTGTTGCTTCCACTTTTTGGCTATTGTCAAGAACGCTGCTAAGAAACATAGATGTCCAAATATCTCTTGGAGTCCTTTCTTTTAATTCTTTTAAGTATGTATCCATACGTGGAATTGGTATATCATGTGGTAACTCTATTTGTAACTTTTTGAGAAATTGTCATCCTGCTTTCTATAGCATCCTGCTTTCATTTTGCATTCCTACCAGTAGTGCACAAGGGTTCTAATTTCTCTGCATCCTCACCAACATTTGTTATTTTCAGGCGTTCTGATAATATCCACTGTAATGCACATGAAGTGATATCTCATGTGGTTTTTCTCTATCATCTCTCTAAAGATTCCTGATGTTGAGTATCTTTTCACGTACTTATTGGCCATTTGTATATCTTCTTTGGAGAGATGTCTACTTAACTCCTTTGTCCATTTTTCAATTGGATTGTTTTCTTCTTGCTGTTTGCCAGTTGTAAGAGTTCTTGATATATTTGGGGCATGAACCCCTTATCAGATACATAATTTGCAAATATTTTTTCCCACTCCACAGGCTGCTGTTTCACTCTGTTGATAGTATCATTTGATGCATAAAAGTATTCCATTTTGATATAAACTAATTTATTTGTTTCTTATTTTGTTGCTTGTGCTTTTATGTGGGGAATCATTACCAAATCCAATGTCATGAAGCTTTCCTTCTGTGTTTTCTTTGAAGAGTTTTATAATTTTGCTGTTATATTTAGGTCTTTGATCCATATTAGATTAGCTTTTGTAAATGTGTTAGGTAGGGTCCAGTTTCATTCTTTTGCATATAGATATCTAGTTTCCCCAACACCATTTGCTTAAAAGACTCCAGCTACCCTCTGCAGAAGGTAAACCTCAGTGGCTCAGAGGTTAAAGCGTCTGCCCGCAATGCGGGAGACCTGGATTCCACCTCTGGGTCGGGAAGATCCCCTGGAGGAGGAAATGGCAACCCACTCCAGTATTCTTGCCTGGAGAATCCCATGGATGGAGAAGCCTGGTGGGCTACAGTCCACGGGGTTGCAAAAAGTCAGACACGACTGAGCAACTTCATTTTCACTTTCACTTTCACCCTCTGCATAAAGTCTTGTAAACTGCCAGGTAGCACTTTCATGTACATCCCTCTGGCCAAAACTTAGCCAGAGCGTTATATTTAGCTTCAAGGACTGGCAAATGTAGTTGGTAAAAGCTATTTTGAAAAACAAAATTAAAAAACAGTCTTAAATCTTTTCCTTTTCTTCTTCTATCTTGAAAGAAAGAAAGAAAGTGAAGTCGCTCAGTCGTGTCCGACTGTTTCCGACCCCATGGACTGTAGCCTACCAGGCTCCTCTGTCCATGGGATTTTCCAGGCATTTGTGACCCCATGGACTGTAGCCTATCAGGCTCCTCTGTCTGTGGGATTTTCCAGGCAAGAGTACTGGAGTGGATTGCCATTTCCTTCTCTAGGGGATCTTCCCAAACCAGGGATTGAACCCGGGTCTCCTGCATTGTAGACAGACGCTTTACCATCTGAGCCACCAGGGAAGATCTGTAAAAATAGTGTTGTCTAGTGTACATCCAGGTATCTACATTAATTTTGATAGAACAGTTGCATTTTATGCAAGTATTGAAGGTCTGGTATAATATCCCAATAGGAATAAATATAAAATGAATGGTGGTGGTGGAGGTACTGTGGGCTAGAATACTATTTCAGAGCCTATAAATCTATTACAGTGATATTGATCTTGCAGCTGAGTCACCAGCATTTTTTCTCCATTATCCTTGCCCAGATACTAGACGGTTTTAAAGGTTAAAAATGTGTTGCTGCATTGAAGTGCCGCTGCATATAAGTGTCTCAGCATCACTTCTGATATTTTGCAGTGAGCCCTATTCCAAACAAACAATACTGCCTGTTGTGGAACTTGACTTCTTCAGAGCAATTTATCACATTTAACTTCTTCCAAAGCTATTAATATGGGAGAGAGTTTTCAAGCACCATTGTGGGCACATGTTTTCAGGCTATTAAAAACAATTTTACATTAGAATAATGGAAAGTGTTAATCTCAAAAATAATCACCAATGATTCCATTCCAAACTATACAAACGGGATGTTCATAAAGGATAGATAGGCATTTCTGTTTGAGCTGCTGTGGTGACAAGAACATGAAAAATATTTACTTGCTTACCAATTCTGAAATTACGTGATTTTTAATAATTGCACAATTCTTGGTATTTTAAAAACAATTCTCAAATTAACATCTAAAATGAGACTTTGTTAATACTTTTATTTTGCTACTAAATCTTTGTATAAAGTGGTTCCCTACTGTATCTAGTGTCTTGGTGAGGTGATGAAAGAAAAACAGATATGTAAAGTGTGTAATCACTAAGTTTAAACGTTTTATTTTATTTTTTTGTAACATAGCAATTTTATTTTTTAAATTTATTTACTTTAATTGGAGGCTAATTACTTTATAATATTGTAGTGGTTTTATTTTTTAAGGAAGACTATTTGCTCTAAAATACTGGGAGTGGAGGTGTGATGAGAAGGGGTTACAGATGAAACAAAACTGGCTATAGGTTGTAATTATTGAAATGATGGGTATCGGGAGTTTATTTTATTATTTTCTTTAGTGTACATTTGAAAGTTTCTGTGATGGAAAGTTAAAAGTAAATAAAGAAGGCTTGTTTTGTTAACATGAACTTATACCTAATTGGATTGATTTTCTCTGCCTTTATTTTTTAATCAGAAAAATAGAAAAATGTGGGGAGAGGCAGTGTAACATACATACCTTGGTCAGACGCATCTTTTGAAAGGGACAGGTATTGTTTATAAAATTAGCAACCCTGAAAAAAAATGAGATTTTCATTGGCTAATTCTAAACTTGAAGACTCAATAGAAACTTCCTGAGAAGGAGGTAACCCTCACTGATATTGAATGCTGAATAAGAATGCTGGCGTCATAGCCTCAGGTGGAGGGTTGTGAATAATTCTTACTGATAGACAGCAACAAGGAAAAGAACTATATTTAATTCCTGGGATTCACCCTCCTAGCTTTCCCTTTAGACTCAGAGAATTAATTGTTTCTTCTGTTCAAAGTGAACTCCTATATCTGAACTGTTGATCACATCTATTACACCTCCTCTGGGATTTTATTACATCAACTATTCCTGTATTCCTGTTCTCATATACTCAGCCTTTCTATCTACATTTGCTTCCCCATAGCATGACATTGTATTCAGATTTCCTGTAACTTCCCACCTGCCTCTAGCTAAGGCTTCTCTTGCCCACTTTCTCTTTCTATTCCTAAACAACTTTTCAAAAACATTGTATTTACTTGAGTTCTCCAATTTCTTACCTTTGTTCATTGTTCAGTCACAGAATGAGTGATATTGAAATTTTTTGTTGTTGTTTGGTTGCTAAGTAGTGTCTAACTCTTTTCGACCCCAAGGACTATAGCATGCCAGGCTCCTCTGCCCTCCAATATCTTCCAGAATTTGCTCCAATTGATGTCCATTGCATTGGTGATGCTATCTAACCATCTCATCCTCTCCCACCCCATTCTCCTTTCACCTTCAATCTTTGCCAGCATCTGGGTCTTTTCCAGTGAGTCACCTTTATCTTTTATCTTACCTTTAATTTACCATAATTAGACTACAACCATCATATCCCTGCACTGTAATGATGAAGACCACTAACTGCCTAATTAACAAATCCAAAAGCCAGTTTTAAGTCCTTGACTTATTTAATATCTCTAATTTCTTTTTTAAAAAATTTTAAGCAGGCACAGTTTTATGTACTTTATAAATACTAACCCATTTAAGCCCATATCCATCCTATGATATAGGTTTGTTATCTCCATTTTGTAGATAGACACAGGGAGGAAAAAAGATTGACTAATTTGTCCAGGGTCACCACTACTCCTATATTCCTTTAATGGTTTTGTTTGGTTGACTTGTTCCTGAAATGACCAGCTGGGATAGTCAGGAATGAACCTCCTCTGTGCACCCCTCCTCTACCTCCAATGTATTAATCCCTGGAAACTGTGACTATGTTAGGTTACATGGCCGAGGGGAATTGAGGTTGCAGATACAATTAAGATAACTAATCAGCTGATAGGGAGAATAGCATGGATTATCCAGGTAAACCCACTATAATCACAAGGGTCCTTAAAAAATGAAAGAGTTGGGAATTCCTTGGCAGTCCAGTGGTTAGGGCTCTGTTCTTCCATTTCAGGGAGCATGGGATCAGTCCCTGGTTGGGGAACTATGATTCTATAAGCTGCATGGTGTGTCCAAAAAAAGAAAAACAAACGTGGAAGGAGGCAGAATAAGAGAGTCAAAAGAAAGTGGTGTGACAACAGAAGCAAGAGCAGAGTGATATGATCTGAGACTTACTGGACCCACTGTTGGTGGCTTTGAAGACAAGAAAAATGCCCAGGAATCCAGGTGGTCTCCAGAAGATGGAAAGGGCAAGGAAGTTAATTCTACCCTAGAGTCTTCAAATAGGAAAGCTACTCTGTACACACCTTGACTTTAGACCAGTGAGGTGTGTCTTGGACTTCTAAACCTATAGAACTGTAAGGTAATAAATTTGCATTGCTTTAAGCTACTAAAGTTGTAATTATTTGTTACAGCAGCAATAGGAAACTCATACAATAGCTTATTTGGTTTGTCCTCCTATTTCTTCGACCATTTCTTCCCGGGATCCTTTCCTGGCTCCCTGTACTCTGGTCCCTTGATGGTTTGTTTTTCTGGAGCTCTGTCTTTAGCACCTCTTGTCATCACATGCATTTCTCTGGATAATATTACCCATTGTCATGATTATGGAGGGCTTCCCAGGTAGCTCACTGGTGAGAATCTGCTTGATAATCTAGGAGATACAGAAGATGAAAGTTTGATATCTGGGTCAGTAAGATCCCCTGAAGGAAGAAATGGCAACCCACTCCAGTATTCTTGCCTGGAAAATTCTGTGGACAGGGAAGCCCCAGTCCTTGGGGCCACAAAGAGTCAGACACAGCTGAGCGACTGAGCATGTACACACGTGTGCATCATTATGACCACTATTGATACTCTCACTTCTAAATCTGTACTTCTGACCCAAACAAAATCTTGCATTTAAGACATATATCCAACAGCTCCCAAGACCTTCTACCTCAAGGCCTACCAAGCTACTCATACATACCCTCCTTCTATAAAGCATCAATTCCTACCATATTTTCTGCCTGAGATCTATATAACTTAAATGAGAAACTCAGAAGTCATTGTTTAATCTTCTCTCTTATTTATTCTTTAAAAACCAAAAGTTGGTAAGTCCCGTTGATGTCACCTCTTTGATATTTCTCCAAACCATTTCCTTTTCACCATCTTCATCCCCACTTTTCTACTCCATTTCTTGCTTGGTTTTCATTAATTTCCTGGACTATAACAACCTCCTGTGACTTTTTGTTTAGCCTGTCACTCACCCCTCCTCAGCTATTTTCCATATAGCCACGAGAGGTACTTTTCAAAACACGAACCTAATCATGTTACTTCGTTGCTTAAAATTATTTACCGTTTACTCACTCTCTCAAATGCAAAACAAGTCAAAATAAGATCTGGCTCCAACCCAACTCCCTAGTCTCATGTGCTCCAGTCATACGGAAATGCTTATGGTTTCCCGACAAGCTGTGCTATTTAATACTTTGTGTTAAATACTTTGCAATACTATTCTTAATGTTTGAAATACTCTCCTTTTCTATCTGCTATCAGTTCAAGTATTATTTCATATGAGAAGCTTTCCTTGCTCCTCCCAGGTAGAATTAAACACTCTCTTTTGTTCTTCTGTACATTTCTGTTAGAGTACCTTTTACTCATTGCTATATTCACTTTCCTGTCCACCTTCCCCATTAAACTGAAGCTCTTGGTAAGTACAAAACAGGTCTTATTCACCTTTATATTCCTAGAATATAGCATAAAGCCTAGAATATATGAGGTATGTATTAATTGTTGAGTGCAATAAAGATATCTTGAGATTTGAGTCAGAGGGAAGCAGTGGTGTAGGGCACCTGGAGAACTCTGTTGCTATTGGAGAATATGGTAAAATATTGAAGCACAAAATGTTATGAACTTGAGATTCATAACCTTTGAGGTCTAGTCACTAATGTAGAAAACTAGTCAGCACTCCCTGTCTAGTTCAATGTCTGGTATATAGTGCATGCTTAAGAAATGTGTACAATGAAGGATTGGAAATATACAGGGATGAGGAGGGAGCAGAGACCATGATGGGGGTGGGATTAATTAGGAAGAAGGCATGAAACTTAGGCACTATTTATTGCAAGGAGAAATGTCAAGAGCATAGACATGGAAGGAGGAATGTGGGAGGTAGGAAGGTTAGGGAAACAAGGACTAGAGTACTTGGATACTGTAAAGGGTGCACATAGCAATGAATGACATGAGGGCAAGACAGGGAGACGTGAACATAGAGGGACAATACTGGCAGGCAAGGAGACCCCATGAGATGTCTCAGTGGTCCAGATGTGAGGTAAGTAAGCCCTAGACCAGTAGAGGGTATGGGATCAGAATGGAAAAGAGATGTGTGAAATGAAGGAAGGATTATTGAGAGAATTTCATGAAAAACTCCAGATGGAAAAGAGGGAAAGGAATAAAGATTGATTCCAAGGTTTTGAACCCCAGAGAAAAGACCAAATCACACAAGCATAGAAAAAAGAGCTGTCCCTGCAATAAAATGGAAGCATTTAGCCTTCCCAATTGTTTTATAAGATTGTGATAGAGTTAGGAGGCATCATGACCCTTCTAGAAACCAGATTATGATAAACAGATTCCCCTATGAACTCTGCAATAGTTTAGTGTGATCTACAAAGTAAACATTGCCATAGTTTTCTTTAGTCTTTTCCTTAGTTGCAAAATGAACACGTGATTAATAGAACTTGGAAAACGTGACCAAAGAACAAAGGGAAAAATTATTCATAAAACAATAACAATGAAAATCAAAATTTAGGGGTATATCATTTAGATTACTTTTTGATGTATTAATATGTCTTATACCCTTATGGCAGAAAGTGAAGAGGAACTAAAAAGCTTCTCGATGAAAGTGGAAGAGGAGAGTGAAAAAGTTGGCTTATAGCTCAACATTCAGAAAACTAAGATCATGGCATCTGGTCCCATCACTTCATGGGAAATAGATGGGGAAACAGTGGAAACAGTGTCAGACTTTATTTTTTGGGCTCCAAAATCACTGCAGGTGGTGATTGCAGCCATGAAATTAAAAGATGCTTACTCCTTGGAAGGAAAATTATGACCAACCTAGATAGCATATTGAAAAGCAGAGACATTACTCTGCCAACAAAGGTCAGTCTAGTCAAGGCTATGGTTTTTCCAGTGGTCATGTATGGATGTGAGAGTTGGACTGTGAAGAAAGCTGAGCACCGAAGAATTGATGCTTTTGAACTGTGGTGTTGGAGAAGACTCTTGAGAGTCCCTTGGACTGCAAGGAGATCCAACCAGTCCATTCTAAAGATCAGTCCTGGGTATTCTTTGGAAGGCCTGATGCTAAAGCTGAAACTCCAATACTTTGGCCACCTCATGTAGAGTTGACTCATTGGAAAAGACCCTGATGCTGGGAGGGATTGGGGGCAGGAGGAGAAGGGGATGACAGAGGGTGAGATGGCTGGATGGCATCACTGACTCAATGGACATAAGTTTGAGTGAACTCTGGGAGTTGGTGATGGACAGGGAGGCCTGGTGTGCTGCAATTCATGGGGTCGCAAAGGGTCGGACATGACTGACTGACTGAACTGAACTGAACTGATACCTACTCTTGTTTATAAATGCAAATTTCATAATGTACAGAATTGCTCTTTAAACAGGACTCTCTTTACGTAGGATCTTTCCATTCTAATTCTTCAATTCTACCAATTCCACTCTTCTAAAAGAATCACTGTTAACAGTTTGTGTGAATTTAATTGTGTAGCAAAAGCATTATATAAATAAATATATTTTGTATTTACAAACATACAGTTCCTACATATGTATAGATTTATGCATGTAGTTGACCCTTGAACAACACAGAGGTGAACTGTGTGGGTCCACTTACATGTGGGTTTTTTGCGTTAAATACCACAGTACTATGTGATCTGCAGTTGGTTGAATCTGCAGATGTGGAACCTTGGATAGGAAGGCTGATGGTAAAGTTATATGCAGATTTTCAACTCTGTAAGGTTAGACCCCTAGTCCTCTTATTGTTCAAGGGTCAACTGTACTATGTGCCTATGAATCTCACGCATACATGTACACATAATGTACAGCATGACTATACCACCTGCATGATTCTATATTATACGCATATCAGAAATTATTTTTTACACAATTGCTGAACATTTAGATTTTCATGTTTGCACTTTAAAAAGTAATGAAGAGCATCTTTGCCTTAACTCTGACTTTGGGAATTCTCTTAGTGTTTCATTGTTAAACGTGATACCAGTTTAGATAAAATTCTTTGTCATGGTAAAATAAGCTTCCTCTACCTAAGTTTAATGAGATAGTTTTTCTTTAATTATGAATAGCTGTCACATTCTAGCAAATACCTTTTTGGCTTTATTGAGATTGTATTTCTCCCTTGATTTATAAAAGTGATGAATCGTTAACATATTAATAATTCTTCTTATGTTATTGAATTACCCCTTCTCAGGAAATGTTACTTTTTCAATAAGAAACATTAATTAATGTTAAGAAACATTAGTTAAATTTCATTTGCTCACATGTAGGATTTGGAAATCAATCCTGAATATTCTTTGGAAGGACTGATGCTGAAGCTGCAGCTCCAATACTGTGGTGACCTGATGGGAAGAGTCTACTCACTGGAAAAGACCCTGATGCTGGGAAAGATTGAAGGCAAAGGAGAAGGGCACAGCAGAGGATGAGATGGTTGGATGGCATCACCAACTCAATGGACATGGGTTTGAGGAAACTCCAGGAGACAGTGAAGGACAGGGAAGCCTGGCGTGCTGCAGTCCATGGGGTCGCCAAGAGTCAGACATGACTCAACTGCTGAACAACAACCACCCCAGTTTAATGAGATATTTTTTCTTTAGTTATGAATAGCTGTCACGTTTTAGCCAAAAGATCCTTTTGGCTTTTATTGAGATTTATTACTTCTTTGACTTATGAATGTGGTGAATCGTTAGCATATTAATAATCCTTCCTATATTACTGAACTAACACTCCTTGGTAAATGTTTTTCTTTTAATAAGACACAAATTTCATTTGCTCACATTTAGGATTTGGAACGGAGAAGGCAATGGCACCCCACTCCAGCACTCTTGCCTGGAAAATCCCATGGATGGAGGAGCCTGGTAGGCTGCAGTCCATGGGGTCGCTAAGAGTCAGACACGACTGAGTGACTTCACTTTCACTTTTCACTTTCATGCATTGGAGAAGGAAATGGCAACCCACTCCAGTGTTCTTGCCTGGAGAATCCCAGGGATGGGGGAGCCTGGTGGGCTGCCATCTATGGGGTCGCACAGAGTCGGACATGACTGAAGCGACTTGCAGCAGCAGCAGCAGCAGCAGCAGGATTTGAAATCTATATTCACTTGCCGATATTTTTAACTTGACCAGAAACTGGCTTCTAGATGTTTAAAGGATGTGTCATTGCAAATATCAGAGACTTGAAAATAGACATACACCCAGTGGCCTAAGAATCTGGGATGCCTTCCACTCAGCTCTCATAATAAGCAACTGCTATAGTCCTTTTAAAATAGGAGAGAGGACTGCCAGCACCTCCTGTCCTGTGACCTGCCTCTTCCGCAGGACTCTGATTTTGAGGGCAAGGTTACAGAGAAAGAGGCTTCCTGGGTGGCTCAGATGGTAAAGAATCTGCAATGCAGGAGACCTGAGTTCAAATCCCTGGGTTGGGAAGATTCCCTGGAGAGGGGAATGAAGATTTCCTGGAGAAGGGAGTGGAGACCCACTCCAGTATTCTTGCCTGCAGAATCCCATGGACAGAGGAGCCTGACAGGTATTGTCCATGGGGTCGCAAAGAATTGGACATGACTGAGCGACCAACACTTGCAGAGGGAGAGGCTGAGTGCTTCGGGGCTCCCTCCACACTATTCCACATTGCCTGGACTCTTTCAGAGGAAATACTTGTTCTGTCTTATCTTTCTTTAAGGTTGGCCAGCTGGGAGCCAGCCACCTCAACTTTTTGAAGAGAAACAGGATCTGGAAAAATTTAGAACTAAAACTGTAATTTATTTTGCTGTCTTAAGTCCTTGGTGGATTTTCAAATAGAAGACTTATGATGATTATTAGTTCACTTTTGAAAACTGAACATGTATAATATCATATAAGAAATGAATCGCCAGTCCAGGTTCGATGCACGATACAGGAAGCTTGGGGCTGGTGCACTGGGATGACCCAGAGGGATGGTATGGGGAGGGAGGTGGGAGGGGGTTCAGGATGGGGAACATGTGTACACCCGTGGCGGATTCATGTTGATGTATGGCAAAACCAATACAAGATTTTAAAGTTAAAAAAAAATAATAATAAAATTTAAAAAAAAAACCACCAGTGTGACTGAGAAATAGTAGTTTTTATTTATTTTTTAAGGATAACCTTCTTCCCCACCCCCAGGGCTAGTAGAGCTAGAGAAGTGCTTTGAGAAAGTACTGGTTGCCGTTAGCTATAGATGGCCCATTATGTGGTTGTGGTAAAGTCAACTTGTCATTATAGTTTTGAAGCATTCTAAATTGTTTTCTTTTGGAATACAAGAAAGTAGTATTCTTCATTTTTTTCTTCACTGTTTTCCCCTCTTAAGTGTGATCATGACACTCCCTGTTACTAACCCATCTGTTGAATGCTTTGAGGATTAATGAATTAATATATGTAAAATCTCTGGATTATTACCTGGCCAATACTCAGCCTTCAGTAAACTTTAGCTACTATGAATTATTATGGGGGTAGGCAGCTTCTGACATGACTTCCATTTATCCTCACCTCCTGGTTTTCATGCTCTATGTAACCCTCTCCACTTGACTATGAGTGGACTTAGTGACTTGCTTCTTTTTCTTTGTTTATTTTTAGCTTTTTATTTTGCACTGGACTATGGGGTCCAGTGGTCATGTATGGATATGAGAGTTGGACTATAAAGAAAGCTGAGCACCAAAGAATTGATGCTTTTGAACTGTGGTGTTGGAGAAGACTCTTGAGAGTCCCTTGGACTGCAAGGAGATCCAACCAGTTCATCCTAAAGGAAATCAGTCCTAAAAATTCATTGGAAGGACTGATGTTGAAGCTGAAACTCCAACACTTTGGCCACTTTGACAACAGAGGATTAGATGGTTGGATGACATCACCAACTTGATGGACGTGAGTTTGAGCAAGCTCTGGGAGTTGGTGATGGACAGGGAAGCCTGGCATGCTGCAGTACATGGGGTCACAAAAAGCTGGACACAACCGAGCAACTGAACTGAACTGAACTGATGGGGTCCACAAAGGGTCAGATACAACTGAGTGATTAACACACACACTCAGGGCCAATTAACAATGTTGAGATAGTTTCAGGTGAACAGTGAACGGACTCAGCCAAACACATACATGAATCCATTCTCCTCCCGTAGAATCTGGCAAAAGTGATAGGATGTCACTTCTGTGATGACATTCTGCTATATGGTGACTTCCTCTTTGCTGGATCACTGTTGCCTTCTAAGCTTGTATACTTTGCAAACTGCCATGTTGACATAGAATTAGGATAACTTCCATCCAACACCTTGCAAGAATCTGAATCCTGTCAATAACACTATGTGAGTGAGCTTGGAAGTGGGTCCTTCCCTGCTTAAGCCTTGAAATGACTACAGCCCCAGATGACACTTTGACTTCAACTTGGAAAAGATACCGAAACAAGAGCTAGTGAAATTGTACCCAGATTCCTAATACACATACACTGTGATGTTTTAAGCCCATAAATTCTGGGGTAATTTGTTACATGCATGCATGCTCAGTTGCTCAGTATTCTTGTGTAAAGAATCCCATGGACAGAGGAGCCTGGCAGGCTACAGTCCACAGGGTCACAAACTCACATGTGGAAATGTGGTCAAGAAGAGTTTGTTTTGCTTATCTTACATGAACCCAAATGTCAAAGCAATGAAGATAATCAAGCTGGTGCAAATGATTTTCAATGCTTGATTTGGATATTTTGAGTATGTCAGCCATTTCCCTGGGTATAGCATTAATTGTTCTCAATTAATGTCTTGATTTGATCAATATCAACTTCAACTGGTCTACCCAACCCGGGAGCGATTGGTTAATTAGATTTGTCGTCCAGCGATAAATCTCCAGCATGAAACTTTGCAAACCAGTTTTGATTTTTCAGTCATAGAACCTTCTCCATACACTGAACACAGCATTTTTTTTTTTTTTTGCATTTCAGTTACATTTTTACCTTTTTTGAAATAATAAAGCACAATATGTCAAAAATGTTGTCTTTTCTTTCCATCTATTAAAATGCTTACACTAAATAGACATTTCTCCAAAGAAGACATACAGATGGCTAACAAACACATGAAAAGATGCTCAACATCACTTATTATCAGAGAAACGCAAATCAAAACCACCATGAGGTACCATTTCATGCCAGTCAGAATGGCTGCTATCCAAAAGTCTACAAGCAATAAATGCTGGAGAGGGTGTGGAGAAAAGGGAACCCTCTTACACTGTTGGTGGGAATGCAAACTAGTACAGCCACTATGGAGAACAGTGTGGAGATTCCTTAAAAAACTGGAAATAGAACTGCCTTATGACCCAGCAATCCCACTGCTGGGCATACACACTGAGGAAACCAGAAGGGAAAGAGACACGTGTACCCCAATGTTCATTGCAGCACTGTTTATAATAGCCAGGACATGGAAGCAACCTAGATGTCCATCAGCAGATGAATGGGTAAGAAAGCAGTGGTACATATACACAATGGAGTATTACTCAGCCATTAAAAAGAATACATTCGAATCAGTTCTAATGAGGTGGACGAAACTGGAGCCTATTATACAGAGTGAAGTAAGCCAGAAAGAAAAACACCAATACAGTATACTAACGCATATACATGGAATTTAGAAAGATGGTAACGATGACCCTGTATGCGAGACAGCAATAGAGACACAGATGTATAGAACAGTCTTTTGGACTCTGTGGGAGAGGGAGAGGGAGAGGGTGGGATGATTTGGGAGAATGGCATTGAAACATGTATAATATCATATATGAAACGAGTCGCCAGTCCAGGTTCAATGCACGATACTGGATGCTTGGGGCTGGTTCACTGGGATGACCCAGAGAGATGGTACAGGGAGGGAGGAGGGTTCAGGATGGGGAACACATGTATACCTGTGGCGGATTCATGTTGATATATGGTAAAACCATTACAATATTGTAAAGTTAAGAAAAAATGCTTACACAAGAATTCACCACTTTTGATAAGTTTTGTTTTCAGTGCATGCTGATATGACAGCTGTCACAATACAACCTAACAATTTGTTTCAAATGAAATTAAAGACAACTAAGTGCTACCAGGGGGCTTCCCAGGTGGCACTAGTGGTAAAGAACCGGACTGCCAATGCAAGAGATGAGTGTTTGATCCCTGGGTTGGGTAGATGCCCCGTAGAAGGGCACGGCAACCCACTCCAGTATTCTAGCCTGGAGAATTCCATGGACAGAGGGGCCTGGTGGGCTACAGTCCATAGGGTCGCAAAAAGTCGGACACGATTGAAGCGATTTAGCAGGCGAGCAAGTGCTACTAGAGCCAGCTTATGGAGAAAACTAACTTTTTGGCCAACCCAATACATGTAAAGACCCTGGCATGCAGTAAGTGCTATATCTGTTGGGTATTATTATTTTTATGAAGAAGAAATGAGGACATAGACTTTCGCTGTTAGTATTAGCCGTCAATTCTGGTTTCCTATTAAAGTCTTTTGCAGACTGTAATGCCTCCTGGTTTTAGTTTATAAGTACATTCAGCTCAATACTGCAGGGAGAGACAAACAGAAGGAATAATGGTTTCTACATTATTTCGTGAGGAGGAATTGGAAGTCTTTTCAAATGAGTCTCCTTAAGGGTAAGGAGTTGGTTTAAGTCTCTGAAAGAGAAGTGAAATTCCTTGCTACCTTGTCTCTATCCTCAGATACTACAGATTACTTAGTAGGATTACAGTAGACAGGAGAGTGTATCCGTAGTTTACACACAGTTCTTTTTATGGCAGGTTCAGCATAGGCCTAAAATTAAATGCTGAGTCAAAAGGAAGCCTGAAAAGTCATTAAGTCCTAGTAGTCCAGGAAAGAACTGGGCAGAGGCAAAGTCTAAAGAAATAACTTCAATGTGTAAGAAATTAAATCTTGGGGTAATATAAGATAAAAAAGAATGAACTTGAGAACAAAGAGGTCATTTATTGAAACAAGGATTGAGTGCCAAAGACCTGTAACATTCACAAGTGTAACATTTGCACAGCAATTCAGAGTTTACCAAATGTTTTTGCACACATGCCTTCATTAGATCCTCAGACAACAAGGGAAGTCAGCACTAATGTGTTATCGCTTTGAGATGAGGCCATAAAAGCCCAGAGAGGTTAAGTTTCTTAGTTGAGGTCACACAGCCACTAAGTGGGATGAGATTCAGAACTTTCTGATCTTTGTGATAGGACATTCGGTCTGCCATAGCTGTTAGGTTATTTGATCAGTTTCCATGTCATTCTGGATAGACTTATTTAGGACTTGACGTTCCTGGCTAGGAATGTATCCTACATGAACAGGGAATGGCAAATACCATGCAAGTGAGCTGGGATTTTGAGCTCCAAATTCCAAGTCAGTTTATTTTAATTTAGTTAAGAAACCCTGATTTTTATTCCATACTATTCCTGCTCAGCAACTATTTTGTGACACTTTCCTAAATTCCCTGAAATCTTTTGATTATAATTATTAAGAAAATGTTAAGTTACGTGCACATTTAAAATGATTCCCTATTTAAAAATGACCCTGCACTACCCACATGTGATGTTTTCACAATATTTTACAGTATGATCATGGAGGTAATTTCAGTACAGAAACACTATATGGTATAATGAAAACAATGGCCCTGGATTATGCTTTTAAAAAACTGTGCCCATCATAGTGTTGTAATACAAAGATCTTACTCTAACCTTAAATTTGTTTTGAAACCATTTGTAGAAATGTCAGCTTTATCTGCCTTTGCCAAATGTGAATCAGTAATCTTCATAAATGATTCATTTGAATCAAATATAAACAATGTGCTTGGGACCCAGAGCCTTCCCTAGTAACCACTGTTGAGAAGAAGATATAAAGTTGTTGTGTCCACATTGAGAAATTTTCCTTTCCCCTTAACCTTCAGTGCCTTCATGATGCAATTGACTGTTTCTCACTGGGACCTTCCGTTCAGATGTGCCATCCTCAGGAATGGCCTCAGAATTCTAGATCTTTCCATTACTCACCTGATGCCCTGAGTGCCTGTTGCTATTAGGTCCTCTGTGGATATGGTGAAACCAGATACAAACTCTTTTTTTTTTTTTTTTTCCATTTACTGAACAGCTGTTTACTGTCCTCTTGGAACTTATATTCTAATGAGAGAGACAGTCAACAAAAAGATAGCAAGATAATGAGGTAAAATGTATATAGTGGGAAGTGCTAAAGATTTTTAAAAATCAGGAAAAGGATTTTTAAAGGGAGGTATTTTACCTGTGGGTCAAGGAAAGACCATGCCCTCTCAAGGTCGAGGAAGAGGCAAAGGCCATGGAGGAAGGGGAAGGGGTTCACTAAGTCACATGGTACTGGACCACTGCCCCACTCAGTCGATGGCTTCATTGAGGAGGAGAAAGTTGACTTACTTCAGCATTTTCCACCTGCCAGCCAAGGGTCAAAGTTCAAAGATCTTTGGCTAGAAGTATCATGGCACAAAGCCAAGGTGCCTTCTGTATCTACTGAGTCTGGGGAAGAAGTCAAGGAGGAGGAAAGAGAAATCTCAATTTGTTTTTACATGGTGATGAAGATGAAGATGAAGATGAGTCCTGTTTATGGCGAAGATGAAATCTGATATGATCTGTATAGTTTTCAGGAATATTGTTTATTTATTTATTTTTTTAAATTTTATTTTATTTTTAAACTTTACATAATTGTATTAGTTTTGCCAAATACCAAAATGAATCCGCCACAGGTATACATGTGTTCCCCATCCTGAACCCTCCTCCCTCCTCCCTCCCCATACCATCCCTCTGGGTCGTCCCAGTGCACTAGCCCCAAGCATCCAGTATCGTGCATCGAACCTGGACTGGCAACTTGTTTCATACATGATATTTTACATGTTTCAATGCCGTTCTCCCAAATCTTCCCACCCTCTCCCTCTCCCACAGAGTCCATAAGACTGTTCTATTTAGAAGAGCAACTTATAAAAATTATTTAAAGAAGTCCATGAGCCAAAATTTAAAAAATATTTTTTTCTTTTCAACACAGTAGGTTTAAGGACAGCAAGTTTACTATTTAAATACATCTCATAACTGTTCATGATATTAAAGCACAAAGGCCTAGAGACTTTTACACAGTTGTGAAGATCCACAGGAATGACATGGATAATCTCTAGAGCCTTATTTTCCACACCACCTATTTTTGTTGCTATTTGTGTTGGATTATGATGTAAATGACAGGGTGTTCAGAAATTTTATTTTGGATTGTAAAATTTCATTAAATGTGAAAACTGACTGGAATCTCTTAACTCACAGCTAATATGGATGGGTCATCAGACAGTTGCTGCTGCTGCTAGGTCGCTTCAGTCGTGTCCGACTCTGTGAGACCCCATAGACGGCAGCCCATCAGGCTCCCCCGTCCCTGGGATTCTCCAGGCAAGAACATTGGAGTGGGTTGCCATTTCCTTCTCCAACGCATGAAAGTGAAAAGTGAAAGTGAAGTCGCTCAGTCGTGTCCAACTCTTAGCGACCCCATGGACTGTAGCCTACCAGGCTCCTGAGTCCATGGGATTTTCCAGGCAAGAGTACTGGAGTGGGTCGCCAGCGCCTTCTCTGGCAATAAGTACTATTTTAGTGTAAATCATAACTGTTCTACAATGCTATAAGTTAGGCTCTGTGATATTTCAATTCTGTCATCATATTAATTCTCCTGGATTTCTGCTACTGGGTTTTAGTTTGCTTTGAAATTATTGAGCTTTGGTTCAGTCGGTTCTTTTTTCTTTTTTTTTTTTAACTTCCTCAGGCTGTAAAAGGCTTTCACCTGTTGCCCCTTTTCATCCGCATTTTCTTTCTCCTGCCTTTTTTATTAATAGCCTGACTTAGCCATTACTGAGTTAAGTGATTCTTTGGGGCCACCTAAAGTCAGTCCCCAATAAAATGTTTAAACCAGCACCTTGATAAATAAGTGATATTTTAATGAAAATGATGCAAAGATTAGTGGGGAGAGAGAGTCACCAGCTTTTTTTTTTTTTTTAAGTTTCACTTCGATTAATAGTTATGCAGAAATGTTTAAAAGTGTCTGAAATTCTTTTCCTAAATTTGAACCATGATGGTGAGGTGACAGGGTTAGGTTGGGGGTGGGATAGGGCAATAATGGCTTGACTTTGATCAGATGACCTTACATTTCATCATTTTGTAGCTTGTTGTTATTCATGAACATATGCATCCTTCAATAGACAGTTTCCTTCACTGTGTGCATTTTTACTGCACACTGTATAGAGTATATCTTTACACTATGTATTTTATCTGTTAGGTAAAATATATCTGTAAATTTATGTCCTTGTGTTCTGAATATTAGATGGAAAAGCAGAAGAGCAGTACTACACTGCATTGACATCTGGGGAAGTAAAATGATTAATGTACATAGGATGTCACTTTTTCAAGGATACAATCATTTATGTTTTTATAAATACATGTGGTGTGAAAATTTGAAACCTCCTGTTCATTTCAGAAGTTTCTTGGTGATCACCATGTCAAGGATTTTGTTTTCCGAGGTAAAGACTGTTTCTCACTATATTAACTATTCACTTAAAACTTAAAACTATTAAGTTTTAAGAAACTTAAAACCATCAAGACTCTAGATTTACTTGGCAGCAAGAAGTTCAGTTCAGTTCAGTTCAGTCACTCAGTTGTGTCTGACTCTTGGCGACTCCATGGACTGCAGTCCGCCAGGCTTCCCTGTCCATCACCAAGTCCCGGAGCTTACTCAAACTTACGTCCATTGAGTTGGTGATGCTGTCCAACCATCTCATCCTCTGTTGTCCCCTTCTCCTCCCACCTCAATCTTTCCCAGCATCAGGGTCTTTTCCAATGAGTCAGTTCTTCACATCAGGTAAGCAGCCGGAATCTTCAGGGAGTGACTTGAGGTACCCAAGCCTGGTGATGCGTACAGGGAAAGAGCAGTTTCCTCTTTGAATCACTGCACCCCACCAGGGCAGGACAAGCAGCCCAGTGGTCATCAACTGTCCTGAAACATCTTGGCACTATTTGCTTTCTTTAGTGTTGATGGTCCAGTTAGCTTTCGTTGCTATTTTTTTTTTTTTTTTTAATTTTTTGGTAGTGGGGTTGCAAGTGCTGGTTTGCTTCTCCTTTGAAAAGGACCTGGCAATATTTATAATTCAGTTCAGTTGCTCAGTCGTGTCTGACTTTTTGCGACTCCATGTACTGCAGCATGCCAGGCCTCCCTGTCCATCACCAACTTCCGGAGTTGACTCAAACTCATGTCCACTGAGTCAGTGATGTCGTCCAACCATCTCATCCTCTGTTGTCCCCTTCTCCTCCTGCCTTCAATCTTTCCCAGTATCAGGGTCTTTTTCAATGAGTCAAGTCTTTGCATCAGGTGCCCAAAGTATTGGAGTTTTAGCTTCAACATCAGTCCTTCCAATGAACATTCAGGACTGATCTCCTTTAGGATGGACTTGTTATTGGATCTCCTTACTGTCAAAGGGACTCTCAAGAGTCTTCTCCAACACCACAGTTCAAAAGCATCAATTCTTCTTTGGCGCTCAGCTTTCTTTAGAGTCCAACTCTTGTATCCATACATGACTACCGGAAAAACCATAGATTTGACCAGACTGACCTTTGTTGGCAAAGCAATGTCTCTGCTTTTTAATATGCTGTCTAGGTTGATCATAGTTTTTCTTCCAGGGAATAAGGGTCTTTTAATTTCATGGCTGCAGTCACCATCTGCAGTGATTTTGGAGCCCCCCAAAATAAAGTCTGACACTGTTTCCACTGTTTCCCCATCTATTTCCCATGAAGTGATGGGAACAGATGCCATGATCTTAGTTTTCTGAATGTTGAGTTTTAAGCCAACTTTTTCACTCTCCTCTTTCACTTTCATCAAGAGGCTTTTTAGTTCCTCTTCACTTTCTGCAATAAGGGTGGTGTCATCTGCATATCTGAGGTTATCAATATTTCTCCCAGCAATCTTGATTCCAGCTTGTGCTTCTTCCAGCCCAGCATTTCTCATGATGTACTCTGCATAGAAGTTAAATAAGCAGGGTGACAATATACAGCCTTGACATATTCCTTTTCCTATTTAAAACTAGTCTATTGTCCCATGTTCAGTTCTAACTGTTGCTTCCTGACCTGCACACAGGTTTCTCAGGAGGCAGGTCAGGTGGTCTGGTATTCCCATCTCTTTAAAAAGTTAAATCCCACATTGTGAACACCTTTCCTCGTCTGCATATTTTCCTGGAATGATCTGTCAAACCAGGATCATTTTTAAGTTTTCATGTAATTTTTCCTTCATAATAATAAGAACTTCCTCTTTCTAGGTTATTACTATATTTCTTATAACACAAAGCTTATAAGGGAAGGAAAGCATCACAGTGGGATACTTAGAATAAGCAATCTTGCTCCGTCTTCCTCCATCACCTTTAATGAAATTTTCTTGGTGTCTGTGGCTCAGTCAGTATATATTTTAAAAGATTCTTTATGATGACTATTTTGAGCCCTGACAGTTTAAACATGATAGAGGGAATAAGGGATTTACATATTTTTGTACAAATTTGTTTTCTTAAAGTGTGTAATTTTGTAAACAGTTTGTTTTTTTTATATACTAAAATTACTGAATGGGTTTCAATAAGAATTATTGTATTTTTGTATAGATTTAAATAAGAATTCTTATATTTTTGTATTTGGAAACTGAAAATTACAGTAAATTATTGGAGCTGTAAGAAATTTTCAGGAGACTCACAGTTCAGCAGAATGAGATTCCTTTTCGTATGATTTTTAAAATTGACATCTTATTACACTCTCATTACAGAGCAAGTCAAGAATATGTTTGACTTTTTAGTTCTTAGGGGAGTGGGGGTAAAAGAGAAGGATGTTAAAGTGAAGAATAAATAGACACTTTTTCCAGGAAGTTTTTAGGCCCTTTAATACTTAGTTTTTGCTACTTCTTAAATGACTAAAATACTTTTAAAATATCCTTTCTAAGAATTCTAAACCATGTTTGACTGTCAAAAATGAATTCAAAGTATGTGTTAAATATTTGAAAATTCAAGTTAAGGTTAGCATCAACTAATTGAATATACTTTTTTTTTTCCTTTAGGACTGAGATCCCAAAACATTAGAATTTCTCTTAAATGCAAGTAAATATGGCTTGTTTTCTTGGCATCTTCACTTACAGCAATAACAAATACTATCTGAGGCAAATTCTGTTCTTTTTAACATGTATGACATCTGTCTAAGTGCCTGTCAAGCAATAACAGCCATCAACCTGGCTCGGTCAGCTTGGTTTGCTAGTGGATTGCTGCTGCTGCTGCTAAGTCGCTTCAGTCGTGTCTGACTCTGTGTGACCCCGTAGATGGCAGCCCACCAGGCTCCCCCGTCCCTGGGATTCTCCAGGCAAGAACACTGGAGTAGGTTGCCATTTCCTTCTCCAATACATGAAAGTGAAAAGTGAAAAGTGAAAGTGAAGTCACTCAGTCGTGTCCAACTCTTAGCAACCCCATGGACTGCAGCCTACCAGGCTCCTCCGTCCATGGGATTTTCCAGGCAAGAGTACTGGAGTGGGGTGCCATCACCTTCTCCAAGTGGATTGCTGCCTAGGCTTAAAAAGATAACCCCAGGGAATGCAGAATTTCCCTCAATTTCTTCATGTTGTAACATTGAGAAAACATTGTCACTAGCTAAGGTGATAAATTGGGAAATGTCTGGTTACAGTGAAAAGAAAAGGTCCATGGTATGGATCATTATTTTTAAAAATAGAGAGAGAAAAAAATCATGTGAAAAGGAATAGTGGTTCCTCTTGATGAATAGTATGCCTACAGTTTTTACAAAATTGTGAACTTGTATAATAGGATATATTGTTGAATTTCTAGCTGTGTATACATTTGAATTTATATATGTAATGTTTGCTTTATCAATTACAATCTGAATTTCTAAGAAGCATGTTGACTTTTGCAATAAAGATGCAACATGGAATGGTTCACAACTGGAAAAGATAAAAGGTACAAATTTAAAAGTATTTGGAAAATTTATGAATCATTCCAAAAATTATAACAATCACACACAAAAAAAACAGGGAGTTGGTTTCGAAATTTTCGATTGGTAGGCTGAGAGAACATCACCCAAAAGGCGATTCTTGAGTAAGAAGTAAGGAGAAAGTTGAAGCCATAGGACAAAAGTCATGTTATAGTGGAGGTCTGTAGAAGGTACTTCAGAAACACATTGATGATGCTGGAGATGCAACCAATACCCACTGAATACACACTATATCCCAGGCAGTATTCCAAGCACTTCATTAATAGATTAATTCATTTAATAGTAACAATAATCCCATTTTAGTAAAGCAATCACCTCCGAGAAAGCAATTGACCTGAGGCGGGTTGGCAAAGGAAAGCAGAGAGGGCTGCACAGAGGTGACAACGTTGAAGTTGTCCCTAAGTGATGGGGATGAGTGTAGGGAACAGGGAGTTACTGAATGCTGGAAGGTGGTAACAGAGAGACACATAGGGGAACACATGCAAAGTGTAGAAACTGAAATATACTTGGGATATTTGGGAAATATGTCTGGGAGTCAAAGCCATTCTTAAAAATGATTATACCTTGATATTTTTCTAAGGGGAAAAATCCTGTTTTACTAAAAATTATAGCATAAAAGAACAGAGGAGCAAGAGTTTATGAAGTCACAAAGGATCTCTTTAGGGTTTCAGCTTAATCAGAGTGGGGGAGAGGAAAAAGACTTCCACCCACCCCTGGTGACTTATCTCAGGGTAATCCAGGACTCAAGAAAGGAAACAGGAGAAAAAGCGTTGTCTCATTCTCATCAGCCCTTTTCCCTATCGGGTAGATATAATTATGACTCTCAAATCTTTAAGTGGCTACCTCTTTGCCTAAATTTTGGGCAACTGAAGGTGCAACATGTTATATACAAAATATCCATGCCATTTGATTTTTGTGTACATCATACTGGTTTTTAGTGTCCAAGAGAATTTTTAAATGCTTCATGAATTTTCTCACAATTTTTCTCCAAACTAACATCGAGGTACTTTGTGTTTCTTGATGAAAATCCTGCTAAAGAAATTCTTGTTGTCCCTATGCTTCTTTGAAAAATCTCAGTATAAAAAACAACGATAATTTGAAAATAAAAAGTTAAAAAAATAAACAGTTGGAAAAAAGACAATGATAATTTGAATATTTTAACGTTATGTCACATTTTTTGTTACCTTTATATATAAGTGAATGGAAGGAAGTGTTCATCATGAGATTATGAGGCTCTTAAAAGACAACAGACTGTTCTAAAATCTACAGAGCTGCCTAAATCATTGCAGTATTTTAACGAGTACCTTTAACTACTAAAAAAAACACTTTCTTCTGTATGTTCATATTTTAAAAACATAAATGCCTCTGGGAATTTACTCAAGTTGCATAAGCATTAATCCACTGACTGTAGAACAAAAAGCATCATCAATGACATAAGTAGGTGTCTTTGGAAAGAAAATACTGAGTTTGACCTTATATCTCAGTTTATGAATGCACTAGTAACTATTCCCTCGCTCTGTTTTGTGGATTTTTGTTTCAGCAACTCTTTATCCCCTCTCCCTCCTCACCAACTCTTTAAGAACCTTGAAATGGCAATTTGCCAGGTAATTTTCTCCCTCTCAAAAGCAGGGCACAGTTGTGATAATATTTGAATAATACAAACAACAATAGATAAGCAGAGGAAAGAAGAGGCAAGGAAGAGGCCGTTTCAAAGTTCATCTGTATCTGCATGTTTATTTTATAGTTAAACCAAAGACATAAAAGACCATGATTTATGCAGTAAAAGCTTTAGTTATAAAACAAATAATTAAAACATTTTAAAAACAGATTAAAATATTAGCCTTGAGTTGTCAGCAGCAACAGTGGTAACACTACATACGTATTAATAAGATTAAGTTGTGGGAATCTCTAACTGGAGTGAATAAGTTATTAAAACTTTGGGAAGAAAATTATACCAAATAAACCATAAGCTGATATCAAATGAATTGCATGTATTTCACAGGATTCCACATGCAGTTCCCTTCTCCCTTCGTTGTTCCCCTGGGCAATTCTCCACCTATTTCTGTAACTCTCATCCAGGAACTGCTCTCTGCCAAATCTCATCCTCACCTCTAACTGCTGTCATGTGTTACAAACTTAACTTTTCAATTACTATCTCATTCTAGACTGTGCTCTGTCTTGTCCAACTCTTTGCGACCCCGTGGACTGTAGCCCACCAGGCTCCTGCATCCATTTAATTTTCCAGGCAAGAATACTGGAGTGAGTTGCCCTTTCCTCCTCCAGGAGATCTTTCTGACCCAGGGATTGGACCCATGTCTCATATCTCCTGCAGCTGGGTTCTTTACCTCTAGAGCCATCTGGGAAACCCCTGTTTTAGATAGGGGACCCTCAAAAGCAATGTATTTGCAAATGTTCTGTTCTTCTTTCCCTTCCCAACTTTTGGCCAACGGCACCACAGTTCATCCTGGAGCTCGAGCTAGAAACCTAGCTGCTGCTGCTGCTAAGTCGCTTCAGTCGTGTCTGACTCTGTGTGACCCCATAGATGGCAGCCCACCAGGCTCCCCCATGCCTGGGGTTCTCCAGGCAAGAACACTATAGTAGGTTGCCCTTTCCTTCTCCAACGCATGAAAGTGAAAAGTGAAAGTGAAGTCGCTCAGCCTGTCCGACCTTTAGCATGGACTGCAGCCTACCAGGCTCCTCCGTCCATGGGATTTTCCAGGCAAGAGTACTGGAGAGAAACCTAGCAATCATCTAAAATATCCCCCTCTCTATCAGTATATTCCTCTGCTAACTATCTCGTTCTGCCTCTTCTACCTTTTAAATATCCCCTGAATTTATCTCTTCTCTCTTTTCAGTGTCACTGCCACATTCAAGCCTGCATCATTTCTTATATGAATTCTCACTTGTGCCCACATCTCCCTGCCCTTCTAATATGTTAGCTACACTATGGCCTGGCCAGAGTGACCATTCTTAGATGCAAGTGTGATCATGTCATTCTCACACTTGTCATCCCGCGTCTTGTCATCATTTGCAAGACAGAGATGAAACTTTTCAGCACCATCTGGCCTTTGTCCTTGTTTCAGTCTCATCTGTAGAGACTCTGTTGCCCCTTTTGTGCTGCAGCCATGTTGAATTCCTCCGATGATCCTCTCTATCTTTACATTCCATCTTCTGCAGTGCTTTTCTTCTGTTCTTTATTCAGCACATTTCTTGGCATACTTTAAAGCTAGCTCAAGTGCAGCCTCCCTCAGGAGGTTTCTTTGAACTCTGCAGGCAGTTAAGTACATTCCTCTTTGTGCTGCCACTCTGCCCTGTTTGTATTTCCAACCTACCATATATCTCACATTGCTGCAATTATTCATTTATATGTTTTGCTCTCTAAAATTTGACTCCTGAAAGGCAGGAACACTGTTCTACTGATTTTTTCATCCCCAGTGACTAGGGTGTGTAGCTACCTAGAGGTTTTGTGAACATCCATCATCTCATATAGATACAACTAAAGAAATAGGAAAAAAAAAAAATCTGTTCTCCTTGTGATAAGAACTCTCAGGATTTACTCTCTTAACACCATTCATATATAACACAGAGTAGTATGTTATCATATTATTTAATTTTATTATGTTAATTATATTTATCATGCTGTACATTACATTCCTAGTACTTGTTTATATTATAACTGGAAAGTTGTATCTTTTGACTACCTTCATCCAATTCACCAACTCATAATCACCTGCCTCTGGTAACTACAAGTCAAATCACTTTTTCTATGAGTTTGCTTGTTTGCATTTGAAATACAATTGACCTACACCACTATGCTAATTCCTTCCACACAACATAGTGAGTCCATATTTCAATATGTTTCAAACTGATCACCATGATAAGTCTAGTTGTCACCTGTAGTTATATGCATATACTATACACCAAGCAATATTGGAGATATAGGGCTACAAAGATAATGTAAATAGCACAGTTCAGTTCAGTTCAGTCACTCAGTCATGTCTGAATCTTGGTCATACCATGGACTGCAGCACGCCAGACCTCCCTGTCCATCACCAGCTCCTGGAGTCTACCAAAACCCATGTCCATTGAGTCGGTGATGCCATCCAACCATCTCATCCTCTGTCGTCCCCTTCTCCTCCTGCCCTCAATCTTTTCCAGCATCAGGGTCTTTTCTAATGCGTCAGCTCTTCGAATCAGGTGGCCAAAGTATTGGAGTTTCAGCTTCAACATCAGTCTTTCCAATGAACACTCAAGACTGATCTTCTTTAGAATGGACTGGTTGGATCTCCTTGCAGTCCCAGGGACTCTCAGGAGTCTTCTTCAACACCACAGTTCAAAAGCATCAATTCTTCGGCACTCAGCTTTCTTTATAGTCCAACTCTCACATCCATACATGACTACTGGAAAAACCATAGCCTTGACTAGACAGACCTTTGTTGGCAAAATAATGTCTCTGTTTTTGAATATGTTTTTGAATATAACTTCCCTTCCAAGGAGTAAGCGTCTTTTAATTTCATGGCTGCAGTCACCATCTGCAGTGATTTTGGAGTCCTGAAAAATAAACTCAGCCACTGTTTCCCCATCTATTTCCCATGAAGTGATGGGACCAGATGCCATGATCTTAGTTTTCTGAATGTTGATCTTTCAGCCAACTTTTCACTCTCTTCTTTCATTTTCATCAAGAGGCGCTTTGGTTCTTCTTCACTTTCTGCCATAAATGTGGTGTCATCTGCATATCTGAGGTTATTGATATATCTCCCAGCAACCTTGATTCCAGCTTACGCTTCCTCCAGACCAGCGTTTCTCATGATGTACTCTGCATATAAATTAAATAAGCAGGGTGACAATATACAGCCTTGACATACTCCTTTTCCTATTTGGAACCAGTCTGTTGTTCCATGTCTAGTTCTAACTGTTGCTTCCTGACCTGCATATAGGTTTCTCAAGAGGCAGTTGAGATGGCCTGGTATGCCCATCTCTTTCAGAATTTTCCAGTTTCTTGTGATCCACACAGTCAAAGGCTTTGGCATAGTCAATAAAGCAGAAATAGTTGTTTTCCTGGAACTCTCTTGCTTTTTCCATGATCCAGCAGATGTTGGCAATTTGATCTCTGGTTCCTCTGCCTTTTCTAAATCCAGCTTGAACATCTGGAAGTTCATGGTTCACGTATTGCTGAAGCCTGGCTTGGAGAATTTTGAGCATTACTTTACTAGCATGTGAGATGAGTGCAATTGTGCGGTAGATTGAGCATTCTTTGGCATTGCCTTTCTTTGGGATTGGAATGAAAACTGACCTTTTCCAGTCCTGTGGCCACTGCTGAGTTTCCAAATTTGCTGGCATATTGAGTGCAGCACTTTCACGGCATCATCTTTCAGGATTTGGAATAGCTCAACTGGAATTCCATCACCTCTACTAGCTTTGTTCGTAGTGATGCTTCCTAAGGCCCACTTGACTTTACATTCCAGGATGTCTGGCTGTAGGTGATTGTGAGTGATCATACCATCGTGATTTATCTTGGTTGTGAAGATCTTCTTTGTACAGTTCTTCTGTGTAGTCTTGCCACCTCTTATTAATATCTTCTGCTTCTGTTAGGTCCATACCATTGCTGTCCTTTATTGAGCCCATTTTGCATGAAATATTCCCTTGGTATTTCTAATTTCCTGAAGAGATCTCTAGTCTTTCCTATTCTATTATTTTCCTCTATTTCTTTGCACTGATCACTGAGGAAGGCTTTCTTATCTCTTTGCTATTCTTTGGAACTCTGCGTTCAAATGGGTATATCTTTCCTTTTCTCCTTTGCTTTTGGCTTCTCTTTTTTTCACAGCTATTTGTAAGGCCTCCTCAGATAGCCATTTTTCTTTTCTGCATTTCTTTTTCTCCTCATTTAGGTAAGTCCTACTTTATTGTGGTTTTGTTTTTTGTTTTTTGTTTTATTTTGGCTGTGAGGCTTTCAGGCTGAACCTGAATGACCGCAGGGAAAGTCCAGAATTCTAACCAGACTGCAAGGGAACTGATACCTCTTTCTCTTTTTCTAGGTTTCTGCTTGACTATAATTTCTTCCATAAAGTAGTGCAGCTCTTTATTTCCATTCATCCATCCACCCATCGAGCCAGCCAGCCACTCATTGACCCAATTCTGTTTTAAAACTAATACATACATATGGTTCAGTTCAGTCTCTCAGTCGTGTCCGACTCTTTGCAACCCCGTGAACCATGGCACGCCAGGCCTCCCTGTCCATCACCAACTGCTGGAGTCTACCCAAACCCATGTCCATTGAGTCGGTTATGTCATCCAACCATTTCATCCTCTGTCATCCCCTTCTCCTCCTGCCCTTAATCTTTCCCAGCATCAGGGTCTTTTCCAATGAGTCAGCTCTTTGCATCAGATGTCCGAAGTACTGGACTTTCAGCTTCAACATCAGTCTTTCCAATGAACACCCAGGACTGATCTCTTTTAGAATGGATCATATGGTAAAAACAAACAAAAAATAGTAACAAAACAAACTCTTCAGATGTATCTCCTTTAAGCTATTTTTTATTTTATTCCAGTACATGCATTCTAATTATGTTTGTTTCTTGCTTTGAAAATGTGAGTGGAACCTATTGGCTTTATGCTATGAAAGGTGAAGACTCTAGTGTACTTTTTTTTGGCTGTGCCCTGTAGCTTGTAGGGATCTTAGTTTCCTTGACCAAGGTAGGTCTCCAACCGGAAATTGAACTGGGACCCTGGTAGTGAAAGCATGGAATCCTATCCACTGGACCACCAAGGAATTCTTTGAATTTAGTTCACTAATATTCATCTCTGCTCCGCTTTCCCACTCTACTTCTAAGTTTTGGCTAGGTATATTTTTACCTATTTTAGTATTTACCTTTATAGGTTTGTAATGGTTTATATTTACCTGGCATACATTCTCCTATGCCTCTTCTTTTTATCTTAACTAATCTGTCACTTGTATATTAATAAAACTTTTATTATTTACTTTCTATTTTATATAAAATACATTTTCCATTATTTTCCTATAATTACTTCTAAAGTGGAAAACCAATAAGATATATTTACAATACTATGTTAATATACTTTGGAAAAGCAAGTAGAGTGATTGATTTCATGTTTGCAGAACTATTTGTGTGATTAAATATGTCTTAGAATGAGAACATTCTAAGCATTCTCTTTTATTTCACTCAAAAAATATGGTCCCAAATTGAATTTCCAATTGCCTTTTTTTTTTCTTAAAAGGAAATTTTACACCATCATTTCACAGTTAAGAATTTATAGGTTTTAATCCTCCAATTTGTACAATGGAATCTTCTGATTTTCTATTTTGATTTAAAATTTTTCCCAGTACCATTTTCTTTTATTGATATAATTTCTTCTTCCTTGTTTTATTTCTGCTTTCTTCTTTAGTAATATCTACCATTTCTGCAACTTTCTTTTCTTTTTTTTTTTTTTTGTTGGGAAACGATTTCCCGAGGTCCGCCCTGGGAAGCTGGCAGCCCCAAACAGGACGCCCCTCTAGAGTGTGCTGCTGCGCCCCGACTTGGAACCATGTGGTTCGGCTCCTTCTTGGGTGTCTAAGCGAGTCTCCCGACCTGGCTGATCGTCAACTTTATTTTCAAGATCAATTTTTAATTTATGAAAGCTCTTCTGTTCCCTGCATCATCTCTCCTTATTCTTGATCAGTTGTTTGCTGCTTGTTGATCTTTTTCTTCTGTGCATCAAGTTTGCCTCAAATATTTGGCTGTCTGTTTAAAGATAAAAGACTTGGTTAATGTAGGTAGACAGCCTGGGATTTTATGGGTCTGATTACAGTTGTATAGGTCTGATTATCAAAAACCCTCTCTTCTGACAGGAAGGGCTGATTTGGGGTAGTTGGCAAGTTGGTACTTGCCAGCCTCCAGAACTGTGATCAGAACTCCTCATTTAAAGATACTTATCAATCATTCAGAAATCCCCTTTGGGTATTTTTATTTAACAATTATACTATCTAGATTATAATACCTGCAGCTATGAAGTTAAAAGACACAGCATATTAAAAGCAAGACATCCCTTTGCAGACAAATGTCCGTATAGGCCAAGCTATGATTTATCCAGGAGTCATATATGGATGTGACAGTTGGTCCATAAGGAAGACTGAGCACTGAATAATTGATGATTTTGAATGGTGGTGCTGGAGAAGACTCTTGAGGATCCCTTGGACTTCAGGAAGATCAAATCAGTCACTGGAAGGACTAATGCTGAAACTGAAGCTTCCACACTTTGACCATCTGATGTGAAGAGCCGCCTCATTGGAAAAGACCCCAATCCGGGGAAAGACTGAAGGCAAATGCTGTGAAAGTGCTGCACTCAATATGCCAGCAAATTTGGAAAACTCAGCAGTGGCCACAGGACTGAAAAAGGCCCATTTTCATTCCAATCCCAAAGAAAGGCAAAGCCAAAGAATGCTCAATCTACCACACAATTGCACTCATCTCACACACTTGTAAAGTAATGCTCAAAATTCTCCAAGCCAGGCTTCAGCAATATGTGAACCGTGAACTTCCAGATGTTCAAGCTAGTTTTAGAAAAGGCAGAGGAACCAGAGATCAAATTGCCAACATCTGTTGGATCATGGAAAAAGCAAGAGAGTTCCAGAAAAACATCTATTTCTGCTTTATTGACTATGCCAAAGCCTTTGACTGTGTAGATCACAAGAAACTGTGGAAAATTCTGAAAGAGATGGGAATACCAGACCACCTGACCTGCCTCTTGAGAAACCTATATGCAGGTCAGGAAGAAACAGTTTAGAACTGGACATGGAACAACAGACTGGTTCCAAATAGGAAAAGGAGTATGTCAAGGCTGTATATTGTCACCCTGCTTATTTAACTTATATGCAGAGTACATCATGAGAATCGCTGGGCTAGAAGAAGCACAAGCTGCAATCAAGATTGCCGGGAGAAATATCAATAACCTCAGATATGCAGATGACACCACTCTTATGGAAGAAAGTGAAGAAGAACTAAAGAGCCTCTTGAGGAAAGTGAAAGAGGAGAATAAAAAGTTGGCTGAAAGCTCAACATTCAGAAAACTAAGATCATGGTATCTGGTCCCATCACTTCATGGGAAATAGACGGGGAAAAGTGGAAACAGTGGCTGAGTTTATTTTTCAGGACTCCAAAATCACTGCAGATGGTGACTGCAGCCATGAAATTAAAAGACGCTTACTCCTTGGAAGGAAAGTTATGACCAACCTAGATAGCATGTTAAAAAGCAGAGACATTACTTTGTCAACAAAGGTCCATCTAGTCAAGGCTATGGTTTTTCCTGTGGTCATGTATGGATGTGAGAGTTGGACTGTGAAGAAAGCTGAGTGCTGAAGAATTGATGCTTTTGAACTGTGGTATTGGAGAAGACTCTTTAGAGTCCCTGGGACTGCAAGGAGATCCAACCAGTCCATTCTAAAGGAGATCAGTCCTGGGTGTTCTTTGGAAGGAATGATGCTAAAGCTGAAACTCCAGTATTTTGGCCACCTCATGCGAAGAGTTGACTCATTGGAAAAATCTCTGATGCTGGGAGGGATTGGGGGCAGGAGGAGAAGGGGACGACAGAGGATGAGATGACTAGATGGCATCACCGACTCGATGCACATGACTTTGGGTGAACTCTGGGAGTTGGTGATGGACAGGGAGGCCTGACGTGCTGTGGTTCATGGGGTTGCAAAGATTCGGACATGACTGAGCGACAGCACTGAACTGAAGGCAAAAGGCGAAGGGAGTGGCAGAAGATGAGACGATTAGGTAGCATCAGTGAATTTGAGCAAACTCTGAGAGACAGGAGAGGATGGGGAAACCTGGCATGCTGCATCCATGTGGTTGCAAACAGTCAGACATTACTTAGTGAATGAAAAAGAACAACAACTGGGCCTCTCAATAAAAGTTCTGCTTACAGTACAGCTTGTCTTTAAATTTGGCCACCTCACTACAAATCCTTTAACATTTTGTAAGATGAAAATTTTAGGATGATGTGTGGTTATTTATAATTTATTTATCTTTTATTTATGTCCTATTCCATTGCTGTGAATAAGCTATGTCCTAAGGTGCATTTATTAAACAGAGAGCTTAATAAGTGTGTTTATGTTTATGTACAACATGCAAGTTGATAGGAAATTGCCAAACTCTCTTTAAGGGAAAATTTATAGACAACCTCTCAAAGCTTATATAATGTAGTGGCATACATTTTTGTCTTATTTTCATTGAGGATTTTGTCTTGTTTTCTTCCACTGATTTTTTTCCTTCCACTGATTTTTTACTTAATTATATTTCCGTTTTATTTGAGGATTGTTTTCAGTAAGTTTTCAAGGAGATGATGTATAAATATGTTTTAGTATTCTTTTATTCTAAAATAGTTTAATTTTTGTTTGGGAGTGGTTTTAACTTTAATATTAATATATATACCTATAATTTATTCTATAATACTAAACACCCTTTTCCAACAACACAAGAGAAGACTCTACACATGGACATCACCAGATGGTCAACACCAAAATCAGATTGATTATATTCTTTGCAGCCAAAGAAGGAGAAGCTCTGTACAGTCAGCAAAAAAAAAAAAAAAAAAACCTGGGAGCTGATTGTGGCTTAGATCATGAACTCCTTATTGCCAAATTCAGACTTAAATTGAAGAAAGTAGGGAAAACCACTAGACCATTCAGGTATGACCTAAATCAAATCCCTTATGATTATACAGTGGAAGTGGGAAATAGATTTAAGGGACTAGATCTAATAGACAGAATGCCTACTGACCTATGGACAAAGGTTCAACGACATTGTACAGGAGACAGGGATCAAGACCATCCCCAAGAAAGAGAAATTCAAAAAAGCAAAATGGCTGTCTGGGGAGGCCTTACAAATAGCTGTGAAAAAAAGAGAAGTGAAAAACAAAGGAGAAAAGGAAAGATATAAGCATCTGAATGCAGAGTTCCAAAGAACGGCAAGGAGAGATGAGAAAGCCTTCCTCAGCCATCAATGCAAAGATAGAGAGGAAACAATAGAATGGGAAAGACTACAGATTTCTTCAAGAAAATTAAAGATACCATGGCAACATTTCATGCAAAGATGGGCTCAAAAAGGACAGAAATGGTATGGACAAAAGCAGAAGATATTAAGAAGAGGTGGCAAGAATACACAGAACTGCACAAAAAATATCTTCATGACTCAGATGATCACGATGGTGTGATCACTCATCTAGAGCCAGACATCCTGGAATGTGAAGTCAAGTGGGCCTTAGGAAGCATCACTACGAACAAAGCTAGTGGAGGTGATGGAATTCCAGTTGAGCTATTCCAAATCCTAAAAGATTATGCTATGAAAGTGCTGCACTCAATATGCCAGCAAATTTGGAAACTCAGCAGTGGCCACAGGACTGGAAAAGGTCAGTTTTCATTCCAATCCCACAGAAAGGCAATGCCAAAGAATGCTCAATCTACTGCACAATTGCACTCATCTCACATGCTAGTAAAGTAATGCTCAAAATTCTCCAAGCCAGGCTTCAGCAATACGTGAACCATGAACTTCCAGATGTTCAAGCTGGATTTAGAAAAGGCAGAGGAACCAGAGATCAAATTGCCAACATCTGCTGGATCATGGAAAAAGCAAGAGAGTTCCAGGAAAACAACTATTTCTGCTTTATTGACTATGCAAAAGCCTTTGACTGTGTGGATCACAAGAAACTGGAAAACTCTGAAAGAGATGGGAATGCCAGACCACGTGACCTGCCTCTTGAGAAATTTGTATGCAGGTCAGGAAGGAACAATTAGAACTAGACATGGAACAACAGACTGGTTCCAAATAGGAAAAGGAGTATGTCAAGGCTGTATATTGTCACCCTGATTATTTAACTTCTATGCAGAGTACATCATGAGAAACGCTGGGCTGGAAGAAGCACAAGCTGGAATCAAGATTGTGGGAAGAAATATCAATAACCTCAGATATGCAGATGACACCACTCTTATGGCAGAAAGTGAAGAAGAACTAAAGAGCCTCTTGATGAAAGTGAAAGAGGAGAATAAAAAGTCGGCTTAAAGCTCAACATTCAGAAAACTAAGTTCATGGCATCTGGTCCCACTCAGATCAGATCAGATCAGATCAGTCGCTCAGTTGTGTCCGACTCTTTGCGACCCCATGAATAGCAGAACGCCAGGCCTCCCTGTCCATCACCAACTCCCGGAGTTCACTCAGACTCACGTCCATCCAGTCAGTGATGCCATCCAGCCATCTCATCCTCTGTCATCCCCTTCTCCTCTTGCCCCCAATCCCTCCCAGCATCAGAATCTTCTCCAATGAGTCAACTCTTCGCATGAGGTGGCCAAAGTACTGGAGTTTCAGCTTTAGCATCATTCCTTCCAAAGAAATCCCAGGGCTGATCTCCTTCAGAATGGACTGGTTGGATCTCCTTGCAGTCCAAGGGACTCTCAAGAGTCTTCTCCAACACCACAGTTCAAAAGCATCAATTCTTCGGCACTCAGCTTTCTTCACAGTCGAACTCTCACATCCATACATGACCACAAGAAAAACCATAGCCTTGACTAGACGAACCTTTGTTGGCAAAGTAATGTCTCTGCTTTTGAATATGCTATCTAGGTTGGTTATAACTTTCCTTCCAAGGAGTAAGCGTCTTTAATTTCATGGCTGCAGTCACCATGTGCAGTGATTTTGGAGTCCTGAAAAATAAAGTCTGACACTGTTTCCACTGCTTCCCCATGTATTTCCCATGAAGTGGTGGGACCGGATGCCATGATCTTCATTTTCTGAATGTTGAGCTTTAAGCCAACTTTTTCACTCTCCACTTTCACTTTCATCAAGAGGCTTTTTAGTTCCTCTTCACTTTCTGCCATAAGGTGGTGTCATCTGCATATCTGAGGTTATTGGTATTTCTCCCAGCAATATTGATTCCAGATTGTGTTTCTTCCAGCCCAGCATTTCTCATGATGTACTCTGCATATAAGTGAAATAAGCAGGGTGACAATATACAGCCTTGACGTACTCCTTTTCCTATTTGGATCCAGTCTGTTCTTCCACATCTAGTTCTAACTGTTGCTTCCTGACCTGCATACAGGTTTCTCAAGAGGCAGGTCAGGTGATCTGGTATTCCCATCTCTTTCAGAATTTTCCAGTTTCTTGTGATCCACACAGTCAAAGGCTTTTGCATAGTCAATAAAGCAGAAATAGAGTTTTTCTGGAACTCTCTTGCTTAGTTCACAGTTCACATATTGCTGAAGCCTGGCTTGGAGAATTTTAAGCATTACTATACTAGCGTGTGAGATGAGTGCAATTGTGCGGTAGTTTGAGCATTCTTTGGCATTGCCTTTCTTTGGGATTGGAATGAAAACGGACATTTTCCAGTCCTGTGGCCACTGCTGAGTTTTCCAAATTTGCTGGCATATTGAGTGCAGCACTTTCATAGCACCATCTTTCAGGATTTGGAATAGCTCAACTGGAATTCCATCACCTCCACTAGCTTTGTTTGTAGTGATGCTTTCTAAGGCTCACTTGACTTCACATTCCAGGATGTCTGGCTCTAGATGAGTGATCACACCATCGTGACTATCTGGTCCCACTAGTTCATGGCAAATAGATGGGAAAACAGTGGAAACAGTGACAGACTTTTTGAGTTGAGGTGGGGCTCCAAAACCACTGCAGATGGTGATTGCAGCCATGAAATTAGAAGACGCTTACTCCTTGGAAGGAAAGTTATAACCAACCTAGACAGCATATTAAAAAGCAGAGACATTACTTTGCCAACAAAGGTCCGTCTAGTCAAGGCTATGGTTTTTCCAGTAGTCATGTATGCATATGAGATTTGGACTATAAAGAAAGCTGAGCGCTGAAGAATTGATGCTTTTGAACTGTGGTGTTGGAGAAGCCTCCTGAGAGTCCCTTGGACTGCAAGGAGATCCAACCAGTCCATCCTAAAGGAGATCAGTTCTGGGTGTTCATTGGAAAAAGTGATGTTGAAGCTGAAACTCCAATACTTTGGCCACTTGATGCGAAGAACTGACTCATTGGAACAGACCCTGATTTGGGGTAAGATTGAAGGCGGGAGGAGAAGGGGACGACAGAGGATTATATGGTTGGATGGCGTGACCAACTCAGTGGACATGAGTTTGGGTGGACTCTAGGAGTCGGTGATGGACAGGGAGGCCTGGCATGCTGCAGTCCATGGGGTCACAAAGAGTCAGACATGACTGAGCAACTGGACTTAAATGAACTGATGGAATTACAGTGGTGCTATGCTTTGTCCGAAACACAATTCTTTGTGACTAAATCTCATAAAATGGTGTGATCAGCATTTTTGTAGCCCATAAGCTTCAAGTAAAGCAAGCTTAAAAATCAATTGTGCACAATTTTCTGTAAGACTGATTTTATCTAGAAAAATTGCATTCTTTTTTTAACATATTTGATATATAATTTTTTACTTGGAGGAGTTTATAGAATAGGGATTGTATATAGAGCTGATTTTATTTTTGGACTGGTATCCTGTTAAAACACATTTAAGGACTAATAATTCTCCTTTAACTAAAGTTGGCATACAGTAAAAAAGGAGTGTGGCACATCTTAACCCTGATTTAGTATTCATGTAATTATACTGCCAGCATGTTTTTTAATTCAAAATTTTGGGTGTGAGGGTACATGCTAAGCTCATTTATTTAATTGTTTACTGAATAATTAATTACGGATGGGTACAACGTCACTCAGTGCTAGCTTCTAGGAATTCAAGGATGAATTTAGATACATTTCCTGGATTGCAGGAACAAACTACAGTCAAAAATGCAAACAACTAATTACAATGTAATATGGTAATTTCAGCATGGATACAAAGATAATCTTTAGTAGGAACAAAATAAGAGCTCTCCAGCACATCTGGGTGTATCATTTTAGCTTAAGTATGAGAAGAGTTTTCCAAATGCAAAAGCAGCAGAGAAAATAACATTGTAAAGAAAGGAAGTAGGAGAGTTTGATGTATTCTGGGAAAAAAAAGAAAGCAACTTTATTACAGATAAAAACTGGATTGGATGATACAGCTTAGAGACACAGTCATACAGGCTTCTTAGTACTTCTTCCTGAACTACTTTTACCCCTTAAACTGAAGCACCCCTTTCTCAAAGGGACAGAGCCTGCCATTAAAAAATGACCCTACAGATGAACAGCAGGTGGGATTTATCTATGGACTGGCTGACTCTGAAAAGCTAAGCAGTATATTCTCTGAAATTCACAAAGAAAATCACTAATGCTTCCATAAGAAGGTATGATTTGAGTGTGATAGGCAATTTAAAATAGAACATATGCATCACTGTTGCAGAAGTGTCTTAAACATGAGACCAAGAAAAAAGATGTAGATGATGTGCACTCAAAATTTTGAGTTGGGATATAGTTTCCCTTTTCATCATAATGAGATGTCCAATGTGAAGTATAAAGAAGGGGTTAAAGGAGACAAGACTGGAGGCAGAGATTTCTTAGGTGTCTGTGGTAGGGCTCAGAGAGATGATCTGGAATGGATCAGGGGTTGTAGAGATGCTTAAGGGGCAAAATTGGTAAGAACTGTAATTTAATTGTACAAGAAAGCAAAAAAGAAGAAAAGTCTAGAATGACTCAGATTTATGTCTTTGGAAATTGATTGTCATTAATTAATCTAGGTAATATACAACAAAAGCCAAAGGATAGATTGAGTTTGGGACATAGTGAGTTGCATATTCTTGGAGGAAATCCCAGTTATGGATATTTATTGGAGGTTGGATAAATGGATCTGGAGGTAAGGAAAGGGATTTGAATTAGCAATAGAGATTTGGTATGATTAGCAACTTAATCATAGTTAAGGCTAAAGGCATGATTAAGTAAACTGGGGAGAATTTGTGGAATAGAGGAAGAAAGTGGTTATATACTTCTGCCCTCAGGGTCCAGAATGAGTTGGGTATGGAGTGTATCCTTTTCAGTCTATAAAGCTATTATGTTCTCTCTGTTAGAACATAGGTAATTTAAATTTCAACTCCATCTGAGGTTAACAAAGAAACTCCTGTTGTTTCAAACAAATCAATATATTATCAGAGTATAAATTATAGGCAAAGTTTGAACAGTAGATATCAAGCCATGATCCTGACAACATTTTCAGATGTAATAAACTCAGCTGGCTGAGGCCCCAAATAAATATTTATTCAGGCATTGAATAGGAAGTACAGATACCACTTACCATGTAATTGTTCCTTGCTTAGTTTATTGTTCAGGATCATAATTCTAAAGTATGTATTCTCAAGGGAGTCGAAAATTGGTTTCTGTGGGCAGAAAAACCTTGGCTGTAACCGTGGGGGGCCTCCATCAGTTCAGTTCAGTTCAGTCACTCAGTCGTGTCCGACTCTTTGTGACCCCATGAATCGCAGCACGCCAGGCCTCCCTGTCCATCACCAACTCGAGGAGTTCACTCAGACTCACGTCCATCAAGTCAGTGATGCCATCCAGCCATCTCATCCTCTGTCGTCCCCTTCTCCTCCTGACCCCAGTCCCTCCCAGCATCAAGAGTCTTTTCCAATGAGTCAACTCTTCACATGAGGTGGCCAAAGTACTGGAGTTTCAGCTTCAGCATCACTCCTTCCAAAGAAATCCCAGGGCTGATCTCCTTCAGAATGGATTGGTTGGATCTCCTTGCAGTCCAAGGGACTCTCAAGAGTCTTCTCCAACACCACAGTTCAAAAGCATCAATTCTTTGGTGCTCAGCCTTCTTCACAGTCCAACTCTCACATCCATACATGACTACTGGAAAATGGCTCAACCCTATTTGGCAAAATCTTATTCCTTAATATTTAATTTTTCTTGTTAAATAAAAATTCTCCCTCCTTAGATATTAGTAAGGAGGGAGGAAAAAAAACCTGAGAAACAGTATTCTTAAGATATTAAGGAAATTTGTAGAAGACATTAATTTCAGGTATCTTTCCTTTGGTATCTGAGAAGGACTGACTTATTTTTGTTTTTCCTTTTTGCTAAAATCCATTTGATGAAGAGTATGGAACAAAATCACTTGTCCTAATTATAAAGATTTTACTGCTATTTGATGTAGAATTTACAGAAAATCTGGATTTCTAACTATATAAGCTTTCAACTGAAGATTTAGTTTAGGCATTGGTTAATTTTTTTTCTCATCTGATACCTGATCTGCCTCTTGAGAAATTTGTATGCAGGTCAGGAAGCAACAGTTAGAACTGGACATGGAAAAACAGACTGGTTCCAAATAGGAAAAGGAGTTCGTCAAGGCTGTATATTGTCACCCTGCTTATTTAACTTATGTGCAGAGTACATCATGAGAAACGCTGGACTGGAAGAAACACAAGCTGGAATTAAGATTGACAGGAGAAATATCAATAACCTCAGATATGCAGATGACACCACCCTATGGCAGAAAGTGAAGAGGAACTCAAAAGCCTCTCGATGAAAGTGAAAGTGGAGAGTGAAAAAGTTGGCTTAAAGCTCAACATTCAGAAAATGAAGATCATGGCATCCGGTCCCATCATTTATGGGAAATAGATGGGGAAGCAGTGGAAACAGTGTCAGACTTTATTTTTCTGGGTTCCAAAATCATTGCAGATGGTGAATGCAGCCATGAAATTAAAAGACGCTTACTCCTTGGAAGGAAAGTTATGACCAACCTAGATAGCATATTCAAAAGCAGAGACATTACTTTGCCAACAAAGGTTCGTCTAGTCAAGGCTATGGTTTTTCCTGTGGTCTTGTATGGATGTGAGAGTTGGACTGTGAAGAAGGCTGAGTGCCGAAGAATTGATGCTTTTGAGCTGTGGTGTTGGAGAAGACTCTTGAGAGTCCCTTGGACTGCAAGGAGATCCAACCAGTCCATTCTGAAGGAGATCAGCCCTGGGATTTCTTTGGAAGGAGTGATGCTGAAGCTGAAACTCCAGTACTTTGGCCACCTCATGTGAAGAGTTGACTTATTGGAAAAGACTCTGATACTGGGAGGGATTGGGGGCAGGAGGAGAAGGGGACGACAGAGGATGAGATGTCTGGATGGCATCACTGACTCGATGGACGTGAGTCTGAGTGAACTCCGGGAGTTGGTGATGGACAGGGAGGCCTGGCATGCTGTGATTCATGGGGTCGCAAAGAGTTGGACACGACTGAATGACTGATCTGATCTGATATTAAAAAGAAAAAATCTGATTATTTTGAATTTTAGCCAATATATTAAATAACCAAATGGGCATAAATCATTCTATCATCAGCATTTTGATTAAGTCCAGACCCCATACCAACTCCTTGGGCTTGGTGACGGTATGTATACTAACCAGGATTTTTTAATTATGAAAAGAGAAATGGCCTCTGCATATCTCATGTGCAAAAAGAATCCAGGGGAAGGTTGAAAAGCCAGACGCAGGCAGGCTCCAAGCGTGATGAGACACAGCCAAGATTCTGCCCTAGGCTCCCTCTGTTGAGGATATTGCCCCTGGCACAGTTACCACTGGACACTGCTGCTGCTGGCAGCGCCACTCTGCGTGCATGCCATGTAGAGACTGTACTCCAAGGCACCGCAGCTGTTGCACTGAATCTCTGACCTGTGCGTTTGATGGCTCCATTAAGTTTCAATGTCCAGGCAGGAGCCATTGCTTGCATCTGCTTTACCTGTCAGGAGTCAGGAATATTTATCCTTCTTTGGCTTCCATCATGAAGCCCCCCACCTGCTCTGCTTCCCACCTACCTTAGGATTTCCCCCAAATAGAATGTGGATTTATACACTGAAAAACCCCACATGCCAAATGTCCCTTACAACATCGATTACTAAGAGTCAAATAATGCTTTGCAGTTAACAGAGTCCCTTGGAATATTTTTCATTTGATTTTTTTTAGCAACTTGAAGTATTTCTGTATTTCTGTCTTTTTAAATTGAAATATAGTTCATTTACAATGTTGTGCCAATCTCTGCTGTACAGCAGAGTGACCCTGTTTTACATACATATTCACTCTTTTTTTTAGATTCTTTTCCTATTTCAGTTTTTGAGGTGGGGAAACTAAAACTTGAAGAGGTTAATTAACTAAAAGTTGCAACACTAGGGAAGAAATGAAAAATTTTGAGTGGCTGTCATGTGCTAAACCTAGTCCCAGATGCTTTTACACACAGTATTTTTTTTAATGTATATGCTAAATATTTTATTTAATCATATAGACATAAATATTAGCATTTGAGCATGTGATCAATATTAAAAATTATCAATGAGATAGTTTATACTCCTTTCCTTATACTAAGCTTTCAAAATCCAGTGTATATTTTCTGTTTACAACACTTCTCAATTGATACAATCAATTTTCAATGGGTATCCAGTCCAGTTCAGTCGCTCGGTCGTGTCCGACTCTTTGCAACCCCATGAATCGCAGCACGCCAGGCCTCCCTGTCATGGTAGACCCATATTTATAGTTTATAAAATGTACAGTTAAAAAAGATTTATACATCTAAGCTGTTCAAAACTAACTTTAATTTTTTGCAGTGTTCCTACCATATTTATTTATTAAAAATTTTTGCATACAAAAAGCTATGTAACTAATATGTACAAATCTGAGTTTGAAAGTAAATATACATATGTTAAAAAAAATACAACAGTCTATGCCATAAACCTGTCACCTCCACAGGTTTCCTCCTTCCCTCTTATTTTTTATTATTGTTGCTATTATTATTATTTTCTGATAAGATTACAATACAAAATCTACCTTCTTAGCAAAATTTTAAGTATATAATACAGTATTGTTAACTGTATGCTTTATGCTGTATAGATCTCTAGGACTTATTCATCTTGCATAACTGAAACTTTATACCCTTTTACTCCTACCTCCCTGTTTTCCTGTCTTCCCAGGCCTTGGCAATCACATTTTTCTCTGCTTCTATGAGTTTGGTTATTTTAGATTCATCATATAAGTGGCATAATGTAGAATTTATTCTTCTGTTTCTGGCTTATTTCACTCACCATGCAGGAATTGGACCATAAAGAAAGCTGAATGCTGAAGAATTGATGCTTTTTAACTGTGGTGTTGGAGAAGACTCTTGAGAGTCCCTTGGACTTCAAGGGGATCAAACCAGCCAATCCTAAAAGGGAAGTCCTAAAGGAAATCAGTCCTGAATATTCATTGGAAGGACTGATGCTGAAGCTAAGATCCAATATTTTGGCCACCTAATGTGAAGAACTAACTCATTAAAAATGACCCTGATGCTGGGGAAGATTGAAGTCAGGAGAAGGGGATGACAGAGGATGAGATAGTTGGATGTTGTCATTGACTCTATGGACATGAGCTTGAGCAAGCTCCAGGAGTTGGTAAAGGACAGGGAAGGCTGGCCTGCTGTAGTCCCTGGGGTTGCAAAGAGTCAGACACAACTGAGTGACTGACCTGACCTGAACTGAATAACGTCCTCTAGTCTCATTCGTGTCACAGATGGCAAGATTTTCTTCTTTTTAAAGGCTGAATAAAATTCCACTGTATTTATATATAACATTTTCTTTGAACATTCATTCATCAGTGGACACTGAGGTTGTTTCCATATCTTGGCTGTCGTGAATAATGCTGCAATGAACATGCAGACATCCCTTCAAGATCCTGATTTCAGCTCTTTGGATATTAACCCAGAATGGATTTTCTGGATGAGATGGTGGTTCTATTTTTAGTTTTTATGAGGAACTTCTTTTCTATAGCAGCTTCACCAATATACGCACCCACCAACAGTGCACAAGGGTTCCTTTTCTCCACATCCTCACCAACATTTATTTTTCTAATATATAAAAGCCATTGTAACAGGTGTGAGGTGGTATCTCCTTGTGGTTCTGATTTGCATTTCCCTGGTAGTGAGTGATACTGAGCATCTTTTTATGTACCCATTGATCATTTATATGCCTCCTTTAGAGAAATGTCTACTCAGTTCCTTTGCTCATTTTAAAATTGGGTTATTTGGTTTATTTTGTTATTGAGTTGTAAGAATTCCTTATGCGTTTTAGATATTAACCCTTTATCAGGCAAATGACTGGCAAACATTCATTTCATTCTGTAGGTTGCATTTTCATTTCGTTAATTATTTCTTTTGCCATAGAGAGGATTTTATTTTTATATAATGTGACTTTTTTTTCTTTTGTTGTCTGTGCTGTTGATGCTATATTAAGAAGTCATTGCTAATGCTAGTGTCAATATGCTTTTTCCCTTTGTTTTCATCTAGGGATTTAATGTTCTTATGTTTAAATGTTTAAACTATTTTGAGTTCATCTTTGTGTATGGTGTGAGATAAGGGTCCAATTCAATTATTTTATATGAATATATCCAGTTTTCTCAACACTATTAATTGAAGATTACACTTTCCCATTGTGTATTCTTGGCATTCTTGTCAAAATCAGTTGATACATATGTGTGAGTTTGTGTCTCTACTCTCTATTCTGTTGGTTTATGAATGTGTTTATGTGTTGGTTCTAGTACCTTACTGTTTTAATTATAGTAGCTTGCAATATACATTGAAATTGGGAAGTGTGATACCTCTATTTTTGTTATTTTTCAAGATTGCTCTGATTATTTGAATTCTTTTATGGTTTCATAAAAATCTTAGGATTTTTTTGGTTCTATTTCTGTGAAAAATGACATTGGGATTTTGATAGGAATTGCATTGACTCTGTAGACCCTTCAGGCAGTACAGACATTTTAAAAACATTCTTCCCATCTAAGAACTCACAGTATCTCCACTTTTTTTGTGTCTTCTTCAGTTTCTTACACTGTGACTTGTAGTTTGCAGTGTGCAGATTTTTAACCTCATTGGTTAAGTTTATTGCTAAGTATTTTATTTTATTTTTGATGCTTTTCTAAGTGAGATTATTGATTTCCTTTTTGGATAATTTGCTGTTAGTGTGTAGAAGTGCAACTTATTTATATTGACTTTTGTATCCTGCAATTGTGCTGAATTAGTTAGAATGATTTTTTTTTTTGCAGTCTTTAGGGTATTTTTTAAATGTCATCTGCAAGTAGGAATAATTTTACTTCTTCTGTTTTGATTTGGATACTTATTTCTGTTTCTTGCCAATATTTTGTTGAGGATTTTTTCATCCTTGTTCATCAGGGATACTGGCCTATAGTTTTATTTTCTTATAGCGTATTTGTCTGGCTTTACTTTAAGGGTAATGCTGGATCAGTAAAAAGAGTTTGGAAATATTCCCTCTTATTTTTTGTAAAAGGTTGAGAAGGATTGGTATTAATTCTTCTTTAAATGTTTGGTAGAATTTGCCTGTCTTGGGCTTTTCTTTGTTGGGAAATTATTTTTATAACTGATTCAATCTGTTTATGTGGTATTGGTCTGTTCAGTCTTTTTCTTTCTCCTTGATTCAGTCTTGGTTGGATGTATGTTTGTAAAAATGTATCCATTCTTCTAGAATGTTCAATTGGTCAGCATATTAGCATAATAGCCTCTTATGATGTTTTAAAAAATTTCCAAAGCATTGATTGTCTCCTTTCCTATTTCTTATTTTACTTATTTAATTTTTCTTTTCTTTTCTTTTTAGTTTAGCTAAGGATTTATTGATTTTGTCTACTTTTTTCAAGGAACCAGGTCTTAGTTTCATCAACTTACTTTATTGTTTTTTCAAAAGTCTATTTCATTTATTTCTGCTCTAATCTTATTTCCTTCTGCTAACTTTGGACTCCGTGTGCTCTTTTTCTAGTTCTCTGAGGTATAACGCTACGTTGTTAATAAGAGATCTTTCTTCTTTTCTAATGTAGGCATGTATCACTATAAATTTACTTCTGGTGTGTTGTGTTTTTGTTTTCACTTGTCTCATAATATTTTCTAACTTCCTTTTTTAAAAATACTTATTTATTTGGCTGCATTGGGTCTTAGTTGTGGTCTTTGTTGCATTATGTGGAATCTTTCAGTGCAGTGCATGTACTTTATTTGTGGTCCATGGGCTCTAGGGCATGCACACTTCAGTAACTGTGGTCATGGGCTTAGTTACTCCGCAGCATGTGGCAACTTAGTTCCTTGACCAGGGATCGAAGCCACATCCCCTGCATTGCAAGGACCACTTTATTTGTGGTCCATGGGCTCTAGGGCATGCACACTTCAGTAACTGTGGTCATGGGCTTAGTTACTCTGCAGCATGTGGCAACTTAGTTCCTTGACCAGGGATCGAAGCCACATCCCCTGCATTGCAAGGTAGATTCTTATTCATTGGACCATCAGTGAGATCCCTAACTTCCTTTCCTGATTTCTTCTTTGGCCCAATGTTTCAAGAGTGTGTTGTTTAATTTTCATGGATTTGTGATTTTTTTTTCCATTTTCTTTTGTTTTTGAGCTCTTGTTTTGTTCCATTGTAGTTAGAAAAGATTCTTGGAATGATTTCAGTCTTCTTAAATGGATTAAGACTTGTTTTGTGACCTAGCATGTGATCTGTCATGGAGAATGTTGTGTGCACTTGAGAAGAATGTGTGTTCTGCTCCTCTTGGGAAGAATAGTTTGCGTGTCTCTTAGTTTGGTCTGTATCATAGTTTAAATCTGCTGTTTCCTTATTGATTTTCTGTTTGGATAATTTGGCCATTATTATGGGCGGATTATTGAACTTTCCTATTATTGTAATGTCTATTTGCTCCTTCAGATCTGTAAATGATTGCTTTATAAATTTTGATAGTCTGATATTAGATACATATAACAACAGTTTTGGTATAATCATAGGCAATCCTGCTTTCATTTGGTTATTTTTTTTAAAGATTTTTTTGATGTGGGTCATTTTTAATGTTTTTATTGAACTTGTTACAATATTGCTTCTGTTTTATGTTTTTTGGTTCTGAGGCATGTGGAATCTTAGCTCCCTGACCAGGGACTGAACTGCACTCCCGGCATTAGAGGATGAAGTGTTAACCACTGGACTACCAAGGAAGTCCTTCATTTGATTATCATTTGCTTGGAATATCATTTTCCATTCCTTCATTTTGGCCTATATATGTCCTTAAATCTAAAATGGATCTTCCATTAACAGTAGGTAGTTGGATCTTATCTTTTTTAATCTATTTCACCACTCTGTCTTTTAATTGGTGAGTTTAATCCATTTTTAAAAATAATTTTGTGTATTCATTTTGACTGTGCTAGATCTTCATTGCTGTGTGGGCTTATTCTAGTTGTATTAAGAGTGGGAGCTATTCTCCAGTTGTGATGCTTAGGCTTCTCATTATGGTGTCTTTTCTTGAAATGGAGCATGGGCTCTAGGACACACAGGCTTCAGTAGTTGTGGCACGTGGACTCAGTAATTGTGACTCCCAGGCTGTAAAGCACAAGCTCAACAGTTGCAGCTCATGGACTAGTTGCTCTGCAGCATGTGGGATCTTGTGGGATCTTCTGGGATCAGGGGTCAAATCCATGTCTCCTGTATTGGCAGCAGATTCTTTACCACTGAACGACCAGGGCAGCTCTCCATTTATTTCATTCAATCACTAAGTTGTGTCCAACTCTTTGTGACCCCATGGACTGCCACATGCCAGGCTTCCCAGTCCTTCACTATTTCCTGGAATTTACTCAAACTCATGTCCTGCCATCCAACCATATCATCCTCTGTTGCCTCCTTCTCCTCATGCCCTTAATTTTTCCCAGCCTCGGGGTCTTTTCCATTGAGTTGGTTCTTCACATTTGGTTGCCAAAATATTGGAGCTTCAGCTTCAGCATCAGTTCTTCCAATGAATATTCAGGGTTGATTTCCTTTAGAATTGACTGATTTGATCACCTTGCTGCCCAAGTGACTCTCAAGAGTCTTCTCGAACACTACAGTTTGAAAGCATCAATTCTTGGCTGGTAGTGATCTTTTTTTCTTTTAGCACTTTGAATATATAATTTAACTCTTTTCTAGCCTGCAAGATTTCTACTGAGAAATCTGCTTCTAGTGTTATGGGGATTCCCTTGTATGTGACAAGGTCCCTTTTTGTTCTATTTATTTCAGAATTTTTGTTGACTTTTGACTGTTTAGCTATATTAAGTCAGTGTAAGTCCCTTTAAGTTAAATCTATTTGGGGTCTTTCAGGCTTCACAAATTTAGATGACCATTTTTGTTCTCAATTTTGAGTTGGTTTTTGCCATTATTTCTTTAAATAAGCTTTCTGCTCCTTTCTTGTTCTCTTCTTCTTTTGGGACTCCCATATGCATATATTGGTTCAGTTGATAATGTCTTTATAAGACATGATTCCATTGAGCCTGGACTGGTGACTCATTTCATATATGATATTATACGTAAAGACCCAGAGGGATGGTATGGGGAGGGAGGAGGGAGAAGTTCAGGATGGGGAACACATGTATACCTGTGGTGGATTCATTTCGATATTTGACAAAACCAATACAATATTGTAAAGTTTAAAATAAAATAAAATTTAAAAAAGAAAAAAAAAAAGACATGATTCCAAAGTCCCATAGGCTTTCTTTACTCCTTTTCTTTTTTTCCCCTCTGATTGGGTAATTCCGAATGATTTGTTCTCAAGTTCATTGATTTTTTATTCTGTTATTGAAGCTCTCCCTTGAATTTTTAGATCAATTATTGGTTTTTCACTTCCAGAATTTCTGCTTGCTTCTTTTATGATTTCTATCTCTTTATTAAACTTCTTATTTTTTGTGTGTATTGTTTTCCTGATTTCAATTACTTGTCTATCTGTGTTCCCTTGTAGATCGTGGAGCTTCTTTAAGATGAATATCCTGAATTACTTAACAGGTCATTCATAGATCTCCATTTCTTTAGGGCCAGTTACTGGTGCTTTATTTTGTGCCTTTGGTCGTGTCGGGTTTCCATGATTCTTCACCATCCTTATCCCCTTTTGTTGATTGTGTAGGTTCATTTGAAGAAGTTGCTGGTAAAGTGAAACTGTCCTTCCTACGCTCTTCAGTGTATCTCTTTTTCATTTCTGTACACATGGTGCTATGATCTCTCATCTGGATTCTGGAGCTCTTGGCAGGTACTCTTATCTCTTGATGGTTTTCAAACTGGTGTTTCTGTGAGAGAATGAGGTCTGGAACCTCCTATTCTGCCATCTTGCTGACATTGCTCCTACACACAGAGTATCTTATTTAATTCTCATAAAATTTTGTGATGTAGTATAATTATTTTTCTCAGATGGGTAAGTAAATGTAGTAGTGGCAGAAATAGCATTTGTTCCTGAGTCTTTAGACTCCAAATTCTTTTCTCATTTGATGGCACAGTTAAACTTACTGAATTCTTTTACTTTTCTGGCACTTTCTACATTTTTTTTTGTATCAGGAACTTTTGTATCTAAGGAATATGTTTCTTCAATAAATTAATTTGTAAAACTTTCCACAAGGTATTGGCTTGAAAAAATATTTTATAAAGTTATTTTCTGACAGTTTTCCTCTAGAACATCAGTCAATATAAAAATATAAATGGAAACAGATTTGTTTCAAGAGCCTATATCTTTGCTCTGGAGATATTTCCATATCAAATATGTCACAAAAACATAAACATTAACAAATACCAAAAATGATAAAAATGAAGTGTATTTATATGGTGTAGATTATATCAATCTTTTATTCACTGTAATGGCTTAAACTATCCATTCTCTACCCATGACCCTCCAGAGGTCCTGATGTCTCACATAAATTGCTTATGTTTTGGGGACAACATTTGGTGATACCAGCACTGAAACAGGATAATGGTTCATCTTCAGTAACCTCTTATTCTCCTTTTACTATGATACACTAAAGATGTCAAATCGCAGTTGAATGAAGCTCATGCCTTAGGCATAGAATTTAGCTTTATTCTCTGTTGTTCTTGCTGACTCTCTGCATTTCCAGACTTCAGTGCAGAGGTATGAGGACTTTACTTACCTGTCCTTTCATGCCTTAGTTTAGTTTTCTGGATTCAATTCTTATCCCTCTGTCTTTATATTTTTTTTTAACAGTAAGTGAAGTGAAACTCGGATTCTTCAGGCCAAAATACTGGAGTAGGTAGCCGTTCCCTTCTCCAGGGGATCTTCCCAGCTCAGGAATCAAACCAGGGTCTCCTACATTGCATGTGGATTCTTTACCAGCTGAGCTATCATGGAATCCCTCTATATGTTTAGGATTGCTCAGACTCTTGGGGCACTTGGGGCAATATTTCTTCACCTACATTGTCTTTTCAACTCTCTGTAAAAATACTCTGTTTCTAAGATTTTAAGTTTCATGGTTGTGGAAAAAATTTGCTTTACACAAAACCTGGACACATGTATTTGGTCTCTTTTCCTTCTATATCTCCAGTACTTAGGTCTTTATTTGGTATACTTAACTCCATTGTTCCTTCTTCAAGCAATTCATAAAAAACAGTGAAAGATTTTTAAGAAAGTTGTTAGTTTCCAGATTATAAAAAGGTGACTTGAAACAAAACCATTAGGCTTGACCGAGGCAAAGGAGTATAAGGTTGGCTTAATAAGTAAGAGTAGAACTGTTGTAAAAGCACTTGATGCAATTATTCTGTACGAGTTTCTATTTTATTTTGCTTTTCTTATTATCACAAATACACTAACTGACTTTCAGGTCTGTGGTTTGGCTGGTTTCCTGAGAACAGAGTTTGGAATATAGAGAGGCTTTTTTCCACTGCTAGCCTTTCCACTGCTTAGTCCAGTGGATTCTATGCCTTCAGGATAAAGAAACAGCTCACCAATGAAGTAAGTAAGATGAACTAAGCTCTATATGATTGAGTTTGATTGTAAAGTCAAATTTTAGGAGTACAAAAAATGAAGACTATCTAAATGCTGGTTGTTAAATTATAGCTTAAAAGAATATGGGAAATGCACGTCTAGTCATTCATTTATTTCTTAAGCATTTATTGATTTATTGATGTGTCAGACTTGAGATCAAAAACTTCTTTTTGCAGTCTAGTTGAGATAGACTTGTAAATTGATAAGTCATAATGCAATGTGGCAAGGAGTGTAATAGGATATGGTAACTAATAGATGATATTTGAACAAGATCTTGGAAATATCAGACTTCACTTAGGTCTCTGTGATCACATTTCCCTTTTAGAGTGGTTTGGGCAATTATGCTGTGGCAACGCAACAAAGCTTCAACCACTGTTGGCACAATCAAAATCTAGGGTGTGAATGTGGATGAAGCTTGGAGAAGATTCCAGGAAGAAGTTTGGATTAAAGTAATATCTTTACTGGAAAAATATGTATTTTTATATACAAGAAAATCTTATAAATAATTTTATTTTGTAAATATCAACACATATCAAGATTCAGAATTTGCAAATATAGGACAATCATACACACATACACATGCGTTCACACCCCAAATATAAAAATATATATACTTAACAGTTTTTCACAGAATGATTATTTGAACCCCAGAACTTCCTTTTCACAGTATTATTAAATTTGCAAATACAAATTGGCTTAAATTATTAAAAGAAAGTGTTAATTAAATAATACCCTATGTTTGAATCTTGATTTGTGCATGTTAGGTTATAATTTAAAAGATTGTGAAGCATTGTCCCAAAATAAAGTATGACTAATATGGAGGTCTCCTAAAAATAATTTTCATATATTCCAAAAATGTTTTCTAGAACCCCAAAGACTGTATTCTACCATATACTCATAACGTTAAATTTGTAGTTTTTAATTAGTAGGAAAATTAAATACTCTTGATATATAAGTACTGAAACTAGAATTGAGCATCAGAAATACTTGGGCATTTAAAAAATACATTTTCCTGGATCCTTCCCAGACCCATTGAACTAGATTGCCAGGTGCAGGTTTGGGTATGTAGATTTTCAGATATATATCCCTGGGTAAAGCACCATTGCTGATAGATGTTAGACATTATTGACTTTAAGCTCCATGAGATCAAAAGCTCTGTCTTATTTATTGTGTCCCTAGCACTTGGCACATAATAAGTACTCAGTCTGCAGAGTGGATGAATGGATGGGTGAATGGATTGACTCTGTCTGCTTCTGATTTATTTAATATTTTTTCATGTGTGAAATCCAGACCCAATAGCAATAATAAATACTTACACGGGCACTGGGAAAAGTAAGACTGGTCTTAGTCCTTTGAGCCTGGCTGCTGCTGCAGCTGCTGCTAAGTCACTTCAGTAGTGTCCGACTCTGTACAACTCCAGAGATGGCAGCCCACCAGGCTCCCCTGTCCCTGGGATTCTGCAGGCAAGAACACTGGAGTGGGTTGCCATTTTCTTCTTCAATGCATGAAAGTGAAAAGTGAAAGTGAAGTCGCTCAATCATGTCAGACTCTTAGCGATCCCATGGACTGCAGCCTACCAGGCTCCTCCATCCATGGGATTTTCCAGGCAAGAGTACTGGAGTAGGGTGCCATTGCCTTCTCCGGCTAGTCTCTTCTAAAGCGTCTCATTCTGTGAGGGCTTTGAACATTGGCCTTTGTGCCTGTAAGGCTCTTGGAATGTACTAGTGAGCTGGACTGGATCCTGCCTTCCCTCCGCTACTGGAATTCTCCTTTGAGCTATCTGTTCTTTTCTATCTGCAGTGCCCTGTGGGAGGTTTTCTGACAAGGGCTGCAGAAACTAATGTTTCAACTCTGTCTCTTCAAACTCCTCCTCATAGCTGCAGAGAGTACTTTTTTTCCTCTTCCTGTGTGGCAGGAAGCCACCCTTTTGTCATATCCTGCATCTTGATACTCTGTGTCTTATGAGAAAACCTCTACACAAGCTCTCCAGGCTTGGTCCACAGAGAGCTAAAAGATCAGCTTTGGGAGATTTTTCTAAAACAAACAAACCCTCAGTTCTCTTTTGAGAGTCTGGCTCTTAAAACTGAAAGCCAGAATTTTCATGATTTTGCCTCTACTTTGAATTATTTTAAAGTTTATTTTGAAAAGCAAAGTAGAAAATGCTATCTTTGCTTCAGATCATCACTGCTCAAAGTGTGGTCCACTTTGGGCAGCAGCAGCCCAGCCTATCCTGGGTGTGCTTGTTAAAAACACAGAACATCAGCTCCCAGCTCATACCTGCTGAATCATAGTCTGTACTTAAATAGGCTCTCCTGGTGATTTGCATATATGTTAACATTTGAAAAACAACTCTTGGTGATTTCTGTAATACTGAAGCATCATTTAGCTACAATAAGTAGAGTGATAGGTTTATTAGGAGCTAAAAGTGCATCAGAAAAATATTTGTATCTCATCCCCAAAGCCAGCATCTTACTTAATAAGGAAACAAACATCTGCCAGGAATAAGACAAGGATGACCAATATCATTTGTTGTTGTTTTCAGTTGCTCAGTTGTGTCTGACTCTTTGCGACCCCATGGACTCTAGCACGCCAGACTTTCCTGTCCTTCATCATCTCCCCGAGTTTGCTCAAACTCATGTCCTTTGAGTCGGTGATGCCATCCAACCATCTCATCCTCTGATGTTCCCTTCTCCTGCCCTCAATCTTTTCCGACATCAAGGCCTTTTCCAATGAGTTGGCTCTTTGCATCAGGTGGCCAAAGTATTAGAGCTTCAACTTCAGCATCAGTCTTTCCAGTGAATATTCAGGGTTGATTTCCTTTAGCATTGACAGGTTTGATGCCCTTGCTGTCCCAGGGACTCTCAGGAGTCTTCTCTAGCACCACAATTTGAAAGCATCAATTCTTTGGCTCTCAGCCTTCATTATGGTCCAACTCTCACATCCATTACATGACTACTGGAAAAACCATAGCTTTGAGTATATGGACAATATCATTATTACTATCCAAAATCATTTTCAAATTGCCATCCAGTGCCACTAGAGAGAGATACATGAATTAGAAAGGAAAGAATAAAATAATGTTTATTTATAGATTATATATCTGCAAAGCTAACAAAATTGAAAAAGCTACGATTGCAGTTAAGAGAAACTTAGTAAAACAATTTGTAGACAACAATAGCCTTCATATATAAAAATAATAACTGATTAAAGCCCCCTTTAATAATTGCAACAATTTTTACAAAGTACTTAGCATAAATTTAACAGGAAATGACCAAGACATACATGAAAGAAACTATAAAATATACCTGAATGACACAAAGGAAACGTGAACAGATAGGAAGCCAGCCATACCATCAATTTGAATAGGAAGGCTCAATATTGTGAAGTATCTTTTCTGATAATACACAGATTATCAGGATTTCTTCTTGAAGCTAAACAGATTATATATTTCGTTTGGAAAAGCAATTAAACAAAAATAGCCTGGAAAACCTTAAAAAAGAAAACAATGGGAGAGGGTGAAATCTTAAACCAGATGTTAAAATGTATCACGAAATCTCTATAATTAGAAGGATATTATATTGGCAAGTGAATAAACAGACAAATTAATATAACCAAATAGAAAACCCAGAAATAAACCTAATTTCACATGGAATTTTAGGTTATGATAAAGGCCACATCTGAAATCAGTGGAGAAATATAGACTTCTAAAAAAGTGATGCTGAGATAAATGGACAGGCATGTGAAAAAGGTAAAAATCTGCATTCTGTATACCAGTGTAAATTCTAAATAGGTACAAGATCCGAATGTAAAAAATAAAACTACACAAATACTAGAAAAAAGCATGGCGAATTCTTTACAACATGTGATTAAGTGAAAATTTCTCAAGTTAAGTGAAAATTTTAATAACTCTGGTTATATTTAAAAATTCTGGGTGGCAAAAAGCCACTAAAAGCAAAGTGAAAATACAAGTGACATCTGGGGAAATATTTACAACTTCTCTTGCAGAAAAAGGCTTCATATCTCTAATATCTAAAGAACTCTACAAAGTGAGAAGAAAGCAAATCACATTATAAAACTGGACAAGAACTATACACACACAGTTCAAAGGAAAAGAAATATAAACAGCACTTTACAGACACAAAGAAGATGCTCAAACTTGGTCCTAATGAGAGAGATGAAAATTAAAACTATATTAAAACACCATCACTCATCTACCAAACTGGCAAAAATCCAGGAGTGTAACAATTGCATTCTGTTGGCAAGGCTAGGGGAAAACAGGGCTTCCCATATGTTGCTGATGGGAATACAGCCCTGGTGAAAGAAACTTTTCCATATCTAGCAATAAATACTACGGTATTTATGCTTTGATCCAGCAACCTTATTTCACGGAGTCTTTCCTTAAGATTCACCAGGAAGTGTGGAATGACATATACACAAGGCAATTGACAGTAGCACAAATTTATAATAGCAAAATAGGAAACAACTCAAATATTCAACAAGAAGCAACCAGTTGAAATAAGCCATGAAACATCCTCACAATGGAGGACCATGAAGTAGTTACAAAGAATGAAGATGATCTTTATTTCTCTCTGTGAATAATAAGTAGGCGAAAAAACAATGAAGGGCCAAACAATCTATAATAGGCTACCTTTTATCTTTAGAAGGGAGAAGGGATTTAAATATATGTTTGTTTTTGGATGTATTAATGAAACAAAGGAAAGATAAAGAACTACTGTAAACGGTTATCAGTGAGGATCTGGGTGGTGTGAAAAATCTGGGTACTAGAGTTCTTGAAACACAGTTTGATAATTTGACGTTCAGTTCAGTTCAGTCGCTCAGTTGTGTCCGACTCTTTGCACCCACGAATCACAGCACGCCAGGCCTCCCTATCACCAACTCCCGGAGTTCACTCAGATTCGTGTCCATCAAGTCGGTGATGCCATCCACCCATCTCATCCTCTGTTGTCCCCTTCTCCTCCTGCCCCCAAATCCCTCCCAGCATCAGGGTCTTTTCCAATGAATCAACTCTTCACATGAGGTGGCCAAAGTACTGGAGTTTCAGCTTCAGCATCAGTCCTTCCAATGAACACCCAGGACTGATCTCCTTTAGAATGGACTGGTTGGATCTCCTTGCAGTCCAAGGGACTCTCAAGAGTCTTCTCCAACACCACAGTTCAAAAGCATCAATTCTTCAGTGCTCAGCTTTCTTCACAGTCCAACTCTCACATCCATACATATCACTGGAAAAACCATAGCCTTGACTAGATGAACCTTTGTTGGCAAAGTAATGTCTCTGCTTTTTAATATGCTATCTAGGTTGGTCATAACTTTCCTTCCAAGGAGTAAGCATCTTTTAATTTCATGGCTGCAATCACCATCTGCAGTGATTTTGGAGCCCATAAAAACAAAGTCTGACACTGTTTCCACTGTTTTCCCATCTATTTGCCATGTAGTGATGGGACCAGATGCTATGATCTTTGTTGTCTGAATGTTGAGCTTTAAGCCAACTTTTTCACTCTCCTCTTTCACTTTCAACAAAGGCTTTTTAGTTCCTCTTTGCTTTCTGCTATAAGGGTGGTGTCATCTGCATATCTGAGGTTATTGATATTTCTCCCAGCAATCTTGATTCCAGCTTGTGCTTCTTCCAGCCCAGCGTTTCTCATGATGTACTCTGCATATAAGTGAAATAAGCAGGGTGACAATATACAGCCTTGACGGACTCCTTTTCCTATTTGGAACCAGTCTGTTGTCCCTGTTCAGTTCTAACTGTTGCTTCCTGACCTGCATATAGGTTTCTCAAGAGGCAGGTCAGGTGATCTGGGATTCCCATCTCTTTCAGAATTTTCCACAGTTTATTGTGATCCACATAGCCAAAAAGGCAAAATTTGATGTTGGAGTCATGTAAATGTTTTTGTGTGCTAATTTCTCAGTCATGTCCGATTCTTCGTGACTCCGTGGACTGTAGCCTGCCAGGCTCCTCTGTCCATGAAATTTTACAGTCTTGAAACAAAACTAGATAAAAAAGGAAAAAATAAATAAGGTAATCCATAAAAACTGGAAACAAAATGAAGTAAAATAAATGTTTCAAATGAGTGGATCTGTGTCTTAATGACACAGAGGATTATTTCATGTGACTTTAAAATAGGGGTAGGTGAAATGGAATTGTAATCAGTTAACAGAAACTTAGGAGATCAGTTAGTCAAATGTAATGCATAGACTTTGGAATCCTATTCAAACAGACCAAAAAAAAAAATCTGTAAAGAGAAATTTATGAAACAATTGTAAATTTTAAAAATTCATGATAACACACATATGAAATTGACCATCTTAACAGAAACAATCTAAATGTCTATTAATGAATGAATGGAATAAGAAAATGCGGTACATATATGTAATGGAATATTATTCAGCTATAAAAATGAATGAAATCCTGCCATTTTTGACCCCATGGATGGACCTCAAGGGCATTATACTAAGTAAAATGAGTCAGATGGAGAAAAGCAATATTACATGACCTCATTTTATGTGAGATCTAAAAAACAGAAAAAAAATAACCAAAATAACAAAAACCAAGTTCAGAGATACAGAGAACTGATTGGTGGCTGCTAGAAGCAAGGCAGGGAGTTGGGAGGATGAAGAGGGTGGAAAAAATGGGTGAAGAGATTCAAAAGGTATGAACTCAGTTATAAAATAAATAAGTCGTTGGGATGTAAAATGTACAGCATGTTGACTATAGCTAATAATACTATATTGCATATTTGAAAGTTGCTAAAAGAGTAGATTTTAAACATTCCAACCATAAGAAAAAAACTTTTGGAACTGTGTAAAGTGACAGATGTTAGCTATTATTATGATGGTAATTTTGCAATTTATACAAATACCAAATCATGAATTATATACCTATTTATACCTCAGCTTTTAAAAAAATCACCATTTAAACCATTTTTAAGTGCACAGTTCAGTGGCATTAAGTACATTCACATTGTTGTGCAACCATCACCACTATCTCCAGAATTATTTTTTTGATCTTCTCAAACTGAAACTTTATACTTGTTAAAAAATGACTCTCAATTTCCGCCTTCCTGACAACTACTATTCTACTTTCTGTCTCTAAGAATTTGACTACTCAGTAGCACTAGTGGTAAAGAACCCGAGGGCTCAATTCCTAGGTTGGCAAGATACCCTGGAGTAGGAAATGGCACCCCATTCCAATATTCTTGTCTGGAAAATTCCATGGGCAGAGGAGCCTGACGGGATACAGCCCATGGGGCCACAAAGAGTCAGACATTATTGAGTGACTGAACCCAATACAATACAATCGGTGGAATCATACAATATTTGTTTTTTGGGGACAGGTTATTTTACTTAGCATGTCTTCAAAGTTTATGTGTTTTGTGTGTGCGTGAATGCACAGTCATGTCCAACTCTATGGACTGTAGCTTGCCAGGTTCCTCTGTCTATGGAATTTTCAAGGCAAAAATACTGGAGCCGGGTGCTGTTTCCTCCTCCAGGGGATCTTCCCTACCCAGGGATCAAATCCGTGTCTCCTGCATTGGCAGGCAGATTCTTTACCACTGAACCACCTGGGAAACCCTTATCTGTATTGTTCAATTCAGTTCAGTAACTCAGTCATGTCCGACTCTTTGCGACCCCATGAACCACAGAACGCCAGGCCTCCCAGAGTCTACTCACTCATGTCCATTGAGTTGGTGATGCCATCCAACCATTTCATCCTCTGTCATCCCCTTCTGCTCCTGCCTTCAAACTTTCCCGGAATCAGGGTCTTTTCAAATGAGTCAGCTCTTCGCATCAGGTGGCCAAAATGTTCAGCTTCAACATCAGTGCTTCCAATGAACACCCAGGACCGATTTCTCTAAGGATGGAGGGTTGGATCTTCTTGCAGTCCAGGGGACTCTCAAGAGTCTTCTCCAATACCACAGTTCAAAAGCATCAATTCTTCAGTGCTCAGCTTTCTTTATAGTCCAACTCTCACATCCATACATGACTACTGGAAAAACCATAGCCTTGACTAGATGGACCTTTGTTGACAAAGTAATGTCTTTGCTTTTTAATATGCTGTCTAGGTTGGTTATAACTTTCCTTCCAAGGAGTAAGCGTCTTTTAATTTCATGGCTGCAATCACCATCTGCAGTGATTTTGGAGCCCCAAAAATAAAGTCAGCCACTGTTTCCACTGTTTCCCCATCTATTTGCCATGATAGACCAGATATCATGTGTCAAAACTTACTTCCTCTTGGAGGCTAATTAAACTACATTTATTTATCCATTTATCTATCATTAACATTTAAGTTTCTTCCACCACTTGGTCATTGTAAATAATGCTGCTGTGAACATAGGTGTACAACTATCTGAACTCTTTAACATTCAGAGATTATTTGCATGAAGTAATGGGACCAGATGCCATGATCTTAGTTTTCTGAATGTTGAGCTTTAAGCCAACTTTTTCATTCTCCTCTTTCACTTTCATCAAGAGGCTCTTTAGTTCTTCTTCACTTTTTGCCATAAGGGTGGTGTCATCTGCATATCTGAGGTTATTGATATTTCTCCCGGCAATCTTGATTCCAGTGTGTGCTTCTTCCAGCCCAGTGTTTCTCATGATGTATTCTGCATATAAGTTAAATAAGCAGGGTGACAATATACAACCTTGATGTACTCTTTTTCCTATTTGGAACCAGTCTGTTGTTCCATGTCCAGTTCTAACTGTTGCTTCCTGACCTGCATATAGGTTTCTCAAGAAGCAGATCAGGCGGTCTGGTATTCCCATCTCGTTCAGAATTTTCCACAGTTGATTGTGATCCACACAGTCAAAGGCTTTGGCATAGTCAATAAAGCAGAAATAGATGTTTTTCTGGAACTCTCTTGCTTTTTTGATGATCCAGCGGATGTTGGCAATTTGATCTCTGGTTCCTCTGCCTTTTCTAAAACCAGCTTGAACATCTGGAAGTTCCTGGAACAGGTATTGCTGAAGCCTGGCTTGGAGAATTTTGAGCATTACTTTACTAGCATGTGAGATGTGTGCAATTGTGCGGTAGTTTGAGCATTCTTTGGCATTGCCTTTCTTTGGGATTGGAATGAAAACTGACCTTTTCCAGTCCTGTGGCCACTGCTGAGTTTTCCAGATTTGCTGGCATATTGAGTGCAGCACTTTCACGGCATCATCTTTCAGGATTTGGAATGGCTCAACTGGAATTCCATCACCTCCACTAGCTTTGTTCGTAGTGATGCTTTCTAAGGCCCACTTGACTTCACATTCCAGGATGTCTGGCTCTAGGTCAGTGATCACACCATTGTGATTATCTGGGTCGTGAAGATCTTCTTTGTACAGTTCTTCTGTGTATTCTTGCCACCTCTTCTTAATATCTTCTGCTTCTGTTAGGTCCATACCATTTCTGTCCTTTATTGAGCCCATCTTCGCATGAAATGTTCCTTTGGTATCTCTGATTTTCTTGAAGAGATCTCTAGTCTTTCCCATTCTGTTGTTTTCCTCTATTTCTTTGCATTGATCGCTGAAGAAGGCTTTCTTATCTCTCCTTGCTATTCTTTGGAACTCTGCATTCACATGTTTATATCTTTCCTTTTCTCCTTTGCTTTTGGCTTCTCTTCTTTTCACAGCTATTTGTAAGGCCTCCCCAGACAGCCATTTTCCTTTTATGCATTTCTTTTCCATGGGGATGGTCTTGATCCCTGTCTCCTGTACAATGTCATGAACCTCATTCCATAGTTCATCAGGCACTCTATCTATCAGATCTAGGCCCTTAAATCTATTTCTCACTTCCACTGTATAATCATAAGGGATTTGATTTAGGTCATACCTGAATAGTCTAGTGGTTTTCCCTACTTTCTTCAATTTCAGTCTGAATTTGGCCATAAGGAGTTCATGATCTGAGCCACAGTCAGCTCCTGGTCTTGTTTTTGCTGACTGTATAGAGCTTCTCCATCTTTGGCTGCAAAGAATATAATCAATCTGATTTCGGTGTAGACCATCTGGTGATGTCCATGTATAGAGTCTTCTCTTGTGTTGTTGGAAGAGGGTGTTTGTTATGACAGTGCATTTTGGCAAAACTCTATTAGTCTGCCCTGCTTCATTCCATATTCCAAGGCCAAATTTGCCTGTTACTCCAGGTGTTTCTTGACTTCCTACTTTTGCATTCCAGTCCCCTATAATGAAAAGGACATCTTTTTTGGGTGTTAGTTCTAAAAGGTCTTGTAGGTCTTCATAGAACCATTCAACTTCAGCTTCTTCAGTGTTACTGGTTGGGGCATAGACTTGGATTACTGTGATACTGAATGGTTTGCCTTGGAAACAAACAGAGATCATTCTGTTATTTTTGAGATTGCATCCAAGTACTGCATTTCGGACTCTTTTGTTGACCATGATGGCTACTCCATTTCTTCTGAGGGATTCCTGCCCACAGTAGTAGATATAATTGTCATCTGAGTTAAATTCACCCATTTCAGTCCATTTCAGTTTGCTGATTCCTAGAATGTCGACATTCACTCTTGCCATCTCTTGTTTGACCACTTCCAATTTGCCTTGATTCATGGACCTGACATTCCAGGTTCCTATGACATTCCAGGTTCCTATTCCAAGTCCCATCACTTCATTGCAAATCGATGGGGAAACTGTGGAAACAGTGCCTGACTTCATTTTCTGGGGCTCCAAATCACTGCAGATGGTGATTGCTATGAAATTAAGAGACACTTACTCCTTGGAAGGAAAGTTATGACCAACCTAGACAGCATATTAAAAAGCAGAGACATTACTTTGTCAACAAAGGTCTGTTTAGTCAAGGCTATGGTTTTTCCAGTAGTCATGTATGGATGTGAGAGTTGGACTATAAAGAAAGTTGAGCACTGAATAAGAATTGATGCTTTTGAACTGTGGTGTTGGAGAAGACTCTTGAGAGTCCCTTGGACTGCAAGGAGATCCAACCTGTCCGTTCTAAAGGAGATCAGTCCTGAATATTCATTGGAAGGACAGATGCTGAAGCTGAAACTCCAATACTTTGGTCACCTGATGCGAAGAGCTGACTCATTTGAAAAGACCCTGATGCTGGGAAAGATTGAAGGTAGGAGGAGAAGGGGATGACAGAGGATGAAATGGTTGGATGGCATCACTGACTCAATGGACATAAATTTGAGTAAACTCCGGGAGTTGGTAATGGACAAGGAGACCTAGTGTACTGCAGTCCATGTGGTCGCAAAGAATGGGACACGACTGAGTGACTGAATTGAACTGATCCATGGATTCCTTCACATTAAAGAATAAAATCCAGCACCTTCCCTGGTGGTTCAGTGATAAAGAATTCACATGCCAGTGAAGACACCTGGGTTTGATCCCTGGTTCAGAAAGATCCCACATGCTCCAGGACAACTAACCCTGTGAGCCACATCTATTGAGCCTGTGCTCTAGAGCCCAGGAATTGCATTGACAGAGTGCTGGAGCTGAGCCCATGCTCAGCAACAAGAACAGGCACTGCAGTGAGAAGCCTGTGCATTGCAACTGGGTAGTAACCCCCCTCACCATAGCTAGACAAAAGCCTGTACAGCAACGAAGACTCAGCACACCCAAAAAACAAATAAATAAAGTTATAATAAAAAAAGTAAAATTCAGATTCTCAAAAGGCCATTGGCTACCCCTCTCCCACTTTCTAACTCTTCTTACTGAAATATTTTGCTCTGAGAGACAAATCTCAGCTTGGTTAGGTCTTAGCTTCTTCAGAGGAGTTCGTCTTGACCACTCTACATGGAAATGTCGATTCCAGCCACAATGCAAAAATATACAAGTCTGTTCTTTCGTAGCACTTGTTTTCTGAAGTGTTATTTGCTTATTCGGTCACTCGTTCATTACCTGTTGCCTCCCACAAGAATGCAAAATCTAGAAGAGTAGAAACACTGTATTAATTACTTCTGATTCACCTTGGCGTAGAATACTGCCTGGTTCTTGGCAAGGGCTTGATGAATTTGTGTTGAATAAATTCATTTCCTTCCAGAAGATTTCTGGCATTGTGAGAAATGAATTCTGTCTGTTCCTGGAGAGGGAACCAAAGCGAAGTTAGAAAGAAAGAAAGAAAGTGAAGTCTCTCAGTCGTGTCCGACTCTTTGCAACCCCATGGACTGTAGACTACCAGACTCCTCCGTCCATGGGGTTTTCCAGGCAAGAGTACTGGAATGGGTTGACATTTCCTTCTCCAGAGAATCTTCCCAACCCAGGGATTGAAACCTGGGTCTCCCGCATTGTAGGCAGAGGCTTTACCATCTGAACCACTTGAGAAGTTAGAAGACTACTACTATTGTAATAGTCTAGGTGACAGGTTATAGGGACCATTTTAGGCCCAACTCAAATGGAGAGGAGGAGAGAGATGTGCAAATGAGAATCAATAGATCTGAGCAACTGATTGGATGAGAGGGAAAGAAATGAAGAGGAGAAAAGAGATTTTGATCCAAAATGATGTGGACTGGGGTGCAGGGAGGGGAGATGGAGCAGATAGTAGTATCATTGAAAGTGTTAGTTGCTCAGTTGTGTCGGACTCTTTTGTGATTCCATGGACTGTAGTCTGCCAGGTACTTCTGTCCATGGGATTTCCCAGGCAAGAATACTGGAGTGGGTTGCCATTCCTTCTCCAGGGAATCTTCCTGACCCAGGATTCGAACCCAGTCTGCATTGGAGTGGACTCTTTACTATCTGGGCAACCAGGGAGGCTCTAGTAATATCGTTAAAAAGGTGAAAACTAGGGGAATGAAGTGGATTCTATATACTGTTACTATTATATTTGCTAGGATGGGATGCTAGCAGGGAATAAGATATGAAAAATGTTACCAGGAGAGAGGACACCCCTGGAGATACTGCTCAGGGAACTGTCTGCACGAAAGTGCTAATTAAACTCCTGGGACTAATTGGAAGCTGCCACAGGAGAAAGCTCAGAGGGAAAAAAGTTGAGATGGACCCCAAGAATCCAGGAGGGATGCAGGTCTGGAAGACAGATGCTGCCACAAGGCTGTTGAGGATGAAGCTGAAAAAGGGCCATTGAATATTGTTTTTGAGTCATATTAGTTCCTGCTTTTTAAACCTCATTGTTTTCTCTACTATGAATGTTATTTGTTTTCTTTCTAGTCTATTAGCTTATAGAAACTTCTCCTAAAACACAACAAAAAAATTCAGCTTTTCTCTACCTTTAGAGTCCATGTCACATTCTAACCATTGCTCTTCTGAGTTTTCCTGTTTTCTCAAATTGAGTCTTCTGCATATAATATCATTTTCTTTTTATCTTTTACAGGTCAGTCCATTAGCAGCAAAATGGTAATAAAATAAGTATATGCCATTCTTACTTGCAGGAAAATCTTTTTCTTTTGCTAACTTTCAATTTATACAGGAAGCAAGTAAGTTCTTATTAAAATGTTGAGCAATTCAGAACAATAAAGAGCAAAGAGTTATATTGTCCTCAAAATGAACCAACACCTCTCTTTCCAGAGTTTATTATTAAACAATTATTGAATTAAGCAATTAAACAATACCGCTTGATGTATGTGTGTGTGTTTAGAGAAATAAGAAGATTATAAATTTCAGCACACAGGCTCAGATGTGTAGGAAATACGATTTTATTTCTCTATAATTGAATTTAATTTATATTTTAAGTCACTTTGGGACTTCCCTGGTGGCTCAGACGGTGAAAGCATCTGCCTACCATGTGGGAGACTTGGGTTCAATCCCTGGGTTGGGAAGATCCCCTGGAGAAGGAAATGGCAACCCACTCTAGTACTCTTGCCTGGAAAATCCCATGGATGGAGGAGCCTGGTAGTCCATGGGGTCTCAAAGACTCAGACACGACTGAGCAACTTCACTTCACTGAGTCACTTTATGACAGATGATGGGAAAAGAAATCTCAGTTAGTTGAGCCACACGGACCTCTACTTCCCTGACTTCATTTAGGATTGCAACTAAATTCCATGGATTTGGGGGATGTCAAGGTTTCTGGAGGTTGGGAAAAGGGGTTGAGGGGTCCTGGGGCATCCATCATCTACCCAGCTGGTCCTTAATTCAGGTTGTTAAGATCCTTGCCCATCTGTCCATGCAGGGCATTGTGCTCTTATGCCCAGTTTCAAGGCTTATTGGATCTCATTCTTCTAGCTCTTCTTGGGCACGCAGAGCATATAAGATATTTCTCCTGCGTCATGCAGGACATAGGAAACTCTTTCAGGTGATCTCAGGTTTTCTTAGCCTGGACTTACCACAAGCCCATTTCTGTTACTGCTCTGTACCACGTTGCCTTGCATTACCCAGGCACCTTGTCACTTCCTTAGACTGTACCTTGGAGTGGGGGCAGAAGTTCCTCACTCTACCTTGGAGAGAGGGCTCTTGGGTTTTCCAAATCTATTTTAGGTTTCCGATATTCTTCCTCTACAGTGACTAGCTATTCCAGATCTATATCAATATAATATTCTTCTGCTTCCCTTCTGATGTTCCTCCTTTTCCAACTCTGTGAACCATTTATGTCATCTGGGAGTAGGGTGACCAACAGTCATGCTTTTCCTGAGATTGAGGAGGTTCCTGGAATGTGGGACTTCATAGCTAAATCTGGGCAAGTGTAGGGCAAACAGGGGTGCCTTGGTTACCTTATCTGGAAGTGAGATGAGTGGTGAAGGGGAAAACTGACTCTGATTGACTAAGAAGTTTGTGTTTCTGGCATGACCTTTACACTCTAAATATTTCAAGGATTAGATATTTTTTGAAATACACAATGAAGAATTGACTCCTACTTTCACAGTTTCTGGCTTCCCTGGCAGCTTTGCTGTTAAAGAACCCTCCTGCAATGCAGGAGACCCCGGTTTGATTCCTGGGTAGGGAAGATCTGCTGGAGAAGGGCTAGGCTACTCACTACAGTATTCTTGGGCTTCCCTAGTGGTTCAGCTGGTAAAGAATCCGCCTGCAATGCGGGAGACCTGGGCTCGATCCCTGAGTTGGGAAAATCCCCTGGAAAAGGGAACAGCTACCCACTCCAGTATTCTGTCCTGGAGAGTTCCATGGACTATACTGGGTCGCGAAGAGTAGGACATGATGAGCGACTTTCACTTTTTTTCAGTTTTTGTTTCACTCCCTCTTTCTGAATTTTTCCACGTTCGTCCTGCTCCTTTGCACTCACTATTTCTTTGGAGTACATTGCTCCATTTCGTGTTTTAATTTCTTTTTTGGATTTATGTCACTTTTCTGGCCCCCATCCTCTGCAATTCATAGGCCAGTCCTTCCTTCAATGGAGCCCAGAAGAGATTTCCCAGAACTCATACCCCAGGCTGCCTGGGGACCATCAGCCCCTGCTTCTCTAGGTCAGATGTAAATCGCTAGGGCAGCTTTCTCAATGGTGCATAAGATTTGGGTGAATAGCAGATATGGGCACGCTGAAAGAATATATGTGAACTTGCATTAATATTCATATTTTATTCCAATTAAAAATAAGTAATTAAATGTTATTAATATCAACTTATGAATTGACCCTAACACCCACACTCAATGTGATGTCAGATGGTCATGGAACATATATAATATATGATGTATCTGAAAGAAGAGTGATGGTTCCACACATGGAAGGGGGTGACAGTAACATCCTCATTCTTTGTTTATTTTCAGTTTATTGCAAAAGGATTGCAATTGATAACGCCTGGGATAGTCATATGTAGGTTATATTATCTATATTCAGTCAAAGCAAATTTGGTAAAATATTCAAATGACTTAAAATACTGAAGATTATACCAATTGTATAAGGACAAAAGTAGTAGGACTTACCCTTCTACACATTCAAGACTACACTGGTCTCCTTGCCTCTTGTTTTTTAAGATTTTTTTTGATGTGGACTATTTTCTAGTTTTTATTACATTTGTTACAATACTGCTTCTGTTTTGTGTTTTGTTTTGGCTGCAAGGCATGTAGGATTTTATCTCCCTGACCAGGGATCAAACCGGCACCCGCTGCCTTGGAAGGTGAAGTCTTAACCACTTGACCAACAGGGAAGTCCATCCTTGCTTTTCTTCAAACACACCGGCCACAGTCGATCTCAGGACCTTTGTCCCAGCTGATTCCTCTGCCTGTTATGCTCTTCCCTCAGTTATTGGCAGGACTCCCTTACCTCCTACAAGACTTAGCTCACATGTTACCTGACTATCATTCAAAATTGCAATACCCACCTCTGCATTTCTTATTCTCTCCACTCTGCTTTATTATTATAATTAATTTTTATTTTATTATTATTGTTTTTACACTAGCAGTTATCCTTGTCTATATCTTATAATTTACTTATTTATCATATCTTTTATCTGCTCTGGTGAAAAGATTAAAGAGGATAGATTATTTTCTTCGATGTGACTGGTTAGAATGGTGCCTAGCACATGGCTGACCCTTCAGATATGTTGCACAAACCTAAGAAAATTGCAGAACCAACAGTCTTTCCACTCTTAGTATGAGCTCTTTGCCAGTCATGACATCTGAAAACGTGCCAAAGCGCATCCTGTTTGTTTCTAGGCGTTTCCAGTGCAATGACTCACAAGTGCTCACCCTACACAGGCCAGTTTGCCAGCTGTGGCCATTGCTCTGCATCTGGCCTGCTTTTCTCCCTGTCCCGGCTCAGGAGAAACCACCCGGAGAAGCCCCACTGCTAACGTGGCCCTTGGGAAAGAGCAGTGTTTTGCCTGTGCTCAGTGCTTCCCAGGTGGTTTTCTTCCCCAGACTTTTCTTTGCAGCAGGGGCTTCATGGTGGCAATCTGAGGTGGAAGAGGGCTGGGAGACAGTCTTGAGCAAAATCTGAATGGCAAGCATCTCTCTTTTTACTGAGATGTACTGTTCATTTGGAGTGGCTGGAAGGCTTTCCACCCTGGGCACCAGCTGGTACTCAGGTGGGGAAGAAGAAGTGGCCGTACTCCTCTGCCATACTGTGTTGCCTGAGTCTAGGGAATATCTTTGTCTCCAGAATCGCACAGGTCACTCTTGAATAAATGCATCAGATTATTGTCTTTACTCCCCTGTCTATGGAAGGCACAAAACCAGTTTTAAAAGAATTAGATCATGTTTTAAAGAATTTTTTTGATTTATAACATTGTGTTGATCTCTGCTGTCCAGCAAATTGACTCAGTTATACACATATCTATTATTTTTCATATTCTTCTCCATTATGTTATCATAGTTCCTTGTGCTGTACAGTAAGACTTTGTTGTTTATTCATTTATATATATATAATAGTTTGCATCTGCTGAAAAGGATTAGATTCTTTTACATGTTTTTTTTCCCCCATTTCCTGCCCTTTCTTCATTAACCATTGCCTTTTTCTTTCAAATGTAAAGCATATCTCCCATGTTTATGAATATATGTGGATGTCCATTTGTACATGTCTGCATTGGGGTCGGGGCAAATGGTGTCAAGAGAGAAGAACAGTTATTGACGTTACAACAGCCAGCAAAAGATGACCCCTGATATTAATATTGTTCACTTCTAAGTGAAATATGGTCCTAAACCTTATAAATGTTAACACCCCAAACTTATCACCACTTCCTGAACTTGAATACTTTGTCCTTCTCCACAAGATTTACTCCTATAGCCTATCTCTCTCAGGTTTGAACTCAAATATCATCTCCTCTGTGAAGCCTTTCCAACTCTCCCAGGAAGAGAAAAAACTAAATAATCATTGACGTGAAGGAGTAAAGTTGACTAAGTGAAAGCTTAATGGAACAATTGCTGTATTATGCTGGGTTCTCAACATATGTATGAATAATGTACAGAAATAGAGTGCTGTAAGATGATCAAGTAGCTTAGAAACCACTAGAGAAACAATTGCTAATTGCAGAGTTCTGGTTTAAATCCATTTCAAAAGCTACAGCATGAATGAAGGAAGGAAAGTTTGCTTTGCTAAATATCATGAAGATGAATGATTTTGCTCATTGGCCCAGAGAAGTGGCATGTTATAGCTGTGGAAAGAACTTCCAAAGTCCAAGTCAACTCGCCTTTAAATCTCTAGTAGGGAGACAAGATGTGCCTTTCCTACATCTGGCATGATTTTTTCCCCCCTTTTTTTCTTTATTTTTATTTTTTAACGTTATGGCCATTCATAGTATATAGATACATATTATGACTTAAGAGAAAGTCTTCCACAACGTAATTTTTCATGACTTCTTTTTTTGAGACCTGAACTTATTTCAAACCCTGGCCTGCTTAACTCAGTTTTGTTAATGTTTTGATAACAATGGCAGGTGGGGTTTACTGAGTGCTTATTATGCCCATTGACTCAGCTGTAGAGAATCTATCTGCAATGCAGGAGCTGCAGAAGATGCCAGTTCCATTCCTGGGTCAGAAAGATCCCCTGCAGGAGGGCATGACAACCCACTTCAGTATTCTTGCCTGAAGAATCCCATGGACAGAGGAGCCTGGCAGGCTACAGTCCATATAGTCGCAAAGAGTCAGATATGACTGAAGTTACTTAGCACGCATACACACACGTTATGTGCTTAGTACTATTCTAAGTTATTGACATGTATTAAATCATTTAATACTAGAGCAACTCCATGGTGTGGGTACTATTATTATTATTTTACAGAGGAGGATCTGAGATGTAGAGAGGCTAATTAACTTGCCCAGGGCCACTCAGCCAGAAGATATGAGCCCAGGTGGTTTGCTTCTCTAGAAGTTTTGCTTTTCACCACATGTCAGTTTATTGCCGGTCTTTAAGAAAACCATTAATATTTCTACTCAAGTTTTACGTGATAAATACAGAAAAATGTATTTACTATGAAAACTATAGAAAGTATAAATCTATCATTCACACAATATTTTTAAAGTTTATAATGATTATGCTGGTTTTAGAGGGCAAGCTAGCAGCAGGAAATACGAACATATCCACTTCTTACTGTAATTAATACTGTAATACCTCTTAAGCATTACATTATTGAGTTTATATTACACGTATTCTTTGCTCTCATCCCCCTGTAATGCCTTATGAGGGCAGGTATCTCATCGGCCTCGTTTACTCTGTCTCCCTGATGACTAGGATATAAACTTCTAGTCTTGTAGGTGCCAAATAAGACCCAGCTTTTGGTTCTTTTGTATTACTTGTTACATGTTTATTATGTTGCTATATACATTATATATTTATCTTTATGGTATATTATAAATACATAGTTATATAGTGAATATTCATTATCTACATGTTTATACGGGGCTTCCATGATGGCTCAGTGGGTAAAGAATCCACCTGCAATGCAGGAGATACAGGAGATGTGGGTTTGATCCATTGGTTGGGAAGATCCCCCAAAAGAGGAAATGGCAACCCACTCTAGTATTCTTGCCTGAAAAATCCCATGGAAAGGGGAGTGTGACGGGCTACAGTCCAAAGGGTCACAAAGAGTTGAACATGACTGAGCAAGCAAAGCAAGAAAACATGTTTATATATTTAAATATTGTTGCTGTTGTTCATTTGCTCAGTTGTGTACAATTCTTTGTGACCCCATGGACTACAGCACACCAGTCTTCCTTGTCCTTCACTATCTCCCTGAGTTTGCTCAAAGAGTCCGTTGAGTCAGTGATGCCATCCAACCATCTCATCCTCTGTCATCCCCTTCTTCTGCCCTCAATCTTTCCCAGAATGAGGGTCTTTCCCAATGATTCAGCCCTTCCCATCAGGAGCTTCAGTATCAGTCCTTCCAATGAATATTCAGGGTTGATTTCCTTTAGATTGACTGGTTTGATCTCTTTATTGTCCAAGGGACTCTCAAGAGTCTTCTCCAACACCATAGTTCAAAAGCATCAATTCTTCAGTGCTCAGCCTTCTTTATGGCCCAACTCTCACATCCATACATGACTACTGGAAAAATGATAGTTTTGACTAGATGGATCTTTGTTGGCAGAAATGATGTCTCTGCTTTTTAATATGTTGTCTAGGTTTGTCATAACTTTTCTTCCAAGGAGCAAGCATCTTTTAATTTCATGGCTGCAGTCACTGTCCACAGTGATTTTGGAGCCCAAGAATATAAAGTCTGTCACTGTTCCCGTCTTTTCTCCATCTGTTTGCCATGAAGTGATGGGATTGGATGCCATGATCTTTGTTTTTTGAATGTTGAATTTTAAGCCAGCTTTTTCACTCTCCTCTTTCACCTTCATCAAGAAGCTCTTTAATTCCTCTTCGCTTTCTTCCATTAGGGTGGCGTCATCTGCATACCTGAGGCTATTGATATTTCTCCCAGCAAACTTTATTCCAGCTTGAGCTTCTTCCAGCCTGCCATTTCACATGATATCTCTGCTTATAAGTTAAATAGCAGGGTGACAATATACAGTCTTGACGTACTTCTTTCCTAGTTTGGAACCAGTCCGTTGTTCCATGTTCAGTTCTAACTGTTGCTTCTTGACCTACATACAGGTTTCTCAGGAAGCAGGTAAGGTAGTCTGGTATTCTCATCTCTTTATAAATACATATAAAATTATTTATATAAACAATCAAAACAATGGAAATACTAACAGCCTACAAATATTTGTTGAACATTTACCTTTTTATATTATTCTTTACTGCCTTTTTAAAATCAATTTTTATTGGATTATAGTTGCTTTACAATGTTGTGTTATTCTTTATTGCCTTTCATCTGTTAATAATGTTACAGTCTTTTTGTGTGCTGCTGCTGCTGCTGCTAAGTCGCTTAAGTCGTGTCCGACTCTGTGTGACCCCATAGACCGCAGCCCACTAGGCTCCTCTGTCCCTGGGATTCTCCAGGCAAGAACAGTGGAGTGGGTTGCCATTTCCTCCTCCAATGCATGAAAGTGAAAAGTGAAAGTGAAGTCGCTCAGTCGTATCTGACTCTTAGTGACTCCATGGACTGCAGCCTACCAGGCTCCTCTGTCCACGGGATTTTCCAGGCAAGAGTACTGGAGTGGGGTGCCATTGCCTTCTCCAGTCTTTTTGTGTAGTGTTACTTTATTGGAGTCTCTTTGGAAATTGAAGGCATAGTCAACAGCCTGTCACCTAGACTAGTACAGTTGTGTCTTAATAAATACAGCCCACATCGCACTAATAAATATTAATCTTCACCTTGTGTTTCAACCTCAGCAAAGACAGCGATCCCAGCACATGTCCGACCACACCTCTCTTTCCATCTCTTACTTGTTGAATGTTTGCTTCATCTTCAGGACTTTGCTTGAATGTTGGTCCCCATGAAGGCTTCCCAAACACATATCTCTAGAAGAATACTTTACTTTTCCCTCTGGGATCGTGGAGCACTCTGTAACTACTTGTTTACATCTTTGTTTCCCTGACTAGAATTTGCTCTCAAGGGGGAACCATTATGCCTTAAACATTATTGTGTCCCTGGTACCTGGCACGTAGTAGCTACTCAGCAAATGCCGTAGCACTGTGAGGAGAGGTCAGACTAGCTACACAGTGGGTAGAATGGATGAAGGTAACATTTTGATTATGAAATCCTGTATTTGAAATTCTGTACAGAGCATGGCATTGAAAGTGGTGGGGTGTTGGATTCAGAACATCCTTAAAATATTTTTGAGAGTTTACAGTCAGATGAATTAGCCATTATTTCCAAAGGATTACACAGTTAAGTCTGTTGGTTGAAGCAAAAAATGGAAATGCTGTGTATGCTGGGTTGACAGAAGGCCTTTTCAATATTGATAGTATGCAAATGCATTTATTCTATCCGATTAGTAGGATACATCAGCAATGAATTATAGATTTTCCCTTGCAAAGGCAGCTGTTTCTCGCTAATTTATATATAGGCAAAGCCACATCCAGTGTAGAAAACAAGATAAAAATAACTGCATGTATTTATAAGCAACTACAGTTACAAATCAGTACATTCCTTTTTTGAGAAAATAGTGTAAAATTCAAGTGTGGGTGGTAGTTTCATTATGGAGATCTGTCATCTGCTTTCAGATACATTTCCCAAAAAAGCACTGGCTAATTAAATTTATTATTCATCTTCTTCTATTGAAGGGAAGCCTATGCAAGTTATCCAAGGCACATCATATTTGTTAAAAAAAGCACCACACTCAGTTGCCCCAACTCATGGTTCTTTCTAGTAATAGGAGGTACAATGGATTAGGGAGGAAAATGCTTTGATTCCATCCAAGCATGCAAGGTCACTATAGTCATGTTTGACTCTTTGTGACCCTATGGACTGTAGCCCACCAGGCTCCTCTACCTGTGGGATTCTCCAGGCAAGAATACTGGAGTGGGTTGCCATGCCCTCCTCCAGGGGATCTTCCCAACCCAGGGGTTGAACCTGTGTCTCTTCTGTCTCCTGCATTGGCAGGTGGGTTCTTTACCACTAGCACCACCTGGGAAGCCCTTTGGTTCCATAGGAGGACATATTCTTCCATCTTCTTTCCCTTAGCCCAGTTAGGAATCTTCATTGCCTTTCAATGGAATAAAGGCACATCATTTAGCTACAAAAAGAAATCCCAGTCTTCATATCTAGAACATTGCCTACTAATGAGAAACTCACCAGCTATTTCTCTGTGTCTCTTCCTGGAGTTAAACAGTCATGCACATCTGGTTTGGAAATTGAGAATTCTCCCTCTTTTAGGCTAACTGCAAGAGGGAAATAAGAAAGGTAAATCAGCCATCTGCTGAAGAGCTCACTAACCAGGCCACAGGGGGTGCGCAGCTTTTACCTCTCAAGGAATCTAGATTTCAAACTTTTCACAGTAACCTGTTTGTCTTCCTGATGCCACCTCGTTCTCTAGAGCCTAGCTAATGATCTGTTGAACATATGGCTGGGTCTGCTTTCATTTTCCATTTTCATTATAATTTAAACTTCTGGAGGGCAGAACTATGCACCTCTATTTTTTGTCTGTTTGTTATGGGTTTTATTTTTTTGTGCCTGCATAACACCTGGGATACTTTTATGCTCAATCTTGGGCAATATTTCAGATAACAACTCTGGATTGGTCTTCATTGATCAGTGTTAATTCTCTCCTATTCCAAAATTATTTTGTTTGATCAGGTCTTTTGGGGAGGTGGTGGCGGGGGGAGGCTACTGACACTATAAACAATAGCTCCTTAAGGCTTACCAATACAAGAAATTTAGTATTATAAGTCTCATAGGTGGTCCACTAAGTTTTACACATCAGAAAAAATCAAGCATATCATTGGTTACTAGGGGAAGAGAGTGTTAGTCACTCAGTCATGTCCAGCTCTTTGCAACCCCCTGGACTGTAGCCTGTCAGGCTCTTCTGTCCATGGGATTTTCCAGACAAGAATACTGGAGTGGGTAGCCATTCCCTTCTCCAGAGGATCTTCCTGACATAGGGATCAAACCTCTGGTCTCTTGCATTGCATGTGGATTCTTTACCATCTGAGCCAGCAGGGAAACTTAGTTACTAGGGAAGGTACATGTGTTTTTATAATAAAATATTTTACCATTTGTTTGTATTCTGGGCACATGTAATTAAAATCCAGTTACCTTGAATACCTTCAAGTTCAATTATAAGTGTGTGGACTAAACCCACACATACTCAGCCACTTAAAATGACTGGGTAAAAGATGATATATATATATGTGTGTATATATATATATATATATATATATATATATATATATATTTGCCTTGTATTTACTAGTTACAATCAAGATTTGAATTTTGCTTAATTTCTATGAATAAATACACATTTCTATAAAAAAGAACAGTGGTTTATAAGAACTGTGGTCAAAGATGTTGCTACTAAGAACTTTAATTTTTGCATTTGCTGTTTAGAAGAAGTTTACTGAGGAATTGTTGTTGTTTAGTCTTTAAGTCATGTCCAATTCTTTTGTGATCCTGTGGACTGTAGCCTGCCAGGTTCCTCTGTCCATGGGACTTCCAGGCAAGAATACTGGAGCGGGTTGCCATTTCCCTCTCCAGGGGATCTTCCCAACCCAGGGATTAAACCTGTGTCTCCTGCACTGACAGACAAGTTCTTTACCTCTGAGCCACAAGGGAAGCCCCTTATTGAGGAGTCTGTCTCCTAAAAAGGGACCTAATCCAGCAGAAAGTCATTGAATCATGATAATATTCCTTTCTAATCCCAGCTTTATGACTTTCTCCTGTGTGAGATGAGACATACTTAATCCTTCAAAATGCAGCACATCTTTATCTACGAAATGCAGTTATTAATTCCCACTTACAGGGTAAATGTGAGGATTGAAATAAGTAATATATGCAGAGGGCCTGGCACTGAGTAAACACACCAAATCAGTTCAGTTCAGTTCAGTTCAGTCGCTCAGTCGTGTCTGACGCTTTGCGACCCCATGAATTGCAGCACGCCAGGCCTCCCTGTTCATCACTAACTCCCGGAGTCTACCCAAACTCATGTCCATAGAGTCAGTGATGCCATCCAGCCATCTCATCCTCTGTTGTCCCCTTCTCCTCCTGCTCCCAATCCCTCCCAGCATTAGGGTCTTTTCCAATGAGTTATCTCTTCGCATGAGGTGGCCAAAATATTGGAGTTTCAGCTTTAGCATCATTCCTTCCAATCAACACCCAGGACTGATCTCCTTTAGGAAGGACTTGTTGGATCTCCTTGCAGTGCAAGGGACTCTCAAGAGTCTTCTCTAAAACCACAGTTCAAAAGCATCAATTCTTCGGTGCTCAGCTTTCTTCACAGTCCAACTCTCACATCCATACATGACTACTGGAAAAACCATAGCCTTGACTAGACAGACCTTTGTTGGCAAAGTAATATCTCTGCTTTTCAATATGCTATCTAGGTTGGTCATAACTTTCCTTCCAAGGAGTAAGCATCTTTTAATTTCATGGCTGCAATCACCATCTGCAGTGATTTTGGAGCCCCAAAAAACAAAGTCTGACATTGTTTCCACTGTTTCTCCATCTATTTCCCATGAAGTGATGGGACTGGATGCCATGATCTTCGTTTTCTGAATGTTGAGCTTTAAGCCAACTTTTTCACTCTCCTCTTTCACTTTCATCAAGAGGCTTTTTAGTTCCTCTTCACTTTCTGCCATAAGGGTGGTGTCATCTGCATGTCTGAGGTTATTGATATTTCTCCCTGCAATCTTGATTCCAGCTTGTGCTTCTTCCAGCCCAGCATTTCTCATGATGTACTCTGCATATAAGTGAAATAAGCAGGGTGACAATATACAGCCTTGACAGACTCCTTTTCCTATTTGGAACCAGTCTGTTGTTCCATGTCCAGTTCTAACTGTTGCTTCCTGACCTGCATACAGATTTCTCAAGAGGCAGGTCAGGTGGTCTGGGATTCCCATCTCTTTCAGAATTTTCCACAGTTGATTGTGATCCACACAGTCAAAGGCTTTGGCATAGTCAATAAACCAGAAATAGATATTTTTCTGGAACTCTCTTGCTTTTTCGATGATCCAGCAGATGTTGGCAACAAATGATCACTATTATTAAAAAATAATAGGGACATTAAAGATTTTTGTAGATGACAGCAACAATCAAGATTTACAGTGTAAAATTTGAAACAGATAAATTTTAAATTAGTGAACAAACTTCCTCAACTTTGCCTTCATTCAATTTTCCATATATCGACTTGGGCAAAAGATTCATCTGGTTTTTCCCATAAGATGTCTTTAGTAGTGTTTAGTTGTCTTTAACTTTGAAGAAATTTGGTTGTTTTTATTTTATTTATTTATTTATTATTTTATTTTATTGTAATGGTTGTCATATCAGTTTGCATTTAAAAAGACTTATCAGGAGGAGGAGCTAAGATGGCGGAGGAGTAGGATGGGGAGAACATTTTCTCCCCTACAAATTCATCAAAAGAACATTTAAAAGCCGAGTAAATTCCACAAAACAACTTCTGAATGCTGGCAGAGGACATCAGGCACCCAGAAAAGCAACCCAAGTCTTTGAAAGGAGGTAGGAAAAAATATAAAAGACAAAAAAAAGAGACAAAAGAGGGAGGGACAGAGTTCCATCCCGGGAAGGGAGTCTTAAAAAGAGAGAAGTTTCCAAACACCAGGAAACCTTCTCACTGCCGAATCTGTGCTGAGCCTTGGAAGCACAGAGGGCAACATGACAGGGAGGAAAAATAAACAAACAATTAAAACCCGCAGATTGCGAGTCCTACGGTAACTCCCCCAGTGGAGAAGCACTGCAGATGCCTGCACGTGCCACTAGCAAGCGGGGGCTGGGCAGGGAGGCGCGGCACAGGCTGCATCACTTAGAGTAAGGATCTGGCCTGAATACCCTGAGCGCTATCTGAGCGAAATAATTTGGGCTAGCAAACCAACTGTGGGATATCTACCACGCGAAAAGCCAGGCCCAACCTAAGACACCAGCAGGCCCACACACGAAACAAAGGACTGAACAGAGATAGCCGGCTGCAGACCATCCCCCTCCGGTGACAGGCAGCCAGACCCGGAAGTGGGCAAACGCAGCCCCAGAGAGACATTATCTATAAAACTGTAAGCAGGCTTCTTTGCTAACTAAAACTTCTTGGGGGTCTGGACTGTCAACATCTGCCTGAGAAGGTGTGCCGGTTGTACACCTAGGTAACCGAGCGGCAGGGAGGCGATAAGTCGCAGCAATGGCGCTTGCCAAACACCCCATCAGCTGAGCTGCTCGGACCTGGGAAGAGCACAAAATGCAGGCCCAACTGAGTCTGGGCCTCTGAGCAGCTTGGACCTGGGAGGTGCAGGCAGCCCAGGGCCGGCCACGGATGGTTCCTGGCGGAGCAACCTACAGCCTGAGCAGTGTGGGCAGGGAGGCTACACGTGCCGTGAGCGGGGGCAGACCCAGTGTGGCTGAGGCCCTGCGAGCACACGCCAGTGTTATTTGTTTGCAGCATCCCTCCGTCCCTCCCCACAGCACGACTGAACAAGTGAGCCTAAAAAAAAAAAAAAAAGTGTCCTCCACCGTCCCCTTTGTGTCAGGGCGGAAACCAGACACTGAAGAGACCAACAAACAGAAGAAGCTATAACAGAGGGAACCGCCTTGGAAGCTACAGGCAATAGATTAAAACCCTGTGGTTAGTACCGACTACATAGGAAGGGGCCTATAGATCTTGAGAAATATAAGTCGGACCAAGGAACTAGCCAAAAATGAACTGAACCCACAATACTCACAACAAAACCAGAGAAAGTCCTAGATATATTTTTACTATTTTTACAATCATTCTTTCTTTCTTTTTTTATTTTAATTTTTAAAAAAAATTTTAAGTCCTCTATTATTCCTTTAATTTTCACTTTTATAACCTATTACTTTGCAAAAAAAAAGACCCTATTTTTTTTAAAGCAAACTTCATATATATTTTTTTTTATAATTTTTTTGACCTTGTTTTTGTTTTTTTTTTCCTTCTTTTCTTCAACACTGTATTTTTGAAATTCCAAACTCTACTCTAGATTTTTAATTTTAGCTTTTTGGTATTTGTTATCAATTTGTACCTATAGTTTTTCTTATAATTTCTGTGACTTTTTTTTTCTCTGTTTCTTTCTCTTCTTCTTTTATATAACGTTGTATATCTGAAATTCCAAACTCTACTCTAGATTTTTAATTTATGCTTTTTGGTATTTGTTATCAATTTTGTACCTGTATTTTCTTTATAATTTTTGTGACTTTGTTTGTTTTTTCTCTCTTTTTCTGCTTCTTTTTTTAACATTGTATTTTTGAAATTCCAAACTCTACTCTAGATTTTTAACCTTTGCTTTTTGATATTAGTTATCAATTTTGTACCTATATTTTCTTTATAATTTTCATGACCTTGTTTGTTTTTGTTTGTTCATTTTTTCTCTCTTTCTTTTCCTTCTTCTTTTCTTTAACATCGTATTCTTGAAATTCCAAACTCTACTCTAGATTTTTAATTTTTGCTTTTATGTATTTGTTACCAATTTTGTACCTTTAAGAACCCAATCTTCAGTACCCATTTTTCACTAGGGAGCGAGATTACTGGCTTGACTGCTCTCTCTCCCTTTGGACTCTACTTTTTCTCTGCCAGGTCGCCTGTGTCTCCTCCCTAACCCCTCTCTACTCTACCCAACTCTGTGAATTTCTGTGTGTTCCAGACGGTGGAGAACACTTAGGGAACTGATTACTGGCTGTATCTGTCTCCCTCCTTTTCATTCCCCCCTTTTATCCTCCTGGCCACCTCTGTCTCCTTCCTCCTTCTTCTCTTCTCTGTATAACTCCATGAACATCTCTGAGAGGTCCAGTTGTGGAGTGCACATAAGGAAGTGATTACTAGCTAGCCCACTCTCTCCTCTATTGATTCCACCTCATCTCATTTGGGTCACCTCTAACTCCCTCCTCCCTCTTCTTTTCTCCAGGTAACCCTGTGAACCTCTCTGGGTGACCCTCACGGTAGAGAAACTTTTCATCTTTAACCTAGATGTTTTATCAATGGTGCTGTATAGAAGGAGAAGTTTTGAAACTACTGTAAAAATAAGACCGATAACTGGAAGCAGGAGGCTTAAGTCCAAACCCTGACTCAGGGAACTCCTGACTCCAAGGAACATTAATTGACAGGAGCTCATCAAATGCCTCTATACGGACACTGAAACTAAGCACCACACAAGGGCCAACAAGTTCCAGGGCAAGACATACCAAGCAAATTCTCCAGCAACAAAGGAACACAGCCCTGAGCTTCAAAATACAGGCTGCCCAAAGTCGCCCCAAAAATATAGACATCTCATAACTCATTACTGGACACTTCATTGCACTCCAGAGAGAAGAAATACAGCTCCACCCACCAGAACACCGACACAAGCTTCCCTAACCAGGAAACCTTGACAAGCCACCTGTACAAACCCACACACAGCGAGGAAATGCCACAATAAAGAGAACTCCACAAACTGCCAGAACACAGAAAGGACACCCTAAACTCAGCAATTTAAACAAGATGAAGAGACAGAGGAATACTCAGCAGATAAAGGAACAGGATAAATGCCCACCAAACCAAACAAAAGAGGAAGAGATACAGAATCTACTTGATAAAGAATTCTGAATAATGATAGTGAAATTGATCCAAAATCTTGAAATCAAAATGGAATCACAGATAAATAGCCTGGAGACAAGGATTGAGAAGATGCAAGAAAGGTTTAACAAGGACCTAGAAGAAATAAAAAAGAGTCAATATATAATGAATAATGCAATAAATGAAATTAAAAACACTCTGGAGGCAACAAATAGTAGAATAACAGAGGCAGAAGATAGGATTAGTGAATTAGAAGATAGAATGGTAGAAATAAATGAATCAGAAAGGATAAAAGAAAAACGAATTAAAAGAAATGAGGACAATCTCAGAGACCTCCAGGACAATATTAAACGCTACAACATTCGAATCATAGGGGTCCCAGAAGAAGAAGACAAAAAGAAAGACCATGAGAAAATACTTGAGGAGATAATAGTTGAAAACTTCCCTAAAATGGGGAAGGAAATAATCACCCAAGAAACCCAGAGAGTCCCAAACAGGATAAACCCAAGGCAAAACACCCAAAGACACATATTAATCAAATTAACAAAGATCAAACACAAAGAACAAATATTAAAAGTAGCAAGGAAAAAACAACAAATAACACATAAGGGAATTCCCATAAGGATAACAGCTGATCTTTCAATAAAAACTCTTCACGCCAGGAGGGAATGGCAAGACATACTTAAAATGATGAAAGAAAATAACCTACAGCCCAGATTATTGTACCCAGCAAGGATCTCATTCAAATATGAAGGCGAAATCAAAAGCTTTTCAGACAAGCAAAAGCTGAGAGAATTCTGCACCACCAAACCAGCTCTCCAACAAATACTAAAGGATATTCTCTAGACAGGAAACACAAAAATGGTGTATAAATTTGAACCCAAAACAATAAAGTAAATGGCAACGGGATCATACTTATCAATAATTACCTTAAATGTAAATGGGTTGAATGCCCCAACCAAAAGACAAAGACTGGCTGAATGGATACAAAAACAAGACCCCTACATATGTTGTCTACAAGAGACCCACCTCAAAACAGGGGACACATACAGACTGAAAGTGAAGGGCTGGAAAAAGATTTTCCATGCAAATAGGGATCAAAAGAAAGCAGGAATAGCAATACTCATATCAGATAAAATAGACTTTAAAACAAAGGCTGTGAAAAGAGACAAAGATGGTCACTACATAATGATCAAAGGATCAATCCAAGAAGAAGATATAACAATTATAAATATATATGCACCCAACACGGGAGCACCACAGTACGTAAGACAAATGCTAACAAGTATGAAAGGAGAAATTAACAATAATACAATAATAGTGGGAGACTTTAATACCCCACTCACACCTATGGATAGATCAACTAAACAGAAAATTAACAAGGAAACACGAACTTTAAATGATACAATAGACCAGTTAGACCTAATTGATATCTATAGGACATTTCATCCCAAAACAATGAATTTCACCTTTTTCTCAAGCACACATGGAACCTTCTCCAGGATAGATCACATCCTGGGCCATAAATCTAGCCTTGGTAAATTCAAAAAAATAGAAATCATTCCAAGCATCTTTTCTGACCACAATGTAGTAAGATTAGATCTCAATTACAGGAGAAAAACTATTAAAAATTCCAACATATGGAGGCTGAACAACACGCTGCTGAATAACCAACAAATCACAGAAGAAATAAAAAAAGAAATCAAAATTTGCATAGAAACGAATGAAAATGAAAACACAACAACCCAAAACCTGTGGGACACTGTAAAAGCAGTCCTAAGGGGAAAGTTCATAGCAATACAGGCATACCTCAAGAAACAAGAAAAAAGTCAAATAAATAACCTAACTCTACACCTAAAGCAACTAGAAAAGGAAGAAATGAAGAACCCCAGGGTTAGTAGAAGGAAAGAAATCTTAAAAATTAGGGCAGAAATAAATGCAAAAGAAACAAAAGAGACCATAGCAAAAATCAACAAAGCCAAAAGCTGGTTCTTTGAAAGGATAAATAAAATTGACAAGCCATTAGCCAGACTCATCAAGAAACAAAGGGAGAAAAATCAAATCAATAAAATTAGAAATGAAAATGGAGAGATCACAACAGACAACACAGAAATACAAAGGATCATAAGAGACTACTATCAACAATTATATGCCAATAAAATGGACAACGTGGAAGAAATGGACAAATTCTTAGAAAAGTACAACTTTCCAAAACTGGACCAGGAAGAAATAGAAAATCTTAACAGACCCATCACAAGCACGGAAATAGAAACTATAATCAAAAATCTTCCAGCAAACAAAAGCCCAGGTCCAGACGGCTTCACAGCTGAATTCTATCAAAAATTTAGAGAAAGAGCTAACACCTATCCTGCTCAAACTCTTCCAGAAAATTGCAGAGGAAGGTAAACTTCCAAACTCATTCTATGAGGCCACCATCACCCTAATACCAAAACCTGACAAAGATGCCACAAAAATAGAAAACTACAGGCCAATATCACTGATGAACATAGATGCAAAAATCCTTAACAAAATTCTAGCAATCAGAATCCAACAACACATTAAAAAGATCATACACCATGACCAAGTGGGCTTTATCCCAGGGATGCAAGGATTCTTCAGTATCCGCAAATCAATCAATGTAATACAGCACATTAACAAATTGAAAAATAAAAACCATATGATTATCTCAATATATGCAGAGAAAGCCTTTGACAAAATTCAACATCCATTTATGATAAAAACTCTCCAGAAAGCAGGAATAGAAGGAACATACCTCAACATAATAAAAGCTATATATGACAAACCCACAGCAAACATTATCCTCAATGGTGAAAAATTGAAAGCATTTCCTCTAAAGTCAGGAACAAGACAAGGGTGCCCACTTTCACCATTACTATTCAACATAGTTTTGGAAGTTTTGGCCACAGCAATCCGAGCAGAAAAAGAAATAAAAGGAATCCAAATTGGAAAAGAAGAAGTAAAACTCTCACTATTTGCAGATGACATGATCCTCTACATAGAAAACCCTAAAGACTCCACCAGAAAATTACTAGAACTAATCAATGATTATAGTAAAGTTGCAGGATATAAAATCAACACACAGAAATCCCTTGCATTCCTATACACTAATAATGAGAAAACAGAAAGAGAAATTAAGGAAACAATTCCATTCACCATTGCAACGGAAATAAAATACTTAGGAATATATCTACCTAAAGAAACTAAAGACCTATATATAGAAAACTATAAAACACTGGTGAAAGAAATCAAAGAGGACACTAATAGATGGAGAAATACACCATGTTCATGGATTGGAAGAATCAATATAGTGAAAATGAGTATACTACCCAAAGCAATTTATAGATTCAATGCAATCTCTATCAAGCTACCAACGGTATTCTTCACAGAGCTAGAACAAATAATTTCACTTTGTATGGAAATACAAAAAACCTTGAATAGCCAAAGCTATCTTGAGAAAGAGGAATGGAACTGGAGGAATCAACCTACCTGATTTCAGGCTCTACTACAAAGCCACAGTTATCAAGACAGTGTGGTACTGGCACAAAGACAGAAATATAGATCAATGGAACAAAATAGAAAGCCCAGAGATAATCCATGCACATATGGACACCTTATCTTTGACAAAGGAGGCAAGAATATACAATGGATTAAAGACAATCTCTTTAACGAGTGGTGCTGGGAAATCTGGTCAACCACTTGTAAAAGAATGAAACTAGAACACTTTCTAACACCATACACAAAAATAAACTCAAAATGGATTAAAGATCTCAACTTAAGACCAGAAACTATAAAACTCCTAGAGGAAAACATAGGCAAAACACTCTCCGACATCCATCACAGCAAGATCCTCTATGACCCACCTCCCAGAATATTGGAAATAAAAGCAAAAATAAACAAATGGGACCTAATTAAACTTAAAAGCTTCTGCACAACAAAGGAAACTATTAGCAAGGTGAAAAGGCAGCCTTCAGAATGGGAGAAAATAATAGCAAATGAAGCAACCGACAAACAACTAATCTCAAAAATATACAAGCAACTCCTACAGCTCAACTCCAGAAAAATAAATGACCCAATCAAAAAATGGGCCAAAGAACTAAATAGACATTTCTCCAAAGAAGACATACAGATGGCTAACAAACACATGAAAAGATGCTCAACATCACTCATTATCAGAGAAATGCAAATCAAAACCACTATGAGGTACCATTTCACACCAGTCAGAATGGCTGCGATCCAAAAGTCTACAAGCAATAAATGCTGGAGAGGGTGTGGAGAAAAGGGAACCCTCTTACACTGTTGATGGGAATGCAAACTAGTACAGCCACTATGGAGAACAGTGTGGAGATTCCTTAAAAAACTGGAAATAGAACTGCCTTATGATCCAGCAATCCCACTGCTGGGCATACACTGAGGAAACCAGAAGGGAAAGAGACACGTGTACCCCAATGTTCATCGCAGCACTGTTTATAATAGCCAGGACATGGAAGCAACCTAGATGTCCATCAGCAGATGAATGGATAAGAAAGCAGTGGTACATATACACAATGGAGTATTACTCAGCCACTAAAAAGAACACATTTGAATCAGTTCTAATGAGGTGGACGAAACTGGAGCCTATTATACAGAGTGAAGTAAGCCAGAAAGAAAAACACCAATACAGTATACTAATGCATATATATGGAATTTAGAAAGATGGTAACAATAACCCTGTGTACGAGACAGCAAAAGAGACACTGATGTATAGATCAGTCTTATGGACTCTGTGGCAGAGGGAGAGGGTGGGAAGATTTGGGAGAATGGCATTGAAACATGTATAATATCATGTATGAAACGAGTCACCAGTCCAGGTTCAATGCACGATACTGGATGCTTGGGGCTGGTGCACTAGGACGACCCAGAGGGATGGTATGGGGAGGGAGGAGGGTGGAAGGTTCAGGATGGGGAACACATGTATACCTGTGGTGGATTCATTTCGATATTTGGCAAAACTAATACAATATTGTAAAGTTTAAAAATAAAATAAAATTTAAAGAAAAAACAGACATCAAAATTAGTGAATTTTTGTGTAGCCTTTTTAATATTGAATATGGAAGAAAAAAGTAACATTTTTAGCATATCATACTTTATTATTTCAAGAAAGGTCAAAACGCAGCTGAAATGCAAAAAAAAAGATTTATACAGTGTATGGAGAAGGTGCTATGACTGATCAAACATGTCGAAAGTAGTTTTCGAAGTTTTGTGCTGGAGGTTTCTCGCTGGATGATGTTCCATGGTGGGGTAGACCAGTTGAAGTTGAGAGAGATCAAATTGAGATATTAACTGAGAACAATCAATGTTGAAAATAATTTGCACCAGCTTGGTTATGTTAATTGCATTGATGTTTGGGTTCCACATAAGAGAAAAAAATCTTGTGAGAATGGTATTGAAACATGTATAATATCATATATGAAACAAGTCACCAGTTTGATGCGTGAATACTGGATGCTTGGGGCTGGTGCACAGGGACGACCCAGAGGGATGGTACGGGGAGGGAGGATGGAGGAGGGTTCAGGATGGGGAACACGTGTATACCTGTGGCAGAGTCATGATGATATATGGCAAAACCAATACAATATTGTAAAGTTAAAAAATAAAAAAAAAAAAAAAAACTTCTTGGTCATTATTTCCTCATGCAATTCTCTACTTAAACATAATGAAAACATTTCATTTTTAAAACAAATTGTACAACAGTGTGGGATGGATGAGATCATGGGGCACACTAAATAACCTCCACCAACCACACCAAAGACTGGTCTTCACCCAAAGAATATGATGTGCATGTGGTGGCATTGGAAGAAGAACTCTATTATGAGCGTCTTCTGGAAAACTGAACAATTCCAGGGAGTACTGCTTCCAGTTAAACCAACTGAAAGCAGCACTGGATGAAGAGCGTCCAGATTTAGTCAACAGAAAACACATAATCTTCCATCAGGATAATGCAAAACTGCATGTTGTTTAATGACCAGGCAAAACTGTTACAACTTGGCTGGGAAGTTCTGATTCATCCAATGTATTCACTACATTGCACCTTCAGATGTCCATTTATTTCAGTTTTTACAAAATTCTCTTATTGGAAAAAATATCAATTCCTTGGAAGACGTAATATCAATTGGTAATATCAATTACCTTTCAGGTAAAAGTCACCTGAAACAGTTTTTTGTTCACAAAGGTAAGTTTGGGGAAGGTGGAATTATGTATGAGGTTGCCTGAAAAATGACAGAAGGTAGTGGAACAAAGTCATGAATATGTTGTTCAATAAAGTTCTTGATGAAAATGCAAAATGTGTCTTTTATTTTACTTAAAAAACAGAAGGAACTCTTTGGCCAATGCAATACTTGAAGACGGTTTACATTAATTAACTCTCCTTCTTCCTTAAAAGTTTCTAAATTGTAATTCTGGTTTCACTGTAACTTGTCCAGATCATGTATTTGTTTCTTTCTTCCATTCATTCTTCTAGCCTAGCCATTTGACAATCAGTTTTGACCTTATTCTTTGTACTGGGCACATTGAAATATAAATGCAGGAGAACAGAAGTCAAAACTAAGTGTAGCTCTGGGACAATCAAACTGGGAGTGGGGGTCAACTCCTTTACTCTCTTTAGTGCCCATCAGTTCAGTTCAGTTCAGTCACTCAGTTGTGTCTGACTCTTTGTGACCCCATGAATCACAGCACGCCAGGCCTCCCTGTCCATCACCAACTCCCGGAGTTCACTCAGACTCACGTCCATCGAGTCAGTGATACCATCCAGCCATCTCATCCTCTGTCATCCCCTTCTCCTCCTGCCCCCAATCCCTCCTAGCATCAGAGTCTTTTCCAATGAGTTAACTCTTTGCATCAGGTGGCCAAAGTACTGGAGTTTCAGCTTTAGCATCATTCCTTCCAAAGAAATCCCAGGGCTGATCTCCTTCAGAATGGACTGGTTGGATCTCCTTGCAGTCCAAGGGACTCTCAAGAGTCTTCTCCAACACCACAGTTCAAAAGCATCAATTTTTGGCGCTCAGCCTTCTTCACAGTCCAACTCTCACATCCATACATGACCACAGGAAAAACCATAGCCTTGACTAGACGAACCTTTGTTGGCAAAGTAATGTCTCTGCTTTTGAATATGCTATCTAGGTTCATCATAACTTTCCTTCCAAGGAGTAAGCGTCTTTTAATTTCATGGCTGCAGTCACCATCTGCAGTGATTTTTGAGACCAAAAAAATAAAGTCTGACACTGTTTCCACTGTTTTCCCATCTATTTCCCATGAAGTGATGGGACTGGATGCCATGATCTTCGTTTTCTAAATGTTGAGCTTTAAGCCAACTTTTTCACTCTCCACCTTCACTTTCATCAAGAGGCTTTTTAGTTCCTCTTCACTTTCTGCCATAAGGGTGGTGTCATCTGCATATCTGAGGTTATCCATTTTTCTCTCGGCAATCTTGATTCCAGCTTGTATTTCTTCCAGCCCAGCATTTCTCATGATGTACTCTGCATATAAGTTAAATAAGCAGGGTGACAATATACAGCCTTGACGTACTCCTTTTCCTATTTGGAACCAGTCTGTTGTTCCATGTCCAGTTCTAACTGTTGCTTCCTGGCCTTCATACAGATTTCTCAAGAGGCAGGTCAGGTGGTCTGGTATTCCCATCTCTTTCAGAATTTTCCACAGTTTATTGTGATCCACACAGTCAAAGGCTTTAAGTAATCTTAAATTTTGCCTTATCAATTTCCTCATTCAGAAAATGAAAATGACTCTTCTCCTTTTAATAGGAATATAATGATGTCCAAACGGATAAGGCAATGGCACCCCACTCTAGTACTCTTGCCTAGAAAATCCCATGGACAGAGGAGCCTGGTAGGCTGCAGTCCATGGGGTCGCTAAGAGTTGGACACGACTGAGCGACTTCACTTTCACTTTTCACTTTCATGCATTGAAGAAGGAAATGGCAACCCACTCCAGTGTTCTTGCCTGGAGAATCCCAGGGACAGGGGAGCCTGGTGGGCTGCCATCTATGGGGTCGCAGAGAGTTAGACATGACTGAAGCAACTTAGCAGCAGCAGCAGCAGCAATGATGTCCAAATGAGATAATGCCTGTAAAAGAATCTTATAAATAATGAAATATGATAGAATAATTAGTATTGTTAATCATAATATCAGTTGCATTTAAGTCTCAGTATTATTTTGAAAACTTCTTTCCTAAGAGACCAGTGTTGCTTATAAACTTAATTGGTTAATTATGGTTCTTTTCCAATCAGTTGCCTTCCTCCTTCCTGCTACATTGGCAAGTCTCTTTGCTTTGCATTTACAAGATTGCAAGAGAAGATTGTGATTCTGATTAAGCATGCAAGGAGTTTAGAATTAATATTCATATTCATTCTTCATGCCACTTGAAATCACATTTTTGGTAGGTGGGGAAATCATAGCATGTATGTACATGACAGTGGATTAGCTCTAAAAACACCCTCTAGAAATACTTCTTTGTGTAGGAATTAAGAAACATTAAAGTATCAATTGGTTTGTGACTTGCCTAAAGTATTTTTTAAAAATGTCTAGTGACATATGAGTAATCTGCAATAAGGTTTCTAAAATATTTCTGAGGGGTATCTGAAAAAATCCAAAGAATTTTCTATACATAGATGATAATTCAACCTATCCTTCATTCAGCTTTTTGGGAATGAAATCTAGAACTTCCTAGCAGTATATTTGGCATTTTTTTTATAGCACATTGCATGGGTAGGGACAGAAGGGCAAGAACTTTCCTTCATATGGCACAGATGCCCATGAGGAGTTCTTGAGATTGTGTGTAGGGTTGGCTGTAAGTGTGGCAGAATGATGGGCTCCTTATAGAATGCGATATTGGGAGTGTCAGGTACTTGCTCTCAAATATCACATCATCCAGGTGAAATAATTCTTAAGCCATCACTTAAAGAGGTAACATATGGTTCCCTGGAGGAGATTTAGAGGCAGCTTTAGGACTTCCCTGGTGGCTCAGAGGTTAAAGCGTCTGCCTGGAATGCGGGAGACCCGGCTTCCATCCCTGGGTTGGGAAGATCCCCTGGAGAAGGAAATGGCAACCCACTCCAGTACTCTTGCCTGGAGAATCCCATAGACAGAGGAGAGTTATAGTCCATAGGGTCGCAAAGAGTCAGACATGACTGAGTGACTTCACTTTAGCTATAAAAATAGTCTCTTATCAAAAAGTATACTATACCTACCCCTAGCACACAGAGCAGAGAAGGCAATGGCAACCCACTCCAGTACTCTTGCCTGGAAAATCCCATGGATGGAGGAGACTGGTAGGCTGCACTCCATGGGGTCTCGAAGAGTCCGACAGGACTGATCAACTTCACTTTCACTTTTCACTTTCATGCACTGGAGAAGCAAATGTCAACCCACTCCAGTGTTCTTGCCTGGAGAATCCCTGGGACGGTGGAGCCTGGTGGGCTGCCATCTATGGGGTCACACAGAGTCGGACACGACTGAAGCGACTTAGCAGTAGCAGCACACAGAGAAGCACTCAGTACCTGTTTTGAACTTAAGGAACATATGGCTACACAGTTTGTGCATGCATGCATGCTGATTCATGTCCAACTCTTTGAGACCCATGGACTATAGCTTTCCAGGCTGCCCTGTTCATGGGATTATCCAGGAAAGAATACTGGAGTGGATTGCCATTTCCTACTCCAGGGGGTCTTCCCTACCCAGGGATTGAATCTGTGTTTACTGCATCTCCTGCATTGGCAGAAAGATTCTTTAGGGAAGCCCCTATCACAGTAAATCAGACTGAATCCCTTCCTCCTGCCTATGTAGCTCACAGATTCAAGGGATGAGGACCCCTCCTCCAGTTCTAAGGTCCAGACCATAATCCATCATGGGAATGCCATTCTCCATGGTAGTAACTGGTCTAGGAGCTCAGCAGAAGCCAATCATCAGACATTTCACTGCCAGCTTGACCTAAGGGCACTTGATTTAAGTTGGCTCTGATAGACTCATATCTACGGATATCAGGTGGATTTTTATTCTGGGTTGGAAGATAGTTTTCCCTCTCTCTCTTTCTTGCTAGGTGTAACCAAGAAAGAATATATCCCCATTGTAGCTAGTTGCCCTAGCAGCTGCCCAAGGATAGTGACAACACATGATGAAAGCAGAGCCAAAGGACCCCAAAGAGACAGAGCCAGAGCCCTGAGCCTGAAGTTCGGACATCCTATCACAGGAGGTAATAATTTTCCTCATCTTTTAAGAAGTTTTGAGTCAGTTTTATGTATCATTTAGCCCAAAGCATTCTAACTAATCTAGCCTTGGTAAAAATTTGTTCAATGATTTGTTAAATGAATGCTGCTGCTGCTGCTAAGTCGCTTCAGTCGTGTCTGACTCTGTGCGACCCCATAGACGGCAGCCCACCAGGCTCCCCGTCCCTGGGATTCTCCAGGCAAGAACACTGGAGTGGGTTGCCATTTCCTTCTCCAATGCATGAAAGTGAAAAGTGAAAGTGAAGTCGCTCAGTCATGTCTGACTCTTAGCGACCCCATGGGCTGCAGCCTACCAGGCTCCTCTGTCCGTGGGATTTTCCAGGCAAGGATACTGGAGTGGGGTGCCATTTTTTGAATAAGGGTAAAAGTGAATTGGAAGAAAGCCAGGGAGTCTGGGAGGAGAGAGGAGGGGTGGTCAGTGAAGAACTCCAATGCCTTGAGCCAAGAGTGAGTTCCTGAGAAGGAGGTCCTGAGCCAGTGCTGTGCAGACCCCTTTGAGCACCCAGGAGCCATGTTGGGGTGTAGGGTGGGGGGATGTGATGGGTGGGGGATGGGGGTGAGCTTGCCAGGGGTCCACAGAAGTGGAAATTGAACACCGCCTGTGCCCTGAGCTCGCTCAAGGGTTCAGTCTACAAATGTGTGAATTTAATTTTCATTTATTTATTTACAAGAATTCAAATTCTGTGAAATCAAGTGCTTTGTCTACTTTGTTCACTGCAGAATCCCCTCAATGCTTAGAAGGGTCTCTGTTACATGGTAGGAATTCGTGTGTGCTTAGCTGCTCAGTTGTGTCTGACTCTCTGCAATCCCATGGACTGTAGCCTACCAGGTTCCTCTGTCCATGGGATTTCCCAGGCAAGAATATTGGAGTGGATTGCCATTTCCTTTTCCAGGGGATCCTCCATGCAACTACTGTTGCTGCTGCTGCTGCTAAGTCACTTCAGTCGTGTTCGACTCTGTGCGACCCCATAGACAGTAGCCCACGAGGCTCCCCTGTCCCTGGGATTCCCCAGGCAAGAACACTGGAGTGGGTTGCCATTGACTTCTCTGATGCAACTGCTACCACCATCTAATTCCAGAAGAGTTTCATTATACCAAAAGGAAACCCATTAGCAGTTATTTCCCTTTTCTCCCTGACCATCAGCCTCTAGAAATTAAGGAGGAAGGAACATCCTTATCTCTGAAGATAATAGATGCTAAAAAGAACCTTAACAAACAGGACTTGTTCCCCCAGTTTACTATACTTAACCTCACACTCTGTAACCTATCATACTCTTCCAAGACTGTCCAGTCTTCATCAAACTCAGCATAAAGGAGTAGAATTCTAACTCTTTGGGTCCTCATTTCCTTTATGAAAGCTTTCCTATCACATAAAACTTATATTAAATCTATTTTTATGTTTTTGTTCTGTTAATGTGTCTTTGTCAGTTCAGTTTTCAGACTCAGCTAGAGACCCTAAGAAGGTGAGGAAAACTTTTTCCTCCACTACAGTATCAAGATTGAATTTAATTTACATCCCATGAAATTCACACTTGCAGTGGTTTTAGTATATTCACAAAGTTGTGCGACTATCACAACTGTCTAATTCCAGAATATTTTTCATCACCCCAAAATGAAATACCAGGCACCTTATGGTCACTCCTCTTCCCCTATCCCCCAGCAACCATACATGTACTTCCTGTTTCTGTGGACTTGCCTATTCCTGACATACTATATAAATGGAATCATATGATAGCTAGCCTATTGTGACTGGCTTCTTCTACTTAGCATGATGTTTTCATTGTTCATGTGTGTGGTAGCATTAACAGTACTTCATTTTTTTCTGTGGCTGAATAATATTTCATTGTGCATATAGATACCACAATTTTTTATTCATTCATCAGTTGATGGGCATAGGTTATTTCCAGTTTGAGGATATTACAAATAATGCTGCTATGAACATTTATCTACAGGTTATTATGGTAACATGCTTTTAATTCTCTTGGGTATATATCTAGGAGTAGAATTGCTAGATTACATGGTATGTCTACATTTAACTTTTTGAAAAATTGCCAAACTGTTCTCCAAAGCTATATCATTTTACATTTCCATCAGCAGTATATGAGGGTTCTAATTTCTCTACATCCTTGCAGAAACATTATCTGTCTTTAAAACTTTAGCTATCTTAGTGAATGTGAAGTTATATTTCATTATGGCTTTTTGACACATATTTTTAAAAGAGCCAGTAAATCTGGATCAAGAACCTCATTAGACATGTGGCATGAGGTTTTTCTCTGCTACCTTCTGGTTACCTTCTGAGGATGTCTTCTGGAGCAGTCCCAGAACAACTGGAAGATCAAAGATAATTCCTGGCAATCTGGTGGGCAGGAATTCTGTCAATGTGTGTAGTAATTCATTTTATGTTAATCAGAAACTCTCATTGATCTTTCAGTATATCTTTGATTAATAAAATGAAAATGAATGAAATATTACTTAGTAACTACACTTTATTTCGTAGAAAACACCTTTGGTAACATGGACTTTGAAGAGTAGCTGGGGATAGCATCAGTGATAAAAATGGTCTTCAACAAGGCAATATTGCATGATTTTAAGAGCATAGCATCTGGATACCACCTAAGTTTGAACCCCAGTTCTACAACTGCCTAACTGTCTTACTTACTCTCTGTTACTCATCTGTATCCATTCAGTTCAGTTCAGTTCAGTTGCTCAGTCGTGTCTGACTCTTTGCGACCCCATGGACTGCAGGACACCAAGCTTCTCTGTCCATCACCAACTCCCGGAGCTTGTTCAAACTCCTGTTCAGTCGGTTGGTGATGCCGTCCAACCATCTCCTCCTCTATTGTCCCCTTCTCCTCCCACCTTCAATCTTTCCCAGCATCAGGGTCTTTTCCAATGAGTTAGTTCTTTGCATCAGGTGGCCAAAGTATTGGAGTTTCAGTTTCAGCATCAGTCCTTCCAGTGAATATTCAGGGCTGATCTCCTTCAAAATGGACTGGTTGGATCTTCTTGCAGTCCAAGGGACTCTTATGAGTCTTCTCCAACACCACAGTTCAAAAGCATCAATTCTTTGGTGCTCAGCTTTCTTTATCGTCCAACTCTCAAATCCATATATGACTCCTGGAAAAACCATAGGTTTGACTAGATGGACCTTTGTAAAGTAATGTCTCTGCTTTTTAATATGCTGTCTAGGTTGGTCATAGCTCATATCCATATCTATCTGCAAAACAAGAAAAAATTTTCTGGCTATTAATGGTGTTGTAAGAATTAAATCAGTCAATTATATAAAATGTTTGAACCAGAGACGGTGACTTAGTAAGTGCCATGTGGAGTATTATTCAGCCTCTAAGTCGTGCCTGGCTCTTTGTGACCCCAGGAACTGCAGCATGCCAGGCTTCTCATCCCTCACTATCTCCCAGACTTTGCTCAAACTCATGTTTTTGAGCCAGTGATGCCATCCAACCATCTCATCCTTTGTCACCCCCTTCTCCTCCTGCCCTCAATCTTTCCTAGCATCAGGGTCTTTTCCAATAAGTCGGATCTTCGCATCAGGTGGCCAAAGTATCGGAGCTTCAGCTTCAGCGTTAGTCCTTCCAATGAGTATTCAGAATTGATTTCCTTTAGGATTGACTGGTTTGATCTCCTTGCTGTTCAAGTGACTCTCAAGAGTCTTCTCTAGCACCACAATCCAAAAACATCATTTCTTGGGCACTCTATGATTAGTATTCTGGCTAAACTGCTATGGCACCATCCCTCATTTTAGAAAAGATATGAAGGCCCCAAGCAATTCAAAATCTGGTTCAGATTGCAACCAAAGTCAGTTAACCCAGAACATGCATTTCCTGACCCTCACCTCCACTCCATTGCCTCCTTATTTGAATAAGAAGCTAGTAAAAACATAAGTTTCTGGACATATATTCTTTTTCCCCATTTCTATTTCTGCACTGTATCAGAAAGAAGAATGACTGTGGCAAAGAAAGATGTATTCTTCATTAAGACTGGAAGTGCAACCATACTATTTCACTGGCTTAACCAAATCGAGACTATCAGGGCTTTGGACATGTCTCAGGGTTTGTGACTGGGTCAGCAGCCTCTGCCTCGTTGACTCTGAGCAAGAAAGGCGCTTGGTCAAAAAATGTGAGTCTTTTCCAGAGGTAGCTGAAGTTTTCCTGTTATTGCTGTGCTCCTGTTAATTGAAATACATATGATGACTAATGGTTAAGATGGATTTATATGGGGTCTTAAAAAATTACTTGAGTAGGCCAACTTTTGTTGTAAAGAGAGTAAGTTTGGAATTAAGCCTTTCCTGTGGTAATCTTGACAAAAAGAGAACTTGAGATTGCACTTCAAATAATGAGCCAAAGTGAAGACCGTTCTCGGGAGAGGCTTGTTTTAAGACAGTAAGAAATGCACAGATGTCAGTTTTCGAGAACATTTAGAGTTACACCTCACTAGGAGCCAGAGGCTAGATCAGATTGGGGGCTTTCAACCTTTTGTGCCCGTGATCCACAGCAAGAAATCACAACTCAGTACACACACACACACACACAGTGAATTTTTATAAAATAAATTTTACTCCCAGCATATTAAAAAGCAGAGACATCACTTTGCCAACAAAGGTCCATCTAGTCAAGGTTATGGTTTTTCCAGTAGTCATGTATGGATTTGAGAGTTGGACTATAAAGAAAGCTGAGCGTCGAAGAATTGATGGTTTTGAATTGTGGTGTTGGAGAAGACTCTTGAGAGTCCTTTGGACTGCAAGGAGATCCAACCAGCCCATCCTAAAGGAGATCAGTCCTGAGTGTTCATTGGAAGGACTGATGTTGAAGTTGAAACTCCAATACTTTGGCCACCTGATGCAAAGAACTGACTCATTGGAAAAGACCCTGATGTTGGGAAAGATTGAAGGTGGGAGGAGAAGGAGACGACAGAGGATGAAATGGTTGGATGGCATCATTGACTCAATGGTCATGAGTTTGGGTAAACTCTGGGAGTTGGTGATGGACAGGAAGGCCTGGTGTGCTGCAGTCCATGGGGTCGCAAAGAGTCGGACATGAATGAGCGACTGAACTGAACTGAACTGAACTGAAATGGAGTATATTCTGATATTTTCTCTTTATTTCATTAAAAAAAAAATACTGGTTGTAATCCACTAAATGATTTATCCACTTACCAGTTGTGACCTGCCATTTGCAAATACCGTATTAAATGGATCTTGGGTTATCTTCCTTAGGTCTGACACTATAATAATCTTTAATAACCATAATATTAAGAATATAACTTTGATGATCTTTGCTCCCTTAACCTTCATCTTAAAGTGTTGAAGGACGATGAGTTTAAGGATACAGTATTTCTATAACAAAGGGATTCCCCAGTGGCTCAGTGGTAAAGAAACTTCAGTGCAGGGACACAAAAGATGTGGGTTCAGTCCCTGGGTAGGAAAGATTCCCTAGAGAAGGAAGTGGCAACCCACTCCAGTATTCTTGCCTGGGAAATCCCACTGACAAAGGAGCCTGGCAGGCAACAGTCCATGGAGTCATAAAAGAATCGACCAGCAACATTCCTACAGAGAAAACGTTAGCTTTTACATAGTCTTCCCTTTTTTCTGCAGATTATTCCATCCCTCAAACTGAAAGAAAGCACTTGTATAGCCTGAAGTGACTCTTTAGGTATATGTTGTGTTTACTAATGACTTATTTAGTATTAATAATAAACTTTAGGTAATACTGCTAAGTCACTTCAGTCGTGTCTGACTCTGTACAACCCCATAGATGGCAGCCCACCAGGATTCCCTGTCCCTGGGATTCTCCAGGCAAGAACACTGGAGTGTGTTGCCATTTCCTTCTCAATTCATGAAAGTGAAAAGTTAAAATGAAGTCACTTGGTCATGTCCAACTCTTAGCGACCCCATGGACTGCAGCCTTCCAGGCTCCTCCGTCCATGGGATTTTCCAGGCAAGAGAACTGGAGTGGGGTGCCATTTCCTTCTCCGAAGGTAATACTATAAAAGCTTAATTCTAATGTCTACTATATATTATAGTTATTACTGCATGTAGATTCATTATTTTAAGAATATAAAAAGTATTTCAAGTGAAAAAAAAGGAAGTTGCAAAGTGGTCTTTATCTTATGCTCTCATTTGTATTTTGTAAAACTCTAATATATACTTTTATTTACAGTGTTTTTACAAAATAAACTGGTGACAGTAGCTGTTTTAGGAGGCAAATTGGAGCACTGATGATTCTGTTTGGGAAGGAGACATCCTTTGCTGCATACATTTTTGTACAACTTTGAAGGAAAGTGGCAAATTAACTTTAAGAAAATATTAGTGTGTATAGTTAGTATTTCTGTAAAAAAAAAAAAGTATTGGAAGAATGCTCTCCAGGGTTCCTTTCATTCTAAAAGTCTGGGATTCTAAACTCTTGCGTGCATTCTATATTCAAAGTTGAACCAAACCAGTCCCTGCTATTGAAGGATTTATATTCTTAAAAGTTGGGCATCGGTTTGTATATGCCAAGGAGGACATGAGAATTATATTGCCATTTATAGAAAATCTTGGCTTTCTTTGCAGTTCAGTTAGTTCTAGACAGTCTTTTAAAGATAACTTAGCAAATAGCTAGCTAGCAGGTAGCTGCTTTATAGCACAGGGAGCTTAACTGGGTGCTCTGTGACAATCTAGAGGGGTGGGAGGAAGGCTCTGTATGTGTGTTTGTACTAAGTCGCTTCAGTGGTGTCTGACTCTTTGCAACTCTATGGACTGTGGCCCACAAGGCTCCTCTGTCCGTGGGATTCTCCAGGCAAGAGTACTGTAGTGGGTTGACATGCCCTTCTTCAGGGGATCTTTCCAACCCAGGGATCGAACCCGCATCTCTCACATCTCCTGCACTGGCAAACAGGGTTTACTATAAGCACCACCTGGGAATCCCGGACATACATATGCTGCTGTACTTTGCTCAGTCACTACATCGTGTCTGACTCTTTGAGACCCAATGGACTGTAGCCCATGAATCTGCTCTCTGTATGGGTTTCTCTAGGCAAGATTACTGGAGTGGATTGCTGTGCATTCCTTGAGGGGATCTTCCCAACCCAGGGATTGAACCCACGCCTCCTGTATTGCAGGTGGATTCTTTGCCACTGGGGAAGCCATTCACTACATTGTATGGCAGAAACTAAGACAACATTGTAAAGCAAATATCCTCCAATAAAATAAAATGATTCTAAAAATAACTTAGCTATGTTAATCAACAAACACTAAAGAATTATTTTAGGTGGGCGCTCATCTAAAATGTATTGCATTCTTCTCTACTGTATCAGGAAACAATATGACTACAATATCATCAGTATGAACTGCACTTACTCACTAGATAGTGGCATGTCACAGTGGTATCATCAGAGTCATTTGAGGCACTGTTGGTCCTCAAATTTAGTGACTTCACTCCTAAATTTAGTGATTTGGACTTTAATAGTTTTGTTTTTCTGGATTCCTCTGTAGATTTCATTGTGAGTACCTCTCAGAATGCTGACCTGGGCAAAGAAAATCTTTGCTCCATTTTAGATTCACTAGCCCGATATAGGAGAAGGAAATGGCAACTCACTCCAGTGTTCTGGCCTGGAGAATCCTGGGGACGGGGGAGCCTGGTGGGCTGCCGTCTATGGGGTCGCACAGAGTCGGACACGACTGAAGAGACTTAGCAGCAGCAGCAGCAGTAGCAGCCCGATCTAATACACTCAGAAAACAGCTAGTAACGTTTTTTTAGAACAGTATGCAAAGTGTAAACGGGCCCTGAGTTTAGGCTTCATCTTTGAATGGCATACATGCATCTTAATGGATGGACTTGTAATATTCACTTCAGTTGCTTAGAGCTCTTATTTTTATTAGTTCTTGATTCTTATCTGTGTTTCTGGAAGGTGTGGTTGTCTATAGCTTGGAACACGGCATAGAAATATCTAAAAGGATATACAAGAAAGGCAAGAAATGAAGGGAAGAATTCCATGGCAAATATTAAACGTTTGAAAAGGTCAAATACAAAGAAGTGTAAATAAATAGTCACAGTATATTTAATATTGGGGATTTTGTCAAGAAATTTCCAAATCAATCATTAGAATATATATTGAAGAATAATTATAATTTCTTTCTTCTTGTTCAAGGAAAGATTAAAGAGTAGTAAAAGCTGGAAAAAACTCAGTTTTTCTTGTCCACATAAATTGCTAAAAAAACAAAGAAACTTGAGACACATAGCTATATGTTTTCTTTTTACTTAATAATTATAAAATTATACAATTGTATCCTTATCTTATGTGTTCCTAATAATCTGATCTGGGCTATAAACTTCACATCTAAAAGACTCAGAGTATTTTCCACTCTGACAATATTCCATTATTGTCTAACCCCAGGGGCACCAGTCACAGAAGATACAATGTGAATAATGTCCCCTAGTGGTGGAGCATGAGTTTGTTGACAGTCCACCCCAAAAGTTTCTTTCTTCATGAAGTTGGCCAGTTTTGTGAGAGCGTGGGGATAAAATCAGAGAGTTTGAAGTCTTGAAGCAAACCAGGGGAGCAGAGTTGATAGGAGAGAAGCGTTAAGAACAGCCACGGAGGACTTCCCTAGAGGTCCAATGGTTAAGACTCTGTGCTTCCACTGCAGAGGGTGTGGGTTTGATCCTTAGTCAGAGACCTAAAATCCTGCATGCCAGGTAGGTTTGGCCAAAAAAAAAAAACCCAAAACAAAACAAAAAACAGCCTCGGGGCTAAACCTCACCCAGCAGCAGCTATGCAGGGGGCTTTTCAATCTGTCAACTGGAGGACAGGCTGGACACCTGGTGTCTAGACCATGGACACCACCAGAGCATCCAGAATATGCATCTGCTGCTACAAGTTTTAGAGCTATTTCTGGTACCCTAGCAAGGCCCCCAGGTTGTGCATTTGGCACACTGAAAATGCGTCACATCAAGCAGTAACATCCGCGGAGGAGGGATGCTCAAAAACCTGACACAAACTCCAAACTACACGAAACTATAAAATAAAACCAACCTTCATGCCCCAAACCCCCATGAAGCAAGATCAGAATTTACAGATATTTATCTATGGAGGAGAAAATGATGATGCACTCCTATATTCTTGCCTGGAAAATTCTACGGATCTGGCGGGCTACAGTCCGTGGGCTGGCAGGCTGCAGTCCATTGGGTCGCAAAGAGTCAGACAGAACTGAGCACAGGCACATCGATGGAGGAGAGATGGACCAGCGATGGGAACATGATAGGATGTGCGAATCATATTCAGACTTGAGCAGAGCCTTAACTCAGCTTGCTGCACAGTTTTCCTTCATGTGTTAGTTACATGTAGCCTTGATAATACCCCAGTTGCATAGTCTGAAGGGGGCTGCAAGGCCACCTGTGAAAGGTAACAACAGTGGCATTGTGTAAATTCCAGGGCTTATCTCTTCCAGGGTCACCAGAGTTTTATGTATTTGTTAATAATCCAAGGAGGGAATGAACAGAATGCTAATGACAGTTGCTGAGAAGACTACATTAGAAGGTGTTATAAGCTTTGATAAATGGCCAAGATATGCTGAAGTCGCTCAGTCGTGTCTGACTCTTGGCGACCCCGTGGACTGTAGCCTACCAGGCTTCTCTGTCTATGGGATTTTCCAGGCAAGAATACTGGAGTGGGGTGCCATTTCTTTCTCCAGGGGATCTTCCCAACCCAGGGATCAAATCCAGGTCTCCCACAATGCAAGCAGACGCTTTACCCTCTGAGCCACCAGGGAAGCCCCCATATGAGCAGCAGTATGATTCAAAAAGACCAAAACAAGTCAGAAATATGGGATGAAAAAAAACTGGAATTGCTCTCAGAAAGAGGCAAACACATATCTGGCACAAGTCACATCAGAAACAATCACTAGAGAAGAGAGGAGAATCTCTAGAAGAGGGTTTACTAGTAACAGCCTTGGGAAGAGGAAGGGCTGGGAGAAACGTAGTCATGTAGTCTGCAGTGACTATGAAAATAGAGAGAGCACGACTGTTTGAGGTGGTGTTGTGGCACCAGGGGAAGGAAGACTATGGGCCCCCATACAAGTTTGGCTGAAAGCACTCTGAGACAACCGTATTCAGTTTTAAGCACCTAAATAGACAAATGATGTTGACAGTCTTGGAGGGAACCCAAAGATGAATAACAAACATGATTAATGGAAAGGAGGAGTTGATTTATGAAGAAAGATTTACGGGATACATTGTGCGGTTTAAGCAGTGGCCAAAAAGACAACATGTTAGAGTCTGGAAATGGTGACAATACTTCTCTTCATATTTCAGTGCTGAAATGTAAAGGAAAACAAATACTGGGATAAAATATGGAAAATTCATTAACAAGAGGGGAAATATAAGATTGAATTTTAAACACTGATGATTGAACTAATGTGAAAACCATTATCTATTTTGATAGAGAACTGCTCAATTATGAACCATCTTTTTAAGATGAATGCTGAATCCATTATCAGTTTTGACATTTATAACCAGAAAGGCCATTGAAAGGAATATTACCATCTTGGCAGTAATACGGATAGAACAAATGGGCTTCTTTCCTGTCTAATTTCACTGTTTCTCTTCTTTGACCTATAAGCAAACAAGCTTGCTTTTAACAGAATTCTAAAAAAGATGCTTTTGTCAGTTTAATAAGGGAAATGATAAGAAAAAAAACCCTTTATTCCTACTTAAGCAAAACTGTAGTATCATTTTCTATATTTACATTTTTCTGAAGGACCTACCCCCAATCCCAGAATTATGCATAAGAAAAAAAGAACTGAAAGGCTTTATGCAGTTTTAAAAGACACCTACCTTCATTTTAGTGGACAGAATTCTTTAAAAACACTTATTGGGATTTTCTCTGGTACTGATTGAAAACAGAAATGTTTTTATAAACTCTGTGAGTGGTCATTTTAACACGATTTTTAAGACTGAGAATGCAAGATAACCCAATTTTGTTCCCACTTTCTCTTTACCACATTTGATGTAGGTATTGCTTGTTGGGGCTTCCCTGGTGGCTCAGTCAGTAAAGAATCTACCTGTAATGCGGGAGACTTGGGTTCGATCCCTGGGTTGGGAAGATGCCCTGGAGGAGGGTATGGCAACCCACTCCAGTATTTTTGCCTAGAGAATCCTCATAGACAGAGGAGCCTGGTGGGCTACAGTCCATGGAGTTGCAAAGAGTCGGACATGACTGAGTGACTTGTTGATGGAAAATAAGACATTCAGTAAAGAATTAAGTACAAAAATAAATAAGTACCCTGCCAAAAGCTCTCCAGTCTGATATGAAATGCTAAAAGAAATGAGGCCCACCTTGGAATAATAATGTGGCACTTGGCAAATGACTGCAAAGTTGGAGAATTAAGCCAGGATCTTAAAATCTAGTTATGTTGTCAAAAGTATACTAGAATAAACCCTTGAGTCTTAAGGAGAATGACTTGGTTATAATGGCAAGATATATTTAAATGGTAAAACAGAAATATCCCATGGCTTAGCTTGAGCTTAAACTTAAAATCCAGTTCTGACTTGCTGTTGGCATATCAGTCATGAAAGCTCATGACAAAGGACAGTGATCCTGTGTTTCATGATATCAGGCCACTGCAGTAGTCTGATTGCCTAGCACATAGCTGGCACTCAGTAGAGATTTGTCAAATGAATGAATGAATGAGTGGGGGAAATGACTGGCCCAAGTGAGAGATGGAGCTGGTTCAGTAGTTGACCCTAAAAAGCTCCATAGGGTCAAATCTATTGGATTGGCCAGAAAGCTCTTTTGAGTCTTTCTGTGACATCTTACAGAGAAACCCAAACGAACTTTTTGACCAACCCAATACATATAACCAGCTTTTATTTCCACAATATCAATCAAATGTGACTCTATTATCCCCTCCCCCTTCTGTGATCCTTTTTTCACTCTTTCATGTTATTTTTTCCAATACTATCAATTTCATCAGGCATTTTCAGAGCACCTACTCAGTGCTAAGTAAGTACTGGACTATATGCTGGGAACACAGGGTAGATAAGACAATTTCTCTTCTCAGGAAGTTTATAGTCTGGTTGGGAAGACAACACATAAACAAATTAAATGTATTTTATATTAATACTAATTGTGTATATTTACATACATAAAATCTATAATAAATTACTATCATTTATCAAAATAAGTGTCACTGTAGTTGTGTCAGGAGCCAGGGAAGCATGGAGAAGAATGTTCTGGGTGTAACAGAAATGTGATCAAAGTGCTGAGATTTCTTGTTCTTTCCAGGGATTCTCTTGACCTTCATGTTAACCGGAGTCTGTGTAGGTATACACGTTTAGAAGACAAGATCATTTCCTCCAGACCTCATATTTTCCTGCCCTGTACATCCTACAACACAGAGGGATGTCCCTTTTTATAGGAAAGTTTGGCCTTTAATGTTCTTACCACTGGTTGCCTATAAAGACAAAAAAGGCTTGCTTACAATTCATTTGTGATTTCTCTATGCAACGTTAACTTTGTGTTGGTCTATTTCTGTTGATTCTTCAAGAAATTATTTAAAATGAAATCAATTTGCAGGAACGCTCGATTTCATGTGTCAAATATAAGGACCTACTAAAAATTGTTTATTCTCAGCAGGTTTGTAGCATGTGAAATTGCTCGTTTGCAAACTTCATTCTAGTCTATTATTTTTATAAGCATATTTTCTTCTTGGTAATAAAAGGTACACTGGATAAAAGTACAGGCTGTGTACAATACAGGCTGTGATCTGTATTATCCAAAAACAGTCTACTTAATAGCATATTAGGTGTGCTTTATTCAGTCCACATAACACTAAAGTTTTTAATTTAATTTATGTTTCTGTTGACTGAGTGTAAATAAATAAAAAGTCGGAAGTTCTTTGCATACCCCTCTCTCAGGGGAAGGCACTATAGAGATAACCTGCACTTTGATCACTTTATTTTACAGTCATGATCTTAGATGGCAGATTTAGGACAGGTTCTGTAGATTGCTGTTCGGCTTTTATTACGAAGGTCTGATTTGAACAGGATATACACCATAATATAATATTACTATCCATCTTGTACTTCAACCGCATCTCAGTACACAGCAGTAAATCACCTAGAGCTAGATACTAGATAATGTGTTGTGTAAATCCCCCTTCCTTGGTCTATGTGTGAGTTTAAATATAAAGGTATTACCTTGTTGAAGTACAATTAGACTATCATAAGCCCCATTATCCACTTCAGTTTTCAAAATGGGACTAGTAATATAGGAAATGAAAGTATGTATTCTTCCTTTGAAATCTGTCAATCACATTACACTACAGCAGATAGATTTGAAGCCTACTGCCTGCCAAACTGCCCCAACATAGAAAGAGATCAGTAAAAGGACACTTGATTCAGTGTCTATTCAAAGAAAAACCCCACTATGACTGGTGGAGAGGAAAGAGTGCTGGATTTTAATGCAGGTGTGATGACCTGCCTGGAGATTTGGAACTGCTTGACTAAAGAAGTCTCATCTGGGATCCATCTCCCCCATTCCCCCTCTCCCCTTCCCACCATCCCTGTGAGCTGGGGGCATTTTAGTTTTGGTTCTCAAAACATTTTACTTGTTAGGCACAACTGCTAGCAATTCACTTAAAATTCAAGCTGTTATTTGTAGTCACATATCTTTAGATAGGTTAATTTATGTAAAGTTCAGAAAACAGTGCTTGGCATTTAGGAATTAGCAATTGTTGATGGTGGTGATGAGGCTGTCAGAGGAACAGAGGCATCTTTATGAACTAGGGGGAGGCAAGAAGTTCTACAGAACCTGACCGTGAGGACCCTCAGATTTTTGCACCTTAAGCACCTCATTTGCTTCACCCTCCTCCTAACCTTGTTTTTTAAATCACACACTACTAATTCTATATCAAAAAAATCTCATAACTGGATAATTATAAATTATGCAATGGCAACCCACTCCAGTTCTTCAGGCACTCTATCAGATCTAATCCCTTGAATCTATTTGTCACTTCCACTGTATAATTTTAAGGGATTTGATTTAGGTCATACCTCAATGGTCTAGTGGTTTTCCCTACTTTCTTCAATATAAGTCTGAATTTGGCAATGAGGAGTTCATGATCTGAGCCACAGTCAGCTCCCAGTCTTGTTTCTGCTGACTGTATAGAGCTTCCGCAACTTTGGCTGCAAAGAATATAATCAAAGCTATGGTTTTTCCAGTAGTCATGTATGGATGTGAGAGTTGGACTATAAAGAAAGCTGAGCACTGAAGAATTGATGCTTTTGAACTGCGGTTTTGGAGAAGACTCTTGAGAGTCCCTTGGACTGCAAGGAGATCGAACTAGTCCATCCTAAAGGAAATCAGTCCTGGATATTCATTGGAAGGACTGATATTGAAGCTGAAACGCCAATACTTTGGCCACCTGATGTGAAGAGCTGACTAATTGGAAAAGACCCTGATGCTGGGAAAGATTGAAGGCAGGAGGAGAAGGGGACAACAGAGGATGAGATGGTTGGATGCCATCACCAACTCAATGGACATGAGTTTGAGTAAGCTCCGGGAGTTGGTGATGGGCAGGGAAGCCTGGTGTACTGCAGTCTATGGGGTTGCAAACAGTTGGACACGACTGAGCGACTGAAGTGAACTGAACTGAACCCACTCCAGTATTCTTGCTTGGAAAATCCCAGGGACAGAGGAGCCTGATGAGCTACAGTCCCTGGGGTTGCAAAGAGTCTGACACAACTGAGCGACTGAGCACACATCATGCAGTGCTCTGCATGCCTATAGGTTATAGGCTCTATATACCTATAGGCTTATAGGTATAGGCTCTTACACCTATAAGCTCTACTGATAGCCATTATGTATTAATTATGGACCCTCTGTGCTGTGCTTAGTGTGGAACCTCAGTAATGTTCAAATTTATATTTGGAACATTAACAAGAGAGAAAATTTTGTGAATATATTAGTATATGCATTTAATAGACACTTAAAAGGTGCACATTGCATAAAACAACATTCATTTACTCAAAATTATGCATAAAATGAAACATATATAATATATACACATATTATTTATGCTCTCTGACATGTAATATAGGATATGCAATTTATATAAATGTAATCACTTGTTACCAAACTACGTATCTCTTGTGTATGTATAAAAATTCACAAAGGTACATGTTCTGTACCCACATGTTTCCTTCTGTTTCCTAAGGACTCAGCAAATCCCAAGGTTCCAACTGAAAGTGATTGACAGTATTTTGCATCATCCCCCACTCTCCACCGGCCCGACACCAATACCTCGAAGTTAATCTGATTTGCCAGGACCACAAAGCAAGCCCAGGGAAGGTTGGAAGTTAGATCTTCAGTACCCTACTTATTTCGCCCCCTGGGCGAAACCTGTCGCCCAGGACGTCTTTTTAGTGCTTTCTGCTGACTGGTATTGTTGAGACACAAGCTGATGAAAGAATGGAAAGTGCTGTCGCGGGGCGGGGCTGGGCAGGGCAGCGGGAGGAAGGCAGCGCCCCTGCGCGCGCCCCACCGCAGCGCCGGCTCCAGACGGCGGTTCTGGGGGAAATCTGTGTGTGCGATTTTATAAGTAAGTAAATTTAGAACTACACGTAGATGTGTTCATAAAAATATGCCTTTGCCTTATTTTTCAAGCCATTGAAAGACAGTGACACGACTGGGATCCTGGGGTCTTCAGTGTAGTTAGATTTATATTTTCTTTTGTTTTACACTGATAACTCAATCCCTTTTTGAGGTCAGAAATCCCAGGGGTTCAGGGCAACAGGACAGACAGGAATCCTGGCGGGAGCCATAGAATCCTCTACTTGTTTTAGTTTTAATTTTTAAAAATATTCTAGATATTACATGAATTCTTTCTCCATGTAACAATTTGAATGTAACAAATAAGGCTAGTATTTCCTCAAACCACTCCCCACTTTCCCATCCTAGTTCTCTTCCCAGTTTTGTGTCTACCAGTCTAGAACTTCCTCACACATTTACATTATATATAGTGTATGTAATATAAGTGAATACTATATATGTATAGATACAGATCCATACAAAATATGCAGTTTTGTGTGTGTGTGTGTGTGTGGGTATTTGTGCAATTTTATAGGAATAGTGTCACTGTATGAACTGTTCATCAATTTCTCTTTCCCTCTGAATTACACAGCTTTAGTGATCTTTCCACAATAATACACCTGCTGCTGCTGCTAAGTCACTTCAATCATGTCCGACTCTGTGTGACCCCATAGACGGCAGCCCAGACGGCAGCCCGCCAGGCTCCCCCATCCCTGGGATTCTCCAGGCAAGAACACTGGAGTGCGTTGCCATTTCCTCCTTCAATGCATGAAAGTGAAAAGTGAAAGGGAAGTCGCTCAGTCCTGTCCGACTCTTCACAACCCCATGGACTGCAGCCCACCAGGCTCCTCCGTACATGGGATTTGCCAGGCAAGAGTATTGGAGTGGGGTGCCATCAACTTCTCCGGATAATACACCTAGATGTATCTAATTCTCTTTAGCTGCAGCATCCTATTCTACAGGTACAGGAGTTATTTAACCTACTGAGCACAAGGAATGAAACTTAGCATATGCTTATTAGATATTTGCTAGCTACCTGAATAAATAAATTTTCTTAGCTGGGCAACAGAGGGGGAAAATCTCTTTAGAAACAGATACATGCATATGCTGTGTGTAATCAAGAGATGACCAATATCCTGTAGTTAGTCATAGAATAATTTCCTCACATGATATTAGTAACAACAAACGTGTTAGTCACTTACTGTGTGCCAGATACTGTAAGCACTTCACATGCATTTTGCATCCACGATGTAGATATTCTTATATCTTCATTTTACTAATGGGGAAGTTAAGGCTTGAAGAGGTTCTATAACTTGCCCACGGTTCTCTGCTAGCAAGGGGCGGAACCCGTTTTTAAACCCAGAAACCAAGTCCTGAGTGGTGACCCACTGTGGTTTTACCCCACTTTTACAACTTGGGAAATAGAAAGAGGAAAGAGAGAAAGAGAGAGTACACTTTGCATTCTCTACCTCTGATTTTCTCTCTTAGCCCCTTCATTTCTATGTTTTAAAAAATAGCTTGAAGAGGAAGAGTAGGGTTCTAGGATGGGACAAGAAGCAGTAGAGACAGAAAGAACAAGAAATGAAGGTTAAGTGTGAGTGAGGGGAAGTGGTAAATGTAGTGGGTAGAGAAAAGGAAGTAGAAAGTCCTCAAATTTCAGACTGGAGAACCCAAATAATATAAAATAAGTCTGTTAATTTTTTTAAACAAATGTGACCTGTAATATTTCAAGACAAATTAGTGGGGGAAGATGGTAACTTTCAGGGAGAATGAAGTTTCAGAGAGATGTTTCAGAAGGTCACATGGGCTGGGACAGAAAGGAACTATAAAACACAACGTTTAGGATCCAATAGTCCAGAGAGAGGTTTCCAAAAAGGTAAGTGAAGTTTCCTTTCTAAGAAAGTGCCCTGAATGACTAGTTGATAAGCATCCTCGCTTTGGGGTAGTGAGGTGCAGTTAAAAGAATGCGGCCAGTGAAAAGTCAGAAAGAGAAATTCAGAAAGCAATCTCATTTACCATCACATCAAAAACTATAAAACATCTAGGAGCAAACCTAGTTTTTCATGTAAAACTTTTTAGGTAAAAGACCTGTACTCTGAAAACTACAAGACACTGATGAAAGAACTTGAATACAATATAAACAGGTAGAAAGATACACCATGTTCTTGGATTGGAAGAATTAATATTGTTAAAATGAGCATATTACCCAAGGCAATCTACAGATTCAGTGTAATCCCTATTGAAATACCAATGGCATTTTTCATAGAAAAACTAGAACAAATAATTCTAAGATTTGTATGGAAATATAAAGACCTCAAATAGCAAAAACAATCTTGAGAAAGAAGAACAGAGTTAGTTGGAGGATTTAGGTTCCCTGACTTCAGACTATACTATGAAGCTACTGTCATCAAAATAGTATGGTACTGGCACAAAAGCAGACACATGGATCAATGGAACGGGATAGAAAGCCAGAAATAAACCCATGCACTTATGGACAATCTATGACAAAGGAGGCAAGAATATACAGGAGAAAAGGTAGTCTCTTTGATAAATTGTGCTGGGAAAAGTGGACAGCTACATGTAAAAGAATGAAATTAGGACATTTGCTAACACTGTATACAAAAATAAGCTCAAAATGAATTAAAGACATAACTATTAAGACTGAATACTGTAAAACTCCTAGAGAAAATCATAGAGCACTCTGATAGAAATTGAAGCAGTATTTTTTTGGATCCATCTCTTAAAGGAAATAAAAGTAAAAATAAACAAATTAAAAGTTTTTGTATTGCAATGGAAATTATCAACAAAATTAAACAACAATCTAATGAATGGGAGAACATATTTATAAATGATATGACCCTTAAGGGATTAATATTTAACATATATAAATATCTCATACAACTTAACATCAAAAACCAAACAAGCCAACTTAAATATGGGCTGAAGAAGCGAATAGATGTTTTCCCAAAGAGGAATGCAGATGGCCAACAAGTGCATGAAAATATGGTCAATGTTGCTAATCATCAGGGAAATGCAAATCAAAATTACAAGGAGATATCATTTCATATCTGTCAGAAAGGCTATCATCAAAAAGAACACAAATAACAAATGTGGAGAAAAAATGTTGGTGGGAGTGTAAACTGGTGCAGCCACTGTGGAAAACAGTATGGAAGTTTCCTAAAAACTAAAAATGGAACTACCATATGACCCAGCAGTTCCATTCCTGGCTATATATCTGAAAAAACAAAAATACTAATTCAAAAAACTACATGAACCCCAAAGTTCAGTTCAGTTCACTTGTTCGGTCATGTCCGACTCTTTGCAACCCCAAGGACTGCAGCACACTAGGTTTCCCTGTTCATCACCAACTCCCAGAGCTTACTCAAACTCATGTTCATTGTGTCAGTGATGCCATGAAACCATCTCATCCTCTGTCATCCCCTTCTCCTCCCGCCTTCAATCTTTCCTAGCTTCAGGGTCTTTTCCAATGAGTCAGTTCTTCACATCAGGTGGCCAAAATATTGAAGTTTCAACTTCAGCATCAGTCCTTCCAGTGAATGTTCAGGACTTATTTCCTTTAGGATGGATTGGTTGGATCTCCTTGCAGTCCAAGGGACTCTCAAGAGTCTTCTCCAACACCACAGTTCAAAAGCATCAATTCTTTGGCACTCAGCTTTCTTTATTGTCCAACTCTCACATCCATACATGACTACTGGAAAAATGATAGCTTTGACTAGACGGAAATTTTTTGGTAAAGCAACGTCTGCTTCTTGCTTGGAAAATCCCATGGATGGAGGAGCCTGGTAGGCTGTAGTCCATGGGGTCGCTAAGAGTCAGACACGACTGAGCGACTTCCCTTTCACTTTTCACTTTCATGCATTGGAGAAGGAAATGGCAACCCACTCCAGTGTTCTTGCCTGGAGAATCCCAGGGACGGGGGACCCTGGTGGGCTTCTGTCTATGGGGTCGTACAGAGTTGGACACGACTGAAACGACCTAGCAGCAGCAGGAGCAGCAACGTCTGCTTTTTAATATGCTCTCTAGGTTGGTCATAGCTCTTCTTCCAAGGAGCAAGCATCTTTCAATTTTATGGCTGCGGTCACCATCTGCAGTGATTTTGGAGCCTGAAAATATAAAGTCTCTCACTGTTTCCACTATTTCCCCATCTACTTGCCATGAAGTGATGTAACCAGGTGAAGTGAGTTGGTGATGGATATGGAGGCCTGGCATGTGGCAATCCACGGGGTTGCAAATAGTCAGACACAACTGAGCAACTGAACTGAACTGATGGGACCAGATGCCATGACCTTAGTTTTCTGAATGTTGAGTTTCAAGCCAACTTTTTCACTCTCTCTTTCACTTGTATCAATAGGCTCTTCAGTTCTTCACTTTCTGCCATAAGGGTGGTGTCATCAGCAAATCTAAGATTATTGATATTTCTCCCGGCAATCTTGATTCCAGCTTGTGCATCATCCAGTCCAGCATTTAGCATGATGTACTCTGCATATAAGTTAAATAAGCAGAGTGACAATATAGAGCCTTAACATACTCCTTTCCCAGTTTGGAACCAGTCTGTCGTTCCATGTCCAGTTCTAACTGTAGCTTCCTGACCTGCAATAAAATTTCTCAGGAGGCAGGTCAGGTGGTCTGGTATTCCCATCTCTTTCAGAATTTTCCACAGTTTGTTGTGATCCACACAGTCAAAGGCTTTGGTGTAATGAATAAAGCAAAAGTAGATGTTTTTCTGGAACTTTCTTGCTTTTTTGATCATCCAGCAGATGTTGGCAATTTGAGCTCTGGTTCCTCTGTCTTTTCTAAATCCAGCTTGAACATCTAGAAGTTCATGTTTAATGTATTATTGGAGCCTGGCTTGGAGAATTTTGAGCATTACTTTGGTAGTGTGTGAGATGAGTGCAATTGTGTGGTAGTTTGAAGATTCTTTGGGATTGCCTTTCTTTGGGATTGGAATGAAAACTGACCTTTTCCAATCCTGTGGCCACTGCTGAGTTTTCCACATGTGCTGGCATATTCACTTGAGTGAATATGAAGAGTTCAGCACTTTCACAGCATCATCTTTTAGGATTTGAAATAGCTCAACTGGAGTTCCATCACCTCCACTAGTGTTCTCCTTGATGCTTCCTAAGGCCCACTTGCCTTCACATTCCAGGATGTCTGGCTCTAGGTGAGTGATCACACTATCGTGGTTATCTGGGTCATGAAGATCTTTTTTGTATATGCTTCTGTGTATTCTTGCCACCTCTTCTTAATATCTTCTGCTTCTGTTAGGTCTGTACCATTTCTGTCCTTGATTGTGCCCATCTTTGCATGAAATGTTGCCTTGGTATCTCTAATTTTCTTGAGAAGATCTCTAGTCTTTCCCATTCTGTTGTTTTCCTCTATTTCTTTGCCTTGATCACTGAGGAAGGCTTTCTTATCTCTCCTTGCTTTTCTTTGGAACTCTGCATGCAAATGAGTATATCTTTTCTTTTCTCCTTTGCCTTTCATAGCTATTTGTAAGGCCTCCTCAGACAACCATTTTACCTTTCTATATTTCTTTTTCTTGGGGATGGTCTTGATCCCTGTCTCCTGTACAATGTCGTGCACCTCCATCCATAATTCTTCAGGCACTGTATCAGATCTAATCCCTTGAGTCTATTTGTCACTTCCACTGTATAATCATAAGGGATTTGATTTAGGTCCTACCTCAATTGTCTAGTGGTTTCCCCTACTCTCTTCAATTTAAGTCCGAATTTGGCAATAAGGAGTTCATGATCTGAGCCACATTTAGCTCCCAGTCTTGTTTTTGCTGACTGTATAGAGCATCTCCATCTTTGGCTGCAAAGAATATAACCAATCTGATTTCAGTATTGACCGTCTGGTGATGTCCATGTGTAGAGTCTCTTCTCTTGTGTTGTTGGAAGAGGGTGTTTGTTATGACCAGTGCATTCTCTTGGCAAAACTCTGTTAGCCTTTGAACTGCTTCGTTTTGTACTCCAAGGCCAAATTTGCCTGTTACTCCAGGTGTTTCTTGACTTCCTACTTTTCCATTCCAGTCCCCTATAATGAAGAGGATGTCTTTTGGGGGTGTTAGTTCTAGAAGGTCCTGTAGGTCTTCATAGAACCATTCAACTTCACAGAGGAATAGGACAGGGAGAGCACTTTCTTCACCACAAATTCATCAAAAGATCATTTGAATGCTGAGCAACTTTGACAAAACAACTTCTGAACACTGGCAGAGGACACCAGGCTCCCAGAAAGCCAGCCCATTCTCTTCGAAAAGAGGTAGGACAAAATACAAAAGAAAAAAAGAGAGACAAAAGAGTTAGGGATGGAGACCTGTCCTGGGCAGGGAGTCATGGAGTAGGAGAAGTTTCTGCACAGTAGGAAACCCTCTCAGAGATGGGTTGGTGGGAAGTTTTGGAATCTCAGAAGGCAACATAACCGGGAGGAAAAAAAACAAAAGCCCACAAAATACACCCCTAACCACAACTAGGGAAAAGAGAACTTTCCTGTGAAAGGCTCTAAGCTAACAACCTAAGGCAGGGCCTGGCCCACTCACAGAACAAAGGATTGCCTGAGTACCAGAGGAGAGCTAGCCGGATGCGTCCTGGCCCCTCCCTGCCCAGAGGCAGAGAAGCAGCCTTGCCAGAGCCAGAAGGCAAGGGGCTGCTGCAATCTCAGCCCCAGAAAAAGCATCTTTCACCAAACTGTGAGCAGGCTACCAGCTGCTAACCACGTCTTCCTGAGATCCTGGATGGTTGACATCCACCAGGAGGGTCGCAGGCCATCAGCTCTCCAGAGGAGACATACGGCACACCTGAGATGGTGCTCTCATGGCACATCTGGGAAACCAAGTGGCTGGGACCTGGGAGGTGATTAAGATGCATGGCCCACCTGGGACAGTGCACTCTCCAAGTACCTGGTCACCTGAGCTGCTCAGCCCTGGGAAGGACACAAAATGCATGCCCAACCCACAGAGACTGAGCCAGAACTGATTCTCAGTGTCTCCTTTGGAGGTACGGGTAAGAAGTAGCCTGCCACAGGGACTCTGGGTGCAGCAGACCTGGGTATGGCATAAGCCCTCTTGGAGGAGGTCGCCATTAACCCCACCATAGAACCATCAGAACTTAAACAGGACTGGGGACACAGACTCTTGGAGGGCACAAACAAAACCTTGTGTACACCAGGACCCAGGAGAAAGGGTCCCCACAGTGACCCCACAAGAAACTGACCCAGACAGGCCCATGAGTGTCCAGGAGTCTCTGGTGGAGGTGTGGGTTGGTGGTGGCCTGCTTCAGGGTCAGAGGCACTGAGTGCAGCAATGCATGCATGGGACCTATTGAAGGAGGTTGCCATTATCTTCATTACCTCCACCATAGTTTGGCTTCAGGACAAGCAGGAAATTGGATTAAAGATTTACTGAACATGGCCAGTGGACTGCAATGAGATCCATCCTTGGATCCAACCAATCCATCCTAAAGGGGATCAGTTCTGAGTATGCATTGGAAGGACTGATGCTGAATCTGAAACTCCAATACTTTGGCCACCTCATGCGAAGAACTGACTCATTTGAAAAGACCCTGATGCTGGGAAAGATTGAAAGTGGTAGGAGAAGTGGATGACAGAGGATGAGATGGTTGGATGGCATCACCGACTCAATGGACATGAGTTTGAGTCAACTCCGGGAGTTGGTGATGGACAGGGAGGCCTGGCATGCTGCATTCCATGGGGTCACAAAGAGTTGGACACACTGAGTGACTGAACTGAACTAAACTGACCATGGCCCCGCCCATCAGAACAAGACCCAGTTTCCCCTCAGTCAGTCTCTCTCATCAGGAAGCTTTCATAAGCCTCTTAACCTTATCCATGAGAGGGCAGACAGAATGAAAACCACAGTCATAGAAAACTAACCAAACTGACCACATGGGCCACAGCCTTGTCTAACTCAATGAAACTATGAGCCACGGCGTGTGGGGCCACCCAAGATGGATGGGTAATGGAGGAGAGTTCTGACAAAACGTGATCCACTGGAGAAGGGAATGACAAACCACTTCAGAACTGCCTTGAGAACCCCATGAACAGCATGAAAAGGCAAAAAGGTATGACACTGAAAGATGAACTCCCAAGGCTTGTAGGCGCCCAATATACTACTGGAGAAGAGTGGAGAAATAACTCCAGAAAGAATGAAGAGATGGAGCCGAAGCAAAAACAACACCCAGTTGTGGGTGTGACTGGCAGTGTAAGTAAATTCCGATGCTGTAAAGAGCAATACTGCATAGGAACCTGGAATATTAGGTCCATGAATCAAGGCAAACTGGAAGTGGTCAAACAGGAGATGGCAAGAGTGAACATCGACATTTCAGGAATCAGTGAACTAAAATGGACTGGAATGGGTGAATTTAACTCAGATGACCATTCTATCTACTACTGTGGGCAAGAATCCCTTAGAGGAAATGGAGTAGCCATCATAGTCAACAAAAGAGTCCAAAATGCAGTACTTGGATGCAATCTCAAAAACGACAGAATGATCTCTGTTCATTTCCAAGACAAACCAAGGGAAAGGGCAGGAAGAATTGAGAAAGTAGCACTGAAGCACTGAAACATATACATTAGCACATGTATAATAGACAGCTAGTGGGAAATTGCTGTATAACACAGGACATTCAACCCTGTGCTCTGTGACAACCTAGAGGGGTGGGATGGAGCGGGGGTGGGAGGGAGGTTCAAGAGGAAGGAAACATATGTATACTTCTGGCTGATTCATGTTGTTGCATGGCAGAAACACAATATTGTAAAGCAATGATCCTCCAATTAAAAATAAATTTAAAAAATAAAAACATTGAAAATCTGAAAAATAGATATATGCACTCCAATGTTCATAGCTGCCTTATTTATAATAGCCAAGATACGGGAACAACCTTGATGTCCATTAATAGATGAATGGATAAAGAAGAAGTGGTATATGTATATACAATGGAATATTACTTAGCCATATAAAGGAATGAAATTTTGCCCTTTGCGGGAACATGAATGGACTTGGAGGGCATTATGGTAAGTGAACTAAGTCAGACAAAGAAAGACAATGCTGTATGATATCACTTACATGTGGACTCTAAAAAATATAAGAAACTAATGAATATAACAAAAAACAAATAAACTCACAGATACAGAGACACAAACGAGTGGTTACCAATGGCGAGAGGGAAGAGGGAAGGGGCAACATAGGGGTAGGAGACTAAGAGGTACAAACTGTTATGTATAAAATAAGCTGCAAGAATATATTGTACAATACAGAGACCATAGCCAATATGTTTTAATAACTATAAATGGAGTATACTATTTAAAAATTATGAATATCTTGTACACATGTAATGTACATAATATTGTACATAAATTATACTTCATTAAAAAAAGGGAAAGTTGCCAACTAGTTATGGCAGATCATTATGAAGCAGATTTGAGAGAGAGCTGGATGAAGAAACTAAGGCTGGAGAAACTAAAGTTCAGGGATCAGGCCCAATTTTAGCTCAAATATGGCTAGTTCATTTTGCAGCACTCCTGCTGGTCACTCAGCCTCTGAATGAATTCCACTGGAGACAGAAAACTTATTCTTTCAGAGCTGTTGATAGCAGCCTAGGTATTTTTAGGAAGCTCTTCATTTTACTTAGCTAGGATCAACTTTCCCACTTAAATCAACCTTGGCCCATTTTCTTCCCTCTAGAGCAAATGTGGAACAGCTCTGGAAGATCTAATGCACTTGCTCTACCTCCCAGCTACCTCTACCATCCTCATCCCTGGATTAAATATATCTTCAGTTATTCATCACCTTTTCTCACCATCCTGAATTACATTCTCTGGTTATACTCTGATTTGTCATCCCCCTTAAAATAGAACTCCTAGAAGTGATTGTAATAGACCAGACACTGTGGATGCACAGATGGGACAGTGGGACTTTTACTGCCCTTGTTTGGACCATCTTATTAATGTGACTTGGAATTGCTTGCTTTTGTAGCTCCAGAAATTAGCTGCAGCTCCAGCCAGGGGTTTTCCAGCTGTTGCAGTCCCCTGTGCCAACAATATCTCTTCACAAGATCTCCCTGAGTGCCTTCTTCCAAGATTGATGGACCAGTGTTTTGAGTGGTGGATTTGGGGTGCTTTTGTCACAATATTAAAATTAACTAATTCACTAAATACGTTAATGAATTATTTCAGGGTATGCATGCATTGTGAACATGAATTGTATTCAATCCCACTCTATACACCTGAGAGAAAAAGTAAAATTTAAAGAAGATCTGTTGAATGCGGAGAAATGGGGTCAATTATAAACTAGCATTCCCTCCACCTTCCAGAATTCTGTTCTTCTCCTCAAATAGTGCTGGACTGGAAATAAACCTGAAAATTTCCTCATATCTAGCCAGCGACCAGGTCATCTCTTGAATGTTTATTATATTTGTAGAGTGCTTGCTCAGAGGCTTCTTTTCATTATTCTATCTCTGTTTGCTCTTTAGGAAGATCTCTCTAAAAGTAAAAGTTTGGGATTTTCTTGAATATCCCAAGTGACATTCTTTTCTCAAGCTCACTTCTGTCTATGCAGTCAAGGTCAACAAGACTTTTATGACATCATAAAAGTCATACATTTTATTATGTATGTACATTTCATCATGGCCTCCTTTGGCTTCTGGGTTACTGACCTCTCCTGGTTTTCCTCTTTTCTAACTGCATCCCCTTTTTGGTCTCCTTCACATCTCTCCCCACTTGCAGTGTGCTCTCCCTAGGTTATCACTTCCATTCCCATGCTGATGACTTACTCGTGTGTATCTACCATTTGCATCTCTTCTGTGAGGTCTAGCCTTAAATATCAACAGCCTATTTGACATCACAATTTAAGTAGTATTAAGTGTTGCAAACTGGATTTATTCACAACAAAGCTCTTGCTTTTCCAGTATCCTTCAAACTGCTCATCTTGTAGGTTTTATCATATCAATAAATGGTATTATCATCTAACCTGTTTCTCAGTCCTGAAACCTGGAAGTATATAATGAGACAGTAATGGAATCCTGATCAAGGGCTAGAAAGCCTGATTCAGGTATGAGCTCTATTGCTTACTAGTTGTTGACTTGAGTATATTTCTTGTCTCACTGAGCCTCAGTTTGTCATCTATGAAAATGGGGAAGATGAAAACACCTCATAAGATTATTGTGAGAATTGAGGAATGGAGGTTGGTTACATTGTACAGGAGGCAGTGATCAAAACCATCCCCAAGAAAAAGAAATGCAGAAAGGCAAAATAGTTGTCTGAGAAAAGAAGAGAAGTGAAAGGCAAAGGAGAAAAGGAAAAATATACCCATCTGAATGCACAGTTCCAAGGAATAGCAAGGTGAGAAAAGAAAGCTTTCTTAAACGAACAATCCAAAGAAATAGAGGAAAGAAATAGAATGGGAAAGACTAGAGATCCCTTCAGAAAAATTAAAGATACCAAGAGAACATTTCATGCAAAGATGGGCACAATAAAGGACAGAAATGGTATGGACCTAACAGAAGCAGAAGTTATTGAAGTGGCAAGAATACACAGAAGAACTATACAAAAAGATCTTCATGACCTAGATAATCACGATACTGTGATTACTCACCTAGAGCCAGACATCCTGGAGGGTGAAGTCAAGTGGCCCTTGGAAAGCATCACTACGAACAAAGCTAGTGGAGGTGATGCAATTCCAACTGACCTATTTTAAGTCCTAAAAGGTGATGCTGTGAAAGTGCCACACTCAATATGCCAGCAAATCTGGAAAACTCAGCAGTGGCCACAGGACTGGAAAAGTTGTTTTCATTCCAATCCCGAAGAAAGTAAATGCCAAAGAATATTCAAACTGCCACACAATTGCATTCATTTCACATGTTAGCAAAGTAATGTTCAAAATCCTTCAAGTTAGGCTTCAGCAGTACATGAACAGAGAACTTCCAGATGTACAAGCTGGATATAGAAAAGGCAGAGGAACCAGAGATCAAATTGCCAACATCCGTTGGATCACCAAAAAAGCAAGAGAATTCCAGAAAAACATCTACTTCTGCTTCAAGATTACACTAAAGCCTTTGATTGTGTGGATCACAATAAGCTGTGGAAAATTCTGAAAGAGACGGGAATATCAGACCACCTTATCTGCCTGCTGAGAAATCTGTATGCAGGACAAGAAGCAGCAGTTAGAACTGGACACAGAACAACAGATTGGCTCAAAATTGGGATTGGAGTATGTCAAGGCTGTATATTGTTACCTTGCTTATTTAACTTATATGCAGAGTACAACATGCAAAATGCTGGGCTGGATGAATCATAAGCTGGAATCAAGATTGCCAGGAGAAATATCAATAACCTCAGACAGGCAGATGACAGCATCCTCATGGCAGAAAGTGAAGAGGAACTAAAGAGCCTTCTAATGAAGGTGAAAGAGGAGAGTAAGAAAGCTGGCCTAAAACTCAACATTCAAAAAACTAAGATCATGGAATCCAGTCCCATCACTTCATGGCAAATGGATGGAGAAACAATGAAAACAGTGAAAGACTATTTTCTTGGGTTCCAAAATCACTGCAGATGGTGGCTGCAGCCCTGAAATTAAAAGACACTCCTTGGAAGAAAACTTATGACTAACTTAGATAGCGTATTAAAAAGCAGAGACATCACTTTGCCAACAAAGGTCCATATAGTCAAAGCCAAGATTTTTCCAGTAGTCACGTATGGATGTGAGAGTTAGACCATAAAGAAGGCTTTCATTGAAGAATTGATGCTTTTGAACTGTGGTACTGGAGAAGACTTTTGAGAATCCCTTGAACTGCAAGGAGATCAAATCAATCTATCCTAAAGGAAATCAGTCCTGAATATTCATTGGAAGGAGTGATGCTCCAGTACTTTGGCCACCTGACGCGAAGAACTGGGAAAGGCAAGAAGAGAAGGGGACAGCAGAGGATGAGATGGTTGGATGGCATCATTGACTCAATGTACATGAGTTTGAGCAGCCTCCAGGAGCTAGTGAAGGATAAGGAAACCTGGAATGCTGCAGTTCATTGGGTTGCAAAGAGTCGGACATGACTGAGCAACTGAACAACAACAAAAAGTAAACAAACCAGTATCTGACAATAGTAAATAATCCACAAATGTCAGCTTTTGGTGGGATTTCTAGCCCTCTTCCTATAGCCAGAGGCAGATTTACTGTGACACAAGTGAAATTCAAGCTTGTCCAGGACCCATTCAAGATTCTGTCCCTTTTAATTGTATTTTTGGTATTTGTGATTTTATAATTTTTTAAAACCGTTTTCACAATTGTATAAATTTCAGGGCTACAGAATTTGGATGAGCTCTTGCCTACAACTCTACCTAAATATATCCCAAATACCATAGAAAAATATATCCCCATATTCTCCATTTCAACTAACACAAACCTATCTAAATATTGTCAGCCCTTGCCTCGACCATTATAATAACTTCCTAACTCATCTCTTTACCTCTAATGTTTTTCTAATTTATTCTTGAGCCAGAGAAATCTCTCCAAAAAGCAAATCCTTCTTAAAACCTTTCAGTGGAATACTATACAAATATCTGAAAAAAAAATACACCCCAGTAGACTTAACTCTATGTATGTTAAACTTCAGTAAAATTTTTTCTTTAAAGACACACTTCATTAATTTCTGTTGTCCTTGGATATGAAATTCATACCCCTTGATATGGGTACTTTTAGTTGCCCAACATAATCTCTCCTTGTACCCTACTCAAGCCTTTGATCTTTCTGGAAGATTCCAGGTGGACCCTATTGACAGGCTAGTATAACTTTTAGGACCCCTTTTCAGAATAATCTTTTTTAATATATAAAATATGTCAGGTTATAAAGAAAATAAATTATTTTGAAATATAGTTATCAAAAACAAATTTGTAGAATAGTAATATGTGTATCCCTTTACTAGTGCATCAAACAAAAGGATAAAACATAGGCATTAAAATTAAGTTTACATTTTTAACACATCTATCAGTGTGAAAGCATTTGCTGTTTAGCGTACATAGTAACATTAAATTTTAGCATCATCTTTGGCTCACCTCCTTCCATGTATTGATCCCAAAACAGGTGAAATAGGGAATGCAGGAAAGTGATGTAACCATAACTGTATTGTGATATGAAAATATCTGTGCCTTCCTACTGTGATAAAGTCACAGACACTGCCATTACTACTGTGCTTTTGTTTTTGTTTTTTTGCTTACCTTCATGATTAAAAGAAGATTTCAGCTAGAGATTATTAAAAAAATAAAGAAGTAATGTTTCCCAATCCCAGTTTACACATCTCTTGAGTGCTATCTTACCCAAGGAGTTCATGAGCTTCTGGTTAAGAAACTTTCATTTAGGTATCAGTGTTCCTGAAGCATGTGGTCAAGCCCCAGTAGGTGAGTTATGGTAGAACAGTCATGGTAATTCTACTCCTTTAACCAGTTAGTTTATGGCATTTGCACAACACAAATTTGACTAAGGAGACATAGTTACAAACCTTCTGGGGGAGGAAGGGGTGGGAAGGGATAAGATGCTTCTGGGAAGAGTTAGTTTGCTCTTAAAAATGAACTTCAGCAGCCATCTAAGCGTCATAAGAGGATCCAGCCCTAAAATGTAGGAGTCAACATGGAAAGAATCTTCATCCTTGGTGCTATGGTAGAGCAGCTGACATATCCAGGCCTGTAACCATGTGCCTTTGCTCCTCTGTTGGGTTGGATAATAAACTTCCTCGTATTTGAAGTTTTTGAAATTAATCTTTCTATTACTAACAGCAGACAGCGTCCAAACCTCTACAAACTGAACCTTGACTGTCTTTCTCACTTCGTCTCCTGCCATTCTTCTCCTAGCTCCCTGGTCTTTGGTTTCCAGCTTTTTGCAATTTGCTGTTCATACCTCTTTGTCTGAGCTTGAATATTATTTCTTTAGACAGACTTGCCTGACTCTCTTTCTAAATTTTATACTGTCTCCTACTTCCTCACCTCCCGCCACTTTGTCTGTTATTCCTCTATAAACGTTGCACTGAAAACATGCTTTCTTGAGTTTATTTAATTTTTCTTTTTGTCATGAGACTGAAAACTTCACGAGAGCAAGAGCCATATCACTGCCATTCCCGGCACCAGCACAATGTCTGGCATAGATACTCAGGAAGTATTTGTTGAATTAACGAGAGCCTCACTTCCTCCTGGTTCTCTTCTGGTTAGACATTGTCTAGCATTGTAATCTGCAATGTGATAAATGTATTCACTCTTCCAATTGTTATATCTCATTTCTGTTTCATATCTTATTATGTTGTCCAGAACTTTCAGAGCAATTTTAAATAATGATAATGTTATTAGGTGCATTTGATTTTTGCCTGTTTTAATAGGAATGTCTCTATTGTTGATGTGGCTCTGTGTATGATATTTAAAAAAATTATATTAAGAAAGTATTTTTCTCTTCCTGAGAGATGCTTAAATATGAAGCAATTTGGAAACATGAGGAGGCATAATTTTTTTTTATATTCTATAAGACTGTGGTCTATTTTCATATAGAAAATTACACTGATAGAATTTAACTTATTTCTTCGATCTGATCTCATTTTTCTATGTAAGTCAATTTGCGAAACAACTGAGTGGTAAATTGTAGGTTGCAGAAATAATATGATGGATTTATTAAGTGACCTACACAAATATTCTTATGGCTGAAAAATATTGACTATGTATCTATTATCTACCTTTACTTTCATTGCTCCTTCCTAACATAAGCTATGTATTAAATACGTATTTTAGTATATACTCCTTATAGCTACTACTTAAAGAGTGCTTACTATTTGCCAGTCCAATGCAAAACACTTGATATGGCTGATCTCATTTAATCCTCACAAAATGCTGAGGTGGGTACCATCACTCTTATTCCTATTTTACAGATGACAAAATTGAGTCTTAAGTTCAGTTTATTTCCCTTAACACAGCTGATAAGTAGTAGGGCAGGGATCTGAACCTTGGCAGCCAGCTCCTTGTCCTGCGTTGTTTCTACCTCCAGTGGTACCAATTGTTGTGGTTGTTCATTCACTAAGCCATGTCTGACTCTTTGCAACCCCATGGACTGCAGCATGTCAGGCTTCCCTCTCCACTATCTCCCACAGTTTGTTCAAGTTTATGTCCATTGAGTCAGTGATGCTGTCTAAGTATCTCATTCTCTGCTGCCCTCTTCTCCAATTGCCTTCAATCTTTTCCAGCCTCAGAGTCTCACCAGGTATCATAAAACCATTGTTAATTTTGAAATCTATTGGAAATTAGTTACCATAATTTCAAGAATACACAGCGCAAAATCAGTACATTGGAGCCAATTTTGAAATGCTGCTGCTGCTGCTGCTAAGTCGCTTCAGTCGTGTCCGACTCTGTGCAACCCCATAGACGGCAGCCCACCGGACTCCCCGGTCCCTGGGACTCTCCAGGCAAGAACACTGGAGTGGGTTGCCATTTCCTTCTCCAATGCATGAAAGGAAAAGTGAAAGTGAAGTTGCTCAGTCATGTTTGACTCTTATCGACCCCATGGACTGCAGCCTACCAGGCTCCTCCATCCGTGGGATTTTCCAGGCGAGAGTACTGGAGTGGGTTGCCATTGCCTTCTCCAATTTTGAAATGAAATGACAGTAAATATGCAAAACTGTGTATCATAGAATATTGGTCTTTTAAGGTATTTTATAAAGTGAATCACACATTCAAATGGAAGGCTTTCATGAAAATTTCTACTTTGTTTTAACATTTTTAACAGATACTTGACCTGAAAAATCCTGTGTTGCTAAGAATCTAATTATTACCAATATTTTCTTAGTAATGAGTTTGAATACTGTTTCAAGCCTACATTCACCCCCAAAAAGATTATTTGAAATTTCTAATGTAATGTTATTTCCTGAATTATGGTATTGAATCCACATTTGTTTATTATCATTTATATTCACTGCTAGCACATTATCAAAATGAAGTGAGGGTGTTTATATTTCCATTAAAATGCTAAGGTGTTTTGTTTTTAAAAAAAAATTTTAAGAAAATGACAACCTACAGACAACTGCAAACTAAAAGCAGGATAGCCATTACCCGGATTTAGATTCTAAAGGAACAAAATGATCTCATGAAGAGTGCAACTTAAAACAATGATGAAGTTTCAATCAACATAATAAATGATGAAATCTTCTGAAATGCAATAATGTCATAAAACATTTCACCCTTCAGAACCACAGAATCATGTCTGAATGAATATCTGGGATTGGGGCTTTAGGAAATTGATTGTAAGGTGTTTTTTCCAGGTGCTTACTAAACCTCATGGCCTCATAGGATATTTTATGGTGTATACTCTACATTCAGGTCAACACTTCACTCTTGTAGACACACAGAACCACAGCACTGCTTATGGTCCCAGCAAGGGATGCCATCAATGCTGGGAGGCTTCCAGACTGTCCAAAGAGAGGAAGTGCTTGTGTCTTTACTGCAGGTTAAACATACTCTAATACACTGATTTTATGAAAATTAGTATGATTACAAGAGATTAAATGAAGTGGATTTAATACTCTGCAGTATCAGAGTATAGGAGTCTTCCCACATCTTCAATAAATTTCCTTTTATGACTTAGTTTCCTTAGTGCATTGAAAGCATAATTTACAAATTTTTCAAAAACAAAATTGTTATGTATAAAATGCCATGTCAAAAATGAAAAATATTCAATAAATATTAAATGCCTCCTAGTTATGAATTCAATGCTTATAACTTGTTTCCTTAGTTAATCCTCACAACAACCATGTGAAAGGTATTATTCCTAATATAAATAAACATGTGAAAGTGTATAGAAACTGAGTAGAAGCCAAAGACTGACTTTGATTCATCTTTTTAGTCTGCTTATTCATAGAGGGTTTAAATTTTTTGTTTGGTAAATTTTATTTATTTATTTATTTGGCTGTGCTGAGTCTTTGTCACTGCGCCAACTTTTCCCTAGTAAGCAAGCAAGCAGAGGCTACTCTCTAGTTGCGGTGTACAGGCTTCTCATTGTGATGGCTTCTTTTGTTGCAGAGCTTCCCAGGTGGCTCAGATGGTAAAGAAACTGCCTGCAATGCAGAAGACCTGGATTCAGTCCCTGGGTCAGGAAGATCCCCTGGAGAAGGAAATGGCAACCCACTCCAGTATCATTGCCTGGAGAATCCCATGGACAGAGAAGCCTGGTGAGCTACAGTCCATGGTGTCACAAAGACGGACATGACTGAGCAGCTAACACTTTCTCTTGTTGCAGAGCACTGGGCTCTGGGGAGTATGGGCTTCGTAGTTGGGGTCCGTGGACTCTGGAGCACAGGCTCAGTAGTTCTGGTGCATGAGCCCAGCTGCTCTGAGGCATATGGGATTATTCCAGACTGGGGATCGAAGCCGAGTCTCCTGCACTGGCAGGCGGGGTTCTTTACCACTGAGTCATCAGGGAAGCTCCACAGAGAGTTCAGTGTGAGTGAGACTGTGGAACAAAGGCAGTATACTCATGGTAGAAACAGATTCAAATCCAGGTTTTCTAACTGCAATTTCAGTGTTCTTTCCACTGCACCATCCTGACTAATAACATTTTCTGTAGCAGTAACAACTGGGAAGGTGTTACTAAGTAAAGCCAACTGAAATGAAACTTAGAGACTCTTATCTAAAGTAAGGTGGGCTGAATATAGGCATAGAGCAACAATGTTGAAATTAGTACATCTTTGTAATACTGTTGACTCATTATAGTTGTGCTGGCAAGGGAAAGGTCCTTGATTCAAAGATGAGCCTAAAAAAAAAAAAAAAAGATGAGCCTGACTGCTGACATTTGGCTATAGAAATCACTAGCATGAACTGTGTATAAATAAAAGTTCTGGAGACTTCTGTTTCTAGTAATGGCAGACTGGATAATTTCAACGAACCTTCTGTAAAGGACATAAAGTTCTGGATAAACACATTTTAAAACTCTGTTTGAAAACATCAGACAACTAACAAGATAATAAAGAATTATTGTCTAGGATATGAAGAAAACAGATACACAGCAAGCTGAGCCTAGCACCTAGGGACACTTTTCCTTTGGGGCATTTTCCAAATTTGGAGGAAATATTGAGGACCTAAGAAGAGGGTTTTTTTTTTATGCTTATTTATTTTTCCAGTCTTATTGTGATATAATTGACTTATAACACTATGCAAGCTTACATTGTACAGTATAATGATTTGACTTACATATATCGTGAAGTGATTACCACAGTAAGTTCAGGTTAATATCTGTCATCTCATGTAGATCGAAAGAAAGAAATTTTTTTCTATGTGATGACAGTTTGAGCAGAGAACTTGGGATAGCTTCATGGGGTTGTGGTAGGGATTAGAGTCCAGGACAGGCCAACTTATTGGGAATCCTAGTGAAGTTGCATCAGTTAGATTGTACCTGGAAAGTTCATACTCAAAATATAAGAGTAAACCCAAAGTAAATGGGAATTCTTAGAGTTCAACTTAGTTTTAAATCATCTCAATCCCTGAAATTGGATTGAAGTTATTTCAAACTGTTCATACCTTTAGCTACTTGACAGAAACACAGATAAAACCTCTTTGGAGAAAGAAAGCATCTTTGGATGGTAATTAGTTCTATAAACAGTTCTGTAAAAACATTATGCAGCATCAAAATAAAAAAATGCCAGACATAAAATGTGCTGAAGATCAGTGGAGAAATAACTTCAGAAAGAATGAAGAGATGGAGCCAAAGCAAAAACAACACCCATTTGTGGATGTGACTGGTGATGGAAGTAAAGTCTGATGCTGTAAAGAACAATATTTCATAGGAACCTAGAATGTTAGGTCCATGAATCAAGGCAAATTGGAAGTGGTCAAACAGGAGATGGCAAGAGTGAACATTGACATGTTAGGGATCATTGAACTAAAATGGACTGGAATGGGTGAATTTAACTCAGATGACCATTCAATCTACTACTGTGGGCAAGAATCCCTTAGAAGAAATGGAGTAGCCATCATAGTCAATGGAAAAGTCCAAAATGAGATTGGATGCAGTCTCAAAAATGACAGAATGAGGTCCCATTTCCAAGGCAAATAATTCAATATCACAGTAATCCAAGTCTATGCTCTGACCAGCAATGCTGAAGAAGCTGAAGTTGAACAGTTCTATGAAGACCTAAAAAACCTTCTAGAACTAACACCCAAAAAAGATGTCCTTTTCAATATAGGGGACTGAAATGCAAAAGTAGGAAGTCAAGAAATACTTGAAGTAACAGGCAAATTTGGCCTTGGAGTATAGAATGAAGCAGGGCAAAGGCTAATAGAGTTTTGCCAAGAGAACACACAGGTCATAGCAAACGCCTTCTTCCAACAACACAAGAGAAGACTCTACACATGGACATCACCAGATGGTGAATACCAAAATCAGATTGATTATATTCTTTGCAGCCGAAGATGGAGAAGCTCTATACAGTCAGCAAAAACAAGACTGGGAGCTGACTGTGGCTCAGATCATGAATTCCTTATTTCCAAATTTGGACTTAAATTGAGGAGAGTCAGAAAAACCTCTAGACCATGGAGTTATGACCTAAAGCAAATCCCTTACAATTATACAGTAGAAGTGACAAATAGATTCAAATGATTATATCTTATAGACAGAGTGCCTGAAGAACTATGGATGGAGGTTTGTGACATTGTACAGGAGGCGGTGATCAAGATCATCCCCAAGAAAAAGAAATGCAAAGAGGCAAAATCATTGTCTGAGGAGGGCTTACAAATAGCTGTGAAAAGAGAAGTGAAAGGCAAGGGAGAAAAGAAAGATATACCCCATTTGAATGGAGAGTTCCAAAGAATATCAAAGAGCAATAAGAAAGCCTTCCTCAGTGATCAGTGCAAAGAAATAAAGGAAAACAATAGAATGGGAAAGTCTAGATATCTCTTCAAGAAAATTAGAGATGCCAGGGGAACATTTCATGCAAAGATGGGCTCAGTAATGGACAGAACTGGTGTGGTCTTAACAGAATCAGAAGATATTAAGAAGAAGTGGCAAGAATACACAGAAGAACTATACAAAAAAGAGCTTCATGACCCAGATAATCACAATGGTGTGATCACTCACCTAGAGCCAGACATCCTGGAGTGTGAAGTCAAGTGGGCCTTAGGAAGCATCACTACGAACAAAGCTAGTGGAGGTAATGCAATTCCAGTTGATCTATTTCAAATCCTAAAAGATGATTTTGTGAAAGTCCTGCACTCATTTATGCCAGAAAATCTGGTAAACTCAGCAGTGGCCACAGGACTGGAAAAGGTCCATTTTCATTCCAATCCCAAAGAAAGGCAATGCCAAAGAATGGTCAAACTACCACACAATTGCACTCATCTCACATGCTAGTAAAGTAATGCTCAAAATTCTCCAAGCCAGGCTTCAACAGTATGTGAACTGTGAGTTTCCAGATGTTCAAGCTGGATTTAGAAAAGGCAGAGGAACCAGGGGTCAAATTGCCAACATCCATTGGATAATGGAAAAAGCAAGAGAGTTCCAGAAAACATCGATTTCTGCTTTATTGAGTATGCCAAAGTCTTTGACTGTGCAGATCAGAACAAACTTGGAAAGTTCTCCAAGATATGGGAATACCAGACCACCTTGCCTGCTTCTTGGGATATCTGTATGCAGGTCAGGAAGCAACAGTTAGACCTGGACACAGGACAGCAAACTGGTTCCAAATAGGAAAAGGAGTATGTTAAGCCTGTATATTGTCACCCTGCTTATTTCACTTATATGCAGAGTACATCATGAGAAACGCTGGACTGGATGAAGCACAAGCTGGAATCAAGATTTCCGGGAGAAATATCAATAAACTTGGATATGCAGATGACACCATCCTAATGGCAGAAAGTGAAGAAGAACTAAAGAGCCTCTTGATGAAAGTGAAAGAGGAGAGTGAAAAAGTTGGCTTAAAGCTCAACATTCAGAAAACAAAAATCATGGCATCTGGTCCCATCACTTCATGGGAAATAGATGGAGAAACAGTGGAAACAGTGAGAAACTATTTTTGGGGCTCCCAAATCACTGCAGATGGTGACTTCAGCCATGAAATTAAAAGATGCTTACTCCTTGGAAGGAAAGTTATGACCAACCTAGATAGCATATTAAAAAGCAGAGACATTACTTTGCTAACAAAGGTCCTTCTAGTCAAAGCTATGATTTTTCCAGTAGTCATCTATGGATGTGTGAGTTGGACTATAAAGAAAGCTGAGTGCGGAAGAATTGATCCTTTCAAACTGTGGTGTTGGAGAAGACTCTTGAGGATCCCTTGGACTGCAAGGAGATCCAACCAGTCCATCCTAAAGGAGATCAGTCCTGAATGTTCATTGGAAGGACTGATGTTGAAGCTGAAACCCCAATACTTTGGCCACCTGATATAAAGAACTGACTTATTTGAAAAGACGCTGTTGCTGGGAAAGATTGAAGGCGGGAGAAGAAGGAGACGACAGAGGATGTGATGGTTGGATGGCATCACCGACTCAATGGACATGAGTTTGAGTGAACTCCAGATGTTAGTGATGGACAGGAAGGCCTGGTGTTTGCAGTCCATGGAGTCGCAAAGAGTTGGACATGACTTAGCCACTGAACTGAACTGAACTGAACTGAACAAATTGATAAAACTTTATGAACAAAATACAGCAGAAACAACAGACAATAGGAAAAGGTCTACAGGTGTTTTAGATTTTGTAGTTATTAGATATAGTCTTTAAATAAATATGCGTACTATGTTCAAGAAAATACAGTCAAATAGAGAATTAAGAATACAATTGGAAGCTCTATGACACAATAGAAGAATAACAGAACTAAAATTTAAGACTTCAATAAATGTATTTGTATGTTAGACACAGAGAATTAGAAAACTAGAAGAAAGGTCAGAAGAAAATATAGAGAATGAACATGGATAAAAATTGTTGTTTTTCAGTTACTAAGTCGTGTCCAACTCTGCGACCTCAAGGACTGCAGCATGGCAGGCTCCCTTGTCCTTCACTATCTCCCAGCGTTTGCTCAAACTCATGTCCATTGAGTCAATAATGCCATCCAACCATCTTAGCCTCTTGCCCCCTTCTCCTCATGCTCTCAGTCTTTCCCAGCATCAGGGACTTTTAACCATCTTAGCCTCTGTTGCCCCCTTCTCCTCATGCCCTCAATCTTTCCCAGCATCAGGGACTTTTTCAGTGAATTGGCTTTTCCTATCAGGTGGCCAAGGTATTGGAGCTTCAGCTCCAGCATCAGTGTTCCAATGAATATTCAGGATTAATTTCCTTTAGAATTGATTGGTTTGATCTCCTGTTGTCCAAGGGACTCTCAAGAGTCTTCTATGACTACAAGGTTCAGAGGGTAAAGGGAGAAGAGGTAATATATGTATTACAGGGAACTCTAAAGGAATGAGGAGAAGAAAGAGATAATGGGCCAGAAATGATGTATGGCAAAACCAATACAATATTGTAAAGTAATTAACCTCCAATTAAAATAAATATATTTATATTAAAACAAACAAACAAACAAGCAAAAGAAATAGCATTTGAAAAGATAATGGCTGAGAACTCTGAAAAACTAATGAAAGAAATCAAGAAACAGATTTGTGTAGCTGTCACTTGGTGGGTGACTTTATTTTTTATTTTATTTTATTTAAATAAATAAATAAAACAGCAAAAAAAAAAAAAAAAAGAAACAGGTTTAAGGAGGTCCAGGAAACACAAGCAGTATAAATACAAAGGAATTCTAATCTACATACAACAAAGACCAATGAAAACCAAAGATTATGTATTATTAAAGGCATAAATCCTTTACATGCATTTACACACATGCAAATATTTGTTAGATTTTTAGCCATTGTCACTATTTATAAAGCTTGTGTTCTTTTGTGGTTTTATGTTGATCTATTTTTTCATTGTCCTTTATTTTTGGCAGGTAAATTTCTTTCCTTTTATTAAGGCATGATAGCATTTTTTAATTCTGACAGGAATGTTAGAACTGATTCCTGGGGTAACCAAAGCAGCTGCTTGAGGATTAAGAGAGCAGTAATGGCAACCGACTCCAGTATTCTTGCCTGGAGAATCCCAGGGACAGAGGAGCCTGGCGGGCAACAGTCTATGGGGTTGCAAAGAGTTGGACATGACTCAGCGACTAACACTTTCACTTTTTCACTTTTAAATATGTACTAAACCTCAGGCGAAGAGTTGACTCATTGGAAAAGACTCTGATGCTGGGAGGGATTGGGGGCAGGAGGAGAAGGGGACTATAGAGGATGAGATGGCTGGATGGCATCACTGACTCGATGGACATGAGTCTGAGTGAACTCCGGGAGTTGGTGATGGACAGGGAGGCCTGGCGTGCTGCGATTCATGGGGTCGCAAAGAGTCGGACACGACTGAGCAACTGAACTGAACTGACTGAGACTATGAATAAAATTTCTCTCTGGGAGCATAGAAATGAAGGAACTGATAATGGAGATGCTGTTTTAGTAGGTGTAATGAGGTTTTCTGAGAAAAAAGCCAATCTAAAGGAATTATTTAATTTGTTTAGAGACTATTTTTTTTTTTTTTTAAGATTTAAACACATGTTAAGTAAGACATTTAAAAGTAAAACAGAAAAGAAACAAATAAGTGATAATTTTCTGGGTCACACCTTAGGGACCAGACATTAAATTTGGATCCAAATATTCTAGCTTAAAAACTAAGAATTAAACTTCAGGTTACATAGCTTTGATTTTTAATTTTTCCTGAAACACAAAACATACAGATTCACTTACAAAGGCAACATTTTGCTTGGAAGTTAAGAAAAGGAGAAAACAAATATAAGTTTAAAAGCCCTGGACTTGGAGACGAGTACTATTGGGTTCATTCCTAACTTTGCTCCTCAGTAACTGCTCAATCTCTTTGAGTCTCAGTGACTTCTAAAGCAGGAAGATAAAAATAATCAACTCACCTACCTCTTGCATTGTTGTGAAAGTACTCACACTCAAATAAGAAATAATAGATAAAATAATATCAAAAAGGTTTCGAGTTCCTTGAGAGTATGAAAGAAGTAACTGGCTGCTTTAAATGAATTTAGGGAAACAGATAATGCTGGATTCCATACCTGTGGACAGATAAGAATCCAACTCCAACATCAGTAATCTTAGGGTGAAAGAGAGGTATTAAGAATGAAGGTGAGCAAATATTGTCCCAGTATTTACAAAGCATGTATGGATAAGAGTGGGGAAGAATATGAATTCCAGGAACAGAATCCTAAATTAAAAAGATATTTGGCAAAATTCTGTGGTGAACTTTGAAATAGATTATTTGTTAGATCAGGAAAGAAAATTGTAATCAGTATGGATTCACTAAGAACAACTTAAAATAGCTATTCTTTTTGTTTGTATGTTGCCAAACTGCCAGCAGGCTACAGTCCATGGGGTCACCAAGAGTTGTTCATGACTGAATGACTGAGTGCCGCACAGCACAGACATATTGAAGGAATGCATCATAATTCTAGCAAAGCAACTGACACTGGGTATCACTGAGGACAAGACGAAGAAAAGGATTCAGAAGATAAATAAAATAGGTAGATTAATGATTGGTTAATCTAGGATGTCCCACTAACAGACTGATTATCAACCAGGTGGAAGAATTTTAGCTGGCATGCCGCTTGGGGCCATTCAACATGTGCAATTATCAGCTTAGATGAAGACATAGAAGACATGCTTACTTCATTTTCAGATGCTATAAAAGAAGTTAATGTCTTGAGTAGTAAACTAGGGTTTTAAGAGATCATGATAGCCTGGAAAGAACAGTGAATTGAAGAGAATCAATTTAATAAGGATAAATGCAGACAGAATAAACATTTCCCTTACATTAAAAATCAACTGCACAGGGTGGTAGAGACTGGACTTATATGCAGTTTCTACAAAGATTTCAGGGTTTTAGCTAACAACAAGGTCAACATGAGCAAGTCATGTGATTTGCCATAAAACACCCCCCAAAACAAATAAATTAAAACCCCTTTTCTTCTTAGGCCAGACTAAGAGAAATAGCCTTTCCAGACCACGGAAGTGAGAGTCCTCTGTATTTGGAACTGGTTAACTCACATCTGCAAGATTGTGACTAGATAGGGTGCCACAGTTTAAGAGGGACATTGACAAAAGGAGAGCTGACCAGAGGAAGGTAATCAAAATGTTAGAAGGTCTGGAAACAATCATATGAAAAACAGCTGTAAGATCTTGGTTTATTTTGTGTGGAAAAGGGGATGGTGGGGGTCTGTGTTTACACAGGGAGATAACATAATGTCTATTAAGAATTTAGCACAAGGCACTATACATAGTAAACACCCAATAAATGCCAACTGTAATTGTGATTCCCGTAGAAGACGACTGTTCTATGTAGTCTCAAATAGCAACCCTAGGAACAATGCAATAACAATTAAGGGAAAAGCGAGTTACTTTGATATAGTGAAGGAAGAACTTTTTCTCAGAACTATACAAAGATTTAACCCATTGTTTCATGAAATAGCATAGAAATTTCTATTTTTATAATAGCTATAATAAGCTAAAGAGGCAAAACTAGTTGATATTATAAATCACCTCGTGGCTTCAAATCTAGACCATATTCTATCAATTGGCCGTTTCTGAATGACAAGCTTGTATACTAATAAGACCCTTCACTAGTAAGAAATATGTTTGTTGGCTGAGTGGGAGACATTTTTGCAGAAGGCATGACATTCTTTTCTATTTTTTTGGCCTCACCACATGGCTGGCATGATCTTAGTTCCCTGACCTGGGATTGAATGTGGGCCCACAGCAGTGAAAGTGCTGACCACAGGGAACTGGACCATAAGCAAACTCCCATGACATTCTTTCCTTTCCTTTTTTTTTTTTTTAAGGAGGAAAATATTTCACAGGAGAATGTTAGGATCATTAACACCTGCATGTGTGTGTTCAGTCACTTAAGTTTTGTCCGACTGCAACCCTATGGATTGTAGCCGACCAGGCTTCTCTGTCCATGGGATTCTTCAGGCAAGAATACTGGAGTGGGAAGCCATTCTCTTCTCCAGGGGGTCTTCCCTACCCAGAGATCAAACCTGGGTCTCCTGCATTGCAGGCAGATTCTTTACTGATCAAACCAGTCAATCCTAAAGGAAATCAATCCTAAATATTCATTGGAAGGACTAAAGCTGAAGCTGAAGCTCCAATACCTTGGCCACCTGATATGAAAAGCCAATTTATTGAAAAAGCCACTGATGCTGGGAAAGATTGAGGGCATGAGGAGAAGCGGGTGGCAGAAGATGAGATGGTTAGATCGCATCACGGACTTAATGGATGTGAATTTTAGCAAACTCGGGGAAATAGTGAAGGACAGGGAAACCTGGCATGTTGCAGTCCATGGGGTCTCAAAGATTCTGACACGACATAGTGACTGAACAACAACAGCAACAAAGCCCATAAGGACCTAGACAACAGAGTGAGTGAAGTTGCTCGGTCGTGTCCAACTCTTTGCAACCCCATGGACTGAAGCCTAACCAGGTTCCTCTGTCCATGGGATTTTCCAGGCAAGAACACTGGAGTGGGTTGCCATTTCCTTCTCCAGGTGATCTTCCCGACCCAGGGATTGAACCCAGGTCTCCTGCATTGTAGGCAGATACTTTACCCTCTAAGCCACCAGGGAAGATCCAAGACAACAGAAGAGAAGAAGAGATAAGAGATTCAGTAAAAGCCTAGAAGATAAAAATTAAGTGGAAAAATTTTAATTAATTTAACAGAAGAGGGACAACTGAAAATGAAATTTTTATGGAGGGAGATAACCAAAAGGAACCATGGAACCAGAGCAGGGCTTAGACTGAGAGGCACCCTGGTACCAATAGAGTAGTGGTGACAGGCAGAGCTGACAAGGAAGATTAGTGAACATTTATATGAGAAGTATTTAGACCCGGGTTCCCTTCCACCTGGTATAGCTGGCTGGCTACCTCTTCCACACTCTGACAGATGACTGAAGGTTTATTCTCTCAAGAAATTGACCTAGCACAAATAGTAGGGAGATGCTAGAAGGAATATAGAGAGATTAAGTCATAGTAGAAAGGCAGCAGGCAGGAGAAAGCTGTCTGGATCTGTTGAAATGTTTACCAGATAAAGACAACTGAACTAACATGAGGAAGCACCTTTCAGAAACCCCAGAGCATCTCAGAAGCATTAAAGAAGCCTGTTCCTAGAAAAACCAGCAGCAATGGTCCTTGGAGAATCTGATAAGGGTTAAGAACCTTCAAGCTGAGTAGAAATGGAGAAAAAAAAAATTTAAGTTGCTGTTTAAATAAATGAGTATTATTGCTTTTAACCTCTACAAGCATAACTAGGTTTGGAATGAATGTCCTTCATCTACAGATAGTTCACAAAAGTGGAAATGTGAGTGCTAGGTAAATATAAGAAAAAATTTTCAGACCCACACATAGGCAAAGGAGATGCACATATAAACAAAGAGATGTCAGTTTGAACTGAAAATTATCAAAAGAATAAGAAGAATGAGACTATCCAGCGCTGGCCAGAGCATGTTGAAATAGGCTCTGACATACTCCTGGAGGGAGTATAATAAGACTTTTATTTGAAGATGACAGTATGAATCAACATATTCGTATTGAATATGTTTTGAATATATTCATTCCCTTGGTCCATAAATTCTGGGAATCATCTAAGGAAGTAATTACAAATGCAAATAAACATGAATGATAGAAGATGTTTAATATCCATTAATTTTAACAATTAGAAATTTTAAATAAATGAAATGGTCAACAATAATATTCAAATAAATTGTGTTACCTTGCTGCAATGAAATCCAATGCAACCATTAAAGTTTATGTTTACACCTTTGTAAATTTGAAATATTGATGGAATCATTTTAAACAGCATAAGCATTGTATATATTGTATGTTCTCATCTTTGTGAAAAAACATTTGAAGGAAACATTCCAAAATGTAACAATTTACATGAGCATTTGGATAATAGATTTTGTTTTTGTTTTTTGAAGAATTGCTAGTTGAATTTTTAGATATTCTAAGTAAATTGGACTGCAAGGAGATCCAAGCAGTCCATTCTGAAGGAGATCAGCCCTGGGATTTCTTTGGAAGGAATGATGCTGAAGCTGAAACTCCAGTACTTTGGCCACCTCATGCGAAGAGTTGACTCATTGGAAAAGACTCTGATGTTGGGAGGGGTTGAGGGAAGGAGGAGAAGGGGACGACAGAGGATGAGATGGCTGGATGGCATCACCGATTCGATGGACGTGAGTCTGAGTGAACTCCAGGAGTTGGTGATGGACAGGGAGGCCTGGCATGCTGCAATTCATGGGGTCGCAAAGAGTCGGACACGACTGAGCGACTGAAATGAACTGAACTGAACTGAACTGAAATTTTTTTTGGAGGCTGCGCGGGTAGCTGCGACTGGCGCCTTTAGCGCGGGCGGCTGCATTGGCTACCCCACGTCCGAGGTCAGGGGCAGCCGCCGAAAGTGTCAGGCTGTGACGGCGCAGAAACAGCCGAGAGGAGCTACCCCAGGCCCGAGGCCAGGGGCCACGGCAGGGAGGAACGACCCCACCTCCAAGGAGCGGTGGCTGCACGAGCGCAGGAGGGCCTAGAGGGGCTATTCCACGTTCAAGGTCAGAAGGGGCAGCGGTGAGGAGATACCCCTCGTCCAAGGTAAGGAGCAGCGGCTGCACTTTGCTGGGGCAGCCGTGAAGAGATACCCCACGTCCAGGGTAAGAGAAACCCAAGTAAGATGGTAGGTGTTGCAAGAAGGCATCAGAGGGCAGACACACTGAAACCATACTCACAGAAAACTAGTCAATCTAATCACACTAGGACCACAGCCTTGTCTAACTCAATGAAACTAAGCCATGCCCATGGGGCAACCCAAGACGGATGGGTCATGGTGGAGAGGTCTGACAGAATGTGGTCCACTGGAGAAGGGAATGGCAAACCACATCAGTATTCTTGCCTTGAGAACCCCATGAACAGTATGAAAAGGCAAAATGATAGGATACTGAAAGAGGAACTCCCCAGGTCAGTAGATGCCCAATATGCTACTGGAGATCAGTGGAGAAATAACTCCAGAAAGAATGAAGGGATGGAGCCAAAGCTAAAACAATACCCAGTTGTGGATGTGACTAGTGATAGCAGCAAGGTCCGATGTTGTAAAGAGCAATATTGCATAGGAACCTGGAATGTCAGGTCCATGAATCAAGGCAAATTGGAAGTGGTCAAACAAGAGATGGCAAGAGTGAACGTCGACATTCTAGGAATCAGCGAACTAAGATGGACTGGAATGGGTGAATTTAACTCAGATGACCCTTATATCTACTACTGCAGGCAGAAATCCCTCAGATGAAATGCAGTAGCCATCATGGTCAACAAAAGAGTTCAAAATGCAGTACTTGGATGCAATCTCAAAAATAACAGAATGATCTCTGTTTGTTTCCAAGGCAAACCATTCAATATCACAGTAATCCAAGTCTATGCCCCAACCAGTAATGCTGAAGAAGCTGAAGTTGAACAGTTCTATGAAGACCTACAAGACCTTTTAGAACTAACACCCCAAAAAGATGTCCTTTTCATTATAGGGGACTGGAATGCAAAAGTGGGAAGTCAAGAAACACCTGGAGTAACAGGCAAATTTGGCCTTGGAATACGGAATGAAGCAGGGCAAAGACTAATAGAGTTTTGCCAAGAAAATGCACTGGTCATAGCAAACACCATCTTCCAACAACACAAGAGAAGACTCTACACATGGACATCACCAGATAGTCAACACCAAAATCAGGTTGATTATATTCTTTGCAGCCAAAGATGGAGAAGCTCTATACAGTCAGCAAAAACAAGACCGGGAGCTGACTGTGGCTCAGACCATGAACTCCTTATTGCCAAATTCAGACTGGAATTGAAGAAAGTAGGGAAAACCACTAGACCATTCAGGTATGACCTAAATCAAATCCCTTATGATTATACAGTGGAAGTGGGAAATAGATTTAAGGGACTAGATCTGATAGATGGAGTGCCTGATGAACTATGGAAGGAGGTTCATGACATTGTACAGGAGACAGGGATCAAGACCATCCCCATGGAAAAGAAATGCAAGAAAGCAAATGGCTGTCTGGGGAGGCCTTACAAATAGCTGTGAAAAGAAGAGAAGTGAAAAGCAAAGGAGAAAAGGAAAGATATAAGCATCTGAATGCAGAGTTCCAAAGAATAGCAAGAAGAGATAAGAAAGCCTTCCTCAGCAATCAATGCAAAGAAATAGAGGAAAACAACAGAATGGGAAAGAGTAGAGATCTCTTCAAAGAAAACTAGAGATACCAAGGGAACATTTCATGCAAAGATGGGCTCGATAAAGGACAGAAATGGTATGGACCTAACAGAAGCAGAAGATATTAAGAAGAGATGGCAAGAATACACAGAAGAACTGTACAAAAAAGATCTCACGACACAGATAATCACGATGGTGTGATCACTCACCTAGAGCCAGACATCCTGGAATGTGACGTCAAGTGGCCCTTAGCAAGCATCACTATAAACAAAGCTAGTGGAGGTGATGGAATTCCAGTTGAACTATTTCAAATCCTGAAAGATGATGCCGTGAAAGTGCTGCACTGAATATTGCCAGCAAATCTGGAAAACTCAGCAGTGGCCACAGGACTGGAAAAGGTCCGTTTTCATTCCAATCCCAAAGAAAGGCAATGCCAAAGAGTGCTCAAACTACCACACAATTGCACTCATCTCACATGCTAGTAAAGAAATGCTCAAAATTCTCCAAGCCAGGCTTCAGCAATATGTGAACTGTGAACTTCCTGATGTTCAAGCTGGTTTTAGAAAAGGCAGAGGAACCAGAGATCAAATTGCCAACATCCGCTGGATCATCGAAAAAGCAAGAGAGTTCCAGAAAAACATCTATTTCTGCTTTATTGACTATGCCAAAGCCTTTGACTGTGTGGATCACAATAAACTGTGGAAAATTCTGAAAGAGATGGGAATACCAGACCACCTGACCTGCCTTTTGAGAAATTTGTATGCAGGTCAGGAAGCAACAGTTAGAACTGGACATGGAACAACAGACTGGTTCCAAATAGGAAAAGGAGTATGTCAAGGCTGTATATTGTCACCCTGCTTATTTAACTTATATGCAGAGTACATCATGAGAAATGCTGGGCTGGAAGAAACACAAGCTGGAATCAAGATTGCTGGGAGAAATATCAATAACCTCAGATATGCAGATTGATACCACCCTTATGGCAGAAAGTGAAGAGGAACTAAAAAGCCTCTTGATGAAGGTGAAAGAAGAGAGTGAAAAAGTTGGCTTAAAACTCAACATTCAGAAAACTAAGATCATGGCATCTGGTCCTATCACTTCATGGGAAATAGATGGGGAAACAGTGTCAGACTTTATTTTTGGGGGCTCCAAAATCACTGCAGATGGTGATTGCAGCCATGAAATTAAAAGACACTTACTCTTTGGAAGAAAATTATTACCAACCTAGATAGCATATTGAAAAGCAGAGACATTACTTTGCCAACAAAGGTCCATCTAGTCAAGGCTATGGTTTTTCCTGTGGTCATGTATGGATGTGAGAGTTGGACTGTGAAGAAGGCTGAGCGCCGAAGAATTGATGCTTTTGAACTGTGGTATTGGAGAAGACTCTTGAGAGTCTCTTGGACTACAAGGAGATCCAACCAGTCCATTCTGAAGGAGATCAGCCCTGGGATTTCTTTGGAAGGAATGATGCTGAAGCTGAAACTCCAGTACTTTGGCCACCTCATGCGAAGAGTTGACTCATTGGAAAAGACTCTGATGCTGGGAGGGATTGGGGGCAGGAGGAGAAGGGGACAACAGAGGATGAGATGGCTGGATGGCATCACTGACTCGATGGACATGAGCCTGAGTGAACTCTGGGAGTTGGTGATGGACAGGGAGGTCTGGCGTGCTGCGATTCAGGGGGTTGCAAAGAGTCGGACACGACTGAGTGACTGAACTGAACTTTGGAGAAGATCTGAAAAATGACTATTTTAAAAAATTAATCAATGTAAAATTCATCAGGGAAAGCAGATGTAATGAATTTGTAGAGGTATGATATTTTAAAATCTGGATTTTTTTGGGGGGGAATTAGTATACAAATTGTAGTAAGCAGAATGATGGCCCACTCCTCCCCACCCAACCCCCCCACCACCACCAAAAAAAAAATGTGTTCACCTGCTAATCCCCAGATCCTGTGAATGTTGGTTACATGGCAAAGGAGAATTCAAGTTGCAGATGGAATCAAAGTTCCTAATCAGGGACTTTCAGATGGGAAGATTATCCTGGATTTTCCTGGTGGGTCCAATATAATCACAAAGTTTCTCTTAAGTGGTAGAGGGAGGCAGAATGCAGAGAATGAGAGGAATGGCACCATGAGAAGGATTTGGCAAGACCATGCTGGTTTAAAGATGCAGAAATGGGATCATGAGCCAAAGAATGCAGGCGACCTATAGAAGCTAAAACAGGCAAGCAAACAGCTTCTCCCCTAGAGCCTTCAGAAGGAACTATCATATCGCCAACTTGATTTAGCCCAGTGAGAACCATTTTGGATTTTTGACCTCCAGAATTGTAAGACTACGTTTGTGTTATTTTAAACCACTAAGTTTGTAGTAATTTGTTACAATAGCAATAAGAAACTCATATGCCAAGCATTACACCATCACTATGACAGAAGCCAAAAACACTACTAAAATAATAAGTTTGTAGGCAATATTTCTATAATGACTTAAAGTATACAAAATGCTTTCAACATGCGTTAGTTCATGTGCTGCTCAAAGTAATGTCACAAAGGAAGAAATGCATCCCCCTCCTGATTTTACAAATGAGAAAACCAAGAGTTGAAATGGCAAAACAATTTGTTAGAGGTTGTATGGAGCCGGAGTTGGGATCCCAAGCCTGGTCTCTGACCCCAAATCCCGTGCTGTGGTCTATTTCTCACTATGATCCCCAAATGAGGTTAAACAAAAAGCAGCAGAATGTTTTGTAAAATGTGGGTCTCTACTTCAGCCTCAAGTATAGAAGAGAAAAAGAATCCTGTGAATAGCTGGTGGATTAAATTTATGGGATTTATTGTCTACAAAATTTTTGAACAGAAAAAATATAACCAAACCCTAAAGTAATAGATAAAATTCAATCATTTCAAGCCTGTCATCCAAGTATTTTTTTCTTATCTAAATGGATAATGGGGGAAATTCTTGGCGTCTAGGTGGAGGATGTCCATCTGTAGCTTGGTTCACCTGTCTGCTCACTGACATCACTTTGCCCCTTTCCTCTTCATGAGTTCCCCATCTTCTGCCATCAGATGATGGCAGAAGAAATAAAAGAAGATGAAATTCCAAAGCCAGACACATAGATCAATGAAATAGGATAGACAGCCCAGAAATAAACCCATGCACTCATGGTCAAATACTCTATGACAAAGGAAGCAAAATAAGGTGAAATTTAAGCCCTTTGTGGTGGTTAATTTCATGTATCAACTTGACTGGGTCAAAAAAAAAAAAAAACTTGACTGGGTCATGGGTACCCAGACACTTGGATGTGTCTGTTGGGCTGTTTCTGAAGGTGATTAGCATTTGGTTTGGCAGAATCAGTAAAGCAGATTATTCCTCCCAATGTGGACTGTTCTCATCCAGTCAACTGAATAGAAAATAAGGCTGAGTAAGAGAGGACTTAACCTGCCTGATGCTTGAGCTGGGACATCAGTCTTCTGTCCTTGAACTAGAACTTATGACTCCTGATTCTCAGGTCTCTGGACTTGGGAACACCACCACCAGCTCTTTGGGATCGCCAACTAAACACTGGATCTTGGGGCTTAGTCTCCATAAGTGAGCCAATTCCTTATCATAAATCTCTCTCTCTCTCTCTCTCTCTCTATTTTTCTCTCTATTTCTCTGATGATCCCTGACTAGCACATCTGGGAATAACTGAACATTTTTAAGAAGTCTAAGTGAGGAAAACCAGAGAAGGCAATGGCACCCCACTCCAGTACTTTTGCCTAGAAAATTCCATGGATGGAGGAGCCTGGTAGGCTGCAGTCCATGGGGTCGCTAGAGTTGGACACGACTGAGTGACTTCAGTTTCATTTTTCACTTTCATGCATTGGAGAAGGCAATGGCACCCCACTCCAGTACTTTTGCCTAGAAAATCCCAGGGACGGGGAAGCCTGGTGGGCTGCCGTCTGTGGGGTCGCACAGAGTCGAACACGACTGAAGTGACTTAGTAGTAGTAGTAGTAAGTGAGGAAAACAGGTTCAAGTCCCAAGTAAGCTAATTTGATCTTCCTGGTTCCCTCTCGACTACTCCAGAGGGGCTGTGCTCCTGACATTGAATAAATCAAGGATATGCACCAAAAATGGAACAGCTGATACTTTTTTGGAAAGCAAGAACAGACTGCCAGTACTGAGTTCTACAAGGGCTTAGCCAAAACCTCCACTGCAGTTGTAGCCAGATCCCAAGGGCAGGAGTCTGGACCTGAGGCAAGGGCAGGAAAGAGTGTCTGGGGCAGGGTACCCCTCCACTGGGTAGTGGGGAACTGAGCCCAGAGTGTCTGTTGACTGATGTGTTATTGCATGTTTCTCACTCTTTCTTCTAATATTTTCTAATTATAGTCTCAACAACCATCATGGCCACAAATTACCTTTTAATAAAAGGTTGCAGATTCACGTGAAGAAAATGGGTCTGAAAGGCTGTTCCCTCTACTGTTTCCCTGCCTCCCTGCTGCCAGTCCCCTTGCCCTCAGTCTCCACTTGTATCTCTGCCCTCCTGACTCTGCAGGCTTAGATGGTATAAAACTTGTCCTTCTTTCCCTCTCACATCTGGTGTGTGTGTGTGTGTGTGTGTGGTGGGTAGAGTAGGAGCCTCCTTCCCTGTTGTGTGGAATCCAGATGTGACTTTCCACTGATGATCACTGGGTTCAGCCATCTTGCTCTGCAGGGTTCTGAGGAGCACACTGCCTCACTGAGTTTCACTCCATAAACCCTGAAATGCTTCTGACCCATTCTGTAGGCCTCTGACCTGCTTTCTCCATCCTGCCCCATATTTGGAGGACCAGGTTTCTATGTAATGTCTAGTGTTCCAGTGCCCAGTGAGGACCCAAGCCATCCATCCCTGCAGTTCTCCTTGAACCACCAACCTAGGGCAGGACTTCCGGTGCCTTTGCCTAGACATCAGAGATATAGGGTACTTGCTGATCTGGCCTGATGGATTCCTAGTCTCTGCATATTTCTGCAATTGTAGAGACTGCCCAGGATGGCTACCATGGCAACCATTTGTCTGCACTGAAGCCTTCAGACCTTAAGCTTTTCCAGCTGATCAAACCTCTTGCATAAACCTGGCTTGTTCCCGGTACCATCCTGCCTTCTGGTGTGGTGTACTGGCGGTACCTTTTCCTTCTCCTGTCTGTTTTGCGTCAAGCGTGGAGGTGAGTTAGAAATAATTGCTGAAAGGTTCCAGGAACATCATACAGGTTTAGAAAAAACTATCTCAGGGGAGAATTGGGCCACAGTCTGTCTCTTCCTGGAACACTTCTGGAGAACTAAGAATGTGTCGTTCCTGGAAACAGGATTTCAAAGTCTGCTATGAGGAGTGAGGTGGCTGTGAGGGTGGAGGAGAAAGACCAATAAGTACTGATCAGCTACACTTGCTAGGAGCTTTATATGTTTTGATTTGAACATTTTTCAGGGTACCCAAACGAAGCAATGGATATCATTTTATTTTACAGATGATGAACGTGAAACTCAGAAAGAGTGAGTAAACCAGCATGCTATGGTGTCAGGATTCAGAACTGCATATTCTCTCTCCTGCACTTGTCCTTCAATTGTGTATTACTTGAAATGCAGGCTCTTACTTTTCTGGCCATAGGAGATGATGTATTGAATATCTTTCTCTGGAAATGGTAGAAAAGTGTTTTTCCTGATGTTTTGAGTTGGGGAAAAAAGAAAAAAGCTCCGACCACACTCTGGGAAGGTACCTTTTTAGATACACCAGGAGATTTTAGTAGTACAAAGAGCTAGCATTTGAGTTTGACACAAAGGAGAGGAGAGGGGAAGGCATTTTGTCTCAGAATCATTATGAAGTATAAGAAAACAATTGTACCATCTCAACTTTCCTACCTGGGAGGAGGGAGTGCCTAGTGTAAACTTTCTATGGGCCTGTCTTGCGAAACAACTCAGCACGTGATCTTAAATCACAAAGGCAGCTTTGTTGCTTTCTCGTGTGCCCTGCCGCCCCCTGTTGGGCCTGCCATGCCGTGTGGAGCATGTTCTCGTCGTGCCTGTGCAGGGGCTTGCTGCCAGCACCAGCAGGTGGAACCCACTCCGAGGCCTCCCGGGGCTGGCCGTATGTCATCGCAGGTTGTCTGCTCTGAATTGATGAACCTTCAGTGAAGGCAGATGTGCGGCTTTTTCCAGGCCTTTCCAGAAGAGAGAAAAAACAAAGTCTTCTATTGATTACGGTAAAGTCAAAATGTGTTTCACCTGGAGACAGTGGTTTGTCCTGAGCTTGTAATGAACATGATCTTCTAATCCAGTGTTTTTTTAAAACCTTTCTCAGATTCCATATATTTTTGAAAAGCTGATAAAAGTGATTGAGTTTTTACTCTAGGAAAAAAATAAACATGTGTCCCTCCAAACAAAATTTTATGTTCTTTCAAAGCATATATGAAGTCCCAGGGGTATCCGAATTACCCCCTCCCTCTAGTATATATCTATTCTAGTTTTCTTCATTTGTGAGAACATGATGCCTTCCTGAGTTTGTGGTTATATAAAACTCTATATTTATTTTGGCATTCATAAAGATGAAGCCTATCTGGGATACCTCTTATCAGTTTAGGACTCTACTGCATAAAATTCACTAATTAGGTTGAACAACTGATCATCTGTTTCAACAATTGAGGCTTAGTTATTTAGGTTCCTCCCAGATGCATTTTGCTGTTGTCACCACCGACTCTTGGTCTAGTGGTTTGGGCGTGGTAGGAGAGGGAGAGAGGAGTCTATATCCGAATCAGTTGAGAGAGGGGTCTGTATCCGAATCAGTTGGAGAGATTTTCAAACGATGACCTTGTTCATCCTTCCAACACAGGACTCAGAGTTGCAGGCCAACCAGCCATCTTTGTGATGCCTAGTGGAAAGAGGAAGATTTTCTAGCAGGAGGTACAAGCTCTATTATAATTTGTGTTCCTTACTACAATTTTGTGCCCTAAGAGAGGGCAAGTGGTTCAGAAGAATCACAAAATCAGAGAACATTACACTTGGGGAGAACAAGATAAAAGTTGTGATTGGGACTGGTAGCAAAAGACACATTGTCCATCATCTTTTTTTTTAAAGGGTGATGTTTTTATTCAACAAAAGCGTTTTTATTCACTACAAAATGACCAGGATACATTGGCAGCAGAATCTGGGAAAACCTCCACCTAGCTTCTGTGTGAGCCAGCAGTCCCTCCCACACAGCCCTTGTGACTTAGGGTAAGGTAGCAGGCACAGCTCTGCATAAGATGTCTGACCTGAGGGTGGGAGTGTGGACTTGGCTAGTCCTGACCACGCTGAACCTCCCCTCCTCCCTTTAAACAGCATGCTCAGGTCAGGTTTTCCAACATCCAGCATCTCCACCCCTGGCCCACCATTGAGGTCCTCAGCAGGACCAAATGTTCTGGCAACTTCTAGGAGAAAGTTGGCCTGGAAGCAGTGAAAATACATACACACACTATGTAAATATGAGTTGTGCAAAATAATGCAATGGATTGCATTCTATTTTTTCTATTCTCTTTTCCTGTATTCTAGTACCATTAAGTTAATGAGTTATGACCATAATTCAAAAAACAATTATGCAGGCTAAAGGTTTTCAGAATAAATTCTTGCAGTTCCTTGATGAAATGTCTCAGGGCTGCCTGTGGTGGGGGTGAGGGTGAGGGTGAGGAGGTGAAGGAAAATGATAAGAGATGATAGTGCATTTAACTCCCAGTACCTCATCCACTCCCAATCAGAGGAACTCCATTAAGCTTTTAAAAAGTTGTACTGGGATTCTGTATAATATTTTATTCTAAAAACACTGAAAATCACTGACTTAGCCCATTTTACAAATGAGAAATTTAAATCCAAGATGAGGTCATGTGTTCAAGTCATGACAGTACATAGTGACAGAGTCATACTGTGATTATTTTTCAATTTTTTGACCCATAATTCTTTTAATATGTGTATGTGTTTGGTAAAATATCAGATGGTTTGGCAGAACTTATGAAGAAAATTAAGAATCTCCCACCCCTCTGTCTGCTTCCATTTTTAGACTTTCCTCACTATTTCTGTAACTCACATATCATGTTTGTCTCTCTCCTCCTTTCTTTATCACTTTCTGATGACCCTATTGACTCCCCACTATGAAAGGATGCTGGTTTAAGCTCCATTTTCCTATCACCCATCTCCTCTTTTCTTCTCCCTTCACTTGCATTTTCTAGTTACGTTATTATTTTTAGTTCTATAGTTGATTACCTCTGTTGTTTTAAGTAAAAACCATAACCCTCAATTTCTTTTTTAAAAATTTATTTTAATTGGAGGGTAATTACTTTACAGTATTGTAAAGTAGTATATATGTGGTTTTTGCCACACATCACCATGAATCGGCCACAGGCATACATGTGTCCCCTCCCTCCTGAACCCCCCAACCCTCTATTTCTTATCATACCCTGATCTTCTCGCCCCTGTTCTATTGCTTTTTCTAATGCACCACTTGCAGTACCACTAAAAACAATACCAATACTGAGACATTTTCGTTGACAGTAAGACAAATTAAAGTGTGATGTGCCTTCTTCCAGAAGCTAGAGAAAATTTACACTGTACTATTAGAGATAAAAAGTCAATGAGCATAAAGTTTGAAATAGGTGAATCCACAGGAGAATTTCTATAACTCTCTCACACACAATTAGTATCTGGTCCCTAGGAATGAAGAACAGATATTCTGCCTCTTTCTACCCTCTGTCACGTCTGGCTTTGTGCCTTCTGTTCAGCCACAAGGGTAAAACTCAAACTAGTGAATGAAAATTTGGACATGCCAGGTCTAGGTTCAAAATAAGTAAAAGCTTTCTAATAAACAGCCCTTCAAATATGGTTGGCGCTGCCATGTAAGCCAGTGAGCCCCCTGTCACTGTAAGAGTTGAAGCACGAGAGAGAGGATCGCTTGTCAACGCTTTTTCAGAAAGGGAAATGACCTTTAGGTTATTTTCATCCCTGAGATTTTGTGATTCTGTGAAATTAATGATACATCTCACAAGGTGAGTGAAGTTACCCTGGATCATACCTTCTCAGGCAGGCAATATTGTCACCAATAGGACAAAACTTGGTTTGGGGGATGTGTGAAAATAGCTTCAATATTACAGGGATTTGTGGCCACATAAACAGGTATACACTGTATCTGTGGTATTCAAAGGTTATGAAAGGTGGGAATCAGCAATGAGAAGTCTACAAAATCTTGTGGACAGGGACAGATAGTGGCGGGGCTGAAAACACTGAAAAATAGGTTAAGGAGCACTGCTAGGCTCCACATTCCATTGGTAAGACAGTGTTGGTTGTGTCCCCTCCCTTGGAATGTCTTCTCTGAACCTCATGCCCTTTTGTCACCGTGTATAACAAGTAGCCCTCCTGGTCCCATAGCCTGTCCTGCAAGTTGTCTTAAGAGAGGCAATTTAGGGAGGACTGGTTAAGAAACCAGGCATTGCCTAGTTTGTATGACCACTGATGAATTTATGTAATCTCACCAAGTCTGAGTTTCCTTCTCTTTAATGAACGTAATGATAGTTCTTTGCATATGGGGTTGCTGGAATGTTTAAATTCTTAAAACTCAGAAGTGCGGTTCTAGAACCATTGGTTTAGCATCACCTGGAAGCTTGTTTGAAATGCACACTCTCAGGCTCCACCCCAGGTTTACTGAATCAGGATCTGTATTTTAACAAAATTCCCAGATGATGGCAGGTACATTAACATTTGAGAAGGAATTCGTTTAAATAAAGTAATGCTTGTAGAAGAGTTTATCCAAATACCTGGTGTTGAATGTTATTACCACAAATCTCTCCCTCCCGCACTACACTATCAGCTCCATGTCAGGACTTTGTCCTATTCATCTTTATGTCCCTAGCACCCAAAGCAATGCGTGGCAAGTTAATACATTGATTGAAAGTCTGTTAGATGAATAGATGAATAAGAAGCATTGTGGGAGAAAAGACAATGCTTTCTTCCTGAATATGGCTGGAGATGGTTTTCCTGCTCGTGTGTCCTGTTATCTGACTGACAGCTACTTCCCCCTTCCGTCTGTAAAGAAAGACCTTCTCCACTGGAGACTTTCTTCTTTTTGGTTTCCAGGGCATGCACATTTAATTAAGAAACTTTTACTGAGTGCCTTCTTTGTGTAAGTCTTGTGCTATGTTGAAGAAAACAAAGATGAGTAAGACACATCCCCACCCTCTGCCACTGTGTGTATATTTGTGTATTCTATCACAAATCTCTTGCAATATACTCATTTCAACCTTATCTTGGCTTGAAAGATAAGGAGAGAACCGAAACATATGGGGTTTGTTGGCACACTGGGGCTGAATTATGAATACTGTCACAGACACAGGAACCAAAAGATTCAAACAAGAAAAACAGGCTTTAATAAAAGGTTCTGGAATTGAGACACCTTTTTCTGCACTGCCCCCCGACCCCCCGACCCTTGATGAACCCCTCTGCCTCCAAAATAAGCTTTCCTGCTGCAAATAGCCTTCAAGTTGTGGGAAACATCCTCCAAGTCACGTTTCTTTTTTTGTCCGTTTGGATGATTCAACACATTTGCTTCTTTTGTATTTGCTGTTTGCAGATAATTCTTTCTTAGAATAGGTAAGCCATCTGTTAAGGAGCTATCCTTAGCCCTCTGTGCAAACCACACACCTCCTTCCTAACAGTATCCACTGCAATGGGAGAAAACAGGCTTTCCTGCTCTCCTTTTCACTCCCTGTTGGAAGGTTTGCATCACTGGAAACCATCCAAGTTTTGTTTTTTTTCTGTATAAAAGAACTTTCTGTATTGACTAATTTATTTGAAGTGATGTTTTCTCCTCGGGTACAGAATTGTATCAAAATTTTACTGCTAATTATGTATGATTGATTCCCTTTCTGAGGGCATTTTAGATCTCACTTTAGGGAGGGGCTGGGTCAACTCATGAGGAGGAACACGGAAACAGATACCCAGATGCCCTGGTGAGAGCCACAGTAGTTCAGGGCACTGGTGATTCGGGGTGCCAGCCTTCCCTCTGAGTCAGCAAGATTCACTCTGTGGTTCTGTACCACCTTTCATCTAGGAAGTTGAAGGCTTGCCACATATGAGATCAACTGCTAAGACATTAGTATTATGAGTGTGCACTCATAATCGTGTACACTATTCTTTGCACTTAGAGACAGGTTAGAGGATCGGGTTACTGCCCAGGTGTGCACAGTGGCTTAGAGCTCCCAGGAAGCCCTGCAGCTTTGCCTCTGAGTGGGGCTCCTGCATGGTGGAGAGATGTGGATTTTGGAATCACTTCCAGCTTACGATTTGGATCTACGTCTGTATGTCCCATTAGCCCCTAGTTCGACAAGTGTCATGAGTACTCCTGTTCCTTCTCCAGATTTCCTGTCTCAGTTGCTAGCATCACTGTACACCCAGTTGCTAAAGTCACCTGGATTTTTAACTCCTAATACAGTACCTGGCATGTTGTTGTTTAGTAACGAAGTCGTATCCGACGATTTTCGACCACCAGGCTCCTCTGTCCATGGAATTTCTCAGGCGAGAACATTGGAGTGAGTTGCCATTTCCTTTTCCAGGAGATATTTTTGATTCAGGGATCAAACCTGTGTCTCCTGCATTGGCAGGAGGATTCTTTACCATTGAGCCACCAGGGAAGCCCCACAGTACCTGGCATATTTGGGGCCTACTCACAATATCTTGGGGCTCCCTGGTAGCTCAGACAGTAAAGAGTCTTCCTGCGGTGCGGGAGACCTGAGTTCGATCCCTGGGTGGGGAATATCCCTGGAGAAGGAAATGGCAACCCACTCCAATATTCTTGCCTGGAAAATCCCATGGACGGAGGAGCCTGGCAGGTTACAGTCTATGGGGTCCCAAAGAGTCGGACACAACTGAGCGACTTCACTTTCACTTTTTTCACAGTATCTTTCCTCTTCTCCCATTTATACCTAACTACAAAAATTTCTTGATCCTCATGTTTAACAAGATTCTATAAATACAATACCTTAGATAACCCAACTTCATTGATAAATGCACAATTATGCCTTATCAACATAATGATAAGTGCCATAAATGAGCAACATAATTTTGAAATCTATACAAATATGGACATAATATGGAATATTAAATATTTATTGTATAAAGTAAAACAAACTTCCAAATGAAATAGTAAAATGCTACCCTGAGACAGATATTATAATTTTTGTGACCTTTCTATACTGTTGCTCAAATCTGAAGAGTTTATGAGATCAAGTCAGCATTCAAGACTGGCATTGCCCAATAGTTCTATTGCCCAAAAGAGCTTTCTGCAATTAAGAAGATGTCCTACAAATCCATGTGGTCTAAGTCATTTGTGACTATTGAGTACCTGAGCCTGGGCTAGCACCACTAAGGAACTGAGTTTTATTTTAATCAATTTAAATTTAAATGACTACATGTGACTGGTGGCCACGGTAATTGGCAGTACAGCTCTAGAAAGTCATGTAACTCTAGATAACCAAGGTGAATTCTGAGGACGAACTTTGAGAAAGTAATGGAAAATTTCCCCCCTCACTTTGCCTATAAGAATCCCCAGAATATGCCCCCAAACTCTCACATTTTGTAGATTGTAATGCACCATTAATTCCAAAATGCATTATTATTTTACATACTATTAAGAAGAACTTATATGCAGAGTACATCATGAGAAACGCTGGACTGGAAGAAACACAAGCTGGAATCAAGATTGCCGGGAGAAATATCAATAACCTCAGATATGCAGATGACACCACCTTTATGGCAGAAAGTGAAGAGGAACTAAAAAGCCTCTTGATGAAAGTGAAAGAGGAGAGTGGAAAAAGTTGGCTTAAAGCTCAACATTCAGAAAACGAAGATCATGGCATCTGGTCCCACCACTTCATGGGAAATAGATGGGGAAACAGTGGAAACAGTGTCAGACTTTATTTTTTTGGGCTCCAAAATCACTGCAGATGGTGATTTCAGCCATGAAATTAAAAGACACTTACTCCTTGAAAGGAAAGTTATGACCAACCTAGATAGCATATTCAAAAGCAGAGACATTACTTTGCCAACAAAGGTCCGTCTAGTCAAGGCTATGGTTTTTCCTGTGGTCATGTATGGATGTGAGAGTTGGACTGTGAAGAAAGCTGAGCACTGAAGAATTGATGCTTTTGAACTGTGGTGTTGGAGAAGACTCTTGAGAGTCCCTTGGACTGCAAGGAGATCCAACCAGTCCATTCTGAAGGAGATCAGCCCTGGGATTTCTTTGGAGGGGATGATGCTAAAGCTGAAACTCCAGTACTTTGGCCACCTCATGCGAAGAGTTGACTCATTGGAAAAGACTCTGATGCTGGGAGGGATTGGGGGCAGGAGGAGAAGGGGACGACAGAGGATGAGATGGCTGGATGGCATCACTGACTCGATGGACGTGAGTCTGAGTGAACTCCGGGAGTTGGTGATTGACAGGGAGGCCTGGCGTGCTGCGATTCATGGGGTTGCAAAGAGTTGGACACGACTGAGCGACTGAACTGAACTGAAGAAAAAAATGCTGTCAGTTATCGTTGTAAAATACCATTGACTGTCAGATATATCCTAATCAGAGAGTTTAAAGTCTTGGGAAAACTTACTCTTAGAATCAAGGAAAAATGGTACCTTAGTTATTTTGATGATTTCTGGGAAATTTCTTGGATGATTTTCAAATGTCAAAAATTTTTCCTATTAACTTTGAGTGTAATTTTGATCAATATTATAGAGAGATAAGATTGGGCAGTATTATTTCTATCTCAGTTTAATTTTTAAGATCAAAATATCTGATAGTAGGAGTTGAAATAATAACCCCAAACATTAACAAATTGTTCCTAAAATGTTCATTCATTTCAAGAAATGATATATGTATGTTAATATTATGGGAGGATTTGATATGTTGGCACTTATTATTTTTTCACTTATTTCTCCCTAACATTTTTTTTACTTACTTTTACTGTTTCCTTTATTGAATATATTATACACCTTGCTAAGTGCTAGAGTGTGTGGTATGGTTAATACAGAATTCAACTGGCCTCAGATCTAAGTTATTATACATTATTTTACTTGTGACATTGTGGTATCATTTTTAAAGAATCCTAAGTCTTTATCTTTTAGCTCAAGGTGGTTTGAGGGGAATTTTTATATTCATCTCACCTTTTTCTCTAACCTTTGTTGAGATTCTCTGTAGTTCCTCCTTCCATTTTGGTGGTGGTGGTTGTTCAGTCAAGCAGTTGAGTTCAACTCTTTGTGACCCCGTGGACTTCAGCATGCCAGGCTTCCCTGTCCTTCATTATCTCCTAGAGTTTGCTCAAACTCATGTCCATTGAGTTGGTGATGCCATCCAACCATTTTGTCCTCTGTCACCCCCTTCTCCTCCTGCCCTCAATCTTTCCCAACATCAGGGTCTTTTCCAATGAGTTGGCTCTGTGCATCAGATGGCCAGGGTATTGGAGCTTCAGCTTCAGCATCAGTCCTTCCAGTGAATATTCAGGGTTAATTTCCTTTAGGATTCACCTTCCATTTTAAAGACATCTTGAAAACCAAGGCAAAAATCTGGCTTCCATCATTAGAACCATCTTTGACTTTGAAGTGATTTAAACCCAAATGGCACGTCTTTTAATATTTAGAGCATTAAGCCCTAATCCATTCTGTTTAATGCTTTCACTGTATTTCTTAAGATGCAAAGAAAATGCCCTATCTTCACCCAGCTGTAACAAATTAATATGTAATTTCAACCAAATAAAATCATTTTCTCCTGAAACTCACTCCAAATTCTCCAGTGCCTTGGATTTTTAAAAAAATTGTTAAAATGTGTGTGAGGTTTAACTAATATCTAAGGTTTTGCATTCAAGATGACCCATGACATCTCTTGGTGGCATTCTAAAACTTCTGCTCAACAAAAGTATTCTTTCATCCAAGAGAAAATTAAACTTTAGAACAAACAGCACAATGTTTGGGAATGATTACTTAAATCCCAGAATAAGGTGCAAGTGATAGAAAGAGGCCGCCGATGCGGCAAAACTGGAAACGTTTTGAAAATGAGTCATAGTGCTTTTGAAAACATAATTTGAAGAAGGGAAACAAGACAAAACAAAACAACACAGAGAGCCTGGAATGCTTTATTATAAAGGCAGAGAGCCAGTTCTTCACCCACTCCGACAGGACTCATGACAGTGAAAACAATACCTCCATACAGACACACACACGCCGCACAAGTTAAGTGTTGCTAATAGCATCAGTTGTCTTCATTACCGCACACCTGACGAGGCATCTTGAAACCCTCAGTGGTGCTGGCCCCTGTAAACGACCCCAGCAGTCCATAGGCAGCCTATTTTACTCCCTCAGAGAGAGTGGATGCCTGGCATATGCTAAGTAACCCTGTTTCATCCTATAATTAACAGAACCACAGTAAGTATCACTTCCAAGTATCTCAGGAAGAAAGACCATTTTGCAACAATTTCTCTCCCCTTACCATTTTCTTTTAGGAAAGCACTACTGTATTATATCTTGCCTTTTCTTTCTAATGTAGCAAGTGCTAATTACACCCCTTGGGTACACCTTGGCTGCTGTGTTAAACACATCTAGAGTTGTTTTCTTATTACCATGAAAAATATATTTGACTTGAAAGACAACCTGGGAAGGCTCTGAGGGCCATTGGGATAAACCTCCATAATTTACAGGCTGAGAAATTCAAGGAGGTTGAAAGATGGGATTGTGCTCAGAAAGAGCACAGAGTAAAGTCCCTATTGTGTGAATTTGTTTAAATGAGGAGATGAAATCAATATGATGTAAAGAAAAATGCCTCTGAAAGTAAGAGCGTGTGAGTGTGTGTGTGTGTGTAGGGGAGGTGGAGACCAGGGCCTTCCCAATCCACACTTCTCCAGCTCCTTTGACAATTAACCCACATTCCTCTCTGTTACTACTTAAGTGGGCTAGATTTTCAGTCCACTCACTCAGGTGTACAGAAATAACCTCTCATCATTTTTCTATAACCCAGTCACTGAAGTTTAATCTTAACGACTCAGCCCCTTTCCCTGGGCAAACTTTGGGGTGTGTTGTATTGGCAGCTAAGGGCCATTTGGCCTTTGTCAGCTGTCGCCCCAGGCATTCAGGCTGGTGTCCTTGTTCCTTTCGAGCTGAGCTCGTATGGGTCCATTTGGGTCACTGCTGCCGCTCCACCAGCCATGAATGCGCTGCTCTTGGGCACCTGAGAGACATTCTCAGCCTGTCCTGGGTGCTCCCGCTTAGCTGCTCCTGCAGGCCTTTCCTCTGCCCCCATCAGGCTGGCTTACAACAATTCTGGGGTCTACATTGGAAAGAAGGGCATGGGGTCTCAGAACCTGTCTGGAGCTGGTAGCATTGCCATGTGCCTCAACTCTATCCCAGCATCCCGATATCTGGGTTCAGGAAAGTGGCAGAAGATGGACTATGCATGGGCCCAGGGTTCAAGGCCTCTTTCTTAGGAACAGAATTATTTTAACTTCCCTACAGCCCCCATCTCCATTGCTCCTCCAAACCCCCACCCACCTCAGCTTTACTTGGAGATCATTATATATTTTTCTGATCTTTTGCCTTGTGCCCTGAGTTTACTCGGGGCTTAGGTTTATAAATTTAAAAAACAAATCATCTAAAATGCAAACGCTTTGGCTTTTGGCTGAATCTTCTTGTACCTCAGGGAATAATGCTGCTCACCCAATGGGTGAAAAAAAGTTAGGGGTACTAGGAAATGATGGAGAAGGAAATGGCAACCCACTCCAGTATTCTTGCCTGGGAGAGCCCATGGACAGAGGAGCCCAGAGGGCTACGTTCCTTGGGGTCGCAAAAGAGTTGGACATGACTTAGCAACTAAACAACACTAATTGAAAGACTTGTGTACGCGAATGTGCTCAGTCATGTCTGATTCTTTGTGGCCCCATGGACTATAGCCTATTCCCTTTTTCAGGGAATCTTCCTGACCCAGGGATGGAACCTATATCTCCAGCACTGGTAGGCAGATTCTTTACCACTACCATCACCTAGGAGTCTGCGCTTGAGGAACTTGTTTCAGAGATATGTTTCAAAGCCTAATTTCTCTTGTGTGATCTTGGGCCATTTGATATATAATTTTCTGGGAATTATGGCAGTTGAGAACTTTTACTGGTAAAAGAGGAAATTGGGTGCTAAGCTTAGTGTGAGGATATTTCGGTACATAAGGGAAAAAATGGTCTTCCCTGGTGGCTCAGTGGTAAAGAACTTGCCTGCCAATGCAGGAGATGCAGGAGACGCAAGTTTGATCCCTGGGTTGGGAAGATCTCCTGGAGTAGGAAATGGCAACCCACTCCAGTATTCTTGCCTGGGAAATCCCATGGACAGAGAGCCTGGTGAGCTACAGTCCGAGGGGTCACAGGAGTCGGATATGACTGAGTGACTAAACCAGCACCACTAGGAAATGAAGCGGATCGGTAACAGGAAGAATCAGAAAAATCTCCAAACATCATCCCATCATATTTTTCTTCTAAAACCATATCCTTTCCTCTCTACACAGAGTTAAATTCACGGAAGGCATAACGCAGCACATGCGGTTGGGACATATGTTCACTTGTGGAGAGGAAATATTTTGACTCTGTAGTTCTGGGCAGGCTCAACCGCTTGCCTCACCGCTCACAGACAGCAACTTCCCCTTTCTAAGAACATAATTACCAAGCCCTCTTTGTTCAAATCTCTGCTTGTATTTTATACTTCATGGAGTCTTTCGGGACTGAAGTCACCCGGTTTCACCCCAGGAAACTCAGTACTCCCGCTCCTGCTCGCCTTCCCTTCCTGGGGACAAGTTTAGTGCTGTGTCTGTGTCCCTTTGTTCTCTTCTGAGCACCAGTTTCTCTTTGGAGAACTGGCTACTAACAAGGACATGTGCATCACACTTTACAGTTCATAAGCCTCTTGTGCCTGGATAACGATCTCACAGGACAACGGCCCTGTGAAGCAAGGATCATTATTTTAAATGTGATTCATTGGAGGCTTTGGGGGTTATTAACGGGGTCTTTGTACTCAAGGAGGCAGGGGCTGGGTCCAGGCCTTAGCACTCAAGCCTCCTGACATGGGGTCCTCCTGTTTTCACTTGTATCAACCAAGGCGGATGTGAACTTAAGTGAGATCATTCATTCATCCAACAAACATCCACTGAGTGTGTCAGACCTGTGTGAAGCATGGGGTTATAAATGGTGATCAAAATAATTTCAGACTTTGCCCAGCTTATAATTAGAAAGAGACATGAAAAATAACCACACATACGTGTGTGCATGCTAAGTCACTTCAGTCGTCTCCAACTCTTTGCAACCATGGGAACTGCAGCCTGCCAGGCTCCTCTGTCCATGAGGTTCTCCAGGCAAGAATACTGGAGTGGGTAGCCATTCCCTTCTCCAGGGGATCTTCCTGACTCAGAGATGTAACCTGCATCTCCTACATCTCCTGCACTGACAGGCGGGTTCTTTACCACTAGCACTACCTGGGAAACCCAATCACATATACATATTGTTTTAAAATGTATAAGGGCCTGGAAGGAAAATCATAGAGTTATGATTTTCACAAAGAGTTGCACATGACTGAGCAACTGAGCACATAGCAAGTGGGCCTGATCTAGTTAGGGATGAGAACTAGATCCCTACACGGAGGAAGATGGGAGATGTTGAGAAGGGTGAGAAGAATTTTCTGAGGAAGGGATATTTAAGATGAAGTCAGTAGGCACTAGCTAGGCAAAAAGAGTTTGCAGCTAGGATTCCAGCATTTGGAAAAAGATCCTGAGGCGGGAGGGAACCTGTTCCTTGAAGGATGTGGTCAGGCTGGCAAAGAAGGGTCAGTCTCTGAGACTTTGAAGAATATCTGGATTTTATTCTGAGTGCTATGGGAAGCCAAAGATGGGTTTTTAAACAGAAGGGAGTGTCTTGTGGGTGGTGAATGGGTTGAGAGGGAGCACCGGTGGGTGTGAGCCATCACTTAGGAGGTCACTGCAGGAGTCCAGGCGAGCTTGGATTCAAAAGGTTAAAAAAAGATTTGGAAGCTACAAAGAGCTGCTGCTTTCATTATGAATGTATTTATCTGTCAGGGTCTTGGGCAGGAAAGAGATTGCACAATCAAGTGGGCTAATGTGTTGGTAAAGGGACTAGTTCTGAAGCTGCGGTTGGAGCTGGGAAATGCATTGGGACTCAGTGCCCGGGCCTCTGGTTGCACCGCTAGGACTGCAGGGGCTGGTGAGGGGATGGTTCCAGAAGGTCAGAGGCACTGCAGGACACAAGCTGTGGCCTTCAGCAGAGGGATGCAGCCAAGCCACGGCACCCTGCAGATATAAACATCTTCCTGTGCACCCGTCCTCCAGCACCTGTCAGTGTTCTTCACCAGCTTTTCCCAACTAGGGAGGAGGCTGTTGATGCAGCCCATGAGGGCAGGCTCCAGGGGGCATAGGGTGAGGGGCAGGAGGGTAGAGAGTAGGAGCTAGGGGCAAATAAGTCTCGCAACCACCATGCAGATCATGCATTTTTTCCTCTCCTCTCACACTTCCTCCCTTGCCAACACCAACAAAACGATAGATTCTTTGTAGGTGGAGATTATTTTCTCTTTCTTTCTTAATGCATGACTGTGTCTAGTGATAGTACTCACCTTTGAAACAATAGGAAATTTTTCTTTTGATTTTTTTCTTCTTTTCAAGTATAATCATATTTAGTTTAATAGAATCCTGTGAAAACTTATTTTTTCACAAAGCCACAAGCCCCTGGCAAGGGTTTAAAGAAAGTTCTTACAAGGTGGGAGTTGGGTTCCTCTACCATTCAGATTTCCACTGGAGGCCGGTCCACTAGAGCAGCCCTCTGTGCCCCCTTGCTCACCTCTCCTTGTGTAGAATGGGCGCCTAGCCTGATACTGGACCGCAGCCTCAGATCCATGACTAATTTATTAAAAGGCTGAGGGCGTGAGAGGTTTGATTTCTTCCTCCTCTTTGCCCTGGACCAGCCCAAGGCTGCCACCCCCAGTAAGTACATCTGCCCGGTAGTCCCAAGCCTTCCTTTGGCCTTGGGTCCTGACATCTGGGGCTGGGAAGGGGACGCTGGGTGCAGAGAGCTTGAGTGAGCCTGTCCGATTACATTCCTTAGTTCTGTCCTCTCATGCAGTCCTTGGTAGTAGAGCTGACTTTCCTATCTTCACCAATTCCTGAGTCGGTCTTCTTAATTAGTTCTAAATCTGAGTGGGGAAGGCAGGTATTTTTAATTGGACCCTCTAAAACCTCAGTGCTGGGCCCTGTCAGCCAGGAAGAAGAAGGAGCACTGTGGCAGGTCCAGATCTTTTGTAGGTAGCATAGAGAGAGCTCACAGGCTGGCTGAGACCTCAGGCTCTTGGAGACTGCAGGCATCACTTGGAGATAAGTAGTATCTGGGTTGTAAAACATCAGTCCCTATGGCTTGGAGAAGTGTTGGGAGTTTGGGCTTTTTTTTGTTGTTGTTGTTGCTTATTTTTTTTAATTAATTTTATTTTATTTTTAAACTTTACATAATTGTATTACTTTTGCCAAATATCAAAATGAATCCACCACAGGTATACATGTGTTCCTCATCCTGAACCCTCCTCCCTCCTCCCTCCCCATACCATCCCTCTGGGTCGTCCCAGTGCACCAGCCCCAAGCATCCAGTATCGTGCATCGAACCTGGACTGGCATCTCATTTCATACATGATATTTTACATGTTTCAGACAGACCAGTGCTTGAGTTTTGGCTCTAACATGCTGTGGCTGTGGGTCTTTGGCAAATTCCTTGAGCTTTTTGGACCTTAATTATCTCAACTGTAAAATTGGAATAATTACTAATATCTCTGTGGGAGAGCTGTTGTTAGGATTAACAATAACAATGTCTATGAAGTTCCTGGAACATAATAATAGCTCAATAAATTTATGGTCTTTACTTTTTATTATTGTCACAATTTAAGTAGTTTTCCTAAAACAAGCATAAGGTCCCCCTCAAAAAGGCTAAAAGGGCCCAGTATTCTTTTTCATGTTGCTAAAAGTTCAGGGTAGGAAGTTCTCTGACACAAGGAAAGAATATTCTGGAATACATACCTAAGATTTCTAGAACTTTTACCTCTGGTAATGAGATCTCAGACCACAAGGTCAAATAATTGAAATACATCTCCTTTGTTATTAGGGGAGTTACTGGAATCTATATACTCTCTATTGTGCTGCACAACTTTTGATATATGTTATGCAAATAATAGCTTCTATGATTTCCACATGTATGTGTCTCAAATGGGACTTTGAACAAATCTTTTACGCATTGCCTAATTTAGCTGCTCTCTCAATTATGTGTCTTGTTATGCCTAGATGCGGAGAAGGCAATGGCACCCCACTCCAGTACTCTTGCCTGGAAAATCCCAGGGACGGAGGAGCCTGGTAGGCTGCAGTTCATGGGGTCGCTAAGAGTCGGACATGACTGAGCGACTTCACTTTCACTTTCCACTTGCATGCACTGGAGAAGGAAATGGGAACCCACTCCAGTGTTTTTGCCTGGAGAATCCCAGGGACGGTGGAGCCCGGTGGGCTGCCGTCTATGGAGTCACACAGAGTTGGACACGACTGAAGTGACTTAGCAGCAGCATCGGCAGCATGCCTAGATGTGCACCCAGGTATAAATAAATGAGTTGACTCTACTGCAGGGTTTGATCTATTTATTTGGAAACTTAGCCTTTTGTAACTTTTTACTTTTACAACAGTTACTTTTCCTACATTTGGTAAAAGTTACTAAACTGTGAAATAATTAGAAAGCAGTTGTCTAGAACTAAGAGAATAAAAAGGAAGCACAAAATCATTTATTCAGTTGTTTAATCAGTTCTAAGCAAGATTTTATTCTATTCAGCAATTGATTGCAATTTATGATTTATATGCTGATGAAGGAAAAGTTAATGGAGATTTTAATGAAAACAAATTGGTAAATAACAGAATGGGGTGTCTAAGGAGTTAATGCTCCTCGTATTGTACTTACTGAGTTTCTGGGATTTCCAAACCAGAGGATAGTTAGAAAAAAATCTGTAAAATAAAAAAAGGCTCATAGAACATAAAATCAGAAATAAGACATATAAGAGAAATAAATGAATGAGTTGTGTTGGGGGGGAAACATAATTGGCAACTGAACCATCCCTTTTATTGGCCCTATAAAGGCCATGTGGAAGGCCTGTCCTTACCCCCTAGAATATGGATACTTCTGTCATTTGAAAAATTTCTTTTATCAAGCTCACAGAGCCTAGATAATTTACACAGGCTAGCCACCAAGTAAATACTTGTTAATTTGGTAGATCCAAGTATGTTCTTGGGGAGGCTGATCTTTTGCTACTAGAGAAATAAGAATGGTGTTTGAAGGTAGGTCAGACCTGACCTGCTCATATTCTCTTAGCTATGGTTTCACTTTTTATATATTTAGTCAGTTAACACAGTGATTCAGTATATGTATTTGGATGTCTTGCTTGGTCCCAATTCTTTTGGAACCACACAAAATTCCAGAGAAACTTCGTAGTGGAACTGGAGAATTTGCTTCTCTGGCTACCTGTAGGGTCAATCAGTACCTAAAGAGGACGATTACTAAGTCATTAAAAGTGCTACCTGAAATTACGCTTGGTGAAATCTTACCAGTTGTCTGTGGAAGGGTTTGCTTTTGGTGGGCTGACTGCTAGTTAGTCTCCAAGATTCAGTAGAAATATCTCCTTTCTGAAGGTCTACCAAACTCTCCCTGAGGTTTTTGTTTGTTTGTTTTGTTTTTAATATTGTGCCGTTATTATCTGCTTAGACATTGTCATATTCTTTTGAACTTATTTGTCATCTGACTCAAGCTCCTTGACATTAGCCATCACTGGTCCTCAGCTTCATGCCTGGTAACCAATCAGGAATCCATCAGTCCTGGCAGGTGCTCTGTAGGGAGTAGGCAAATAAGTGAATAACAAGAGACACAAATTCAATTCTTAAAGATTCACTGTAATTATACAATACTCCACTGTGTGCATCTGAGAAACACTTCACTGGAATGAATGCCTACCTCCTGAGTTCTGTTTGGAAAACCATATCCAAGTGACTATTCTGGTTTTACAGGCTCAGGTATGTTAATAAGCGCTAATTTCCTTAAACTGTGGGTGGACCTGAGCTGTAAGGAGGTGTGGAGTCTAGTAAACCCCCCCTGCCCTCAGATTGGGCATTTGAATTTTGGAAGTGAAAAATGGAACCATACCGTTGATGCACCTCTCAGTCAGTCCATCCACCTTTTTTGGGGTAGTTTAAGATTTTAATTAGAAAATATATTTGCTCCCTTCTTGCTCTCTATACACATCTCTGTTTAAAGCAATCACCCTGCATACAGTTAATTATTTGCCTCTGTGTCTTTAGGCCAGACGAGACTGTGAAATACTTGAGTGTGAGGCCTCTGTCTCATTTATTTTGATTTTTCTATAGTCGATGCAAGGCTTGATATATAGTATATAACCAAGAAACAGTTTTTGGTGGAAATGAATAAGGGCAAAGAGATTGAGAATAACTCTCTTTCTTTGTCACTGATCTCAAGTGTGTTTTCTATATTCACCTAGAATTTGAAGTTCTGGATCTCAGTCTTTCATCCAGAGTCAGGCTTTTACAGACAAACATTTAAAATCCCACAAAAAAACTATTAAGCCTTTTGATAAATATTTATTGAGTGCTTGGTACATGCCAGGTGGTTTGAATACAAATATGGATGAGGCATGGCCCTGACCTTGATGAGTTCACCATATCATTAAAGAGCATATAATAGCAGTTATTAGTTAATGGTCATCCAGGCTAATGGCTTACTCAGAATTCAGCTATCACTAAGCTCTTGGGCACTCTGAGAAATTACTGGGATGGAGCATATACTTGTGTAAATCATGGCTTAAGGAGAATAAAGTGCCATAACCTTTTTCCATAATGGAATAGTTTTCCAGAAAAGTATCAAGTCTCAGAGTTATGAATATTGGAAGTTTTACCAATACAAACACTTTGGGAAACAAAAAGAAAAAGGAAAGGTATAGTTCTTAGTGTTACTCAGGCTTAAACAGAGTTTTTTTGTGTGTAACAAATGTCAGGTTGGCAGATCAATGGCAACAAATAAGAGCTTTTCAAGTTATGTTTTAAAAAGCACAACACATATGGAAAAAAGTTTATATTTAAAAATAACTTTTCAAACACTGAGGCTCTCTGGGAAGAATGATGATAACGTCATATTGTAGATTCAATTATATTCTCAGGAGGGAGACCATAATTGCCTTAATGATAGAAGAGAGGGAAAGCGTGTCCCAGCCATAATGTTGTAGCTGAAGTGCACAGCAGATTTCCCCCTGATAACGTTAGTGCACGTCACTCTGATTAGTGGAGTTACATCTTAACGAAGGGAATGTCTAAAGACGGCAGGCAAGGTAAGCATTTCATCAGCGTCATCCTTGGAAATTCCTTAGAAGCTTAGTGTTGGAGATGATAGCGGCTTCCCAGTGCATCAGTTCTGCTAAATGGAAACTGCTTTTCCTAGAATTCCCGTCCACGTCTGCTTCTGGATTAGGGTTGGCCATTGTGATTGCCTTGCATGTGATTTGAAAGGCAGATGAGAGATGGCAGCCATGATGCTTGTGAGGGTGAGTTGAGGCTCTGGTTGCCATAGCAGATTATGCTTGCTGTTGCTGTCTACATCTAATCTTGTTGGCAGTGGGGCTGCAGCTGGGCCTGTGGCCCCTTCAACTTCACCCAGATCTCCATTAGCTTCCCTCAGTCCTGGACCAAATGATCCACAGTGAAAGGCACCACCTGCTTCTACGGATCCCCAGCCTCAAGTCTAGAGATGGTAAGAGATAGATAACAGGTTCCATCTTGTTCTTTGGGTTCCTGTTTACCCTTGTAGGTTCCAGATTACCCTTGCCCTCCCTTACTTCACATCCAGTTTTCCTTCTCACTGCCAGTCTTCCTGACCTACAGCAACTTCAGGCCCGTTTCCCGATGCCTGGACAACAGCTTTCCATAAACCTTTTACCAGCTTCCATAATTGTATAAGGTCTAATGCTTATGTTCCTTATTCTGTCTCACAGATGGTGGTTCTGCTCATATGCCTGCATCCTATCCAATACAGAGACTAACATACATCTTTTATTTAATCCACTAATAGGATTTCCCTTTTTCCTCCATGTCCTTGACCTCCATCGCATTGGGCATCTGGTGAAGTAGTTGGCTTGAATATAAGAACTATGTTGTTTTAAAAAATACATATCTTTAAAGCCTAGATTCATATTCTGTGCAGTCAGATGCACACTGAGTTCATTTCATTTCTTCATTTCGAATCTGCCTGCAATGAAGGGGACCCGGGTTTGATACCTGGGTTGGGAAGATCCCCTGGAGAAAGGAATGGACACCCACTCCAGTATTCTTGCTTGAAGAATTCCATGGACAGAGGAGTCTAGCAGGCTACGGTCCATGGGATAGCAAAGAGTCAGACACGACTGAACAACTAACACAGATGCACCCACAGTGAGAGACACGTACAAGCTCAGGAAAAACCAGACGCCTGTTGCCCTTCTTGGTCTCACTGCAGAGCATGGTTCATTGAGCTGGAAGAGTGTGCAAAATCAGCTGTACCTACGTAAGTTGTTTCTCCCTCTTTCCCTTTATCTATGTGGTTTCCTTTATTGCATGTGGTTGAACTTCAATCAGTTAAACACGGATATAAAGCAATTCCACTGTAAGCACACTGGCTTCTGCATCAGACATTTTCTTCATTTCGTTTCTAGTTTTAGTATGGATGACTTGTTTTTTTGCCCTCAGTTATTTCACCCTTGGGCACACTTGCTCCACAGAAAACTGCATTCCACTCTTTTCTTCAGTCTCCTCAGTCCCCCTTTCATCTTTTTTTGCTCAACATCTACAATTTGAGATTTGTGTGATTGCTGCTTCAAAGTTGAAAACTGAGCAAATTATAGCTGTGGATTTTGTTCCTGAAGTGACATGAGCATGTCCAGGCCATTTGCAGACTTCATGGGAAAGACTGGCAATCCTAAAAGTATTATAGAAGGATCATGATTTATCCTATTGTTTAGTAAGAAGAGCAGAGTTTCTTGGGAAGAGGATGTATTTCCATATTGTCACTTAAGAATTGTGTAAATCTTATACTGGGCTGTGAGTTTTAATTAACAAACTGCTTCCATTCAGGTTGGAATTCCTGATTTATTGAGGTTCTGTTTCACCTGCATTCCACTTAACTAAACCCATAAGCTTCAAGCTTGATTTACTGTCTCGTTTCCACTGAAAACATACTTCTCTTACAATATTTATAACTTTCTTAATAGGATAGTTATTGAAAAACAAGCCTTTGTTCACTCTGATGATACTCAAAAATTATAAAAATTCATAATCTTCTTTTCATCTCATTTCTCTGCGTGAAAGCCCACAGAGGTTCCCCATTGCCTAGAAGAGAACGTCTCAAATGTTTTTCACCTGATACATGTGCCAGCAATTTCCACTTGGCAGACAAACTCCCACAGAGCCTCTGGTCCCGAGGAGGTATACTCTCTGGATTATGTTTGTAACCCATATCCCTCTGGCCTCACCAGTGTAAATGGGGTCATGGTTTAACCTAGTGCCTCCTGATTGATAGTCTCCACCTGTGTGAGGGCAGGTTGCCCTTCTCAGGTTCCTTCTAATTTCTTCCAGGGGGTCTTCAGGAGTGCTTTACATGGGCTCCCAGCCCTCTGCTTGTCCTCTGCTGTCCTTCAGTTGCAACCCGTTTATCCCTGTCCTGGACACGGATTGATGCCACCCCTGCCATGCTGACTTCAAAGTGAGTTACTCCTTTATTACCAGATGAAGCACCGACACAGACCTTTTACTTAATTCCTCCCAGTTACACTGAAACCAGATTTCTGCTTGTTTTTTTTTTTTTTTTCCTTTTAATTGGAGGATAATTGTTTCACAATGTTGTGTTGGTTCCTGCTGTATGGCAATGTGGATCAGCCATAAGTGGACATACACCCTTCTCTCTTGAATGTCCCTCCCACCCCACCCAACCTACCCCTCTAGGTTGTCACAGAGCACCGGGTTGAGCTCCTTGTGTTATCAACTCCCCACTAGCTATCCACTTGACATATGGTTAATGTAAATGTTTCAATGCTCTTCTCTCAGTTCGTCCCACCGTCGCCTTCCCTGTTGTGTCGACAAGTCTGTTCTCCATGTCTGTGCCTCCATTCCTTCCCTGAAAGTAGGTTCACCAATACCATTTTCCTAGATTCCATAGATGATATTGTTAATAGATGATATTGTTTTCTCTTCCTCACTTGCTTCACTCTGTATAACAGGCTCTAGTTTCATCTACCTTGGTTCAACTGACTCAAATTTGTTCCTTTTTAAGGTTGAGTAATATTCTATTGTGTATATGTACCACAACTTCTTTATTCATTCACCTATACGTGGATATTTAGGTTGCTTCCGTGTCCTGGCTATTTTAAGTAGGACTGCAATGAACACTGGGGTACATGTGTCTTTTGAATTATGGTTTTCTCAGGGTATATGCCCAGTAGTGGGATTTCTGGGAAACCAGGTTTTGATGTTAACCACAAATTTTACTAGAAGCCCAGGAAATAGGAAATGAAAGCAAAGAAATTTTATTAAATATAGAGGCTCTTGGAGCCATCTATTGCAGCCCACCATCATTTGGGGATGTCTTACTTAATGATTCCTTGGCTGTAGGGTTTCTTTTCCAACCAGCTGCCGGCCAGCTACCCTGCCAAGGATGCCAGCTGCCTTCACTCCCATGCAGTCTGGATATTCGGGTCTCCACGCCTCAGAGTAAAGCCCTAAGAAGGAGTTTCCCCCTCATCCTCAACTTAAGGTCTGCCTTCCCTGTTATCACTCTCAGTCCCTGGATCTCCTTTTTCCCGGGGCGACTGAGTGGGAACGTCCTCTGCTAACAGGAGAGACCTCAGTGCCTACCACAGCTGGAGCTCTGCCTTCAAGGAAACCATAGCAGAACCCAACTGTCCCGCTTTGAGCAACACACACAAAGAGTTTATGTTTCCTTATGTTTTCCTTATGTTTCTATCTTCTGAATCATAGAGAAAAGAACAGTTTCCTCTTTTCTAATTTCTCAAAGTTTGTGTTGAGTAGTTTTAAACATGAGGTAAGTTGAATTGCACCAAACCTCATCAAGCTTCTCTTCATGCTTTTCCCATTATGAAGGAAAAATCGGGCCGACGTGTTTTTCCCATGGTCTCAGCTTCTAATGTTCTACTAGCAACTCCTCAGTCACAAGCCTACATGTCACTGTAAGACAAATAGCTTCTTGATTTTATTTGAAAACTTTTTTTTTTTTTTTACTGAAATATAGTCTATTTACAACGCTGCATTAGTTTCAGGTCTATAGCAAAGCGATTCAGCCATATAGATATATGTATACCTACTATAAATATATTATTTTCAAGACTCTTTTCCATTATTGGTTCTTATAAGATATTGAATATAGTTCCTTGTGCTATATAAGAAGTCCTTGTTTATCCACTGTATATATAGTAATGTGTATATATTCTTGTTGTTTATCCATTGCATATATAGTAATGTGTATATATTAATCCCAAACTCCTAATTTATCCCTCCTCCACTTCCCCTTTGGTAACCATAAGTTTGTTTTCTAAATCTGTGAGTCTATTTCTGTTTTGTAAATAAGTTCATTTATAACATTTTTTAAGATTTCACATATAAGCGATATCATATATTTGTCTGTCTGACTTCACTTAGTGTAATAATCTCTGTCCATTTATTTTGCTGCAAATGGCATTATTACATTCCTTTTTATGGCTGAATAATATTCTATTGTATATATATCACATCTTTACTCATTCATTTGTCAATGGACACTTATTTTGCTTCCACATTTTGGCTATTTTAAACAGTGCAAGCAGCTTTTTCTTTAGATTGCAAAGTACAGTCTAGACCCATACTTAGAAGGAAACCCATCTCCAGAGGAAGTAATGTGCAGAATATAAATTTACTTTAAACATATAAAATCTTTTACTTAGACCCACAGCTTCTCAATGTTTGCATGTCATTTTCATAATAAAATAGCTCATTGATGTGTCAGTCAGTACAGACTAGGTTATGCTGTAATAACAGACAGTCCTGAAATACTGACTTAAAGATTTATTTCTCACTGATGCTACATATCTGCCTGAGGTTGGCATGGAAGCTTTTTTGTTGTGATTATTCAGGGACCTTGGAGGGAGTCATTTTCTTCTCAAACATTACCAGTCCCTCAATGCCCCAGGGCAAGAGGTTCTTGCACTGCCTATTTATTAATAAGTACTCCAACTTAGTTACACGTCCCCCACTCAAACACAAGGAAGCTCCATCCTACAATGACCCTATTCTTTTCCTGACATTTGAAGCAATACACTCAGCTGTTTTAACATCTCAAAGCCACATAATAGTTCCAAATAAAGCCCAGATGTTGTACTAAAACAGAGCTCTACATGTGCAACTAATTTTAATCTTAATAATAATTGTATGAAGGAGGTACTATCATTAGCACCATTTTATAGATGAAGAAACTGAGATCCAGAGAGGATGAATAACTTATTGTGGTCATACAGCTGTAATGGTAGTGCTGGGATAGATAGTTTGACTTCATGGGCCATACTCTTAACTACTACACATCCAATTCAACTTTCCTCAACTGAGCTTATCATCTGCCTACCACGTTCCCATAATCCTGCATTTATTCTTTTTGAATTTTCCTAATTTAGGTAAACGGCACACTACCAGCGGTCTTGTTGTAAATGTCACCAATCTGGGACTTGTCCTTGGTTCCTTTCTTTCTGTCAAGTTCCATGTCTAGTTCAAACTAGCTCTCAAGGAAGGCTGATCTTTGCCACCCTCTTCTCTCTTCCTAGTACTGCAGTCCTTCTCTCAGTGATCTCTGGCATGCTGCCCCTATGGTCTATTCTCCACCAAGCGATCAGAATGAATTTTTAAGAATCTATATCTGAAGAACTTGATGTGTTATTCCTTTGCTAAAAATGCTACAACAATTTCCCAAGACATAAGGTATGATGTTTTATTATTGTTCCTTCTGCTGCTGAAACAGCGCCTTCCCCAACACACACACAGTCACACACACACACTTAGCTAATTACTGCAAATTTCAGCTTAACTGTAACTTCTTTACAAAGGCCTCCTTTTTAAATTGAAGTATAATTAGTATAATGTTGTATTAGTTTCTGGTGTACAGCAAAGTGATTCAGTCATATATGTGTGCGTGCGTGCTTAGTTGCTTAGTTGTGTCCAACTCTTTGTGACCCCATGGAGTACTGTAGCCTGCCAGGTTCCTCTGTCTGTGGGATTCTCCAGGCAAGAATACTGGGGTGGGCCATGCCCTTCTCTAGGTGATCTTCCCAACCCAGCGACAGAACCTCGGTATCCCACATTGTAGGCAGATTCTTTACTGTCTTAACCACCAGGGAAACTCAAAAATACTGGAGTGGGTAGCCTATCCATTCTCCAGGGGATCTTCCCAACCCAGGAATCAAAGCAGGGTCTCCTGCACTGCAGGCAGATTCTTTACCAGCTGAGCTACCAAATATACATATGTATATATACTCTTTCTCCAATTCTTTTCCATTACAGTTTATTAAAGGATATTGAATATAGTTCCCTGTGCTACACAGTAGGTCCTTTTAAAAATCTATTTTATATACAATAGTGCATATAGGTTAATCCCAAACTCCTAATTTATCCCCACCTTGCCCCTTTGGTAATCATAAGTTTCTTTTCTATGTCTGTGAGTCTATTTCCGTTTTATAGATAAGGTCATTTGTATCATTTTTTTAGATTCCACATAAAAGTGATATTATATGATACTTGTGTTTATCTGACTTACTTCTTATAAGGAAAGAGCAAATTAGCCAAGATGGTGTTGTCAACCTCTCTCACCCCATGCTCTCTTGCTCTATGTTTTGTTTAGTTCAGTTCAGTTGCTCAGTCATGTCCGACTCTTTGCCACCCCATAGAATGCAGTATGCCAGGCTTCCCTGTTCATCAACAACACCCAGAATTACTCAAACTCATGTCCATTGAGTGGGTGATGCCATCCAATCATCTCATCCTCTGTTGTCCCCTTCTCCTCTAGCCTTCAATCTTTCCCAGCATCAGGGTCTTTTCAAATGAGTCAGTTCTTCGCATCAGGTGGCCAAAGTATTGGAGTTTCAGCTTTAGCATCATTCCTTCCAATGAATATTCACGACCAATTTCCTTTAGGATGAACTAATTGGATTTTCTTGCAGTCCAAGGGACTCTCAAGCGTCTTCTCCAACACCACAGTTCAAAAGCATCAATTCTTCAGTGCTCAGCCTTCTTCACAGTCCAACTCTCACATCCATACATGACCACAGGAAAAACCATAGCCTTGACTAGACAGACCTTTGTTGGCAAAGTAATGTCTCTGCTTTTGAATATGCTATCTAGGTTGGTCATAACTTTCCTTCCAAGGAGTAAGCGTCTTTTGATTTCATGGCTGAAGTCACAATCTGCAGTGATTTTGGAGCCCAAAAAATAAAGTCTGACACTGTTTCCACTGTTTCCCTATCTATTTCCCATGAAGTGATGGGACCACATGCCATGATCTTAGTTTTCTGAATGCTGAGCTTTAAGCCAACTTTTTCACTCTCCACTTTCACTTTCATCAAGAGGCTTTTTAGTTCCTCTTCACTTTCTGCCATAAGGGTGGTGTCATCTGCATATCTGAGGTTATTGATATTTCTCCCGGCAATCTTAATTCCAGCTTGTGCTTCTTCGAGCCCAGCGTTTCTCATGATGTACTCTGCATAGAAGTTAAATAAGCAGGGTGACAATATACAGCCTTGACGTACTCCTTTTCCTATTTGGAACCAGTTTGTTGTTCCATGTCCAGTTCTAACTGTTACTTTCTGACCTGCATACAGATTTCTCAAAAGGCAGGTCAGGTGGTCTGGTATTCCCATCTCTTTCAGAATTTTCCACAGTTTATTGTGATCCACTCAGTCAAAGGCTTTGGCATAGTTGATAAAGCAAAAGTAGATGTTTTTCTGGAACTCTCTTGCTTTTTCGATGATCCAGCAGATGTTGGTAATTTGATCTCTGGTTCCTCTGCCTTTTCTAAAACCAGCTTGAACACCTGGAACTTCACAGTTGACATACTGTTGAAGCCTGGCTTGGAGAATTTTTAGCATCACTTTGCTAGTGTGTGAGATAAGTGCAATTGTATGGTAGTTTGAGTATTCTTGGGCATTGTCTTTCGGTGGGATTGGAATGAAAACTAATCTTTTTCAGTCCTGTGGCCACTGCTGAGTTTTCCAATTTTGCTGGCATATTGAGTGCAGCACTTCCATAGCATCATCTTTCAGGATTTGAAATAACTCAACTGGAATTCCATCACCTCCACTAGCTTTGTTCGCAGTGATGCTTCTTAATGCCCATTTAACTTCACATTCCAGGATGTCTGGCTCTAGGTGAGTGGTCACACCATTGTGATTATCTTGGTCATGAAGATCTTTTTGTATAGTGCTTCTGTGTATTCTTGCCACCTTTTCTTAATATCTTCTGCTTCTGTTAGGCCCATACCATTTCTGGCCTTTATCGAGCCCATCTTTGTATGAAATGTTCCCCTGGCATCTCTAATTTTCTTGAAAAGATCTATAGCCTTTCCCTTTCTATTGTTTTCCTCTATTTCTTTGCACTGATCATTGAGAAAGGCTTTCTCATCTCTCCTTGCTATTCTTTGGAACACTGCATTCAAATGGGTATATCTTTCCTTTTCTTCTTTGCCTTAGTTTTCTTTTCTCAGCTATTTGTAAGGCCTCCTCAGACAACCATTTTGCCTTTTTGCATTTCTTTTTCTTGGGGATGGTCTTGATCACTGCCTCCTGTACAATGTCACAAACCTCTGTCCATAGTTCTTCAGGCACTCTATCAGATGTAATCCCTTGAATCTATTTGTCACTTCCACTGTATAATTGTAAGGAATTTGATTTAGGTCATACCTCAATGGTCTAGCAGTTTTCCCTACTTTCTTCAATTTAAGTCCAAATTTGGCAATAAGGAGTTCATGATCTGAGCCACAGTCAGCTCCCTGTCTTGTTTTTGCTGACTGTATAGAGCTTCTCCATCATGGCTGCAAAGAATATAATCAATCTGATTTCGGTGTTGACCATCTGGTGATGTCCGTGTGTAGGGTCTTCTCTTGTGTTGTTGAAGAGGGTGTTTGCTATGACCAGTGCATTCTCTTAGCAAAACTCTATTAGCCTCTGCCCTGCTTCATTCTGTATTCCAAGGCTAAATTTGCCTGTTACTCCAGGTATTTCTTGACTTCCTACTTTTGTATTTCAGTCCCCTATGATGAAAAGGACATTTTTTTTGGGGGGGGGGTATTAGTTCTAGAAAGTCTTGTAGGTTCAACTTCAACTTCTTCAGCATTACTGGTCAGAGCATAGACTTGGATTACTGTGATGATGAATGGTTTGCCTTGGAAACAAACACAGATCATTCTGTCATTTTTGAGATTGCATCCAAGTACTTCACGTCAGACTCTCTTGTTGACTATGATGGCTACTCCATTCCTTCTAAGGGATTCTCACAGTAGTAGATAGAATGGTCATCTGAGTTAAATTCATCCATTCCAATCCATTTTAGTTCCCCGATTCCTAAAATGTTAATGTTCACTCTTGCCATCTCCTGTTGACCACTTCCAATTTGCCTTGATCCATGGACCTAACATTCCAGGTTCCTATGCAATGTTGCTCTTTACAGCATTGAACTTTAGTCCATCACCAGTCACATCCACAACTGGGTGTTGTTTTTGCTTTGGCTCCATCTCTTCATTCTTTCTGGAGTTATTTCTCCACTCTTCTCCAGTAGCATATTGGGCACCGACCAACCTGGTGAGTTCATCTTTCAGTGTCCTATCTTTTATGTTTTGTAAATAATGACTATGTAACAGCTGAAATCTCTTATAGTACTGTGCATGCATGTCACAAGGTACTTGCCTGATTACAGTCTACTTTTATTCTGTAAGCACATATAAGCTCCATCTGAAAAAGCCTTTGGGGCTCTGTTATGGCTGCATTATTGTTGAATTTTGGTGGTAAGGTGGTATGGGTGTGCTACGGCTGTGTCTGCTGGGTCAACAACAAGAGGAGAGAATGCATCGTGTCTGCTGTTATGGCTGTCATGCCAATCAGGAGAGAATAGATGTGTTTGCAGTTCCTAGGACTCCTTGAGTTTTCCTCCAGGTTCCCTTCTTATGCCTTGCCTACCCTGGGTTCAGTGAACAGTGAGAAACAGCAAGACTATTGGCATCAATTCAGTTCAGTTCCGTCGCTCAGTTGTGTCTGACTCTTTGCGACCCCATGAATCACAGCATGTCAGGCCTCCCTGTCCATCACCATCTCCTGGAGTTCACTCAGACTCACATCCATCGAGTCAGTGATGCCATCCAGCCATCTCATCCTCTGTCATCCCCTTCTCCTCCTGCCCCTGATCCCTCCCAGCATCAGGGTCTTTTCCAGTGAGTCAACTCTTCGCATGAGGTGGCCAAAGTACTGGAGTTTCAGCTTTAGCATCATTCCTTCCAGAGAAATCCCAGGGCTGCTCTCCTTCAGAATGGACTGGTTGGATCTCCTAGGCATAGTTGGCAGAATTAGCACTTCTCTTAGTACGATAATCTCTAGGTCCATTCATGTCGATGCAAATGACATTCTGTCTTTCTTTTTTTATGGCTGGGTAATATTTCATTGCATATATATATACCACATTTTTTTCCATTTATCTACTGATGGACATTTAGGTTGCTTCAGTGTCTTGGCTATTGTGTATACTGCTGCTATGAACATGGGTGCATGTATCTGTTTGAACTCGAGTTTTGCCTGGTTGTATGCCCAGGAATGGGATTGCTGGATCATATGGCATCTCTATTTTTAGTTTTTTAAGGAATCTCTATACTGTTTTCCACAGTGACTGTGCCAATTTATATTCCCACCAACACTGTAGGATTCTCTTTTCTCTACACTGTCTCCAACATTTGTTATTTATAGACTTTTTAATGATGGCCATCCTGACTGGTGTGAGGTGATAACCTCATTGTAAACTTGATTTGCATTTCTTTAACAATTAGAGATGTTGAGCATCTTTTCATGTGCCTGTCATTATCTTTTTTGTCTTCTTTGGAGAAATGTCTTTTGAGGTCTTCTGCCCTTTTATTGATTGGATTAATTTGGTTTTATGTTATTGAATTGTATGAACTGTTTGTATATTTTGAAAAGTAATCTCTTGTTGGTTGTATCAATTGTAAATATTTTCCCCAGTTCATAGGTTGTGCTTTCTTTTTGTTTATGGTTTTCTTTGCTATGCAAAAGCTTTTTAGTTTGATTGGGTCCCACTTGTTTATTTTTGCTTTTATTTCTATTGCCTTGAGAGACTGATCTAGGTAAGCATTGCTACAATTTATGTCAGAGAATTGTTTTGCCTAGGTTCTCTTCTAGGAGTTTTATGGTATCATGTCTTATATGTAAGTCTTTAAGCCATTTTGAGTTTATTTTTGTGCATGATGTAAGGGAGTATTCTAACTTTATTGATTTACATACGGATGTCCAGCTTTCCTAACACCACTTGCTGAAGAGACTTTCTTTTCTGCATTGTATATTCTTGTCAGATACATACCCTTTTTAACGCTTCTGCACCGTGATGTTCTTCTTTCTAAACAGGTCTCAAGCATACATATATTGACTTATTCAGTGCTTATTTTCATCACTAGAAAATAAACTTCATGATGGTAGGGTGAATGTTTGTTTGCTGTATCTGTGGCAACTTAACACAGTGCTGGCAAACAGCAAAGAATTCAATGTGTATTTATTGAAGGAGTGGATGAATGCATATTACTAGCAACAAATTGCTTGCAATTCACTTCAGAGTAGATGCTAACACTGCAGTGGAGAACCTCTGGCTGGGCATTGCTGAACTTCTTTTGCTTGCAAAATATATAATGCAGTGGGAGAAGTCTGGTTCTGATCTTAGATCTGAGTTCAGACAGCAAGTTACCATTGACATGGGTGACTGCAGGAAAGTTGTTTAAATGCTGTGTTAATACTTTCATCAGGAAACTGAGAAGAATGACCTCAAAGAATTGGCCTGGAAATTTAGCCATGTAATGTTGGTTCTCTTCCTTAGACTATTGGCCTAGAATCTCTCTGCAGCAATTCACTCCTTGCACTTTTCTAACGTCATCTTTTGCTGAAGACCTGAAAATGATAGTTCAATCTGTGTCCCTCTGCCTACCAGAAACATCATCCCTGTTATTTCTTGCCAATATTTGTCCATTCTTTGAAAATCCAGTTCAGAACTCACCTTTTAAAATAAAATTTCTAATATGCTTCTTTCTTCTTCTTCAGCATTTCAAGAGAAATTTGTGCTTGATCATACCTAGTGTTATGAATATTTCCAGTTGATTACCTGGATAGATTGCAACTCCCTGGTGGTGGCTTCTTTGCTTTGTATGCTACGAAGTGCTTTGTATGAAGCAGACAAGCAAAATGTTGATCCATTATTGTTTAATTAATTCATCTAGGAAGTAGGAGTTGTTCTAATCATATTTGTTTCAGGCCAAGTAAGTTGTAAGTTTCAGCCAGAACCATCTTAAACAGAAGAGAAGGGGCTTGTGTTGACAGGTTATGATGCAGTGACTTTTAGTCTTTATCTTCTTTGACATACATACTAACCCTGGGGTGTTTTTTTTTTTTAAAGCTCAGATTTCTCAAAGAAGTTTTTCCAGTGAGACAGAATAATCAATCTTCTTTAGTCCATGTGTTAAAGCTGAACATGCTTTAAAAAAAAAAAAAAAACTTTGAAAAATACAAACTAATAGCAGGAAAAAAAGAAAAAAAACTCAACAAAAAAATAAATGAATGGGAATAATCCTGTATCTGTAAAATAAATTGACTCTACAGTTAACCCTCCCCCCGGCCCCCCAAAAAATCCTCCAAGTCAGATTACTGTACTGGTGAATACTACTTAACATATTCTGCTCAAAAGTCTTCTGGAAAGTTGGAGAGGAGCTAATACTTCTCAACACATTTGTGAAACCAGCATTATCTTGATAGTGCTCCAATATTCCTCACAAACACACACATCTGAAAGACCTTAACAAAGTAGTCACAAGTTGAGTCCAGCAATATAGAAAAAGACTAATAAAACCTAATCAACTGAGGTTTATCCCACAAAGGTAAGGCTGGTCTAACATTTGAAAAATCAATGTAATTCGTTACATGGACAGTCTAAAAGAGAAAAATCTTATTATCATTTCAATAGATGTAAATAAGATTGATAAAATTCAAGATCTATTCATCAAATAAATAAATAAATAAACTCTTAGCAATCTGGGAATAGAAGGGAATGCCCCAGCCTGATAGAATACATCTACCAAAGAAATCTACAAAAAAAAAAAAAAAAAACACTTAATGGTGATTAACTTTTAGATCTTCCCACTAAGATCAGAAACAAGAAAGAATTTCCATTGCACTGGAGTTCTAAAAAAGTATAATAAGGCAAGAAAAGTAAATAAAAGATGTGTGTTTTGGAAAGGAAAAATTAACACTGTTTATACTCTCAGATGACATGATTGTATACATAAAAGATCCCAAAGAATCTAATTAAAAGCTATTAGATCTTATAAGCAAATTTAGTGAATTCTCAGGATACAAGAGCAATACATTTAAAAACTCAGCTGTATTTCTATACACTAGGAAGGAACAATTGGAAACAGAAGTTTTTTGAAAGTACATTCAATTTACATGTGAAATAAGTACATTTAAAATAACATCCAGTACAGAGAATACTTAAACCTAACAGCAGACATAGAGAATAGACTTGTGAATACAGTGGGGGAAGGAGAAAGTGGGATGGACTGAGAGAGAAGCGTTGGCATGTATACACTACCATGTGTGAAATAGATGGCTAGTGGGAAGCTGCCGTGTAGCACAGGGAGTTCAGCTCAGTGCTCTGTGATGACCTAGAAGGGTGGGAGGCAGGCTCAAGAAGGAGGGGATATATGTATACATATAGCTGATTCTCATTGTTATACGGCAGAAACTAACACAACATTGTAGAGAAATTATACTCCAATCAAAAATAAATTTAAAAAGACAAACCTAACAAAATACATGCAAAATTTGTATGCTAAAGCCTAAAAATCATTGATGACAAAAACAATAAAAATCTAAATAAAGTGCTGTCCTATGGATCAGAAAACTCAGTTTTGTCAAAATGTCAATTTCTCCCAAATTGTTACATAAGCTAAGTATGCTGCTACTGCTAAGTCGCTTCAGTCGCGTCCAACTCGGTGCGGCCCCATAGACGGCAGCCCACCAGGCTCCCCATCCCTGGGATTCTCCAGGCAAGAACACTGGAGTGGGTTGCCATTTCCTTCTCCAATGCATGAAAGTGAAAGTGAAGTCGCTCAGTTGTGGTCAACTCTTAGTGACCCCATGGACTGCAGCCTACCAGGCGCCTCCGTCCATGGGATTTTCCAGGCAAGAGTACTGGAGTGGGTTGCCATTGCCTTCTCCAAGCTAAGTATAATTCCAATCAAAATCCCAGGAGACTTTTTGTGGAAAGTAATCAACTGATCCTAAAAATTATATGGAAGGGCAAAGGATCTACAATAGCCAAAACAATTTTGAAAAAGAAAAAAAGTTGAGGGACTAACTGTACCTGATTTTAAGACTTACTATAAAGCTACAGTCGGAGAAGGCAAGTCTGGGGTCACACAGAGTCGGACACGACTGAAGCGACTTAGCAGCAGCAGAAGCAGCATAAAGCTACAGTAACCAGGACAGCATGGTATTGGCAAAAGGATAGGCATGTAAAGCCTATAGAGAGTAGAGTAGACAGCACAGAAACAGACATAAATATTAACTGATTTTCAGCAAATATGCCAAGGCAATACAATAGAAAGGATGACATTTTCAGTGAATGGTGCTGGGATATTTGAACATCCATTTGTAAAATATGTCATCCATATTGATAGTGCCTCATATTTTATTCAAATGTTACCTAGAAATGGATCAAAAACCTAAATTTAAGCTTAAAACTATAAAATCTCTAGAATAAAACACAGGGGAAAATTCTTCATGACACTCACTTAGGCAAAGATTTCTTAGAAAGGGACACCAAAAAATCCATTTAAAAAGTTGATAAACTAGATTTTATCAAAATTTAAAACTTCTGTTCTTAAAATGACATCACGAGGAGAGAAAAAGGACAAACCGCGGGACAGGTAGAGGACTGGTAACCAGAATACACAGGGCTCTCAAAACTCAAGGAAACCAACAAACCATTACTGTGGGCAAAAGGTTTGAGGAGATACATCATCAAAAAAGAGGTACACACAGCAAATAAGCGCATGAAAAGATGTCAGTGTCATTAGGTGGCAGTATCATTAGTGGGTGGAGAAATGTAGTTTAGAAGCACAGTGTGATACCATTGCACATCTGTTATAATGGCTCCAATAACGACAAACTGAAAACACAAAATGCTGGTGAAGGTACTGAGTAACTGGAACTCTCGTGCATACGCTGGTGGAAACGTAAAATGTACAGCCTCTTAGGGGAAGAGTTTGACAGTTTCGTATAGATCCACAGAGAAACCTTTCTCTTTTTTAAAAGGTTTTATTCATAATAACCCAAACTAAAAACAACCAACAGCCAACTACTGTACGGGTAAATGAATTTTGGTACAGTCTTATAATTATAACGGAATATTATTCAGTAATAATGAGGAAGGAACTGATAATACACACAACATTACTGAATTGTGTATTTTTTATTATTTTTGACTGTGCTGGGTCTCCATTGCTGCACACGTTTTCTCTAGTTGCAGGGTGCAGGCTTCTCGGTGTGGTGGCTTCTCTTGTCGTGGAGCACAGACCCTAAGGGCACATGGGCTCCAGTAGTTGTGGCTGGTGGGCCCTGTAGTGGCTGTTCCCAGGCTCCAAGATGAGGGCTCAATAGTTGTGACACACGGGCTTAGTTGCTCCCGTGGCATGTAGGATCTTCCCCAACCAGGAATGTGATCAGTATCCCTTGCATTGCAAGGCAGATTCTTAACTACTGGACCACCAGGAAAGCCCAACATTATTGAATTTAAAAGCAATTTGATAAGTAAAAGAAGTCAGACTCAAAAGGTTTCAAATTGAATGATTCCATTTATCAATATGTGACATTCTGGAAAAGGCAGAAATACAAATTAGATCTTTGGTTCCCAGGGGCTAGGGTAGGACTAGGGATTGATTGCAAAGGAGCATGAAGGATCTTTTTAAGATGATGAAAGTATTCTCTACCTTGATTGCAGGATTGGTTACATGATTGTATAAACTCTCAAAATACAGAGTACCTTCTGAAAGATGAATTGTATTGTCTGTTAATTACACTCCAATTTAAAAAAAACAACATTTTACAGGCTTCCTAAAGAAAGCCAATGTGAACGAAATGATTAGAGAATCAAAACCAGCTCAGTGTGACCATTCCAATGTCTCTTCTGCTCCAGTTGCTGCTCTAAACACCTTCCTGCCTGGAGCTGGGCTTATGGTCATGAGCAGGTGGATTCAGGAGGGAAGGAGGAAACTCTGCTTTCTGAGCATTAGCTCAACACTGTTTGGCTGGGAATGCCTTGCTTCATCCAGGGAAGACAGCACCAAAATTTTAAAAAGTCCCAAATAAACAAAAAGCCAACCCCAAACCCAGCCAAACACAAAACAACTACTCTGCTTAAAAATAGTAATTAAAAAAAGAAATTTTCATCACATTTAGAGGGATCTGTCTGACTTTAATAGTTTTTAATTAACCCAGTTTGCTAATGAGTTAAAGCCATCTTCAGAAGGGATGTTTCTCTTTTTCAATTTTCACATTTCATTAAACCCATAAATTCTGCATCTTGGATGTTTTCTTCCCCACCTCTCAATGTGTGCATTTCAAAAGAAATAGTCTCATCCTTGAGGTACGAGGAAAACTTCCAGCATGTTTTGCCAAAAAACCCATTTGTTGGGGTAGAGAGCAATTGCACAACAATGAAAAATTGTGAGGTAGTACTCAAGAGATTTTTGCAGCTCGCCAAACTAGTGCAACAGCTGCAAAGGCGTTCTAAGTAAAAGAGTGCACGTCAAATAGTATCCTGAATTTTACATTTTGGAAGACTTAGTCTTTTTCCCCTCTAACAGTCTCAGTACAAGATCTCATCAAGCATACTGCATATACATATTGCCAAACACATCTGAAAATTCAAAGAACAGCACCAAGGTGTTTTATTTCAGATGTTGGGCCCCACCATTTCCCATAACAGTTGATTATTTTCCCTTCTGTGCTTGAGGAACTGAGTGGAAATTTGGGTGATTCCCATGCCCTAGGATCTGGCATAAAAATATATGACAGCCATATTTCTGAGAAGTTTTTTTTTTATTATTTTCACAATTAGTAACTTTTTTTCCCCCTGTTGTCAAGTCTTGTTTCCCATACTTTGACAGAGAAATACAATTGTTCTATTTAGAAGGGTACAGAAAATTGGTATAATCAGATCTCCCCAAAAGTCCTTGCTGGTTTCCAACAAATCACACCTTACCTGTACCAGATCCATTATTTTCTTATTTTTGTGAGATTAGTATGATAGTATTTAATTGCATGAAAGTTCTGGGAGATATGTGATTGTATGAAAAATAAGTCTTGAAAATAGCTACTGGACAGAATTACTGCCAGACACCCCACAGAGACTGAGCTAGAACTGTGTTGGAGTGTCTCCTGTGGAGGTAAGGGTCAGCAGTGGGCTGCCACAGGTGCAGGGGCTCTGCGTACAGCAGACCTGGGTATGACATAAGCCCTTTTGGAGGAGGTCGCCATTAACCCCACCATAGAACTGACAGAACTTATATTGGACTGGGGAAACAGACTCTTGGAGGACACAAACAAAACCTTGTGTGCACCAGGACCCAGGAGAAAGGAGCAGTGACCCCAAATGTGACTGACCCAGACTTGCCTGTGAGTGTTCAGGAGTGTTCGGCAGAGGCATGGGTCAGCAGTGGCCTGCTACAGGGTTGGGGGCACTCAGAGTAGCAGTGCATGCATGGGACCTTTGGAAGGAGGTCACCCTTATCTTCATTACCTCCACCATAGTTTGGCCTCAGGTCAAAAAACAGGGAGGGAACACAGCACCAACCATCAACAGATAACTGGATTAAAGATTTACTGAGCATGACCCATCAACATCAGTTTCTTGCCTCAACTGCCAGGCACAGGAGAAGCTGTGCCACATCAGGAAATCTTGAAGGAAAGTTCTTCCAGCTTCCCCAGTGCCTGGCAGTTGAGGCAAGAAGCTGACATTGATGGGACTGAATTTTGTAGGACCTTCCCTTGGGAAGACCTTCCTAGGGCCGAGAGGAGCTACTCCACGTTCAGGGTCAGGAGGGGTGGTTGTGAGGTAAGGCGCAGCGGCTGCATTTTGCTGGAGCAGCCGTGAAGAGATACCCCACGTCCAAGGTAAGAGAAACCCGAGTAAGACAGTAGGTGTTGCGAGAGGCATCAGAGGGCAGACACACAAACCATAATCACAGAAAACTAGTCAATCTAATCACAGGGACCACAGCATTTTCTAACTCAGTGAAACTAAGCCATGCCCATGGGGCCACCCAAGACGGGCAGGTCATGGTGAAGAGGCCTGACAGAATGTGGTCCACTGGAGAAGGGAATGGCAAACCACTTCAGTATTCTTGCCTTGAGAACCCCATGAACAGTATGAAAAGGCAAAATGATAGGATACTGAAAGAGGAACTCCCCAGGTTGGTAGGTGCCCAATATGCTACTGGAGAAATAACTCCAGAAAGAATGAAGGAATGGAGCCAAAGCAAAAGCAATACCCAGTTGTGGATGGGACTGGTAATAGAAGCAAGGTCCGATGTTGTAAAGAACAATGTTGCATAGGAACCTGGAATGTTAGGTCCATGAATCAAGGCAAATTGGAAGTGGTCAAACAGGAGATAGCAAGAGTGAACGTCGACATTCTAGGAATCAGCGAACTAAAATGGACTGGAATGGGTGAATTTAACTCAGATGACCATTATATCTACTACTGTGGGCAGGAATCCCTTAAAAGAAATGGAGTAGCCATCATGGTCAACAAAAGAGTCCGAAATGCAGTACTTGGATGCAATCTCAAAAACGACAGAATGATCTCTGTTCATTTCCAAGGCAAACCATTCAATATCACAGTAATTCAAGTCTATGCCCCAACAAGTAATGCTGAAGACGCTGAAGTTGAACGGTTCTATGAAGACCTACAAGACCTTTTAGAACTAACACCCAAAAAAGATGTCCTTTTCATTATAGGGGACTGGAATGCAAAAGTAGGAAGTCAAGAAACACCTGGGGTAACAGGCAAATTTGGCCTTGGAATACGGAATGAAGCAGGACAAAGACTAATAGAGTTTTGCCAAGAGAATGCACTGGTCATAGCAAACACCCTCTTCCAACAACACAAGAGAAGATTCTACACATGGACATTACCAGATAGTCAACACCAAAATCAGATTGATTATATTCTTTGCAGCCAAAGATGGAGAAGCTCTATACAGTCAGCAAAAACAAGACCAGGAGCTGACTGTGGCTCAGATCATGAACTCCTTATTGCCAAATTTGGACTTACATTGAGGAAAGTAGGGAAAACCGCTAGACCATTGAGGTATGACCTAAATCAAATCCCTTATGATTATACAGTGGAAGTGACAAATAGATTCAGGAGATTACATCTGATAGACAGAGTGCCTGAGGAACTATGGATGGAGGTTCATGACATTGTACAGGAGGCAGTGATCAAGACCATCCCCAAGAAAAAGAAATGCAAAAAGGCAAAATGGTTGTCTGAGGAGGTCTTACAAATAACAAAGAAAAAAAGAGGAGTGAGTCAAAGGAGAACAGGAAAGATATACCCATTTGAATACAGAGTTCCAAAGAATAGCAAGGTGAGATAAGAAAGCCTTCCTCAATGATCAGTGCAAAGAAATAGAGGAAAACAATAGAATGGGAAAGCCTAGAGATCTCTTCAAGAAAATTAGAGATGCCAAGGGAATATTTCATGCAAGGATGGGCACAGTATAGGACAGAAATGGTATGGACCTAACAGAAGCTATTAAGAAGAGGTGGCAAGAATACACAGAAGAACTATACATAAAAGATTTTCATGACCCAGATAACCATGATGGTGTGATCACTCACCTAGAGCCAGACATACTACAGTGTGAAGTTAGGTGGCCCTTAGAAAGCATCATTACTAACAAAGCTTAGTGAAGGTAATGGAATTCCAGCTAAGTTATTTAAAATCCTAAAAGATGATGCTGTGAAAGTGCTGCATTCAATATGCCAGCAAATTTGGAAAACTCAGCAGTGGCCACAGGACTGGAAAAGGTTAGTTTTCATTCCAATCCCAAAGAAAGGCAGTGCCAAAGAATGCTCAAACTACCATACAATTGTACTCATCTCACACGCTAGCAAAGTAATGCTCAAAATTCTCCAAGCCAGGCTTCAACAGTATGTCAACCATGAACTTCCAGATGTTCAAGCTCGATTTAGCAAAGGCAGAGGAAGCAGAGATCAAATTGCCAACATCTGCTGGATCATCAAAAAAGCAAGAAAGTTCCAGAAAAACATCTACTTCTGATTTACTGACTATGTCAAAGCCTTTGTGTGGATCACAACAAACTGTGGAAAATTCTTAATTTTTATAGATAGGAATACCAGAGCACCAGACCTGCCTCTTGAGAAACCTATATGCAGGTCAGGTAGAAACAGTTAGAACTGGACATGGAAAAACAGACTGGTTCCAAATAGGAAAAGGAGTACATCAAGGCTGTATATTGTCACCCTGCTTATTTAACTTCTATGCAAAGTACATCATGAGAAACGCTGGGCTGGCAAAAGCACAAGCTGGAATCAAGATCACCAGGAGAAATATCAATAACCTCAGATATGCCGATGACACCACCCTTATGGCAGAAAGTGAAGAGGAACTAAAAAGCCTCTTGATGAAAGTGAAAGAGGAGAGTGAAGAAGTTGGCTTAAACTCAGCATTCAGAAAACAAAGATCATGGCATGTGGTCCCATCACTTTATGGAAAATAGATGGGGAAATAATGGAAACAGTGACACACTTTATTTTTTTGGGCTCCAAAATCACTGCAGATGGTGACTGTGCAGCCATGAAATTAAAAGATGCTTGTTCCTTGGAAGAAAAGCTATCATCAACCTTTGCCAACAAAGGTCCATCTAGTCAAAACTATGGTTTTTCCAGTAGTCATGTATGGATGTGAGAGTTGGACTGTAAAGAAAGCTGAATGCCGAACGATTGATTCTTTTGAACTGTTGTTTGGAGAAGAGTCTTGAGAGTCCCTCCAAAGGAAATCAGTCCTGAATATTCATTGGAAGTACTGATGCTGAAGCTGAAGCTCCAAAGCTTTGGCCACCTGATATGAAGAACTGACTTGTTGGAAAAGACTCTGATGCTTGGAAATATTGAAGACAGGAGGAAAAGGACAACAGAGGAAGAAATGGCTGGATGGCATCACCGACTCAATGGACATGAGTTTGAATAAACTCTAGGAGTTGGTGATGGACAGGAAAGCCTGGTGTGCTACAGTCCACGGGGTCTCAGAGTTGGACATGACTGAGAAACTGAACTGAACTGAACTGATTACTGGATACGAGTTTGAGTAAATTCCAGGAGTTGGTGATGGACAGGGTGGCCTGGCGTGTTGCGGTTCATGGGGTCGCAAAGAGTCAGACACAATTGAGCGACTGAACTGAACTGAAGGAGCAAATATCTTTTCTCAAACCATCAGAACAACTTTTATTATAATCTATTTGTCTAAATTTCTTTTAACTTTTGCTTGATTTTTTAAATGTAAATTAACTGATCTGAATTATATTTGGGAAGACTTTCTATATGAAACAATCAAGAGTATGATTCTTACCAAGAAAATCTGATTACAACATAGAACACAAGGAAAGCTTCGATAACATAGGATTTACATATTCTAATAAGAGAGGGACCATGGAAATAATATCTCCCTTTCTTAGATATTTAAACTCAAGATTTCCAAGACAGAACACTTGGATTTAACCCTCCTAAACTTCTTTCTCTGTTATTATGTGCTTATGTTTAAAGTCATTTTCCCCTCTTTATTTCCTTCAGCTTCCAAATTTTACCCATCAACATATCTCAAATATAGCTCAGATCTGTCCCGTTTCCTACATCCCTGAAAAACTAGTCTAAGCCACTATCTTCTCTTTTCCAAAGAAGGGGTTGATATATTTGTTTTGAAAAGGGACAGATAGTTAATATTTTTGCCTATATTGACCATACATTGTCCATGGCAACTGCTCAACTCTGCCATTGTAGCACAAAGCAGCCATAGGCTACACATAAATGTAGCTGAGTTCCATTAAAATTTTATTTATAAAAGCAGACCATTGTAAGCAGTTTGCAGACAACTGATCTGGACAACATCAATAAGCTTTTCACTCTCCACATGCACTCTAGCTCCCCTCCTATTCCTTCATACTGCAGCCAGGCTGATCCCTTCACAACTCAGATCTGATCACTTCACATCTACCAATGACTTTCCATTGCCCTAAAGGTCTAAAATTCTTATCATGGCCAAAGGCCCTGTACTTTCTTGTCTGACTACTCCAGCCTCATGTCTTTTTCACTTTCCGTATTTCATTCATGAGGACCATTCTCCTCCTTGAAAATCTCTTTTCAACTGTTTCCACTCAGTTAACTCCTATTTACCCAAGTCTCAGTTTATATATCATTTCCTTATTAATAAAAAGATATTTGGTCACCATCTTTACTTGGGCTAATATAGCTTACTTCATAGCAGATGCCATTAAATCATTTTGTTATTATTTACTTAATGTTTGTCTCATTAAATAATGTTATCTGAGTCTAAGGACCACATCTTGCTTACTGCTGTATTTCCTGAGTCCAATACAGTGCTAGATACATAGTACATATATCCTAGTAATACACCTGACTGCAAATAACTGAACCTGATTGCAATACCCAAATGAAATAGAGGTTTATCTTTGTCATACAGGATAAAGGCTGAAGATAGGCAGTCCTGGGCTTGTATGGTATCTCCATAATATATTCACATCTCAGTGTTACATGTCTTTTTCTTTATCGCTGTATCCTCTTGGTTGCAAAATGGCTGCCATTGTTTCAGGAATTGCATCTTCATTCCATACAGAGAAGTCAAAGATACTGCCAAATGACTCACTTCTTTTTTCTAATAGAGTGACTGTGTTATTGTGTTGCTTTAGTTGCTAAGTCATGCCTCACTCTTTTGCAACCCCATGGACTGTAGCCCCACCAGGCTCCTCTATCCATGGGATTTCCCTGGCAAGAATACTGAAGTGGGTTGTCATTTTCTTCACCAGGAGATTCTCTCCTCTTTTTAAAAAACAAATTCTTCCCTTTTCCTTCTTAATGTCTAGACCTGATCACATGGTAACACCTAGTTGCAATTGAGTCTGGCAGATTACTATTTTAGCAGAACACATTGATATCTTGAAAAAGATGGGATTGTATTAGGAAGGATCAAAAGGAGAATGACTATCAAATAAACAAGTAGTGTCTGCCCTACTAAGCCTTCCCTGATGGCTCAGCAGATAAAGACTCTGCCTACAATATAGGAGACACAGGAGACTCAGCTTCAATCCCTGGGTCAGGAAGATCCCATGGAGAAGGAAATGGCTACTCACTCCAGTATTCTTGCCTGGAAAATTCCATGGACATAGGAGCCCTACTAGGCAAGTTCAATAAATATTTTTGAGTCACCTAATGATCACTATGAACAAAGCTAGTGGAGGTGATGGAATTCCAGTTAAGCTATTTCAAATCCTGGAAGATGGTGCTGTGAAAGTGCTGCACTCAATATGTCAGAAAATTTGGAAAACTTAGCAGTGGCCACAGAACTGGAAAAGGTCCGTTTTCGCTCCAATCCCAAAGAAAGGCAATGCCAAAGAATGCTCAAACTACTGCACAATTGCACTCATCTCACATGCTAGTAAGGGAATGCTCAAAATTCTCCAAACCAGGCTTCAGCAATATGTGAACCGTGAACTTCCAGATGTTCAAGCTAGATTTAGAAAAGGCAGAGGAACCAGAGATCAAATTGCCAACATCTGCTGGATCATGGAAAAAGCAAGAGAGTTCCAGAAAAACATCTATTTCTGCTTTATTGACTATGCAAAAGCCTTTGACTGTGTGGATCACAATAAACTGTGGAAAACTCTGAAAGAGATGGGCGTACCAGACCACCCCACCTGCCTCTTGAGAAACCTATATGCAGGTCAGGAAGCAACAGTTAGAACTGGACATGGAACAACAGACTGGTTCCAAATAGGAAAAGGAGTACATCAAGGCTGTATATTGTCACCCTGCTTATTTAACCCTTATGCAGAGTACATCATGAGAAACGCTGGGCTGGAAGAAGCACAAGCTAGAATTAAGATTGCCAGGAGAAATATCAATAACCTCAGATATGCCGATGACACCACCCTTATGGCAGAAAGTGAAGAGGAACTAAAAAGCCTCTTGATGAAAGTGAAAAAGAGAGTGAAAAAGTTGGCTTAAAACTCAACATTCAGAAAACGAAGATCATGGCATCTGGTCCCACCACTTCATGGGAAATAGATGGGGAAACAGTGGAAACAGTGTCAGACTTTATTTTTTTGGGCTCCAAAATCACTGCAGGTGGTGATTGCAGCCATGAAATTAAAAGATGTTTACTCCTTGGAAGGAAAGTTATAACCAACCTAGATAGCATATTCAAAAGCAGAGACATTACTTTGCCAACAAAGGTTCGTCTAGTCAAGGCTATGGTTTTTCCAGTGGTCATGTATGGATGTGAGAGTTGGACTGTGAAGAAAGCTGAGCACCGAAGAATTGATGCTTTTGAACTGTGGTGTTGGAGAAGACTCTTGAGAGTCCCTTGGACTGCAAGGAGATCCAACCAGTTCATCCTAAAGGAGATCAGCCCTGGGATTTCTTTGGAAGGAATGATGCTAAAGCTGAAACTCCAATACTTTGGCCACCTCATGCAAAGAGCTGAGTCATTGGAAAAGACTCTGATGCTGGGAGGGATTGGGGGCAGGAGGAGAAGGGGACGACAGAGGATGAGATGGCTGGATGGCATTACCGACTTGAATGATGTGAGTTTGAGTGAACTCCGGGAGTTGGTGATGGACAGGGAGGCCTGGCGTGCTGTGATAAATGGGGTTGCAAAGAGTCGGACACAACTGAGCGACTGAACTGAACTGAAGGAAGACTTCAAAACTGATTCAAAGTTGAAATAATTTTACCATAGAAAAAGAATGTGAATAACAGTGGCACTTTGACCTATATAAATTTTCTTATTTTTAACAAATTTCACACTTGTGCTTTATTTTCTAGGTCTTCATTTGCTGTAACAGTTTTCAAAGTTCAGGAAGAAGGCATTTAGAGGGGCAAAATCCAAACTTCTAACAATTGTTTGATGTTTTTGGCTTTTGCTTCTGCAGAGATTTTCAAACAACACTATGCTGGAATGGCTTTACTAATAGATGCACTCTAAGCCAACATTATTTTCTTTGGAAATACCTTATTACAAAATTATAATATATAAATATTTTAGCAGTAATAACATGGGTAATAGTCCTTAATGGCCTGATCTGCCTATGAGCTTCTAGTTTAAGGTATGGTGTTATTTTCAGGCAACACTATAAAATTCTGATTTTATGTTGTCTTGCTGTGAACATCTTCAAGTCAAATAGCAGTAGTGATGCTCTTCCCTTATTTAATTTTTTAATAGCTCCCTAACCTACATTCAGGAGAATCTTTCTATAAAATGTTACCAAAAGATAGCAAATCTTCTGCTGTCTGTTTTCCTTTTACTGCAAGCTTTTTTTTTTTTTTTGCAGTTCTGATTCAGTTTAGAAAAGTGAAAATTAGATTTTCCTGAGGTATTAAAGAATAGGAGCAAATGTGGTTTTAAGATTAAGGTACAGTATTAAGAATTTTACAGTGCTTAATAGCACTTGAGAATTTGTTATCTGGGAAACTGAAATCCTTTGAACTGTCTCTTGGTTAATATCAGTCTCTTGGTCAATATCCTGGAGCCATTGACCTGCTCAGCTCCCTGACCCCTTTTCCTGGTGAGTGCTCCCTGATTCTCTTTTGGGGAACCACCTCTCCCATTGTGTGCAGATGTGGCAGGGTTGCTAGGACTCAAGCCAGCACTTGGAGTCCTCTTGTAAGATTTTGCATCACATCTTTTGCGGTTGGGGTTCGTTTATCAAACCCCTGTCACCAAACAAGACCACTCAGAGGGTGTCCTGCTTCCTGTCTTTCTATGACATGACTCTCCAATGTCCCTTCGATTCTGTGAGCTGGTCCACATCCTTCGAACAAATTCCTCTTCGGTTGACTCCAGTGGTTACAACTGCAAAACCCTAGTGATACAATCCACTAAACTGGAATATAAGCTCCATGACACAGGGGCTGTGGTGGACACTGCGAGAGAATGACCCAGTGCCCTTTCTCCTTTACCAGCAGATTTCCAGTTTTATTTGGTGTGGAAATATGTCCAGCAAAAATGTTCACCCTGACATTGGTTTACAGCTAGCAGTGACGCTGTTACAGCCAGCTATAGCTCTGGTCAATGACATGAGCAGAAGTCTGTTCGAGATTTCTGGGAAGCCTTCACTTTTCTAACACAGGCATTGCCACATCCTTCTCCGTTCCTCCTGCTTGACTGGAATGTAGATACAATTCCTGACAGCGTGATCATGATCATGAAACAGCAAGCAGGCATACTAAACCAGCCTGATGAGGAGCTGACCAGAAAGGTGGAAGGAAACTGGGTCCCTGATGGCTTCACAGCACATCCTACAGTTCTGGCTGTCTCGCTTGTGATTTCTTAAGTGAAAATCATGGAACACTCTTTGGTAGTCACTGGAGTGGACTTTCCATTCCTTAGAGATATTCCGGTTCCTAACTGTTAGGGGTGCTTTGTCTACTTCATTCAGTGTTTTAACCTCTGCCCCTGAAACAATATCTGGCATAGGGTCGTTGTGAAAATACATTTGTTGGATGAATGAATGATAATCACTAATGAGAACCCTCATTTCTGTGGATTAATCATCCCAATTTCACAGATGGGGAAAATGGTACATACATTTAATAGACTTGCAGTTAGTGGCTGTATCACTAATTTGTCCATCCTTACGCATGTAAATTGCAGAAAATAAAGCTATCTGAAGAGAAAGAATATATGTAAAGAAGAGAATAAATCACTACTTATTACTAACTTCTGAGCCAGGAAATATGGAAAAGTGAGATATTTCAGAATTTGAGGCTCTATGTTGGTCCTTCATCCCATTGCCCTAGTATGTTTCTGTCAATAATTGTGCCTACTAACTTAAGCTTCGTGCTCGGTTGAATGTACAATACCTTGTTCTTCAGAGATAAGATAGAACACCTGGTCTGCAATCTATGAGACATAAACTCTGAATTATTTCTCCAACAGCCATAAAACTTCAGGGCAGATCCACCTTTGTTACCTTGTCCAATCCTTCTTGTCATCATATTTGTTATGAATCTGTTTCTCAGCTCTACCCTTTGACTCTTGGCTCTATGATGCTGGGGCTGGGACTCTGCACACCACATTTTTTCTCCACCAGCTGGCTCCTGTTGAGTCCCACCAACAGGAGACACTAGAGGAGACTGGAAGGCAGGAGCAGGAAAGGGGGACTTGGTCCTTCTGTCTTTTTTTTTTGTTGGTACCACCAGTGTCACCCCAGCAATGGCCCTTCATCCTCTCAATGGAAGTTTGTTCCAGTCCCCAACTTTGTCATTGGCTCCCCCGGAACTTGCCTCATCATCCCACATCAGAGGTACTAGGATCGTCAGAGCAGAGTCCCCTCCCCTGAGGTCTGAGTACCAGCTCGGTGGGGTGCTTCTTCCAACAGCAGAGGCTTTAAACACTCCCACCTTCTCCCTTTGTTTCCTGAGCCCTAAGGGAGAGAAGTTACCCTCTTTTGTGTTACCTTGGATTCCCTTTTGCCTTTCAGTACTCCAACACCATCAAACCAGGTCCTTATATCTTATTTTCTCAGCTAAATTAATGAGGTAGTTTCTCTTTACATAGCTTGACATAAAGTGATATGTGTATCTTGTCTAACATAGCAGAATGGTGGCTGGTAGGCCTTGCCTTGTGTGAACAACCTCCTTTACATTGGTCTTTAATCACCTATATCCAACCTTCTTCTACCAAAATAGCTCCTCTTTATATAGTATTTGGCTTCCATGTAAGATTCTTGGGCCACAGGCTCAAAAAGGTTGGAAATCATGAAACTGAGCTAATTGATCCCTTGATAACTGAGAAGTGATTTAAGTAAAGAACTTAAGATATGTGTAGTTCATAAAAACTTTAAGTGGAAGTCGTTCAGTTGTGTCTGACTCTTTGCAACCCCATGGACTGTAGTCTGCCAGGCTCCTCTGTCCATGGAATTCTTTAGGCCAGAGTAATAGAGTGGATAGTTGTTCCCTTCTCCAGGGAACAACTTCTCCAGGTTGGAAGGATCCAACCCAGGGATCTTCCCAACCCAGGTCTCCCACATTGCAGGTGGATTCTTAACCATCTGAGCCACCAGGGAAGCCCAAGATTACTGGAGAGGGTAGTCTATCCCTTTTCTGGGGGAACTTGCCGACCCAGGAATTGAAGTGGGGTCTTCTGCCTGGCAGGTGGATTCTTTACCAGCTGATCTACCCACTGTAGTAAATATAACTGAAAGTACATTAAAGAATATTAAATAGTTAATAAAAAACCAATACCTGTTAGGCTTTTGAAATCCAAAGCTGTTATCTCCTCAACGTCCTCCTAACTGGTTGTAATGATTTTGCCCCATGAAAATCCTCAACATCCTTCAAGATGCAGCTTCACTCCTATTCCTGTCTAGAGAGCCTCCCCTAACCTCCCCTAATAAGCTGGCATTCATCGCTCTCTCTGTAAACTTTGTGACAGAGAGTCTATTGACTCCATTATGTATGGCACTTGTTTTTGCTCCACAACGAGAGTATGAGTCTTTAAGGCAGAGAACAAGGACTTTTCACTGGCATTTCCTGTTAGAGGCGGTACTTGATTCTGTCTAACTAGATAGCAGGAAGTAGGGGAAAGAGCAGAGAATTGAGAATTAGAATATTTGATCTGATGTCAGGTATGTCGTTCATTCACCAATGTGCATGGAGCACCTTCCTAATGTTAAATACTTTTTGGGGTCTCAGTTGCATCATCTGTGAAGTAGAGAGAATAATGCCCATCCTATAGGTTATGTTTGGAGAAGGAAATGGCAACCCACTCCAGTACTCTTGCCTGGAAAATCCCATGGACGGAGGAGCCTGGTAGGCTGCAGTCTATGGGGTCGCTAAGAGTTGGACATGACTGAGCGACTTCACTTTCACTTTTCACTTTCATGCATTGGAGCAGGAAATGGCAACCCACTCCAGTGTTCTTGCCTGGAGAATCCCAGGGATGGGGGAGCCTGGTGGGCTGCCATCTATGGGGTCGCACAGAGTCGGACACGACTGGAGCGACTTAGCAGCAGCAGCAGCAGCAGCAGCAGCATAGGTTATGTTGGGATGTTTATAAAATAATTCATGTAAAACTGCTCTGTAGCTGTTAACTGTTATATCATAGTAAATGTTCTAAATGTACCTGTTGGATAAAATGTTATATGGTCAATGCTCTCAAGGCAATTACTCGAACAGATCTGAGTATTTTTTCTTGGTCAGTTGATCTCTTTAGGGCTTTATGATACTCTAATTTTGTTGTGTCACTCACAATTGTTAAGGGACTTAAATGTTCTCAGGAATGCTGGCTATTACCACCACATCATTGGACATGCAGTCAAATACCTGTGATATGGCCACTACAAATTGTCCATCAGCTTTTGGAACTTTGCCAGGACCCCATTCAGCCAAAAAGCTCAGGCTTGAATTGATCAGACATCCAAGAAGTTACATAGAAAATTCCCTTAAAGGCCTGCAACAGAAAGAATTGAACAGGGATCAGTGATGACCTGACTCATCAATGCTGAATATGGGAATAATGATCCAGGTTGCTGAAAGCCTTGGCTTCTCTCTGTTTTGTCTCTTCTCTCCTAATTTTAAGCATAATTATTTCCTAACATCTTTTTTAGGGGTTCCCAGAATATAATGAACATTCTTTTATAAAATGTCCTATCTGAAAATGTTCTCTCCTTCCATTTAAAATATCTTTTAATGTAAAATAAGGATAATCTGATTTTGCTTTGCATCAGGGACCACCCATCTGAAGTGGTTCCAGTTTATATTTCTGGAAATTACCTAGAGCTAGAGAGTGGAATGCCTTAATGTGGGTTGCCTTGAAAGCTGAGCCTGAGATAAGGAATTGGATGCAGGTGGTTTGTTTAGGGGGTGATCCTAGGAAGCAGGAGTGAGGGAGTTGGGCATGAGTCAGGAGAGGAGGAGTAGTTTACTGGGAGCATTGTGAGGAGGACAGTTCTACTGAGATTACCTAAACAGATAACAGAATGCCACCCAGAATTGTCCTCCTGAAAGACAGTGGTTCTTGCTCCCTATCAGTTGAGGGTTTCCTCATAAGCTCTACCTGCCCTGCATGTTCAGGCTGTATTCCTCATGCCCAGACAAATAAGCTTCAAAGTATAGTGCAGAATGTTGAATGCAGAGTCCCATTTGAGATGGAATACTTGTAGCATGAGGTGGGAGAGCAGGCATGTAACTCTCCATAGCTGATGTCAGAGGTGGACGGAGAACATGTGGCAAGGACACAGAAGGACCCAGAAGTTACTTTTATGGGTACAGATTATCCTGACTATGAAATATCTACATGTAATTGGTAGTTGTTACTTTCAAAAACAGCAGTAATAATATCATCTAAAATGTATTGAGTATTCTGAGTGCTAGGCTCTGCAACAAACATTTAAAAGTATTTCCTCCAGGTAAATATCATTTTTTATGGTTATTATTAAAATAACTCAGTGATATGAAATTAAATGTAACTATAATAATTTTGGCTAATTTTGTCATTATTTCTAGTAACAAAATATGTACATGTGCAATGTAGTCAAAGCCTGACTACTGAGTCAGGTTTTACTTTTAAATATCTAGATATTATGGGAAATCCCATGGACGGAGGAGCCTGGTAGGCTGCAGTCCATGGGGTTGCTAAGAGTCGGACACGACTGAGCGACTTCACTTTGACTTTTCACTTTCATGCACTGGAGAAGGAAATGGCAACCCACTCCAGTGTTCTTGCCTGGATAATCCCAGGGATGGGGGAGCCTGGTGGGCTGCCGTCTATGCAGTCACACAGAGTCGGACATGACTGATGCAACTTAGCAGCAGCAGCAGCAGCAGCAGCAGAAAAGAAAGGGTGGAGTTATATCCAGAAACCACATTCTGTGCAGAAACTTGTAACCCACTGTGACTAAATGTTACCCATGGGACATGTGTTGGAAAAAAATCAGGAATTTTTACTTTAGCCTACACCTGCTTTTCTTCTTCCTATTTTTTTTAAACCTTATACTTAAAAAAAAACCTCAATAAATGTTCTTTTTAATATCATGTATTTTTAATTTGCTAGTAGGAAGCATACTATTTCTGGTCATTTTGAATATTTTCACTTAACTCTTAACTATGGACTAAACCTGTGGACTAAGCCTACGGACTGGCAGTCTACACAACTGAAGGGCAAATGGCGTGTGCAAAGATGTTCTGCCTTTCTAATTATTCGGCAAATGTTTCCTCCACCTTCAAAGCTGGTAGCATAACATCTTCAACTCTCTCTCTGACTCTGATTCTCTTGTCTTCATCTTTCAGTTTTAAAGATTTGTGATTACGTTGGATCCACCTATATATAATCCAGGTTAATCCCCTGTCCCAAGATTCTTAGTTCTATCACATTTGCAAATTCCTTTCTGCCATGTAGGAAAGTGTATTTACATGATCTGGTGATTAGGATGTTGACATCTTGTAGGGTGGAGGTGTTGTTCATTCACACCATGTAACCTATAGGACACAGAGAGTCCTTATACAGTATACAGGTGGCAGCCCAATTGCTAAAAATTTCCCTGTTGGCCACCTGGTGAATGGGAACACCCTTGACGTGTCAGATGTTTAAAATGCAAATAAGGGCATTGGCTATGGTTGATGTTTAGAGGTTGTATTAATGCTCTGCAGAGATATGAGAGGCTGAGGGTTGTTAAAACTCTAAAGGCTAAATGCGAGAGCTTGAGGGCCTCTCCGTAGAAGCTTTTTGCGGGTTTGGAGAGGCCAGTGGAAGTGGAGATGAGAAGCAAGTGCAGAACTTGCTAGTTAAAATCAAGGAGCTTGGTAAACCTTTGGACACTCAACAAGCCAGGTCTGTAGCACTAAGGGCAGAGTTGGGAAAGTTTAGGACTCTGATATGAGTGACAAGGACATCTAGGTGGAGGCTCACAAGGATTCTTGCTCTGTAGACTCCTTTGAACCCACAAAAGTTTCGGCCTACCTGTCTCTACGAAGGGAGCAAGCCCTTCCCTGTGTGGGAAGACACTGCAGAGACTCGCCTCAACAAGGCAGCACGTGCCTCTCTAAGGAGTAGCCCCTGCTGCTCTCCTGAATGCCAGTGTGATAATGAGATGAATTCCCAGCAGAAACTCCCTGGGGTTGTGCTAGGCCTGATAAGGAAGGAAAGATTACACCTCCAAGGAACTGCAGAGGCTGACTAGCACATGCTGGCAGGGGCCAGGGCAGTCTGCTGGGAATAGAGGGATTGGAGGCAGGAGGAGAAGGGGACTACAGAGGATGAGATGGCTGGATGGCATCACCGACTCGATGGACGTGAGTCTGAGTGAACTCCGGGAGTTGGTGATGGACAGGGAGGCCTGGCATGCTGCAATTCATGGGGTTGCAAAGAATTGGACACGACCGAGCAACTGAACTGAACTGAATCAAAGAGGCAGACGTAAAACTGAATAAATAAGAATTCACTGGCCTTAGGAAACTTGCTCAGTACATGGGGTTTAACCCTGGTAAGGATCTCAGGGGATGGCACAAATTTTCTGCTTAGAGTGGTTGTTAGAAATCTGGGCTGTGGCCAGTGGCCGCCTGGAAAGAAAAGAATGAACACAGTTCCTCAAGAAGACTACCAGCGTCCTGGTGGCAATTCAACTACACTGGGTTCCTTTCCTCCTGGAAAAGCCAGTGATTAGTCCTCACAGATACAGATGCCATGTTCTCAGTATGGGTTTGCCTTTCCTATCTGCGAAGCTGCAGCCAAAACTTATCTAGGAACTTACAAAATGCCTGATCTGCAGGCATGAAACCCAGGACAGTGTAACATCTGACCACAGGACCCACTTCAGAGCAGGTAGGTCAAAACCAGTAGACTTGGACATAAAAGGCAACGGATTCATTTTGATATTTGGCAAAACTAATACAATTATGTAAAGTTTAAAAATAAAATAAAATTAGAAAAAAAAAAGATCTAGAGAAGTATATATGTATATGTATATACATACATATATATGTATATATATATAGTATGATCCCATGTGTTTTTGAAAAACAGATGACAACTTCATGTCATCTATGTATTTATGTTTGTTCATGTTTCTAGCAGCATGTAAGTGTCATGAAATGATACAAAGCAGTTCATTAACACTGGTTTCATGGGAGTTGAGATGAAGCAGATCAGATCAGTCGCTCAGTCGTGTCCGACTTTTTGCAACCCCATGAATCACAGCACACCAGGCCTCCCTGTCCATCACCAACTCCCGGAGTTCACTCAGACTCAGGTCCATCGAGTCAGTGATGCCATCCAGCCATCTCATCCTCTGTCATCCCCTTCTCCTCTTACCCCCAATCCCTCCCAGCATCAGAGTCTTTCCCAATGAGTCAACTCTTCGCATGAAGTGGCCAAAGTACTGGAGTTTCAGCTTTAGCATCATTCCTTCCAAAGAAATCCCAGGGCTGATCTCCTTCAGAATGGACTGGTTGGATCTCCTTGCAGTCCAAGGGACTCTCAAGAGTCTTCTCCAACACCACAGTTCAAAAGCATCAATTCTTCGGCGCTCAACCTTCTTCACAGTCTAACTCTCACATCCATACATGACCACAGGAAAAACCATAGCCTTGACTAGATGAACTTTTGTTGGCAAAGTAATGTCTCTGCTTTTGAATATGAGGGATGTCTAATAGAGGGGGAAGGACTGAGGGAGGGGGAAGTTTAAAAAAAAAGGTGTTTGTTGTTCAGTTGCTCAGTTGTGTCCAACTGTTTACAACCACATGGACTGCAGCAAGCCAGGTTTCCCTGTCCTTCACCATCTCCTGGAGTTTCCTCCAACTCATCGCCATTGAGTTGGTGATGCCATCCAACCATCTCATTCTCTATCATCCCCTTCTCCTCCTGCCTTCAATATTTCCCAGCATCAGGTTCTTTTCTGATGGGTTGGCCCTTCACATCAGGTGGCCAAAGTATTGGAGCTTCAGCTTCAGCATCAGTCCTTCCAATCAATATTCTGGGTTGATTTTCTTTAGGTTTGACTGGTTTGATATTTTTGCAGTCTAAGGGACTCTCAGGAGTCTTCTCCAATACCATAGTTCAAAAGCATCAGTTCTTCAACGCTCACCTTTCTTTATGGTCCAACTCTCATATCTGTATATGACTAGTTTATGAAAAGACTACACTTTTATAAATATTATATATTATCCTATTTGTGCAAATTGCATGAAAGATGGCCACTTATGAACAGTGGTTATCTTAAAGTGAAGGAATTCCAACATGTACCAGCTTCTGCTGTCATCTGTTGCTTTTTGTTGATCACCCAGTCCTACATGGAAACTTCTGTCCCTTAGGCCACACTGGTTTTCATTTTTTCATCTGTGAAATAAAAGAACTGAACCAAACCTTTTGTGATATGCCAAGGCAGTAATAGGGTTCCTATCTATCTATCTATCACGGTTTAATTCAGCGAAAAAGTATCGAATGTATACTCTATGCCAGCTAAGTTGCAGAGTCCTGGGGTATGGAGATGAGTAAGACACAGTTTGATAGTACAGAGGGTGTCTTGGTCCAATTCAGGCTGTTCTAGCAAAAAAAAAATATAAACTGGGTCACTTATAGACAATATACATTTATTTGTCACAGTTACTGTTGTTCAGTCACCCAGTCGGGTCCGACTCTTTACGGCCCCATGGACTGCAGCACACCAGGCCTCTCTGTCCCTCACAATCTCCCAAAGTTTGATCAAGTTCATGTTCATTGCATTGGTGATGCCATACCGCCATCTCATCCTCTGATGCCCTTTTCTCCTTCTGCTCTCATGCTTTCCCAGCATCAGGGACTTTTCCAATGAGTCAGCTGTTCACATCAGATGACCAAAATACTGGAATTTCAGCTTCACCATTAGTCATTCTAATGAGTTTTCAGGGTTGATTTCTCTTAAGATTGACTGGCTTGATCTTGTTGTCCAAGGGACTCTCAGGAGTCTTCTCCAGCACCACAGTTATAAAGTCTGGTAGATCCAAGATAGAGGTGCTGGCAGATTCCATATCTGGTGAGGGCCCACTTCTTGATTCAGAGATGCTACCTTTTTGCTGTCACCTTACTTGATGAAGGGGCAAAGGATTTTTCTGAGGTTTCTCTTATAAGAGCTCTAATCCCATTTGTGAGGACCCCACTGTCATGATCTGTTCACCTCCCAAAGAGTCCACCTCCAAATTCCATCACTTTGGGGATTAGGTTTCAACATATGAATATTGGGTAGACACATTCGGACCATAGCAGAGGGAGAATTACATCTAGTAATAGATTAACTTAGTACATTGTTAGAAGTGCTATGATAAGGGTATTGCAGGGTGGTACAGAGTCTCAGGGTGTGGTGAGGGGACAGTTTGGGAAGGGCAAATGGTACCCAATTGCTCTTCAGCTGCACATAGAGAAATGTCCATTTTATTTGCCTTAGGAATATACAATATGATCTCAACTACTTTAGGAAAAACAATGCCTAAAATTAAGATTGAAACGAAATGTGTCAAAATCTTACAGTGGTGATAGAATTATGGGTGGCATTCCCATTTCTTTATTCTTTTCTCTATTTTCCTATTTTTCTCCAATAAATGTATTATGGTAAATTTTGATTTTATTTTGTTGGATTATACAGCTCAGGATGGTAACACTTACATCTTACATTCATGAAATTCTCTCCAATGAGTCACAATAGAGAATTTATTTTTACTTAATATATTCAACATGATAACTTTAAAAACAAGGAGTTCTTGATGGATAAGTAGGAAAAGGTGTTCTTAGTAGTGAGAGCTTTGGAAGCCACCAGACAAGAATCCCATTTCCTGGCTCTGGGACACTATGCGAACACTCCTGGTGCTGCTCTGTGTGTTCTGCTTTGACATAATCTCTTCTTAGAAAAGGCATTTGGTGATCTGACAGTTATCCACTGATCTCACTGCCAGGTTTCACAAAAAAATTCTTCACAAAAAATGGAATCTCGCATAATAATTTTAATTCTTTCCAGAGCAACCTTAAAGAGAGTGGCATTTTTTGTATCAAGAAATGGAATCCCAAAAGTCAATTGACTTGGCCAGAGAATTTCAGAGTTAGCATTAGCTATTGCTATTCTTAGAGTCGTCTCCATCCATAAACCTTGAAAATACCTGCAGAGCTATTGACAAGAATCCCTTTCTGGAGATGCTGATGTTTGCTGATGTCCAGTCTGGGCTCTGGCATTACCCATCACTTACCTGGTACTAACCTCTCTCCTCTGTGATCTGCATGGCATCCACTTCCTCCACCATTAAACTCATCACATCTTACAAGGATTACATAATGTCTTTCCTAACAAAATATAAGATCTTTGACATAGCTTTACCCCAGTGCCTAAGACTGTGCTGACACAGGTGGTAATTAAGTAACTGATATGTGTGCGTGTGTGCGTGCATGCTCAGTCACTTCAGTCATGTCCAACTCTTTGCGACCCTATGGACTGTACCTTGCCAGACTTCTCTGTCCATGGGATTCTCTAGGCAAGAATACTGGAGTGGGTAGCTATGCCCCACTCCAAGGGGTCTTCCTGATCCAGAGGTGGAACCCACATCTCTTTAGTTCAGTTCAGTTGCTCAGCCATGTCAGACTCTTTGTGACCCCATGGACTGCAGCACACTAGGCTTCCCTGTCCATCACCAACTGCCAGAGCTTGCTCAAACTCAAGTCCATCGAGTTGGTGATGCCATCCAACCATCTCATCCTCTGTCGTCCCCTTCTCCTCCTGCCTTCAATCTTTCCCAGCAGCAGGGTCTTTTCCAATGAGTCAGTTCTTCGCATCAAGTGACCAAAGTATTGGAGCTTCAACTTCAGCATCAGTCCTACCAATGTATATTCAGGACTGATTTCCTTTATGATTGACTGGTTTGATCTCCTTGCAGTTCAAGGGACTCTCAAGAGTCTTCTCCAACACCACAGTTCAAAAGCATCAGTTCTTCAGCATTCAGCTTTCTTATGGTCCAAATCTCACATCCATACATGACTACAGGAAAAATCATACCTTTGACTAGATGGACCTCTGTTGGCAAAGTAATGTCTCAGCTTTTTAATATGCTGTCTAGGTTGGTCACAGCTTTTCTTCCAAGGAGTAAGTGTCTTTTAACTTCATGTTTGCAGTCACCATCTGCAGTGATTTTGGAGCCCAAGAAAATAGAGCCTGTTACTGTTTCCATTGTTTCATTTGCCATGAACTGATGGGACCAGATGCCATGATTTTAATTTTTTGAATGTTGAGTTTTAAGCCAGCTTTTTCACTCTCCTCTTTCACTGTCATCAAGAGGCTCTTTAGTTCCTCTTCACTTTCTGTCATAAGGGGGGTGTCATCTGTGTATCTGAGGTTATTGATATTCCTCCTGGCAATCTTGATTCCAGCTTGTGCTTCATCCAGCCTGGCATTTCACATGATGCATATAAGTACTCTGCATATAAGTTAAATTAGCAGGGTGACAATATATAGCCTTGACAAACTCCTTTCCCAATTTGGAACCAGTCTGTTGTTTCATGTCCAGTTCTTACTGTTGCTTCTTGATGTGCACACAGATTTCTCAGGAGGCAGGTCAGGTAGTATGGTATTCCCATCTCTTGAAGAATTTTCCATAGTTTGTTGTGATCCACACAGTCAAAGGCTTTGACATAGTCAGTAAATCAGAAGTAGATGTTTTTCTGGAACTCTCTTGCTTTTTCAATGATCCAGTGGATGTTGGCAATTTGATCTCTAGTTCCTCTGCCTTTTCTAAAACCAGCGTGGGGACTTCCTTGGTGGTCCAGTGGCTAAGCCTCCATACTTCCAACGCAGGGGGCTCAGGTTCAATCCCTGGTCAGGGAACTAGATCCCACATGCCACAACAAAGACCCATAGCAGGCAAATAAATAAATAAATATATATATATATAAAATAAATAAATTAAAAAAAATTAAACCAGCTTGATATCTGGAAGTTCACAGTTCCCGTACTATTGAAGTCTAGCTTGGAGAATTTTGAGCAGTACTTTGCTAGCGTGTGAGATGAGTGCAATTGTGCGGTAGTTTGAGCATTCTTTGGCATTGCCTTTCTTTGGGATTGGAATGAAAACTGACCTTTTCCAGTCCTGTGGCCACTGCTGAGTTTTCCAAATGTGCTGGCATACTGAGTGCAGCACTTTAGCAGCAGCATCTTTCAGGATTTGAAATAGCTCAACTGGAATTTCATCATGTCCACTAGCTTTGTTCGTAGTGATGCTTCCTAAGGCCCACTTGACTTCACACTCCAGGATGTCTGGCTCTAGGTGAGTGATCACACCATTGTGGTTATCTGGGTCATGAAGATCTTTTTCGTATGGTTCTTCCGTGTATTCTTGCCATCTCTTCTTAATATCTTCTGCTTCTGCTAGGTCCATACCATTTCTGTCCTTTATTGTGCCCATCTTTGCATGAAATGTTCCCTTGGTATCTCTAATTTTCTTGAAGAGATCTCTAGTGTTTCCCTTTCTATTGTTTTCCTCTATTTCTTTGCATTGATCACTGAGGAAGGCTTTCTTATCTCTCCTTGCTGTTCTTTGGAACTCTGCATTCAAATGGATATATCTTTCCTTTTCTATTTTGCCTTTCTCTTCTCTTCTTTTCTCAGCTATTTGTAAGGCCTCCTCAGACAGCCATTTTGCCTTTTTGCATTTCTTTTTCTTGGGGATGGTCTTGATCATTGCCTCCTGTACAGTGTCACAAACGTCCATCCATAGCTCTTCAGGCACTCTGTCTATCAGATGTAATCCCTTGAATCTATTTGTATTATATTGTACTGTACTGGCTGTATTGACAGGCAGGTCCTTTCCTACTAGCACCACCTGAGAAGCCAACTGAGGTATAAATTAATAAAAATAAGCATGTGATGTTGGGTCATGTAGTGGCTAACACATATAGTGTTAAACACATATTAAGTGCTTACAGTGTGCCAAGCACTGATTTTAAGTGTTTTGCATTCTTCCAACAAGCCAAGGAGGTAGGTATTATTATTAATCTTAGTTTACACATGAGGAAAATAAAGAACAGAGGGTTGCTTTCCAGATCACACAACTAGTGAGTGGTAGAATTGAGACTTGAACCTAGTTAGATTCTGCAATCTGTGCTCTTAACCACTATTCTGGACTGCTTTTAAAGTCATTTAACCTCTCTAGATTTTACTTTTTAACAGAGAAGTTGATTAAATATTAACATACCAACCAATGAATGGTTGGAAGAATTAACAAACAAACAGAAGTGTGCATAAAGTTTGTATACATTAGGTATTATTACTTTCATTGTTATCATTAATATCACTGATACTGTCAACCATTAAATATCACTTGTATACCAAAAAAAATAAAATATTTTAGTTACAAAAACACATTGCTGAGTAACTGATAATGTTAGTTAGCTGTGGCTTTTACATTATTACTTTTTTAGACTTTATGAATGACTTTGGGAAAATAATTTCTTGTCACGTTTTTGAACCTCTTTCTCTCATCCTACAAGTGGCGTTTGTTGTCTGTCCGACTCTGTTCATCAATTATAGAACTTGATATTATTCAGGAGATGTTCGGAGGTCTCTGGGGTGGTGATGGTGCAAGCAGATTTACAAGCCTTTTTCAGCTGAGGAGGGAGAGAGTCTCCCCCTAGTGTTGGTCTTTGTGCAAAAGTATCCAAACCCCACTTCAGATTCTTCATGTTCAGTTGTGTCCGACTCTTTGTGAACCCATGGACTGCAGCCCACCAGGCTCCTCCATCCATGTAATTTTCCAGGCAAGAATACTGGAGTGGGTTGCTATTTCCTACTCCATCAGACTTTTCACCAGGGCTTTTCATTTTCATCTGATTCTCATGACTGAAGTGTGACTTTTGGGGGTAAGAGTTCAGAGTCCCAATTCTATAGCAGCATAGGAAGGGATTTATCTAGCATATTAAGTGTTTTATATGAGCTATGGATGAATGTGGCCACACATTGTCAAATAGCTATATATTCACATACATGTTCTGCCCAATTTTCTTTGAACCATTTCATTTTAAGATGTTTGCTTTTTTACCAGTTCAAGATTAATAGTAATTACTCTACACTCCAGGAAAGGATTGACTTGAACAACACTGGATAAGAAAGGAAATTAGTTTTCAGTGGGTACCTACTAAGTGACAAGCTCCTTAGCAATCATCATCTTTGCAGTCCACATAATGAGTTTTAGGGCATGTACATGTAGATATGAGGACTAAGGTTCAGAGAGCTTTAGGGCTTACCTAAAGTTATGACACAGCAAATACATGATAGCCGTAGCCTTCAAGCTCCACTTCAGGGCTGTGTCCTGTCCTTTACATCTGCTGCCCTTTAACGCTCAGGAGGCCCAATGTGGCATCTCAGCTGTTGAAGCCTCCACCAAGTAGAAGCTGATGCCTTATATTTCTCCAGATTCTTTCTTTCCTTTGGTTAACTTACCAGTTTTCTAGCTTTGGGGGCTCTGTTCTTTAATATTTAACTGATAAATTGCCAGCGTTACTATTTATAGATAGTATTTTGGTTTATGAATAATATACTTTTTTGATTCACATGTATTTTAAAGACATAATTATTATTGTGCTGAATGATGATTGGTCATATATGGTAAACAGTTGACATACATGACTAATAAATATGAATTTCCAGAGCCTAATAAGGTTTCTGATTTTGCTTTCTACATATTTGGCCACTTATAAAAACATCTATAGAATTTCCTGATACCAGGTTCCAATTCATATCATTTTTTCAATTTACATTTTTATTTTTTTGACAATCTCTGCTGTACAGTCATGTGTACTATATAAAGTGTACACTATAAAGTGGCTCAGCTATACACATGTAACAGTCTTTTTTTATATTCTTTTCCATTATGGTTTATCATAAGATATTGAATACAGTTCCCTGTGCTATACAGGACCTTGGTGTTTATCCATCCTATATATAATAGTTTACATCTGCTAACCCCACACTCCCACTCCTCCCCTCCCCCAACACCCTCCCACTTGGCAATTACAAGTCTGTTATCTGTGTCTGTTTCATAGATACGTTCCTTTGTGCCATATTTAAGATTCCACATATAAGTGATATCATATGGTATTTGTCTTTCTTCACTTAATATGATAATTGCTAGTTGCATACATGTTGCTGCAAATGGTATTATTTCATCATGTTTTATGGCTGAGTAGTATTCTATTGTATATATGTATGGTGTGTAAATAATATTCTTAGGATCTTCATCTAAAAGGGTGGTGCCATAGATAGAACTGTAGGAAATTAGAGCTGGATGGGGCATTATTTAAAACATTCTTGTTTTAAATAACCTTAGTATGTGGAGATCAAATCTTTTGAAACCTGGGTTTGTGATAGCAAGATAATGAAAGCAATGCTTACTGGTGAAAAAGAAGGAGTCTTGCTATGTCATAAATCACAGCTTTTCCATTGTATACGTAGAGCCTGCTCAGCCAAGATTTATGATATGCCTATGTATTTTCTTGTATTTTCCTATAATTTCGTATTTAACTGGCAGTAGGGAAGTGAGGGGAAGGGGAAGAGGGGAGATATTTGGCAATTGGCCAATTCTGTGAGCAGGTTTTGTTTTTTGTGGTTCTGTATTTCAGTGAATAAAGTATCCCATTCATGTAGCCTGGACTGTTATAAGCTGGCATTGAGTGATGGCCAATTACAAGTTATTCACATTTGGATCGATATCCCAGACATGAGCTCATTAACCCCCAATCCCATTATCTCACACATGTGGAGCAGATTGTTTTTAATGTGATGACATTTTCACTGTCTACAAACCTGACTTCTGATGTAGTAAAAAGCCCCAGCAGATAGGAGCAGAAATAAGCAGCTGTGTTGATATCTACACAATGAGTGAAATAACATGTACAAATTAATAGATGCCTGCTTATACCACTTAGGGGTTCAACTTGAAAGTCAGTGACCTTGGACTCATCTTTTTCCCCAGCACCTTAAGATTCCAGCTCATCCTGGCATCTAGAAACCTCTCTTCTTTTAATATCTGTAGATTATGAGTCCCTGTCTTCGGGAAGTTTCTTTATTTTCCAAGACATTGGTTTTAGGCCCACTGATACTGTGGCTTTAAGCTATTTTAATCTTCTTTGTACATCTCCATAACAATTTTAATTAATGGGCAGATTTTCTTTAGAGATAGAATGCTCCTACCTCCTAAAGATAAATCATCCCAGCTATTAGAATCATTTATTCACATGCTATCCCATTTTCCATCTCTGCAGGAACAGGCAAATTTTTCTTCAAACCATTATCTTTACAGCTAATGAATTGAATCCAAAATTAACTCTGAATTACGTGGCTGCATCTCATACTTGTCCTTTGTTTAGGGGGTCCTCTTTAAGGTTGGCTGCCTGATCATCCCTTTTGTAGTTCTCAAGAAAGGGGGGAAGCTTAGTATTTTTACTAAAAATACTTAATTAAAATAATCAGACTGTTGTCTTCCAGTCTCTCCCATGATACCATCTCCAGTGGTTTAAAATTTAAATTTAAATGTCACAACATTTAGTATTACAGAATTGTGTTTCCCCTGTCTATAAAATGGAGGAGAATATATACCCAGCCTACTCACATAACTATTGTGAATATTAAATGCATTTGCAAAGTGTAAAATGCTAAACAAAACATATATGCATTTATCAGTGGTTCTCACCTTAGGGTGCTTTGCCCCCAGTAGAACCTTTAGCAATGTCTGGAGACATTTTAGGATGTCAGAACTTGGTAGAGGGGGATGCTGCTGGCATCTAGTGGGTAGAGGACAGGGATGCTGCTAAACATCCTATAATACACAGAACAGCTCCCACAGCAAAGAATTACTTGACCCCAAATGGCAATAGTACCAAGGTTGAAAAACCCTGAATTAAAAGACTCTGATATAAAAAGCACAAACTGAAGCATGCTCAGTAGTCATCCTCTCTCTTCTCCTCTCCCACGTGCAGTGGTGCTTATCAATACTTTCCTAAATAGTTTTCTCTTTTGTGGGCAAGCTGAATGAGGGAACAAAATGCTAATTGAAAGTGCGACTGCTTCACAAGGTTAGTAGGCAGAGGGAGCAAATTTAATAAACATACTTTGAATATTATTAATTAACAAATATCAGGTAGATGAATTTTGGTTGCTGGAAGGGCCAGGATGAGCAGTTATTCTATGTTTTGATTTCCATGTTCTGGTTTATCTTTGGTAGAATACCTAGTCCTTAAAGAAAACATCCTCAAACCCAGGGTGGTGGTCAGAGGAATCTGTTTCACCTTCTATAGGTCAGTGACTAAGTCATCAAGACAAAGTGTCTAATCTCTTTCCCTGTTAGTTGCTATTTTAATAGCAATGATAGCATCTATTGAGCAATTATAGGGTTCAGGGACTTTGTATACATTATTTTGTCTTCACAATAACCTGAAAAAGAGTTATATCATATTAGTCAAAGTTTTAGATAAAATTTAGAAATAAAACTTTCTGCAGTTGAAGCTCGCTTCTGCTGCTTGTTTAGTTCTCCTGAAATGGTCACTCAATCAATATTTGCTCAGAAGTTTCTATCTGCAGAGCATTTTGAAAATTCAGAGAGACTTCTTTCAAGAAACATGAGCTTTGGCTTGAACACTACAGCCCAGATCTTTAAACTGGATAGTGAGACCTCCCTGGTGGTCCAGGAGCTAAGATTCTGTGCTCCCAATGCAGGGGACTTGTGTTCGATCCCTGGTCAGGGAACATGATCCCACATGCCACAACATGCTTCAGTTAAAGATCCTGTATTATGCAATTAAGATCAAAGATCCTGCATGCTGCAACCAAGATACAGCCCAGCCAAATAAATACATAAATATTAAAAAAAAACTGTATAGCTAATACATTCTCTCTCTGCATATTTTATAATGATCGTGTAACATTCCAAAGAGCAATAAAATTATTTCTATTTAAAATACACAATAGAAATTAATAATAGCTCAAGAAAGCCATGTAAAATATAACTTATTACAAAGTGGCAATAATAAACCAAGTAATAGCTCATATTAATTGAATGCGTCTTGTGTATCTGGTATGGTTCTAAGCCTTTTACCAAAATGAACTTATCTAATGATCACAACAGCTCTATGAGATTAATCCAATCCTTAGTCCTGTTTTGCAAATGAGGAAACTGAGGCACGGAAAAACCAAGTAATCTAATGTCACAGAGCTCGTATTTGGTTTAGTCAGGACTTGACTTTCAAATATTCTAAAATCAATAATTTTTCTGGGTATGATTAGAATCCATTTCCATTGCATTTTGTAGACAAACTCTTCATGTGGAAAAAAGGTTTTTCTCTTTTGTGTATGAACAGAGAAGAGAGGGCATAAGAGGTTAGAATAGATGTGCATTTCATTGGTCATTCAATGTGCATTCTCAAACACCTGCCACATTCAGGCAGTGTTCTGGAGACACAAGACACACGTCTTGGCTTCCATAGAGTTTACATCTCAATGGGGAAAGTCATCAGAAGCAAATAAAGTGGGAAAATGTGGGGAACACAGCATTTGACCCTTAGGGATATAACAAACCGGGGGTTTAGAGAGCTGTATGAAATGTATATTTTGTAATCAAGTAAAGTGTTACTTTGATAGATAACAGGAAGAAAAGTGTTCTAATGTCAGACCCATCCCTGATGCTGTATTATTAAAAGAAGGAAATTAAACTTAATGGCACCAAAGGGAAAATGGTAAAAACGATTTTCTGGTCACGTGTTATTAGCCATAATAAAATAGATAGAGGGATGGTAAGTGGGGGAAAGGACTGGGTTATTCATATCCTCAAGGCATAGCACAGTTTGCAGGAGATGAAAGCTGCTTCTTCTCTCCAGCTTAACTCTTTCCTGGGCTTTATGTAACACCCAAAAATGTATTTGTGGGTTTGGTATTCCTGGGGGCATAAAGTCCACCTTAAATGATTCTCATACAAGCCTCCGAGTTATTTTCTGTTGTCCTTGGAGACAGAAAATAAGCTTTTACCTCTCTTCTGGATTCATTTTCAAAAATGATTCTTGGAAATGAGTTTTCCTTAGACACATTTATATATAATGACAGGCTAATATCTTATACACCATTACTGTATGTAATAACAGTGTGACAAAACCGACAAGAACTAGACTCTAGATGTAAGGCACTTAGCTGTGGAGGGAGAGTTATCCAGCAGAAAGGATGAGCATCATCATACTGTGTGGTGTCTTAATGGTTACTGAGTGATGAATGTGGACATCTCCTGAGGCAAAACTTCAAATAATTGAAATTTGTCCTTATGGCCCTACTTTTCTTCTCTGACACACGCTTTCTCACTGCCACGCCTGCCCTGCCATGGAGAAAAGTCCTAGTCCAGAGACCTGACACTTGGTAGATGATCGATAGCTATTACAGAATGGACAGATGGACTCGTTCACTGTAGGGGATAAGGAGATTTCTTATCACCTGTTTAAGTTTGGGACAGTGCTTATGGCAGGAGTGAAGTGTTAATGATGGGATTTTAGGGATTAGGAAGTGGATGATTTCAAATGGAAAGGACTTCTTTCCAGTACCCTTCAGCTCCTTGTGCAGCGTAGCTCTGGGGAGGAGAGGTCGAGTGAGCAGACTGAAGCTGGGCTGTCTTGGATTGCATCCCAGGCTCACTTTCTAGCTATGTTGTCTGGTGCATTTTCCTCAGTTGTGATATGGGGCTCGTCAACCTATCTACCTCATAGGGTTGTTTTGCAGATCAAATGAGTTAATTCCCATAGAGCCTGCCATATAGTTAGAGCTTGGCTCACGTTACCTCCTCAGTTGCATTGTATGTCAAGAGGATTCATGGATGATGAAGGTTCCAAAGAGAGTGAGCAGTGAGGAGGGAGCTCTTCCTATCTACAACCAGCACAGGACTTGTGTGGCACCCTCTCTCCTTCCCCTTCTTGTAAGAGCCCAATTACACGGCAAGTCATTTTCTCCCCACTGGATAGATAGGGACCATCTCCTCTTGTTCCTTGCTCATGCTACTCCACTTGCACTGCTTCCTTCTTTTCCTTAAACACACTGTACATGAGCCCCAGCTCCGCTACACCCCAAAGCCGGGCCTCATACTAGCTATTTCCTCTGCCCGGAATGCACTTCCTGAGACATCCCCGGGGCTGATTCCTTCACCCCTTCAGGTTTGTGCTCCAACATCACCTTCTGCTTGAGTCTCACTCTGACCCCCCTGTAACAGCTGCACCCCCCTCTTACCCTCACTGTTCCTAATACCATTTACCCTGCTTTTTAAATAATTTTATTTTTTATAGTTGATTTACAATGTTGTGTTGTGTTAATTTCTGCTGTACATCAAAGTGATTCAGTTATACATATATATATATATATTATATATATACACACATTCTTTTTCATGTTCATTTCCATTATAGTTTATTACAGGATATTGAATATAGTTCCTTGTGCTATACAATAGGACCTATATTATTTATTATGCATATTGCTTATGCATTAGAAAGTAGGAAGTAAGCTCCTACAGGGCAGGGATTTTTGCATTTTGGGTTCATGATGTATCCCAGGTGCTGTGACAACAGTCAGCCATCTAATAGGCACTGGACAAATGTTTGGTGAATAAATGAATGAATGAATTACAAAACAGTTGCAAGTCAATAAAAATATAAAGTAAAAGGAGAGCCCTTGCAGTCGCCTAAGCTAGAAAATCTGGGGTTCATCTTTGAATCCTTCCCTTTCTTTCCATATCCAGCTAATCATGAAGGCCTGAGATGTCTGCCTCTGAAACATCCTTCAATTCACATGCTTTTCTCCATTTCTAAACCTGCTGCTTCATTCATTCTTACCAGCTTTTCTAATCCGAATATTCTGTCTTCTCTTTCAGTTCCTTGCTACATTCTGACTCAAGAATTGTTTATGTAAAATGCAGATTTGTTTATGTCACTGCAGTGCTTAAAAACTTTCAATGCCTCCCTACCAACGCAGGATAAAACCCAAATGGACTCTAACCTAACAACTCTGCCACTAACAAGCCATGTGAGGAAGGCAGAATAATCACCCTCCATGTACCACACACAGAAAGATGTCCATGCTGTAATCCCTAGAACCTGAAAATACGTTAGGCTGCATGGCAAAGGGGAATTAAGATTATAGATAGAATTAATTTTGCTAATTAATTGACATTAAAATAAGGAGATTATCCTTATCTGGGTGGGCCTAATATAATCACAAGAGTCTTTAAAAAGTGGAAGCATGAGAGGGAAATATGACTACAGATAAAGGTTAAGAGTGATGTAATAGGGAGTTTACTGGCAGTCTAGTGGTTAGGAGTCTGCCTGCCAATGCAGGAGACACAGGTGCAATCCCTGGTCTGCAAGGATCCCAGATGCAGCAGAGCAACTAAGCCCATGCACAGGTACTGAGCCCAGGTGCTGCAACCACTGAAGTCAGCTTGCCTAAAGCCTGAGCTCCAAAAACCAATGAGAAGCCAGCACACCACAAGGAAGACTCATCCCGGCTCACCACAACTAGAGAAAAACCCACACACAACAATAAAGACCCAGCACATCCAAAATAGAGAGTGATGCGATATGAGAAGTTGACCATCTGGCTTTGATGATGGAGGCCACCACCCAGAAGCTGAAAGGCAAGGAAATAGATTCACCCATGGAGCCTCCAGGAAGGTATGCTGCCCTACTGACACCTTGATTCTAATGGAGTGAGATCTGTATCAGAATTCTGACCTCTAGAACTGTAAGATAGTAAGTTGTATTGATTTAAGCAACCAAATTTTGGGCAATTTGTTATAGCATGAATGGAACATACTGTAACTTTTTTTTTCTTGCCTCCTTGAGGCTATACTGTAAAATGGAAAGCATGATACCAACCTTTTAAGGCTATTGTGAGCATTGAATACGATGCCATTGACCCCAGAACAGTGTGGGAGTTGAGGCAACAATCCTCTATGAAATTTAAAATCTATATGTAATTTTATAGTCAGCCCTCTGTATCTGAGTTTCCACACCACGGATTCAACCAACCATGGATCATGTAGTGCTAGAGTACATATCATTGGAAAAAATTCTGTATAAGTGGATCCTCACCATTCAAACACACGTTATTCAAGGGTCAACTGTATTTGCAAAATGCCTAACCATGCCCTACACATAGCAAGTGCTGAATAAATGATAGCTTTTAACTCTCATCATCATTTCCTTCCAAGCCACATTGTCATTTTCCAACCTATCATTCACTCCTTGATATACCTACAGGAAATGCTTTCCTAGTGAACTTCTCGTCCTTTAGGACTCAGTTTAATAATTCCCTCGTTGGACAAGTCTGTTCATCCCACTTCCATACCAGGCAAATATGATCTGCTCTCTGCTTCCTCAACTCCGTGATGGTACACTAACCACGTGCGGTATGTTTTACTATTCCTAGATGCTTGGGTGAAGGTGAGGCAAGGAAAGTGCCTAGGGTACAAAATTTAAGGAGACACTCATTCTCCAGTTTGTGCCAGCGTCTTGTGTACCTCACCCTAGTCTTCCTGGTTAGTCTCATTTTATTGAGGATGAAACCCAGGTGCAGGAGATGAAGTGTCTTGCTGTCAGGTCGTAAAGGAGACAAGGTCTATGTTCTGTCCTTACTACCCACAAGCTCTTAGAATAGATCCTGGCACACAGATGATGCTCAAGAATGAATAAGATGGGTAGCAAGTTGACCTGATATTTGATGTTGTAAAAATGATGATGATGATTTTAGTAAATATCCAACCTCTACCGCATGTACTCTGAGTGCCCTGCATACAACTCTCCTTACAGCAACTGAATGAGTTAGGCACTATTGAATACTTGTCTCACTCAGAATAAGAAAAGGCTAGTCATCCACCTCACACAGCTCTAAAGTTTCAAGGATCTAAGTGTGTTTCAAAAACCTCTCTAAGGAGGATAGGGCTGTCTGATGTCAGCAGGGCTGAAGCAGGAATGAAATATTTGAGGAGGCATTGAAGCTGAAGCATAGCAGACATGTCAGCTGTGTTCTTGTGAAGTGTGTTTACTCATCTGTTAGGAGTTCACTCTAATGCAACTTTACTTTTGGTGTAATAAACTGTATTAACTTTATGCTTGAGTGAGTTATCTCTCAAAATAGAAAAATGTGTATTTCCAGGAGTCTTCTTTCATTTACACATGGAAGTCTATGTGAGTTTAAAAAATGGATTTTAGGAGCCTCAGTGATGGCTAAGAAATTGCTATTTCAGTCTTGAAAATTGCCTTTTCTACCAGAAACACCAAGCAAGAAATCATACCATCTGATTTTTCTGGGTTGGAAAAACTTACTCAGACACCAAGATAGCCTCTGAAGTTTGATCCCCTTTCCTCTTGATGGTATGATAAAAATTAAATCTCAAGTTTCATCATCAGAATACCTAATACAGAGGAGAACACTAGAACCCAAATTGTATCATTACTTTTCAAGAAAGAAGGCACCCAAGGTTCTTATTTCCTTTATTGTGGTGAGATTCAGATAATTCTATTGAAGAGTGTGGTGGAAACTAGGCCTAAATAAGCTTGTGATTTTAATATTAGCTTCCTGTATGCAAAGAGGTTAATCTCCTATCTTTAGACCACAGATATGTTACTTAAAACAGCTACAATGATTTGTCTATATCCCTTAATTTGATTAGCCCAAGTTCTCCAACAATGCCCATTTATTCTTCCTCTTAAACAGTACAACTGTGGAAAGTCATCAAATTCTCTCCAGTTTGGGAAGAAGTATATTTTTCCAATGATTGTCTTTTGCCCGTGATTGCATATACTTGCCGTCAACATAATTTTTGATCACCTTGTGGTCATCTGCCACCTACTGGCCCTGCCTCTACTGCTTCATCCAAAGCATGTTTTTTTTTTCCTTCTTTTTAAAAGCCCCTCTGACAATGCTATAGGATGTAATGGACTTTTACTGAAAGGCAGGGACTCAGTGAGAAATTAAAGCATGGAACAGGATGCAATCCAAAAATGAATATTAGAATTTATGGTTTCCAAATAGGATGTAGAAAGCTGGAAAGAATGTTGCTCCCATTCTACCAACAAGAAAAGCTTTAATAATTGACAAAACCATAAATTTTCTTTAATCTGTCAGAAAAATTGAGTTCACAGAGAAACTAGCCATCCTGAAGTCAAAGGAAGGCCAGGGTTCCCCAAGGAGAGGCAGGGTGCAGTCCTGGCACAGATCAGCAGCCGCCGTGCCAGCAGGTAAGAAGAATTAAGTTAAATGTTGTAATGAACTGCTAGCAGCTAAGGATGGGTTAGTGTGACAATACAGAACACCCAGACACCACATGAGCAAGGAAAATCTACATCTACTCATAAGCCCTTCTTTACCAATGCTCACAAGAAAGATTAAGTGTAGGTGGAAACCTGGAGAAAGGCAACATCTGTGATGCAGGATTAGAGGAGGAAAACAGTTCCTTCTATGGAAAAGCCATGAAGCTCTGCCTGGATCCTTTTTTATTTAGAAGGATGAAGTCATTAAGGCCCTGGAGGGAGAGCCTGAAACCCCTTAAGACACTGAACACCTCTGTGGTTGAAGGGTTAGTAGGAGGGGAAAAAGCCCTCCATTTCAAGGGAAGGGACAAGAAACCAACTGACCTAGGCCTTTAGAGGTCTCTTATGCCTCATACCTGGGTGAGAGGTAGGATTATTAAAAAAGTCTTACCTCTGAGATGCGGGGACACAGAGTTTGCTTAAGAGTGAGGCTGGATGCGGAGAAGGCAATGGCACCCTACTCCAGTACTCTTGCCTGGAAAATCCCATGGATGGAGGAGCCTGGTAGGCTGCAGTCCATGGGGTCACTAATAGTCGGACATGACTGAGCGACTTCACTTTCACTTTTCACTTTCATGCATTGAAGAAGGAAATGGCAACCTACTCCAGTGTTCTTGCCTGGAGAATCCCAGGGACGGGGGAGCCTGGTGGGCTTCTGTCTATGGGGTCGCACAGAGTCGGATACGACTGAAGTGACTTAGCAGCAGCAGCAGCAGCAGAAGCAGCTTAGCAGCAGCAATAGCAGAGCCTGGATGAAGACAACAATCTCCTTCCTCTTTCCCCCATCCCCCACTCCCAACAAGGTGAAAAGCACCAAGAAATAAGCAACAGCAGTCTTCTTGGGGAGGGGCAGGCCCTTTCTAAGGTACAGGTCCAGAGGTAAGATGTAAAGCTGAACAGGAAGTTTTAGGAATGTTGAGAAAACCCCTCTGCCAAGCCAGTCTCCACATAAGTACAGGTGAAGCTAGAGGAGTTTGAAAAGAGTGGCACATTGAAGATAATCAGAACAGAGATAAAACCTAAACCCAGCTCAACCCCTGACTAGACCCACTATCTCCCTCTTAGCACCACGTCCACCTCCCCTACCACGCACGAGCGCGCGCGTGTGTGCGCGCACACACACACACACACACACACACACACACACACACACAGCCCAAAGGCTGAGAAGGAGTAAAACTGTACTCATTTTCAAATTCCAGGCGCAAATACTATTTACCTCAGTCTCTACTTTGTTATATATGATGTCCAGCATTCAGTGAAAAATTACAAACACGCAAGAAAGAGAACTCACTCTTAAGAGACAAAATTATCAACACAGTCAGACTCATAAATGACTCAGATGTTAGAACTATTGAACAGAGAATTTAAAGCAATTATGATTCATGTGGTAAAGGTTCTTTTGGAAATAATGCACAATATACACAGTCAGGGAGATCGGCAAACACATGGAAACTATAAGAAATAGCCAAATGGAAAAAGAACCTGAAGGTAGATCTATAGAATTTACCTAAACTGAATATAAAGAAAGAGAAGTGGGAAAAAAAGAAAACTATAACTTGGTATCTAAGATCTCTGGAATGATATTAAACAATCTAAGATATGTGGGGTTTTTGGAGTCCAAGGAGAAGAGAGTGAAGATGAGATAGAAGAAACCTTTGAAGAGATAATGGCTGAGAATTTCCAAAAACAGTGAAACAATTAAACAAAGAAACCCAGAGAATGACCAAAGGGATAAATTCATATCTAGACCATCATATTCAAGCAACTAAAAATCAAAGATGAGAAGAAATCTCAAAGGCACCCAGAGAAATAAAATACATTACATACAGAAGAAAAAAATAAAAATTCACACGTTTTAGCTTGCTAGGGATGCCATAACAGAATATCACAGACTAGGTGGCTTAAAAACCAGAAGTTAATGGTCTCAGTTCTGGAGGCTGAGGGACCAAGATCAAGAGGCTGGTAGAATTTCTTTCCTCCAAGATCTCTTGCCTTGGCTTTTAGATAGCCACCTTCTTGCTATGTCTCATGTGGTTTTTCCTCTAAGCATTTGCATCTCTGGGGTCGCTATGTCCACATTTCCCGTCATTTTAAGGGTACCAGTAGAATTGGATTAGAGTCCACCCCAATGGCCTGATTTTAACTTTATTTTCAAATACAGTCATATTCTGAGATAATGGAGATTAGAGCTGCAACATATGAATTTAGGAGGGACACATTCAGCCCACAACAATTGACTTCTCATCAGAAACTAGAAGACAATTGAGCCTATAAAGTGCTGAAAGAAAAATAGTCAATCCAGAATTCAATGAAAGTATCAAAAAACAGAGAAGAAATAATGAAGCAAAGTGTTTTGGTGAACAACAAAAAAAGCTGAGAGATTTCTTTGCTGGAAAACCTCCATTACAGTAAATGTTAAAGGGAGCTCTTGAAGTTGAAGGAAGATGATATCAGATAGAAACCTGGATCTACATGGGGAAATGAAGATCTTAGGAAAGTAAATATGAAATACATTTTTCTTATTTTTACTTGCTCTAACAGGCAAATAGTATCTGTAAAAATGTAGCAATATAGTTTGGTTTAAAAGTAAGATATATGAAAACTTCTTTAAAAAGATGGGAGGAAAACTATGGGAGTATACTGTTGCAAGGTTAAGTTCTGATACTAAACATGAAGCAATCTTATTTAGAGTTGTATACATTATAAGCCCTAGGGTAACCACTAAAAATTTTCCAAAAATGCCAATTGTGGAGATATAAAGCAAGAAGAAAAATGCAGGAAGAAAGCAACCCAGAATAGACAAAGCAAATAGAAAGCAGCTAGCAAAATGATTGACTATCAATCATATCATTAATTACATTAAATGTAAATGATCTGAATACACCAATGAAAAAACAAAGATTGGCAGAATGGATTTAAACAATGACCCAACTGTCTATAAGAAACTCATTTCAATAATAATGACATGGGTAGATTGAAAATGAAAGGGTAGAAAAAGACAAACCATGCAAACACTGATCAAAAGAAAGTTGTAGTGGTTATATTAATCTCATACAAAGTGAAATTCAGAACAAGGACTGTTACCAGGGATAAAGAAGAAGATTATGTGATGATAAGGGGGTCAGTGTATCAAGAAGGTACAAAAATGAAAGTGTTAGTTGCCCTGTCATGTCTGATTCTTTGCAATCCCATGGACTGTAGACTGCCAGGCTCCTCTGTCCATGGAATTCTCCAGGCAAGAATACGGGAGTTACCAGAGATAAAGAAGAACATTACATGATGATAAGGGATCAGTGCATCAAGAAGATGTAACAATCCTAAATGTGTATACACATAAAAATAGAGCCTTGAAAATTGTTACAGCTAGAAGGAAAAATAGGGAAATTTACAATTACAGTTGGAAGCTTTAGTACTCCTCTCTCCTCCATAATTGGTAGACCAAGACAGCATAAAATTATTAAGGATATATAGTACTGAAAGAACTCTATCAACTATGACCTAATTGACATTTATCATACAATAAACCCTTCATGGGAAATAGATGGGGAAACAGTGGAAACAGTGTCAGACTTTATTTTGGGGGGCTCCAAAATCACTTCAGATGGTGATTGCAGCCATGAAATTAAAAGATGCTTACTCCTTGGAAGCAAAGTTATGACCAACCTAGATAGCATACTCAAAAGCAGAGACATTACTTTGCCAACAAAGGTCTGTCTAGTCAAGGCTATGGTTTTTCCAGTGGTCATGTATGGATGTGAGAGTTGGACTGTAAAGAAAGCTGAGCGCCAAAGAACTGATGCTTTTGAACTGTGGTATTGGAGAAGACTCTTGAGAGTCCCTTGGACTGCAAGGAGATCCAACCAGTCCATTCTAAAGGAGATCGGTCCTGGGTGTTCTTTGGAAGGAATGATGCTAAAGCTGAAACTCCAGTACTTTGGCCACCTTATGTGAAGAGTTGACTCATTGGAAAAGACTCTGATGCTGGGAGGGATTGGGGGCAAGAGGAGAAGGGGACGACAGAGGATGAGATGGCTGGATGGCATTACCAACTCAATGGACATGAGTTTGAGTGAACTCCGGGAGTTGGTGAGGGACAGAGAGGCTGGGCATGCTGCAGTTCATGGGGTCGCAGAGTTGGACACGACTGAGCGACTGAACTGAACTGAACTGAACTGAAACCCAATAACTTTCCCTGGTGGCTCAAGACAGTAAAGAATCTGCATGCAATGTGAGAAACCTGGGTTCCATCCCTGGGTTGGGAAGATCCCCTGGAGGAGGGCATGGCAACCCATTCCAGTATTCTTGCCTGGAGAATTCCGTGGACAGAGGAGCTTGGCAGGCTGCAGTCCATAGGGTCATGAAGAGTAGGACATGACTGAGTGATGAAGCACAGCACACACCCAATAGCAGCATAATACATTCTTTTCAATGCACGTGGAACATTCACCAAGATAGACTATATTCTGGGCCATAAAGCAAACCTTTAAAAATTTAAAATAATTGAAATCATACAAAGTAATTTTTCTGATCATAATGGAATTAAATGAGAAGTCAACAATAGAAAAATATCTGGAAAATCCCCAAATATTTGCAATAAATCAACACACCTCTAAGGAATCCATGTATGGATCAAGGAGAAGGTCATGAGGAAAATTAGAAAATACTTTTATTTGAATAAAAGTGAAAATAAAGTATATAGAAATTTGTGGAATGCACCCACAGCAGTATGTAAAGGAAAATATATAGCATGTAAATACCAATAAACACATTTTTCCTATTTTTCTTTCCCTATCATTTTGGCCATGACCTCTGATACTGTATCCAGTAGTAGGTAACACTGGTCTCCTTACCTTGTTCCTAATCTTAAAAAGGATGGGGAACACATGTATACCTGTGGTGGATTCATTTCGATATTTGGCAAAACTAATACAATTTTGTAAAGTTTAAAAAAAAAAAAAAGTATGACTCTAAAAGTCCTTCATTAAGTATGGCATTGTGGGTTTTGGTATAAAACTTTTACCAAGGATTTTTTTTATTATGCATAGCTTGTTATCATTATTATTATTTTTTATCTTAGTAGGCATTAACTTCATCAAATGTTTTTCTGTATAAAGTGAAAGTCGCTGTCATGTCCAACTCTTTGTGACCCTATGGACTGTAGCCTTCCAGGCTCCTCTGCAAGGAATTCTCCAGGCAAGAATACTGGAGTGGATAGCCATTCCCTTCTCCAGGGGATCTTCCCAACCCAGGCATCAAACCCAGGTCTCCCACACTGCAGGTAGATTCTTTACTTCTGAGGGAAGCCCAAATTGAGATAATCACATTATTTCCCCTTTATTAATGCCACAAATTACAATAATATATTTTCCTATATTGATTTTCTGATGGTGTTCCTTACATTCTTGGCTATATTATTTTGATGTATTTTATTGTTTATTCTATAATTTTATTACATAACTAATTAATCTATTTTATGCATTAGATACATTTAACATTGTAGATGGTGATTGCAGCCATGAAATTAAAAGACGCTTACTCCTTGGAAGGAAAGTTATGACCAACCTAGATAGCATATTCAAAAGCAGAGACATTACTTTGCCAACAAAGGTCCATCTAGTCAGGGCTATGGTTTTTCCAGTGGTCATGTATGGATGTGAGAGTTGGAGTGTGAAGAAAGCTGAGCGCCAAAGAATTGATGCTTTTGAACTGTGGTGTTGGAGAAGACTCTTGAGAGTCCCTTGGACTGCAAGGAGATCCAACCAGTCCATTCTAAAGGAGATCAGCCCTGGGATTTCTTTGGAGGGAATGATGCTGAAGCTGAAACTCCAGTACTTTGGCCACCTCATGCGAAGAGTTGACTCATTGGAAAAGACTCTGATGCTGGGAGGGATTGGGGGCAGGAGGAGAAGGGGACGACAGAGGATGAGATGGCTGGATGGCATCACGAACTCGATGGACGTGAGTTTGAATGAACTCTGGGAGTTGGTGACGGACAGGGAGGCCTGGCGTGCTGCGATTCATGGGGTTGCAAACAGTCAGACACGACTAAGCAACTGAACTGAACAGAACATTGTAGAATTTGTGACTAATATTTTATTTAGGATTTTTGTACCTACATGCAGAGGCAAAGTGGAACCATAATCTTATTTTTATATTCTCCTTTCTGTCTCCCTCTTCAGCTGTCACCATCTTGTCATACTTTTTCCAACAAAGTTGCTTCTCCCATCTTCTTTCTTCCTCAAATCTAAAAATCTTTCTTCTGGGAATTTTGGTACAAGCAGAAAATTTTTCTTAGTTACTATGCTGAGAAATTTAGTTTCCTTAACCTCAAGTCTCATTCCAAGACAAACCCAATGTGTTGTCATTCACAGTCAAAATCCCATTAATGTGTTTCCCTAGGTTCCTTTTTTAAGCTCTCCAAAGAACCAGTGGAAGCTTTGAAATGACAGCTTGTCTTTAAATACTTCAAAATTCAAGATCATATTTAAGAACAGGCTCAGGTTGGAGAACTTTTGCTTTTCTTTCCAATTTACAGTCACTGTAAGTGGAAGGGGCACCAGATTTTATCCATTTCCAGAGCAAATACTTGGAGGTGTGCCCCGATCATTACGTCACAAACAAGTTGGTCATTCAAGTGGAAAAAGGATATAATGAGGAAAGCAGTCAAATGCTGAGTTGAAAGACTTGTTTTCATTTCTTTAAAAGAAAAAAAAAAATTGTCTTTCATTTCTTGAATGGAGTGCATTCATTCATTCTTCCATTTAACAAGAATTTTAGGGCCTACTATGTGTCAGGCATTTTTCTAAGGCTGATGCTAAAAAGCAGAGAACAAAACAATAAAGGAACTGGGTTCGTGGCGTTTACCATGGAGTGAAAGAGACAGACTCCAACGTATACATACATAGTTTAAAACAAGGTAGGAGAAGGCAATGGCAGCCCACTCCAGTACTCTTGCCTGGAAAATCCCATGGATGGAGGAGCCTGGTAGGCTGCAGTCCATGGGGTCGCTATGAGTCCGAAGCGACTGAGCGACTTCACTTTCACTTTTCACTTTTCCTTGGAGAAGGAAATGGCACCCCACTCCAGCGTTCTTGCCTGGAGAATTCCAGGGACGGCGGAGCCTGGTAGGCTGCAGTCTATGGGGTCGCACAGAGTTGGACACGACTGAAGCGACTTAGCAGCAGCAGCAGTCGTAAATGCTTGTGAGGGAAAAATGGTAAAGAAACAAAAAAAGTGGCATGAAATGTGTTTATGAATTATGGTTTAGAAAGGGCTCTCTGAGGCCTTCTTTTTCAGTCCTTATTCTACTCCTTATTACATATCTTTCCTTCATCTCTAAGGAGTTGACATTTGAACCAATACCTGAATGAAGTGAGGTAGCTTGCCATACAGATGTCTGATTGAAGAGTTGTCCAGGCAGAAGGAAGGAGAGATACCCTGATGCGTGTGTATGCTTGACTCTTGTGAGGAACAGGAAGGTGGGAGGTGTGGCTGGAGCAACGTGGGAGAGGAGAGATGCAGGGTAATTGGGTTTGACACACAGGCTGGGGCCAGATGGTCTAGGACCTTGTAGGCTCTAACAAGAGGCTTTGAGGGTGCCTGCTTTCTCTGAAATGCCTTGGGGGACTATTCTTGGACATTTACAAACAGGAACATGCTTAACTGTAGTCTCCAGTGGAGTCTGGGTTTGGAGGACGTTGTTTTTTTGTGTGTTTTATTGTTACAAGAACGCCTTTGTGCGGGTACAAGGGGCAATTATATGACCTGGGTAAATGCTCAGATTCATTGCTGGCCCTGCAAATACCCCAGGAAGGCAGAGGCCTGGGATCAATGTAGGTAAGGGCTGTTTCAGGGGGATTTGGATGAATATTATGTGCTTTAGTTCTGGGTGCTGTAAATGGGGTCACTCTGGAATTAAAAAACAACAACAACAACATTATTTTTTTCATCCACATTACTACTGGTTTCCCTCTTCTAGCAAGAGACATCTGTTTCTATGTGTAGAATAAGGCTTAAGGCTCTGAATTATAGTGTGGTAATTCATGCTTAACTGTTTGAATGGCTGCATAGCCCTCAGCCCTGAATCTACTAATGCATAAGATACTAATTATTAGACTATAGTTCACACTGTGTGAGTTCTTATTGCTTGCTTTCTTGTAGGATACAGATAGCTGGGAACATATAGTGCCTTTGAATGACCAGCGTACTCACTCAAATAACGTTAGGTAAGCAGTTCTGCACTGAAGAAGAGAGAGTAAAGAGAAATAACAAAATGGCTTTTGAGACACAGCGATTGTTTCCCACAAAGTGCATTAACTAATTGACAGGAGTGGCAAAGGTACACGGCCCACTCATATGAGAATTCTCTATAGAAACTTTAGTTCCTCTAGTGAGGAAAAGGCCTTGTAAACAAAACATACAATCTTTAAAAGAGATTATAAGAAGCATTGACATTTGCCTGTGAATTCACCTACAGATCTGTCAGGCCTTTCGTGATGGATTTGGGAAACCTATTATTTTGCCTTAGCCTAAGGAAAAAACTGTGGTAGCTTTTGATGGTTCAAAAACTAGAACTTGTGAAACCATGGGAATAATACGAATTGGTAGAAAACAATAACATTCTCACAGCTGGACCATCTGGTAGATTATTCAGACACAACCATGTACATCACTGAATGGCTCTCATAAAACACCAGATGAAGATAAGAGCTGGCATCTACTTCTAATTTTCCAAGGCTTAAATTGTCTTTAGTTCCTAAGTTCTGGAAATAAGGACTTCATTTGCACTGGTCTCAGCATCTTCCAAAATGTAATCTTTTAAAACAAATTATGATGCTAGTAAACTTTAGGATGAGAACTTTACATCATTGTCAGTAAAATGTGTTCTTCATATAAATGTCATGTACTCTCTTATATACTGTATTAAGAACACCTTCTGCTTTTATTTATCTTGTTTTTTAAAGCTCTTCTTTCTTTAGCGACTCCTTTGTGGTGCTACTATTATATAGCAGTCACTGTTCTAGATGTTTTGTGTAGTCAACAAACAGGTATTTTTGAAGGGTCTCCTGCATGACGAAGGGCTTGGGGATGCAGCTGTGCACCAAACAGACTAGATCCCTGCCCGATGAAGTAGTTATTTTTAGCATTATTTTGTAGGTGAAGAAGCAGAAGCCCCATGCATTTAAGTAATTTGCTTTAAGTGGCAGAGTCCTGAGGAGCTGTCTGCTTTGAAAACCCATGTTCTAGCCATTATGTTTTGTTCTCTTGCTTGGTTTAATGCCTACAGTCTTTGAGATTCAATTCTATAATTCACATTTGGGACTTTGAACACCATAAAGCACACTGTTTGTGAAAGTGTTAGTCATTCAGTCGTGTCTGACTCTTAGCAACCCTGCAGGACTGCAGCCCACCGGGCTTCTCTGTCCATGAAATTCCCAAGGCAAGAATACTGGAGTCAGGAGCCATTCCCGTTTCCTACAGGAAAAACATAGGCAGAAAGCTGTCATTAAATGCAGCAATATTTGGGGGGACTTGTCTCCTAGAGTAATGGAAATAAAAACAAAAATAAATTGGACCTAATTAGATGTAAAAGCTTTTTGCACAGCAAAGGAAACCGTGAACAAAATGAAAAGACAACCTGCAGACTGGAAGAATATACTTGCAAATGTAGCTGCTGACAAGAGATTTATTTCTAAAATATACAGACAGCTCATACAGCTTAATAACAAAAAAACAAATACCCAATCAAAAAATGGGCAGAAGACTTCAACAGGCATTTCTCCAAAGAAAATGTACAGATGGCCAACAGGCACATGAACAAGTGCTCAATAATGTTAATTATTAGGGAAATACAAATCAAAGCTATATTGAGGTATCACCTTGCACCAGTCTGAATGACCGTCATTAAAAAGTCTACAAATACTAAGTGCTGAAGAAAGTGTGAGCAAAGAGAACTCTTCTACACTGTCGGTGGGAATGTAAATTGGTACAGCCACTGTGGAGAACAGTATGGAGGTTCCTTAGAAAACTAAAAATAAAGCTACCATATGATCTTTCAGTCCCACTCTTGGGCATATATCCAGAGAAACTCTTAATTCAAAAAGAGCCATGCATCCCAATGTTCATAGCAACACTATTTGCAATAGCCAAGACATAGAAGCAACCTAAATGTCCACTGACAGGTGAATGGATAAGAAGATGTGAGATATATGTATATACTCCATTCCATTGTGTATATATACACAATGGAATATTATGTGGCCATAAATATATATATATACACACATGTTTATAATGGAATATTACTGAACCATATAAAGAATGAATAATGCCATTTACAGGAACATGGATGGACCTACAGATTATCATGCTAAGTGAAGTAAGCAAGACAAGGAAAGGCAAATATTATGTGGTATCATTTATATGTGAAATCTTTAAAAAATGATACAAGTGAAGTTATTTATAAAACAGACTCATAGACATGGAAAACAAATTTATGGTTACCAAAGAGAATAGCAGGAAGAGAGTTAAATTAAGAGTTTTGGGATTAATATATGCACACTATTGTATCTAAAATAAGCAACAAGGACCTCCTGTGTGGTACAGGGAACTATATTCAATATCTTACAAGGAAAAAGTCTGAAAAAGAATATATATAACTGAATTATTTGCTGTATACTGAAACTAACACAATATTGTAGATTAACTGCACTCCAATAAAAAAATTGTTTTAAAAAAGCAAGAAAAAAAATCCGTGAGTCATAAAGGGGAGTGGGATGGAATAAGAAAGCTTTTTTAAAAATGAAGAATGCCAACTAAGTTGTAGACAGAATAGAAAATCACTATTTTATAACCCCACAACTTAATAACTGAGTAAGTTCAGTTCAGTTCAGTTCAGTCACTCAGTTGTGTCCAACTTTTTTCAACCCCATGAATCGCAGCACGTCAGGCCTCCCTGTCCATCACCAACTCCTGGAGTTCACTCAGACTCACGTCCATGGAGTCGGTGATGCCATCCAGCCATCTCATCCTCTGTCGTCCCCTTCTCCTCTTGCCCCCAATCCCTCCCAGCATCAGAGTCTTTTCCAATGAGTCAACTCTTCCCATGAGGTGGCCAAAGTACTGGAGTTTCAGCTTTAGCATCATTCCCTCAAAACCCAGGGCTGATCTTCAGAATGGACTAAGGATTAATAATCTTAAAACCACTGGGTAAAAGTTTTTGGGGAACTGGTTATTCAAAATATCACCCCACAGATTACTCACTTGTTATAAAGGGAAAAGTTACCTTTCAGTTCAGTTCAGTTCAGTTGCTCAGTTGTGTCCAACTCTTTGCGACCCCATGAACTGCAGCATGCCAGGCCTCCCTGTCCATCACCAACTCCTGGAGTTCACTCAGACTCACGTCCACTGAGTTGGTGATGCCATCCAGCATAACCTTTGCTGCTGCTGCTGCTAAGTCACTTCAGTCGTGTCTGACTCTGTGCGACCCCATGGACTGCAGCCTACTAGGCTTCTCCATCCATGGGATTCTCCAGGCAAGAACACTGGAGTGGGTTGCCATTAAGGGTCAAACTTAGCATCTCTAATGAAAAGTACGCTCATTTTATATGATGCAATAAGGAATACACAGCATTGTCTATGTAATACTTTTGCAATATTTTGACTCTAATCATGAGGAAACAACCAAATTCAGAATCTAAAAAAGATATGCTGTGGGACACAGTTGGCCTAGGTTCTTAACCAAAAAAAGGCCATGAAAAACAAAAAGACAGCCTATTATATATTAAAACAAACTAAAGAGATGTAATAACTAAATGTAATGCTAAAACCTTGATTGGATTCTAGATCAGAGATTTAAAAATAGTTATGAAAGACATTTTGGTGTCAAGTGGGAAAATATAATAATATTGGATTATATTTCTTTAATGTGGGATTATGAAGGAGACTATTTTATTCTTAAGATAAACTTGCTAAAGTATCTAGGGTTATGTGTCATGACTTCTGCAATTTAATTTTAAATGCTTCAGCTCAAAATGTGTGTGTCCGTGTGTGTGTGTGTATGGAGAGAGCGGATTAAGCAAGCAAATGTGACAAAACATCAATAATCTGGGTAAAGTGTGTAAAGATTTTTGTATATTATTCTTTTAACTTTCTGTGTGTTTGAAAATTTACAAAATTAGAAGTTGGGTGGAAAATAAAAACACTGGAGTTTTAAACAGACAGAGTAAAGCAGCAATGTAATGCTTCTGGTAGCAAAGCTAAGCAAAGATCGGATTCCTTCCTTTGGTTCTAGAAGAAGGTGCCTACTCCACAATCCCTAAATAGGCATGTTTTTACTTCTATTGATGAACAGAGTTTAATTAATGTCTCTGAATCCAAATCTCTAGAAGTAGAACCTAGTTAATCTAATTTTGGTTCGAATTCAGTCTAGTTCTGGATGAATCACTGGTAATCAAGGTGTTTGGATCTTTTTTTAGATAGCAGAACCTTGTGGTGGGGCATGTCCCTGAACACGGGAGGAAGATTGAAGGTACTTGATGGTCAGTCTCCATGGAAGGGGCCCTGTGTGACAGAAGCAGGGCTCATGGATTTTATTGGAGTAAAAGATGAGTACAAGTTTGCCAGTTCAGTTCAGTTCAGTCGCTCAGTCAAGTCCGACTCTTTGCGACCCCATGAATCACAAAACGCCAGGCCTCCCTGTCCATCACCAACTCCCGGAGTTTACTCAAACTCATGTCCATCGAGTCGGTGATGCCATCCAGCCATCTCATCCTCTGTTGTCCCCTTCTCTGCCTGCCCCCAATCCCTCCCAGCATCAGGGTCTTTTCCAACGAGTCAACTCTTTGCACAAGGTGGCCAAAGTATTGGAGTTTCAGCTTTAGCATCAGCCCTTCCAATGAACACCCAGGACTGATCTCCTTTAGAATGGACTGGTTGGATCTCCTTGCAGTCCAAAGGACTCTCAAGAGTCTTCTCCAACACCACAGTTCAAAAGCACCAATTCTTTGGCGTAACTCTCACATCCATTCATGACCACTGGAAAAACCATAGCTTTGACTAGACAGACCTTTGTTGGCAAAGTAATGTCTCTGCTTTTCAATATGCTATCTAGGTTGGTCATAACTTTTCTTCCAAGGAGTAAGCGTCTTTTAATTTCATGGCTGCAGTCACCATCTGCAGTGATTTTGGAGCCCAGAAAAGTAAAGTCTGACACTGTTTCCACTGTTTCCCCATCTATTTCCCATGAAGTGATGGGACCAGATGCCATGATCTTAGTTTTCTGAATGTTGAGTTTTAAGCCAACTTTTTCACTCTCCTCTTTCACTTTCATCAAGAGGCTTTTTAGTTCCTCTTCACTTTCTACCATAAGGGTGGTGTCATCTGCATATCTGAAGTTTTTGATATTTCTCCAGGCAATATTAACTCCAGCTTGTGCTTTATTCAGCCCAGAGTTTCTCATGATGTACTCTGCATAGAAGTTAAATAAGCAGGGTGACAATAAGCATCCTTGACGTAACTCCTTCTCCTATTTGGAACCAGTCTGTTGTTCCATGTCCAGTTCTAACTGTTGCTTCCTGACCTGCATATAGGTTTCTCAAGAGCCAGGTCAGGTGGTCTGGTATTCCCGTTTCTCTCAGAATTTTCCATAGTTTATTGTGATCCACATAGTCGAAGACTTTGGCATAGTCAATAAAGCAGAAATAGATGTTTTTCTGGAACTCTCTTGCTTTTTTGATGATCCAGCGGATGTTGGCAATTTGATCTCTGGTTCCTCTGCCTTTTCTAAAACCAGCTTGAACATCTGGAAGTTCACGGTTCAGGTATTGCTGAAGCCTGGCTTGGAGAATTTTGAGCATTACTTTACTAGCATGTGAGATGAGTGCAATTGTGCAGCAGTTTGAGCATTCTTTGGCATTGCCTTTCTTTGAGATTGGAATGAAAACTGACCTTTTCCAGTCCTGTGGCCAGTGCTGAGTTTTCCAAATTTGCTGGCATATTGAGTGCAGCACTTTCACAGCATCATCTTTCAGGATTTGAAATATCTCAACTGGAATTCCATCACCTCCACTAGCTTTGTTCCTAGTGATGTTTTCTAATGCCCACTTGACTTCACATTGCAGGATGTCTGGCTCTAGGTCAGTGATCAAACCATCGTGATTATCTGGGTTGTGAAGATCTTTTTTATACAGTTCTTCTGTGTGTTCTTGCCACCTCTTCTTAATACCTTCTGCTTCTGTTAGGTCCATACCATTTCTGTCCTTTATCGAGCCCATCTTTGCATGAAATGTTCCCTTGGTATCTCTAGTTTTCTTGAAGAGATCTCTAGTCTTTCCCATTCTGTTGTTTCCTCTATTTCTTTGCATTGATCGCTGAGGAAGGCTTTCTTATCTCTTCTTGCTATTCTTTGGAACTCTGCATTCAGATGCGTATATCTTTTCTTTTCTCCTTTGCTTTTCGCTTCTCTTCTTTTCACAGCTATTTGTAAGGTCTCCCCATACAGTCATTTTGCTTTTTTGCATTTCTTTTTCTTGGGGATGATCGTGATCCCTGTCTCCTGTACAATGTCACGCACCTCAGTCCATAGTTCATCAGGCACTCTTATCTATCAGATCTAGTCCCTTAAATCTATTTCTCACTTCTGCTGTATAATCATAAGGGATTTGATTTAGGTCATACCTGAATGGTCTAGTGGTTTTCCCTACTTTCTTCAATTTAAGTCTGAATTTGGCAAATAAGGAGTTCATGATCTGAGCCACAGTCAGCTCCTGGTCTTGTTTTTGCTGACTGTATAGAGCTTCTCCAACTTTGGCTGCAAATATAATCAATCTGATTTTGATGTTGACCATCTGGTGATGTCCATGTGTAGAGTCTTCTCTTGTGTTGTTGGAAGATGGTGTTTGCTATGACCAGTGCATTCTCTTAGCAAAACTCCATTAGCATTTTCCCTGCTTCATTCCGTATTCCAAGGCCAAATTTGCCTGTTATTCCAGGTGTTTCTTGACTTCCTACTTTTGCATTCTAGACTCCTACAATGAAAAGGACATCTTTTTTGGGTGTTAGTTCTAAAAGGTCTTGTAGGTCTTCATAGAACCGTTCAACTTCAGCTTCTTCAGTGTTACTGGTTGGGGCATAGGCTTGGATTGCCGTGATATTGAATGGTTTGCCTTGGAAACGAGTTTGCCAAATAAAGAAAACTTATTGAATAGCATACTCGGATACAAATAGATTGTGCTTAGGCATTATTCTCTATCTTTTTTAGAGGATACTGATCATAATTCATTTAACTTCTAGGTTATTGAGACTTCCCATTGACCAGTCATTGCTAAAAGAGTGGTACAATCTACATATTAATAAGATGTAACTCTCAGAAAAGAAAACAAAGAAGAATACCCATCCAAAATATGTGCATATTTGTTCATTATTTTCCCATTTATTGTTTTCTACTGATATTTTCTGATATGAAACACTCACAAAGGTAGAAATTAACATGCATGAGATAAAATTAATTATAAATTAGATCATATTTCCTTCTCTCACTCAATTGTTTTGTTATGTACTCTACTTTGCAACCACTGTCAGTGCTTGATGCTTAACACTGAGACTCATGTATGGGTATCTAGATGTATATTTCTTTAGCAACACCTGAAAAAGCTTTGTTTGTTTGTGTATTTATTTTTTATTTTTATTTTTTAATATGATTTTATTTATTTTAATTAGAGGTTAATTACTTTACAATATTGTATTGGTTTTGCCATACATCAACATGAATCCGCCACATGTGTGTGTATTTAGACAATACATTTAATTTTATTTATTCATGTTTGTATTCTTAAGTGAAAAATACTGCAAAAGTCTCAGTCTTGAAGACAACTCTGTGCTTTTGAACTGTCAAACTGTGGTGCTGGAGAAGACTCTTGAGAGTCCTTCGGACAGCAAGGAGATCAAATCAGCCAATCCTAAAGGAAATCAACCTGATTATTCATTGGAAGGACTGATGCTGAAGCTGCAGCTCTAGTTACTTTGGCCACCTGATGCAAAGAGCTGACTCATTGGAAAAGACCCTGATGCTGGGAAAGATTGAGGGCAGGAGGATAAGGGGGCGACAGAGAATGAGATGCTTAGATGGCTTCGCTGACTCAGTGGGCATGAGTTTGAGTCAACTCCAAGAGACAGTGAAGGACAGAAAGCCTGGCATGCTGTAGTCCATGGGATTGGTCACAGCTCAGTGACAGAACAACTTTATCCTGACTAGGATTATGTTACAAAAATTCTGAGATGATCTGGGGTGAGCATTCTCAGCTCAGACTCCAGGAACATATGTACACTCAGCAACTGCACAGTTATGTTCTTTCTCACTGTATGTCTTCACTCATGTTATTCTTGTCTACAATTTTCTCACCATTTTCTTTCTGTCTACAAAAGTCCCACCCAAGCCAAAGGGCCTATCTCTATAGTTCATCTCCTCGTAGAGTTCTTTTCTTATCTGCAAAATATCTGTTAACTTTCTCCTCCCCTAAAATTTTGCCCTCAATTTCGCAAGGTGTTATGTTGTTTAGGTGTTATGTCGCAAGGTGTTTATTTCATATGAATCTTCAAAAAATTCTTTCTTTTTACTTTAAATATATTATAATCTGAAGAAGCTTTTAATTTTATTTTATAAAGCAGAAATGGAAACTTTTAAATTCATGAATTAATACTTCAGAATAAATTAAAGTTAAAAGTTAAATTTTTTTTTTTAAAGTTAAACTCTTTGCGACCCTGTGGACTGTAGCCCACCAGACTCCTCCATCCATGGGATTCTCCAGGCAAGAATACTGGAGTGGGTTGCCACTTCTTCTCCAGGGGATTTTCCCAACCCAGAGATCGAACCCAAGTCTCCCACATTGCAGGCAGACGCTTTAACTTCTGAGCCTCTACTCATAGGGTCAGAATAAATTATGTGTATTATTTTCCCCTATCAATATCTTAAGGTCATCAGTATCTGTGAAAGTGTTAGTTGCTAAGTTGTGTCCAACTCTGTGACCCCATGGACTGTATGTAGCCCACCAGGTTCCTCTGTCCATGAAATTCTCCAGGCAAGAATATTGGAATGGGTAACCATTCCCTTCTCTGGTGGAATCTTCCTGACCTCTTTCCTCAGAATACAATAGGTACCTTAGCTTGCTTGTTTTCTGCTTCTCTCTCTCACCTCCCCTCCATTTTGGTATACACTATAGTTTTCACTGAGTTTTCCTCATAGCTCAGTGAGTTAAAAAAATCTGCCTGCAGTGCAAGAGACCCAGGTTCAATTCCTAGGTCTGGAAAATCCCCTGGAGAAGGAAATGGCAACTCACTCCAGTATTCTTGCCTAGAGAATTCCATGGATGGAGGAGCCTGGCAGGCTACAGTCTACTGGGTTGTAAAAGTTGGACACGACATAGTGACTAAACCACCAAAGTTTTCATTATGTACTTTCAAGGGTATATTACTTAGTCATTATTTAGTTTAGTGATCTGCAGACTTTTTGTACTGGATCTTAGTCAAAAGACCAAGAAGTGATTATCGACTTTTTGATCATGTGCCCATATTAGTAAACAAACAAATAAAAAATTCCACCTGTGACCATTTGCATGTACACACAATTTTAAATTGTTACCCTATATTAATAGATTGTGCACATTATAAAAGTTTCACTAAGATGGGATTTTTTTAGAAAGATATTAAAAATAAATGTAAGTAAATGTTTTAATATCTTCTTATAGCACATCACCTGTATCCATCAAGGTATTGGCATGCACGATTGTGGAGGCTGGCTGGTCCAAAATCTACAAGGAAGCTGTCAAGCTAAAGACTCAGGGAAGAACTGATGTTGTAATTCAAGTCCAAAGGCAATCTTCTGGCAGAATTTCTTTTTCTTCAAAGATGTCAGTCTTTTTTCTTAAAACCTTCAACTGATTGAATGAGGTCTACCCACATCATGGAGGGTAATCTGCTTTATCATGGCATCCGGTCCCATCACTTCATGGGAAATAGATGGGGAAACAGTGGAAACAGTGTCAGACTTTATTTTTTGGGGCTCCAAAATCACTACAGATGGTGACTGCAGCCATGAAATTAAAAGACACTTACTCCTTAGAAGGAAAGTTATGACCAACCTAGATAGCATATTCAAAAGCAGAGACATTACTTTGCCAACAAAGGTTCATCTAGTCAAGGCTATGGTTTTTCCTGTGGTCATGTATGGATGTGAGAGTTGGACTGTGTAGAAGGCTGAGCACCAAAGAATTGATGCTTTTGAACTGTGGTGTTGGAGAAGACTCTTGAGAGTCCCTTGGACTGCAAGGAGATCCAACCAGTCCATTGTGAAGGAGATCAGCCCTGGGATTTCTTTGGAAGGAATGATGCTAAAGCTGAAACTCCAGTACTTTGGCCACCTCATGCAAAGAGTTGACACACTGGAAAAGACTCTAATGCTGGGAGGGATTGGGGGCAGGAGGAGAAGGGGACAACAGAGAATGAGATGCCTGGATGGCATCACTGACTCAATGGATGTGAGTCTGAGTGAACTCCGGGAGTTGGTGATGGACAGGGAGGCCTGGCGTGCTGTGATTCATGGGGTCGAAAACAGTCGGACATGACTGAGTGACTGAACTGAACTGAACTGAACTGATACCATTGTTAACCTCATTGAAAAATACCTTCAAAGCAACATTCAGACATGTTTGACTAAGGATCTGTGTACAGTGGCCTAGCCAGGCTGACGCATAAAATTAACCATCATACCACCCTAACCTCTTGAGTTGACCTGGCTTTCATTTGTCACTTTGAAGTTCATTGATTTGACAAACAGTAGTATATACCTATTTATGCTATTTCTTTCTCTCTCCAGTTTTACTTTCTCATTGGATTGCTTCCCCTAAGTGTACTTTCAAAGTGATTCACATAGGAAACTTCTTGACTATGCTTGATAATATTTTTATTATGCCCTCACATTCAAAAAGTACTTTATCTGGACGTAGAATGGTAGCTTCAGTGAATGCTGTTTTCTACACAACTTTGAGAACATTACTCCATTATCATCCTGTCTTGAGTGTTGTTGTTTTAGAGAAATCTAATAGCAATCTGATTCTTGCTTGTATGCGTGGTTTGCTTTTCTCACTAGCAGTCCTTTAGAATGTTCTCTTTGTCCTTGATCTTAAATTTTACTATGATGAATCTAGTTGTAAGCTTTTTTTTTCTGGTGTTTTCTATGAGTTCTAGAATCTGTGAGTTCTTTAAAGTTGGGGTCTTACATTTCTCTTTCATTCTTGATCATTATTTCTTCTAATAGTTCCTGCCCTGCCTTCCTACTCCAATCTACTTTTATCTCCTACTATGGCTTCTATTATATTGATCTTGACATTTTTATTACTTTCCTCCATATCTTTAAATTGTTTTTTATGCTTTCTCTCTTTTAGTCCTTTATGATGTTTTTCAACCTGGTTTTTTGGCTAACCGATTTGTTCTTTGGTTCTATTTATTCTGCCACTCAGTTTATTGAGTTGTTTTTTATATCAAGTGTCTTCAATTGGTTTTTCCTTCAAATTGCTTCTCCTGGCTCATGTTTTAATGCCCTCTCTAATGTTTTATCTATTCTCTGAGGATTTTTATTTTACATATTTTAATTCTTGTTCTATCTTGATATTTATTGAGATAATTCTTGTTCTAGTCGATAAAAATCAATTCTGCTTTCTCTTACACAAGTTGTATGATTTGTCATTTTTCTTTCACAGGACTTATGCTCCTTAGGTGTCTTATTTAATCCTCTTGGGAGTTCATGTTCACTGTGGTCTACCATGTACCTTGGCTGATGCTGTGTATGTGGGGACAGACAAGCAGAAAGCACAGGGCTTAGCTTGAATCCACCAAAATGCAAGGGGGGAGAGCAGGAATTAGGAGGTAGGATCTCTGGTATTGCAATCATTCTTTTTTCTTAATTGCTCAGCCATATCTGACTCTGCGACCCCATGGACTGTGGCCTGCCAGGCTCCCCTGTCCATGGAATTCTCCAGGCAAAAATACTGGAGTGTGTAGCCATGCCCTTCTCCAGAGCATCTTCCCAACCCAGGGATCAAACCCGGGTCTCCTGTTTTGCCAGGCGGATTCTTTACCTTCTGAGCCACCAGGGGTCATTCTCTTTCATCTCCCCCTAAACACACACACACACACACACACACACACACACATGCACACATACACATACAACAAGTGTTCTGTTCCCCAGGGAACCTCCCAGTAAAATCTTGCCACTGCTCTTTTGCCAAGGCTATCTCCCCATATTTTAATTGTCTGACCCATAGTGGGGATCAGAGAAGATGCATAGGGGCCAGCTAGGCTGCCTGTACCTGCTGCCATCACATCCCAACCAGGATCTACTGCTCCCTTGATTTTATTCCATCCTCTGGCTAGAGTTGGGCTGATGTTGCCATTTTCAACTTCCACAGTAGCCACAGGACAAGCCTAGAAGAATGTGGGGCCTATAAAAGAATTATGGGGCCTATCCATCTCTGTAGCCACTGCTGCTCAAAATCTAGTCTTTAACTGACAGCGTTCAATTGTTTTCACTTTTTCTGGTTCAAGGGTTTTTGTCCTGACCTCTGTTTAGGCTGTGAATATTCTAAGGTTATACATAAAATTTGAGACTATATGGATGAGGTTTGTAACCTTCATCTTATATTGAAAGGAACCTTCATACTTTGAAAAGATAAGCTTTAATACCCCAGTTATTACCACTCCTATTTGCTGTTTCACAAATGGATTTGCCAGAACCCCTGGGGGTGGACTCTTCTCTACAAAATGTGGGGACAGATTACCTGTAGGAGGAGAAGGAGGAGAGAAATGCAGTGAACACAGGCCAGTAGTCTAGTGGTAAAGAGCATGGGTTTGGTGACTAGATTCCCTGGGCTTCCCTGGTAGCTCAGATGATAAAGCATCTGCCTACAATGCAGGAAACCTGGGTTTGATCCCTGGGTCAGGAAGATCCCCTGGAGAAGGAAATGGCAGCCCACTACAGTATTCATGCCTGGAAAATCCCATGGACAGAGGAGCCTGGTGGGATACAGTCCATGGGGTCGCAAAGGGTCAGACACGACTGAGCAACTTCAGTTCACTTCTTCCCTGGATTTTGAATCCTGCTTTGGCCATTTATTCTGTGCTTATTCACAAATTACTTAGCCTCAGTTGTTGTAAAATGGAAATGATGATCTTTAATATATCATAGGGCTGCTTTGAAACAAAAGAAAATTAAAAAATAAAAAACACATAGCCCAATGCTGGCATCAAGTACGTAATTGCGATCAGTTTTATTACTACTAAAGCTCCGAAGTTTCTAATTTAGGGGAATGAGAGGACTATGGTGCCATAAGTATTCATCTTTGTATTTTGTATAGGCCCACTCCAGTGCCTTCCACATCAGAGGAATTCTTAAAAGGTTTGTTGAGTGGGACACAATTAAACCTCTGGATTGAATTCTGGAAGCCTATGCCCATCCTCTGATTCAGTTGACAAATCTTTTTCCAACTCACCCTCTCTACTTTAGGACACTCCATTAGACCTCTACAAACCAGAGAGTCTGGGAACCAAGCTGGGGGCATGATAGGACAGGAAGAGAAAAATTAGGGAGGTCCATGTTTATGCATTAGTCAAACTACTCTTTTAAAAACACCTAAAGGGCTCAGATCATGAACTCCTTATTACCAAATTCAGACTTAAATTGAAGAAAGTAGGGAAAACCACTAGACCATTCAGGTATGACCTAAATCAAATCCCTTATGATTATACAGTAGAAGTGAGAAATAGATTTAAGGGCCTAGATCTGATAGATAGAGTGCCTGATGAACTATGGAATGAGGTTCGTGACATTGTACAGGAGACAGGGATCAAGACCATCCCCATGGAAAAGAAATGCAAAAAAGCAAAATGGCTGTCTGGGGAGGCCTTACAAATAGCTGTGAAAAGAAGAGAAGCCAAAAGCAAAGGAGAAAAGGAAAGATATAAACATCTGAATGCAGAGTTCCAAAGAATACCAAGGAGAGATAAGAAAGCCTTCCTCAGAGATCAATGCAAAGAAATAGAGGAAAACAACAGAATGGGAAAGACTAGAGATCTCTTCAAGAAAATTAGAGATACCAAGGGAACATTTCATGCAAAGATAGGCTCAATAAAGGACAGAAATGGTATGGACCTAACAGAAGCAGAAGATATTAAGAAGAGGTGGCAAGAATACACAGAAGAACTGTATAAAAAAGATCTTCACGACCCAGGTAATCATGATGGTGTGATCACTGACTTAGAGCCAGACATCCTGCAATGTGAAGTCAAGTGGGCCTTAGAAAGCATCACTACGAACAAAGCTAGTGGAGGTGATGGAATTCCAGTTGAGCTCTTTCAAATCCTGAAAGATGATGCTGTGAAAGTGCTGCACTCAATAGGCTAGCAAATTTGGAAAACTCAGCAGTGGCCACAGGACTGGAAAAGGTCAGTTTTCATTCCAATCCCAAAGAAAGGCAATGCCAAAGAATGCTCAAACTACTGCACAATTGCACTCATCTCACATGCTAGTAAAGTAATGCTCAAAATTCTCCAAGCCAGGCTTTAGCAATATGTGAACCGTGAATTTCCTGATGTTCAAGCTGGTTTTAGAAAAAGCAGAGGAACCAGAGATCAAATTGCCAACATCTGCTGGATCATGGAAAAAGCAATAGAGTTCCAGAAAAACATCTATTTCTGCTTTACTGACTATGCCAAAGCCTTTGACTGTGTGGATCACAATAAAGCGTGGAAAATTCTGAAAGAGATGGGAATGCCACACCACCTGACCTGCCTCTTGAGAAATCTATATGCAGGTCAGGAAGCAACAGTTAGAAGTGGACATGGAACAACAGACTGGTTCCAAATAGGAAAAGGAGTACGTCAAGGCTGTATATTGTCACCCTGCTTATTTAACTTCTATGCAGAGTACATCATGAGAAACGCTGGGCTGGAAGAAGCACAAGCTGGAGTTAATATTGCCGGGAGAAATATCAATAACCTCAGATATGCAGATGACACTACCCTTATGGCAGAAAGTGAAGAGGAACTAAAAAGCCTCTTGATGAAAGTGAAAGAGGAGAGTGAAAAAGTTGGCTTAAAGGTCAACATTCAGAAAATGAAGATCGTGGCATCTGGTCCCATCACTTCATGGGAAATAGATGGGGATACAGTGTCAGACTTTATTTTTGGGGGCTCCAAAATCACTGCAGATGGTGACTGCAGCCATGAAATTAAAAGACGCTTACTCCTTGGAAGGAAAGTTATGACCAACCTAGATAGCATATTCAAAAGCAGAGACATTACTTTGCCAACAAAGGTTCGTCTAGTCAAGGCTATGGTTTTTCCTGTGGTCATGTATGGATGTGAGAGTTGGACTGTGAAGAAGGCTGAGTGCTGAAGAATTGATGCTTTTGAACTGTGGTGTTGGAGAAGACTCTTGAGAGTCCCTTGGACTGCAAGGAGAGCCAACCAGTCCATTCTGAAGGAGATCAGCCCTGGGATTTCTTTGGAAGGAATGATGCTGAAGCTGAAACTCCAGTACTTTGGCCACCTCATGCAAAGAGTTGACTCATTGGAAAAGACTCTGATGCTGGGAGGGATTGGGGGCAGGAGGAGAAGGGGACGACAGAGGATGAGATGGCTGGATGGCATCACTGACTCGATGGACGTGAGTCTGAGTGAACTCTGGGAGTTGGTGATGGACAGGGAGGCCTGGCGTGCTGTGATTCACGGGTTTGCAAAGAGTCGGACACAACTGAGCGACTGAACTGAACTGAACTGAAAGGGTGAGAAGGAAATGAAAATGTGTTAGTCGCTCAGACATGTCTGACTCTTTGTGATCCCATGGACTGTAGCCTGCCAATCTCCTCTGTGTCCATGGGATTCTCCAGGCAAGAATACTGGAGTGGGTAGCCATTCCCTTCTCCAGGGGATCTTCCTGACCCAGGTCTCCTGAACATGCAGGCATATTCTTTACTGTCTGAGCCACAGAGAAGCATCAGCAAAAGGTGAATCATGAAAGTTTTATGTAGCCTAAGATAAAATGTATTTTTAAAAAATATTTTCTAATGTAAGTCTATGAACAAGCATTTTGAGCACTTCTTGTATTCAGAGATTGCTATGGGGAAAAAAGGGTAAAAGCAGCAAATACCAAAGACATTGAGAACTTGGTTTCTGTCTGTATGAATCAGGATGTGTTGGTGAGAAACAGGACTAGTAGGATGTGTGTATATTTAGAAAGAGATTTATTTTAAGGAATTGACTCCTGTGATCATGGAGACTGGCAAGTCTAAAATCTGCAGAGTGATCTGGCAGGCTGGAGGACCAGGGAAGGGTACATGCTGTGGTGAAAGTCCGAAGGCTATTGGACTAAAGACCCAGGAAAGAGTCAATATTCAAGGTCAATTCCCTCTTCCTCAGAAAAAGTCAATCTTTTGTTTTATTCAGGCCTTTAACTGATTCAGTGAGGCCCACCCACACTATAGAGAACAATCTGCTTCATTCAAAGTCCACTGATTTAAATACTTATTATCCAGAATATGATCCCTCAACACCCGGAATAATGTTGGCCCACATATCTGGGCACCATGGCCCAGCCACAGTACACAGAAAATTAACTATCACACTTTCTTAAAGTAGTTAAAGAGAAAAGCTTGTGTTCACACACAGAGCAATAAAGAAGAGTGAAAAAGGGCAGGTTTTGGATTCTAAAGACTTGAGTTCAAATTCTGATTCCACCCTTCATTAACACAGTGGGGACCTTGGGGAAATATAACAGATGCTCAAATCAGGCAAATTTGAAATTATGGTGAATTTTCACTTTTCTAGTGAGAGGGCCTCAAAAATACGTTTTTGGTCAACTTAAATATACAAACATAAGAAAAAAGATTTAATTTGAAGATGTAACTTATAATATTTATATGTTTGTTTACACACACGTTTAAATTCTGTTACATATGAAATAATGTTAATTTAGAGGTATTGCTTTTTTTCAGTCTCACATTTCATGAAATACTTAGACTCAAACTCTTCCCAGGTATCTTTGTCATTCCTTTGGCCACTCTCTGAGTTGCTGTACACCATCTTTTGGAGTATATCTTCCCATCAATCCAATTGTGAAAAAATGAAAGCTTCCTGAATCTAGTTGATGCTGTCACTAGAAAATGTATCCCACTCTGTAAGTATAAATTTGCATAACATTGGGAGAGTGGATTTTTAAATTCATTAGGTGAACCATAATTATGTTTTAATATAACCTCTTAGAGTGATTAAAAATACCTGAGTCATGAATTTTATTAGTGGTCCCACAGGAGTGATTAATAAATCTGGGTTAAATATCTTTGACTCTTAAAAAAAAAATCCTATTAGATTACTTCCACAAGCATCAAAACTAGCACCAGTTATGATCATTTCAGGTAAATATGTCTTTCTCATACTGTTCTGATGTTCAAAATTCAGTAACTAAAACAGTGCCCCATAATATGGGAGAACTTTCTATGGAACTGAATATGAAGGGACTTTTTCTGGTTGACAATTTGGGGAGAATATATTATTGGACATATATAGTATTTATTTTTATTTTATGGGGACAATGGCAATAATTACCTCATTGGGTTGTAATGAAATCCAAATGAGATACTTTAAGTAAATTCATGATAAAATGCCCAGTGCATTGTAACTTCTCTAAAAGGTTGATTATTATTATTTAGAATAGCAAGTAGAAAGGGATAATGTGGAAGCAGTGACAGATTTTATTTTCTTGAGCTCCAAAATCACTACTGATGGTGACTGCAGCCATGAATTTAAGACATGCTTGCCCCTTGGAAGGAAAGCTGTGACAAACCTAAATAGTGTATTAAAAAGCAGAGACACCACTTTGCCAACAAAGATCCATATAGTCAAAGCTGTGGTTTTTCCAGTAGTCATGTACAGATGTGAGAGTTGGACCATAAAGACGGCTGAGCACCAAAGAGAAGAATTGATGCCTTCGAATCGTGGTCCTGGAGAAGACTCTTGAGAGTCCCTTGGACCAACTCAATGGACATGAATTTGAGAAACTCTGGGAAATAGTAAAGGACAGGGAAGCCTGGGGTCCATGGAGCCACAGAGTCGAGCGTGACTTAGAGACTGAGCAAGAATAAAGTGACAGTGTATTATAGATGCTCCCTTCTTATTCCATAGTGACTGAGAAACAAGAGGGAATGGACTTGGAATTCTTTTCTTCTTTCTCCAGTATAGATTAGTTTCCAGGCTTGGTTTGACTCTGCAGTCTTCCTCAAGTCTGTCAGATTTCACCAGTGTCTGTATGGCATCACAGATGTGATCACCAGTTGCATCCTCCTGCTTGTATCTCACTAAGAAACTATAAGAACTGGTTACACCCTTACTTATCTTGCTGTATTCAGACAGTTATATTTCCTAAGTAACAGCCCGCTACTTGTAGGCAGTTTAGACTTATACACCAGGATCAGAATTCTGGGAGTAAGATTATTGTGTGTGCTCAGTCACTCAGTCATGTCCGAGCCTTTGCGATTCCATGGACTAACCTGCCAGGCTCCTCTGTCCATGGGATTTTCTAGCCAAGTATACTGAAGCGGGTTGCCATTTCCTACTCTAGGGGATCTTCCTCACCCAGGGATCGAACTCGTGTATCTTGTATCTCCCGCGTGGGTAGGTGGATTCTTTACCACTGTGCCACCAGGGGGTATGACTAGTTACCATGAAAATAGTTTTCCTCCCCAGAAAGGGTGCAGATTTCTTTTTTTTCCCTCAACTCCATAAGCAAAACTGAGCTAGATAACAACAACTTTAGAAATCTTTTTTGTTAAAACCTCTCAAAATACAGATAAAGAGAGGAAAAAATCCCTGAAACAACACTGATAAAAGTAACAGTGGCAAAGTCATTATTTTAACACCTCTTTTGTTCCAGTTTCAAAGGGAGTGGGAATCACTCCTGTCACCCTGTTGGTCTATTTTTATCCTGAAACTATGAAAAGACCAGCCAATTACAAGAATGACAGCCAACTTGGAATTTTTCCCGTAACTGTTATCTTCTTCATCCCATAAATTTAAAGATCAATCTGAGAACAACTTGTGTTGCAGTGTGATTCAAGTTAAGTGCGATTATTAGGATGAATCAGGAGAACCTGACAATGTGATTTCTTGTCACATTAAAGGAAGAACTATCCTTATGGTTCATAGAATGAAGGGTACTTTCAGGCAATTTGGCTCAAGTTGGAGAATATTTCACTATGAGAATGGATTTTAGTTTGACGTGGACAGCAGGCAGACAGATGTGTATCAAATAGCATCTACGACATGTGAAAATTAATTTTTCACTGCCAGTAAGATATAAATATAGTAATATTTCTCATTTTAAAGTTTCATTTACATCAACTAGGAATGCGATATATTAGGGAAAAAAATTCACAGTCTGTAAATAGTATTGCCTTGAGTCCTCATCTGTGGGTAGATGGACAAGAGTGGTTGGGATTCCTTTCTCTGAATATAAGCTTAAGTTGACTGTCCCTGCAACATTTACATTTGGTTGTCTTGGAAGCACACTTTTTAATTGAAGAATGGTTGATTTACAGTATTATGTTCATTTCTGCTATATAGCAAAGTATCAGTTATACACACATATGCGTTCTTTTTTATATTCTTTTCCATTTTGGTTTATCCCGGAGACTGGATGTAGTTCCCTGTGCTATATGGCAGGATCTTGTTTATCCATTCTAAATGTAATGGTTTGCATGTGCTATCCCCAAACTCCCAGTCCATCCCTCCCTCTCCCTCTTCTTGGCTACCACAAGTCTGCTCTCTGTGTCTGTGAGTCTGTTTCTGTCTTATAGGTAGGTTCTTTTGTGCCATGTTTTGGATTTCATGTATAAGTGACATCATATGGTATCTGAATTTTTGTTTCTGACTTACTTCACTTAGTATGATGATCTTTAGTTACATCCATGTTGCTGCAAATGGCATCAGCTCATTCTTTTTTATGGCTACGTAGTATTCCTTTGTATGTATATTAAACACACACACAAGCACACCACATCTTTATCCATTCATCCATCAATGGACATTGAGGTGGTTTCTCTGTTTTGGCTACTGTGACTAGTGCTGCTATGAACATAGGGGTGCATGTATCTTTCTGAATTATAGTTTTGTCTGGATATATGCCTAGAAGTGGGATTGCTGGATCAAATGGTTACTGTATTTTTTGGAGAAAACTTCTTACTGTTTTCCATAGTGATTGTACCAACATACATTCCCAAAAATGTAGGAGGGCTCCCTTTTCTCCACACCTTCTCCAGCATTTATAATTTGTAGACTTTTGAATGATGGCCATTCTGACTGGTGTGAGGTGGTCTCTCATTGTAGTTTTGATTTGAATTTCTCTAATAATTAGTGATGTTGAGCATCTTTTCATGTGGTTTTTGGCCATCTGTATCTCTTCTTTGGAGAAATGTCTATTTAAGCCTTCTGCCCATTTTGAAAGCATATTTTACTCATCATCCTCTCTCCCAAACTTGATCCTTTTCCTTCATTTCTTCCTTTGTACATGGCATTTTTATCCATTTAGTTGAACATAGATTAAACTCAGAAGTCAACTTAGATACCTCACTCTTTCTTACCTCCTTATCTAATCCATCTTAACTTTTCTGTAACTGTGCTTTTTTCTCCATCTCCACTGTTACCACTTTAGTTGAAACACTATCAGAAGTCACTTTTCTTACTGCCCTAGCCTTGTGTTTTAAAATGTACCTAGCATTTGTTTCAGTTGGGTATGGTAAGACCTGCTGATAGAGATGACTGTTGTGAAGGGTCTATAGTCACAGGTCTCTAGAAACAGGAAGCGTGACATGCCACGCAGGGGGCCCACATGGGGAAGCACCAGGACTGGTCAGGAGCAGAGGGAGTGAGGGGAAATTGTGGGCAAGAGCCTTTACTGTGGTTTCCATGGGAAGAAATGGGTGAGGCAGGGTAAACAGGCATAAGAAGTGCTACTTTGAAAAATTCCAGTGGGCTTTGAGACATAGCAGATATCCCTGGTTGTCTGATACCTGTTCCTCGGGTGACTGGGGCAGGTGGATAGTGGCCAGGCCTGTAAGAGCTGGTAAAGGTGGTTGGGGGTTGGACTTTGGTTTGGTTGGTTTGCATGTGAGAGGAACACTGGCAAGGGAGTCCTTTACTGTCTTTAGAAATGATCTCAAATGTCTAGATAATTCTAGAAATTATCTCTTCCTGGGAAGAGCAGTATTTCCAGGATCAGCAAAGTGGACGTTTGACTCAAATGTCAAAACCTCATAAACACCTGGTTAATACACCTTGTAACTAGTCTCTTTGTATCTCCTCTCCCTAGCCAGAGTGAGAGATCCTTTACTAATACAAGTATGAGAACATTTGCTTCTTAGTCCCAAATCCATCAACATTCCCCATTGTTCTTCCTAGGAATTGATGATATGGTCCCTACCTACTTATTAAGCTTCATTTTGCACCCTCTTCCTTTTATGAACCCTAGTCATGCTAGCTTGCTTTCAGCTCTTTAAATGTGCCACATTCCACCCGCCCCCCCACCAGCCCTTGGCGTGTACAGTTCTGTCTGAGTGGAACATCCTAACTCACTTCTTCCCTATGTTGCCACCTAACTGCTCTGGAGCTATCAGCTTGAGCATCACCTCCTCCATGAAGACTTGCCCCCATCCCTGGATTTGGTAATGACACATTCCCTGTTTTAGACTCTCACTGCATTTCCTGATCCTCCTCCAGTGTACTTGTACTTATCAAAGCTTGTGATTATATGCTGATTTGTCTGATTAATATCTTATTCCTTGGATTCATGAAGGCAGGATTGTGCCCATTTGATTCACATTTTGTTCCTGATTCTTAGCAGAGTGCCTTCATAAATGTAGAAGCCTTTAATAAATATATGTTGAATGACTGAATAAATGTCAATTCTAGTTTAGAATATAGACAATATATTCAACTTAAATACTGAGTTGGAAAAACAGAAAAGGTCTTCCTGAGACTGCTTTTTAAAAAGCATGTGAAGCCAATATATAATTGCTCTGAGTGATGTGTTATCGGAAGTGATGGGAGCCATATCAAACTGTCTCTACTGGGCATTGTGTGTCATGGCAATAAGACATCTGACATGATTTTGAACATGAAGGAAATAGATTGTGAAAAGTCATAAATATATGGAAGGTTTTCCCCTTCTCGTGAGGATCATCGGAAAATTGCTCTTAGTGGCCAGTGGCATGTTTTATGGTTCACTCTTCAGGGAAGATAAGAAAACGTGGTCTGTGGAAAGATCTTTTTAGATCATATAAAGAAAGAGAAACTTTGACTTGCTTTTCTTTTCATTGTGCTTTATAAAAATTCATGAGAATGCTACACAATGTTAACCACTTCCCAGATGTTTATTATGAGGAAAGAATCCTAAAAAAAAAAAGACAAAAACAAAAAAAAGCAAGCAAGCATCTATACACTGGATTAGTTAAAATTAGACTTGAGCTCTGGATACTCTAGAAAGAATGATAGGATTTCAAATTTTAAAAAATATAGAGATTGTCAAATGTATAACCTGGAATAACTAAAGTGCCACAGAACAGAGCAGACAATTCCCTGTCAAGAAGGCTCTACTATTCTAGCGGGAAATGTCAAAGTTTTTTTTTTTTTTATATCATTTCAGAAGGCACAGTGGAATTTTAAAATCTTTTTTTATAGAACAACTTTCTACTTCCTCACGTATCTACTTCTTCCTCTCCAGGGCTTATTTTCTCTTTGCATAGTGGAAGTAATACAAAATTTTGATCAGATGAAGCAGAGAATTGAAGTAATAAACCATGTTGGATGTTGCAACTGGATGATCATGATGGCTGTGGTATATACTTGACCGGCAGGATTCTTCTGTGTGTCCTGCAAAGGGTGTGAAGTTTTGTGAATCATTTGCAACACTTGAAATTAAAAGACTACACATTACCATTTATACTTTAATTGAAAAATGTGACACCCCGGGAGTCCTGAGCTTGTGTTTCTACAGCAGCCCTGTTGCTGTTGCTGAGTGGAGCCTTTAAACAGTGCACATGCTTGCCAGCGTGCCAGTATCCCTGCATGGCCCTTGTCACATGTTTGTATTAACTGTCTGGCCCTGCAGGCACTTGACTTTGTGATTCTTAAAATATACGATACAAGCAATTACATTAATTCTCCATTTGCTCTGACTGTAGTGAAAGTGAAAATGCCAGTTGCTCAGTCGTGTCTGACTCTTTGTGACCCCATGGACTGTAGCCTACCAGGCTTCTCTGTCCATGGGATTCTCCAGGCAAGAATACTGGAGTGGGTTGCCATTCCCTTCTCCAGGGGATCTTCCCGACCCAGGAATCGAACCCAGGTCTCTCACATTGCAGGCAGATTCTTTATCATTTGAGCCACCAGTGAAGATCTGACGGTACAGAGGGTCTTTTTTTTTTTTTTCTTTTAAGATCTTTTTTGAAGGGGACCATTTTTAAAGTCTGTACTTAATTTGTCACGATATTGTTTGTTTTATGTTTTGGGTTTTTTTTTGTTTTTGGCTGACAGGCATGTGAGATCTTAGCTCCCTGACCAGGAATTGAACCGGGACCCCATGCATGGAAGGCGAAGTCTTAAGCCACTGGACCAACAGGAAAGTCTTTTTATAACCGAATTCACATCAAGAGCTCCCTCCTGAAATCCAGAAGACTAGCACAATTTACAGTGAGCAGAGTACAGTGACTTATCTTGTGGATCACTTCTCTGTGAAACTTTAAATACCTAATTCCCTAAGATCTTATTTTCTTAAAGATTTTTAAAAACTTCTTACAAAATTGTCAGATGTTTGTCTTCATATTTGTGGCAAAAAAAGAAAAATTACTGGGTTACTTAATTCCTAAGATATAAAAGATGACACGGTGGCTTAGTCACTGAGTCATGCCTGACTCTTGCGACCCCATGGACTGTTGCCCGCCAGGCTCCTCTGTCCATGGTTTCCCTAGGCTAGAATACTGAAGTGCATTGCCATTTCCTTCTCCAGGGGATCTTCCCAACCCAGGAATCAAACTTGGGTCTCCTGCATTGCAGGCGGATTCTTTACCTACTGAGTCACCAGGGAAGCCAAAAGATGGCATGCAATGGCTATTTATAATGTCAGAGGACCACTGCCCTATTTTTTGAATACCCTAAGTAACTTAGCTTGTGACTACTCTAAGAATATAAGAAAAATCACAAATGGCAAATGATGACCTCAAAGCTAGTTCATGACTATTTGTTTTACCTTTCATTTCTACATTCACTTTCAAATAACTGGCATTAAAGTTAGAATGATTAGGCAACCTAGAACAACAAGGCACTCCAGTACTCTTGCCTTGAGAATCCCATGGACGGAGGAGCCTGGTAGGCTATAGTCCATGGGGCCGCTAAGCGTCGGACACGACTGAGCGACTTCACTGTCACTTTTCACTTTCATGCATTGGAGAAGGAAATGGCAACCCACTCCAGTGTTCTTGCCTGGAGAATCCCAGGGACAGAGGAGCCTGTTGGGCTGCCTTCTATGGGGTCGCACAGAGTCGGACACGACTGACCCAACTTAGCAGCAAAACAACAAGGAAGTAGAACCAAAATATGTACCAGGAGAAAATATATATAAATCAATCAAGAAATACACCATATTTGTTGCTTGTATTCCATGCAATGAAACCTTTCAAATGCTAGTGCGTCCCTACTCTTTTTACTTATTTACATAGTGATGAGAAGTTGAATTCATGAAAGTAGAAATTAGATTATTTTTCCATTGTATCTTTAGCACAGAGAAACTAGAACTTGATAAACATTCAGTATAAACATATACACACACACAAATGAGCTATAGTCATTCTTGTGATGGAAAGATCAAGGTTATTGAAGTAAACTTAGAGACAAACTTAGAGTAACTTAGAGTATTTAAAAAACCCTGAATTTAATAATTGGATAATTGGCTTGGTTTATGTCCCCAAACCCTTAAACTCCAAAAATGGATATCTATCCACCCTCATCCATGAACCTTTGATTCTATGAAAAAAGCACCTCTTCTTTTTGTGCCATTCTTTACATTTAACCTTAGAACATTCCTCTGTATTCAGTAGTATCTTTTATCTCAGTAATTGCTTACTGGCAAATTATTCTCAGCCTCAATATTGAGATATATTCTCAGCCAATAATATTGTCAGCAAAAAACTTGTGTGCAGGGCTACTGATTTGGTTTGGTCTTGCACAAGGCTGTCTGGCCAAGATAACTTGAAATCTAGTGTCTTGGTGGTTGTAGAAAACCTTACCATCTGATCTGTCTTTCTAATTGATCACCTTCCTACTTCTCTTGTTACTTATCTTGTGCTTTGACCAGTGTGGCTGCCTCAGCCCATTTCTAGAAATTATTTGCTTAGGTGTCTACACAGACTTGAGCTTTCTTCTGTTTCTAATTCTACATGGAAGGAGGTTAGACGTCATTGCTTAATTCTAACAACAAGTGAAAAACTTAACCGATTGGAAAATCAGCAATTCTTCTAGGATCTGTTAGAAAACAGAAGATACAAGGCAAACTGCTACCTCCAAGTTTGGAGAGACAAACAGACTAATTTAAGGAGACACGGCTTACTGGAGCAGAGCCTCACAAGCAGAAACTGCTATAGGAACCAGTGCTGGCTCTAGAAATCCTGAACTGTAATGGGTAGATATTAACCAAACTATATTAATAATTACTTTGAACAGCAATGTTCTAAATGCATTAATTGAAAGTGAGTGATTGCCAGAACATATTAAAAAATAACATCTATATATATATATTGTCTACAAGAAACTACCTTTAAACGTAAAGACTCATGTAGATTAAAATAAATGGATGGAGGGACTTCTCTGGTGGTCTAGTGGTTGAGGATCTGCCTTGGAATGCAGGGGACACAGGTTCTATTCCCGGTGGGGGACCTATGAGCCCGCATCCACAGAGCCCATGCATGCTCCGCAACTACTGAGCCTATGTGCTCTGGAGCCCACAAGTCACAACTGAGAGCCCATGTGCCACAACTACTGAGCCTGCACACCACAACTAGAGCGTCCACACCCCACAGTGAAAGATCCCACATGATGCAGCAAAGATCCTGCACGGTGCAACTAGGATCTGAGGCAGCCAAATAAATAAATAAATGTTTTGAAAAGTAAAGGGATGGAGAAAAATATGCCATGCTAATTCTAGTCAAAGGGAAGCAAGCATAGGCATATTAATTTCAAACAAGAAAAATTATGAATAAAGGGTTAATGCTCTAAGACGATATAACAATTATTAACATGCATGCACATAAAAAAACTATATGCATAAAAACTGATAAAACTGAAAGAAGAAATAGATGAATCCACTATTATAGTCAAAGACTTCACTACTCCCTTACCAGAAATACACCAGCAGAAAATCAGTAAGGAGATAGCTGAACTCAACAGTATCTTCAGGCAACACCGTATAATTGAGAACTATAGTCTACTTATTCCAACAATAGAAGAATGTATCTTATTCTCAAGCTCACATGGAACATCAGCAAGGTAGACCACATTCTGGAAGATAAAATACACCTTAGCAAGTAAAAATTATAACATCTGGTTTCAAATCACAATAGAATCAACCCAGAAATTGATAATGGAAATATACCTGGAAAATCCCCAATAAGTGGAGATTAAATAAAATAATTCTAAATAACACAGGGATCAAAGAAGAAACTTCAAGATAAAACTTGAAATGCATTGGACTAAATGAAAATGAAAACACAACTTATCAGAATTTGGAGTATGCAGTGAAAGCAGTGGTTAGAGCAGACTTGATAGAAGTCAATGTGTGTATTAGGAAAGAAGAAAGACCTAAAATCAGTCATCTAAGTTTCCACCTTAGGAAACTAAAAAAAAGAAGACCAAATTGAATCCAAAGTAAGCAGAAGAAAAAATAATAAGAATCGTAGGAGAAAACAATAAAATTGAAAACAGGAAATCAGTGGAGAAAATCAATGAAACCAAAAGCTGTTTCTTAAAAAGATCAGTAAAACTGATATGCCTCAGACCAGGGTAGCTAAAGAGAGAGAGAGAGAGAAGACATAAATGAATAGCATCAGGAGTGAAAGAGGGACCATCACTACAGATCCCATGAACATTAAAAGAATAACAAAACAAATACTATGAACTATGCCCATAAATATGATAATCTAGATGAAATGGCCCAATTTTTAAATGGCAATCTGTTAAAGCTTACTGAAGAAGAAATAGACAATCTGACATCTATTAAATTTAATGAATAAACAGCAACAAGCCCAGATGTGTTCAGTGGTGAATTCTACCAAATATGTAAGGAAGAAATGATCACATATATGTACCAGGCTTCCCTGGTGGCTCAGATGGTAAAGAATTCACCTGCAACACAGGAGACCTGGATTTGATCCCTGGTTTGGGAAGATCCCCTGGAGGAGGGCATGGCAACCCACTCCAGTATTCTTGCCTGGAGAATCCCATGGACAGAGGAGCCTGGCGGGCTACAGTCCATGGGGTCACAGAGTCAGACACAACTGAGTGACTAAGCACAGCATATACACCACTGTGTATACAATTAATAACTGAGAATGTACTCTATAGCACAGAGAACTCTGCTCAGTGCCCTGTGGTGACCCAAATGGGAAGGAAATCCCCCAAATACGGGATATATATATGGCTGATTCACTTTGCTGTACAGCAGAAATGGACACAGCAGTGCAAAGCAACTGTATTCTATTAAAGAAAAAAAAAAAAAAAAACTGAACAGGAGGATGGGCTTCCCTGGTGGCTCAGCTGATAAAGAATCCACCTGTAATGAGGGAGACCTGGGTTCGATCCCTGGGTTGGGAAGATCCCCTGGAGAAGGGAATGCTACCCACTCCAGTATCCTGGCCTGGAGAATTCCATGGACTGTACAGTCCATGGAGTTGCAAAGAGTCGGACGTGACTGAGGGAGTTTCACTTCACTTCACTTCAGGCTTAAGTGTGGCTATATAAATATTTACATTAAATATAAATATACTGATACTTTAATTAAAAGGATGAGACTGTCAGGCTGAATAAATAAGAAAAAATATTTTAAATGTAAAGAAACAAGTTGAAAATAAAAAGGTGAAAAAAGTTATATTATGCAAACACAAAACACACACACCAAAGAAATTATACAGGTTCGGGGCCTAAATTTTTAAAGAAATTGAAGGAACAAACAGAAAACAGCAAGTCCAGATGTGTTCAGTGGTGAATTCCACCAAATATGTAAGGAAGAAATTATACCAGTTCTCTAAAATCTCTTTCAGAGAACAGAAACAGAGGGAATATTTCTGACTCATCAAATGAGGGCAGCATTATGCTAATACTAAATGGAAAGACATTACAAGAAATGAAAACTATTGACCAATATCTCTCACGGATAAATATAAAAATTCCTCAACAAAATATTAGCAAATTAAATTAAAAATGTATAAAAGAATTATATACTATGACTGGTGGATTTATCACAGGTATGCAAGGCTGATTCAATATTTGAAAATCAGTAAATATAATCTATTACATTAACAGGTTAAAAGAAAAAAAAAAAAACACAAAACCATGTGATCATACCAATCAGATCAGATCAGTCGCTCAGTCGTGTCCGACTCTTTGCAACCCCATGAATCGCAGCACACCAGGCCTCCCTGTCCATCACCAACCCCAGGAGTTCACTCAGACTCACATCCATCGAGTCAGTGATGCCATCCAGCCATCTCATCCTCTGTTGTCCCCTTCTCCTCTTGCCCCCAATACCTCCCAGCATCAGAGTCTTTTCCAATGAGTCAACTCTTCACATGAGGTGGCCAAAGTACTGGAGTTTCAGCTTTAGCATCATTCCTTCCAAAGAAATCCCAGGGCTGATCTCCTTTAGAATGGACTGGTTGGATCTCTTTGCAGTCCAAGGGACTCTCAAGAGTCTTTTCCAACACCACAGTTCAAAGCATCAATTCTTCGGCGCTCAGCCTTCTTCACAGTCCAACTCTCACATCCATACGTGACCACAGGAAAAACCATAGCCTTGACTAGACGAACCTTTGTTGGCAAAGTAATGTCTCTGCTTTTGAATATGCTATCTAGGTTCGTCATAACTTTCCTTCCAAGGAGTAAGTGTCTTACAAATAGCTGTGAAAAGAAGAGAAGCAAAAAGCAAAGGAGCAAGGGAAAGATATAAGCATCTGAATGCAGAGTTCCAAAGAATAGCAAGAAGAGATAAAAAGCCTTCTTCAGGGATCAATAAAAAGAAATAGAGGAAAACAACAGAATGGGAAAGACTAGAGATCTCTTCAAGAAAATTAGAGATACCAAGGGAACATTTAAGATGGGCTCGATAAAGGACAGAAATGGTATGGACCTAACAGAAGCAGAAGATATTAAGAAGAGGTGGCAAGAATACATAGAAGAACTGTACAAAAAAAGATCTTCACGACCTAGGTAATCATGATGGTGTGATCACTGACCTAGAACCTGGAATGTGAAGTCAAGTGGGCCTTAGAAAGCATCACTACGAACAAAGCTAGTGGAGGTGATGGAATTCCAGTTGAGCTATTTCAAATCCTGAAAGATTATGCTTTGAAAGTTCTGCACTCAATATGCCAGCAAATTTGGAAAACTCAGCAGTGGCCACAAGACTGGAAAAGGTCAGTTTTCATTCCAGTCCCAAAGAAAGGCAATGCCAAAGAATGCTCAAACTACCGCACAATTGCACTCATCTCACACGCTGGTAAAGAAATGCTCAAAATTCTCCAAGCCAGACTTCAGCAATATGTGAACCGTGAACTTCCTGATGTTCAAGCTGGTTTTAGAAAAGGCAGGGGAACCAGAGATCAAATTGCCAACATGCGCTGGATCATTGAAAAAGCGAGAGAATTCCAGAAAAACATCTATTTCTGCTTTATTGACTATGCCAAAGCCTTTGACTATGTGGATCACAATAAACTGTGGAAAATTCTGAAAGACATGGGAATACCAGACCACACGATCTGTCTTTTGAGAAATCTATATGCAGGTCAGGAAGCAACAGTTAGAACTGGCCATGGAACAACGACTGGTTCCAAATTGGAAAAGGAGTACGTCAAAGCTGTATATTGTCACCCTGCTTATTTAGCTTATATGCAGAGTACATCATGAGAAACGCTGGACTGGAAGAAACACAAGCTGGAATCAAGATTGCCGGGAGAAATATCAATAACCTCAGATATGCAGATGACACCACCCTTATGGCAGAAAGTGAAGAGGAACTCAAAAGCGTCTTGATGAAAGTGAAAGTGGAGAGTGAAAAAGTTGGCTTAAAGCTCAACATTCAGAAAATGAAGATCGTGGCATCTGGTCCCATCACTTCATGGGAAATAGATGGGGAAGCAGTGGAAACAGTGTCAGACTTTATTTTTCTGGGCTCCAAAATCACTGCAGATGGTGACTGCAGCCATGAAATTAAAAGATGCTTACTCCTTGGAAGGAAAGTTATGACCAACCTAGACAGCATATTGAAAAGCAGAGACATTACTTTGCCAACAAAGGTTCGTCTAGTCAAGGCTATGGTTTTTCCTGTGGTCATGTATGGATGTGAGAGTTGGACTGTGTAGAAGGCTGAGCACTGAAGAATTGATGCTTTTGAACTGTGGTGTTGGAGAAGACTCTTGAGAGTCCCTTGGACTGCAAAGAGATCCAACCAGTCCATTCTAAAGGAGATCAGCCCTGGGATTTCTTTGGAAGGAATGATGCTAAAGCTGAAACTCCAGTACTTTGGCCACCTCATGTGAAGAGTTGACTCATTGGAAAAGACTCTGATGCTGGGAGGGATTGGGGGCAAGAGGAGAAGGGGACGAGGAGAGAGGATGAGATGGCTGGATGGCATCACTGACTCGATGGATGTGAGTCTGAGTGAACTCCGGGAGTTGGTGATGGACAGGGAGGCCTGGAGTGCTGCGATTCATGGGGTCGAAAAGAGTCGGACACGACTGAGCAACTGAACTGAACTGAACTGAACTGATCTAGGTTGGTCATAACTTTCCTTCCAAGGAGTAAGCGTCTTTTAATTTCATGGCTGCAGTCACCATATGCAGTGATTTTGGAGCCCAGAAAAATAAAGTCTAACAGTGTTTCCACTGTTTCCCCATCTATTTCCCATGAAGTGATGGGACCGGATGCCATGATCTTCGTTTTCTGAATGTTGAGCTTTAAGCCAACTTTTTCACTCTCCACTTTCACTTTCATCAAGAGGCTTTTTAGTTCCTCTTCACTTTCTGCCATAATGGTGGATCATGGAAAAAGCAAGAGAGCTCCAGAAAAACATCTATTTCTGCTTTATTGACTATGCCAAAGCCTTTGACTGTGTGGATCACAATAAACTGGAAAATTCTTCAAGAGATGGGAATACCAGACCACCTGATCTGCCTCTTGAGAAATCTGTATGCAGGTCAGGAAGCAACAGTTAGAACTGGACATGGAACAACAGACTGGTTCCAAATAGGAAAAGGAGTACATCAAGGCTGTATATTGTCACCCTGTTTATTTAACTTATATGCAGAGTTCATCATGAGAAATGCTGGACTGGAAGAAACACAAGCTGGAATCAAGATTGCCGGGATCATACCAAGAGATGCAGTAAAAGCATTTGACAAAATGCAACAGCCATCCGTAATAAAAACTTTCAGTAATGTAAGAATAGAGGGGAACTTCCTCGAGTTGATAAAGACTATTTACAGAAAACCTACAGGTTACATCATACAATGGTGAAAGTCTCAAAGCTCTCCCTCTCAAATCAGGTACAAGGCAAGGATGGGCTCACTTTTTTTTTTTTTTTTGAATCCTCCTTTTTTGGGGTCAGATACTCACTTCTTACCCATTCAATTGTAATGAGAAGATTTATAGAGTGCACTAGTCAGCAGGAGTTATGGGTAAGGCAGGATATAATGGTATCATAGTCCATCTGGACTGAGACTAGGCAGCTTCCAAACAACAGAAATTTAATTCTGACATTTCTGGAGGCTAGAAGTCTGAGATCAGGGTACCAGCACAGTTAGATGAGAGTCCTCTTCTGGGCTGCAAACTTCTCATTGTATCCTCAAATGGCAGAATGGGGTAGAGTACTCTGTGGGGTCTCTTTTATAAGAACATCAATCCCATTTATGAAAGCTCTGCCTCATGACCTAGTCACCCCAAAGGACCCACCTCCTAATGCTGTCACTTTGGGGGTTAAGTTTCAACTATGAATTTTAGGGAGACAAACATTCATACCACAGCAAATAATGTAGGTGAAAGTTTGAGCTGGGTGACCTCTCTAAATCTAGCTGGAGCTAAAAGACTACAGCTACTTCTCCCTCCAAGAATATAATTGATGGAGAACACCACTAATCTAACCCTGTATGGGGCTTGAGGAGCAATGCAATTCAAGAATGCAACAATCAAATGTGGACAAGGTTTCCATTCACTACTGGCAGACAGAACTATAATATTCAAATCGAGGTGATGAATAATGGCAGCATCATGATGAGTCAGACCATTAGCACTCAGAGAAGTGAGAATCATTGTGGACAGAGGAAAGTCTCCTCTGCTGTAGCAAAATCAATAGTGACTGATGAGATGGAAATTTGAAACTGGGCAATTCAGATGCTCTTAATGTGACTTAAAGCAGTGCTACTCAAGTGTGATTTGGGAACTGGTTGGAAGTGCACATTCTCAATCATAAACTTTGACCTAGTGAGTCAAAATCTCTGGTGATAAGGGACGGATTCCCCAGGTAATTTGGGTGCACACTCAAGTTTGAGAATTACTGGCTTAGAGGATAGAAGCTTCCCTACCTGATGGAAGAATTCTTAGAAGACAGGGTAGGGAGGAACCTGGGAGGAATGTGAGGGGGCTTGAAGAGACAGATCTTCAGAGAAAATAGCAATTTAAAAGTGGCACTCAGGATTTGTAAGGGGAAGCCCATTTACTCTTAAAAGGATGTTGGTATAAATAAGGAGCTGAGCTTCTGGAAAAAGAAAAACTTCTGCAAAAACACCTCTTTCTACCCCAGGAGACTCTGAACTGACTCACAAGGTCAGAAATAATGATGTCCTCCAGTCACGCCCACCTGTGTGGGATCAAGGACATGACTCGGGGGTTCATGGACTTCTAGACACAGATACTGCACTTACCAGTTAACATTCTGTGGGGGCCCCCAGCAGGGTTTGCCAGCTGTAGCAAATGCTCAAGAATTTCCTCTGTAACATGAATTTTTATGAAAGGTGTGAAATGTAAGGCTGTATTTCTTTTTATAGGGGATGATCATTATAAAAATCTTTCTAATTTTCTCTGAGGGCCTGGGAATATGTAGATAAATAATTGTTTAATACTCAGAATAGATGTTGTTTTTCATCTGCACAAGTTTATTATGTAGAATGAGATGATGTCTATGAACCAGGCTGGGCACTCTCCTTTGAAGCCAGGCTACTTCACAGAATTTTTAAAAGCTACAGGTCACTGCCATTCTCTACTTGTATTTCCTGATCTACCTCACTCCCAAAATAAATTCAGAGGACATCGGATAATATCCCGTTGCCCTTAATACCATGAAAATAAACAAGATGACCCAAAGGCTTCCTACTTTGTATGATTCCATAAACATCAAACTGAATCAGAGCTTTGCTATTTCTACCAGTTACAATTATTATATCTTCATCAGTTCTTCAGTAACATTCTATCCTGGCTTGGCTAATAAAATTGATGGACTTTGACATGTAATATTCACAAATGCTAATAAAGCTATGATGATAGCTATGGTTATGATAAATTGTTTTTGAAGATGCATATTTGGGAGGATGCTGTATTGTAAAAATGCTACTCTTTAAGGCCATGTCTACATCTGTCTGCAGCTCAGTCTCAGAAAATATTGATTTTAAATTAAGTGTGACATTTAATCTTTTCTATCAAAACAGAAGACCATATGGAGACAAAAAGGGAGACAGAGGTTGGACTTTTGAAAAGAAATGAAAAGGATGTGACAGTAGCTCTATATAAAACTGGGTGGTATTTTAAAAGTAACCCATTCAAGAAATAGTGAATTTAGATGACTTATCTTTTTAAAAATTAGCTTATAATCTAACTTTTAAATTATGTGAACAATTTTAGTTGATGAGACAGAATATGGAGAGAATCAAATTGCATTTATAATTTATCATTTGAGTTTAACTATCTTTAGACAGTGCTGTATATGAGAGGACATAGAATTCTACTATTGTTTCTCCAAGATCCAAGTAATGGGATCTCAGGCCACAGACATGGCCAGTGGGTAGATTCAGTAGGTCAGTTATCTCCCCAAATCTACTTGATGGAAACCTAAAGTAATACATTATTTTACATAAATAAAATCTTTAAGAACCATATGAAAAATTTTATTCTTCCAGTCAGGCACACCCAAAAACTTTGCTTTGGACAAAATGACCACTCTTTAAAGCCTTAATGCTGGACTATGAGTGACCATCATTAATAATTTGATGGTTCAGTGAAGTTCCGTGCAACATATTTGAGGGTGCAAGACCCAGATATATCATGCTTTAGGCCAGAATCCTTTGTATCAGACTGAGGGAAGCTGGAGCTGGCCATTTTCTCTTCCTGATAAAGGACGTCTGAATATGAATTACGGAACCATGGTACCAATATCTAATGATCAATCCATCAGTACTCGCCAAACAACTCTACCTGGTGTATGGCCACATGGGTTGTACTTGCTGAAATTTGATCAAAAAAGTTATTGAATCTATACTAAGTGCCGTGTGCTATGCGGGAATCAAATACAATAAAATACACAATAGGGTTTGATATAATCATGACAAGTTGCTGTTAGGTCCTCATTGTTTTCAAAGTACTGGCACATTCGTTCTCTCTTTGATCTTCTCAACAATCTTACCCCTCACAGTGGAGGATACTGAGGCCTGTGAGGGGTGGAATGGCTTGCACTGGTCATTGGTGAGCAGTCTTTGATGACAGAACACATGCTAGAATAACTCGCATACTTTCTTGCCATCATTCTTATTTCTGCCAAACTAGCAATTGATTTGTTGCCATCCACCCTTTACTGATGAACACCAAGTGGTGGAAAACATCACTGACACAGGATATCCTGGTGGCTGGGCCACTCTTCACCGCAGACGTGAAAGATGCTGCCTGCCAAGTGGAACTGCCCTGGAAGGCGAGAGGTTTGCAGTATTAACAGGTGCTTGTCATAGCATCATCAATCACAGTCACAGCACTGCTCTCACGCTTTTAACCTTGCTCCAAAGCGTGATGCCTTTGTTAAGACTTGATCTTGAATGGAAGAAGAATGCCTCTCCTGAAGAGAAGCTCGCTTTATCAAATGCATTTTCGGACAGGACAAAATCTACTCCCTGACTTTGTGTGAAGTCTTCTCCCTAGAACAGACTGGAGATTCTTTCCAAAGTCCATCAAACATTAAAAATTGTCTTCTTATTAACATTTAACCCCAAACCTAGGAAAACTCTATGATACTCTCTCTCTTTTATTTTGTTCCCTTTGCTTTTACTTCCTTTTTTTTTTTTTGGCTTCACTTTGTGGCATGTGGAATCTTGGTCCCTGACCAGGGATGGAACCCATGTCCCCCACACTGGAAGTGAGGAGTCTTGACCACTGAATCACCAGGGAAGTCCGTCTTTAGTTTCTTATCTAAGCCATTAATCGGAGAAGGCAATGGCAACCCCCTCCAGTACTTTTGCCTGGGAAATCCCATGGACGGAGGAGCCTGGTAGGCTACAGTCCATGGAGTCGTGAAGAGTCAGACACGACTGAGCGACTTCACTTTCATGCACTGGAGAAGGAAATGGCAACCCACTCCAGTGTTCTTGCCTGGAGAATCCCAGGGACGGGGGAGCCTGGTGGGCTGCCATCTATGATGTCGCACAGAGTTGGAGATGACTGACGCGACTTAGCAGCAGCTGCTAGGCCATTAATAAGTCCTTATGGCTCATTCTCCAAAATCTATCCCCTCTGTTTGACCTTGTCCCCTCTCTTTCATGACCCTCTAAATTCAAGCTACCAATGCCTCAGCCTGCTGTTCTCTGTCAGGATCCACGGCTCTAACAATTCCTTCTCCCTTCATTTGTGGCCCTTTTAATGTCTAGCCTCCAAAAAAAGGGACCACAGAAATGCTTTTAAAAATTTGGACTCTGTGGGAGATGGAGAGGGTGGGATGATATGGGAGAATGGCCTTGAAACATGTATAATATCATATAAAAATGTAAACCTTGTCACTACCTATTTCCTGTTTAAAATCTTTCACTGACTACCCATTGACATTGAACTTAAAACCTGAATCCCTTATCTTGACCCACCCCAGGCCCTGACTACCCATCAGCCCTAATGGTCCCCACACCTCTCTCTGTGCTGTCACCACAGCTATTAGAAGGCTGAAAACACTCCCTGCCAAATGGCATGTCCTAATCACTGAAACCTGTGAGTGTTACCTTCAGTTCAGTTCAGTTCAGTCACTCAGTCATGTCCAACTCTTTGCAACCCCATGGAATGCAGTACGCCAGGCTTCTGTTCAGCACCAACTCCCGGAGCTTACTCAAACTCATGTCCATTGAGTTGGTCATGCCATCCAACCATCTTATCCTCTGTCGTCCCCTTCTCCTTCTGCCTTCAATCTTTCCCAGCATTAGGGTCTTTTCAAACGAGTCAGTTCTTCACATCAGGTGGCCAAAGTTTGGAGTTTAAGCTTCAGCATCAGTCCTTCCAATGAATATTCAGGACTGATTTCCTTTAGGATGGATTGATTGGACCTCCTTGCAGTCCCAGGGACTCTCAAGAGTCTTCTCCAACACCACAGTTCAAAAGCATCAATGCTTCAGCACTCAGCTTTCTTTATAGTCCAACTCTCACATCCATACATGACTACAGGAAAAACCATAGCCTTGACTAGATGGACCTTTGTTGGCAAGGTAATGTCTCTGCTTTTGAATATGCTGTCTAGGTTGGTCACAGTTTTTCTTCCAAGGAGCAAACATTTTTAATTTCATGGCTGTGGTCGCCATCTGCAGGGATTTTGGAGCCCCTCAAAATAAAGTCTGTCACTTGTTTCCACTGTCTCCCCATCTATTTGCCATGAAGTGATGGGGCCGGATGCCATGATCTTAGTTTTCTGAATGTTGACCTTTAAGCCAACCTTTTCACTCTCCTCTTTCATTCTAATCAAGTGGCTCTTTAATTCTTCTTCGCTTTCTGCCCTAAGGATGGTGTCATCTGCATATCTGAGATTATTGATATTTCTCCTGACAATCTTGATTCCAACTTGTGCTTCATCCAACCTGGCATTTCACATGATGTATGTACTCTGCCTATAAGTTAAATAAGCAGGGTGACAATATATAGCCTTGATGTGCTCCTTTCCCGATTTGGAACCAGTCTGTTGTTCCAGTTCTAACTGTTGCTTCCTGACCTGCATACAGATTTCTCAGGAGGCAGGTCAGGTGGTCTGATATTCCCATCTCTATAAAGTAATGTTACCTTATATGGAAAAAAAAAGATGTAATTTTTCTGCAGATGTGATTGTGTCTTGAGATGGAGAGGTTGATGATTATCCTGGATTATCTAGTGGGCTTTAAGTCCCATCATGATGTCCTTCTAAGAGGGAGATTCATCAGACAGATACCGAGGAGAATATTTGAAGATGCTAGTCTTAATGATTAGAGAGATTCAGACATAAACCAAGAAAATCTGGCAGCCACCAGAAGCTGGGAGAGGCAAGGAATAGATTGTCCCCAGCACCTCCAGAGAAAGCATGGCTCTGCACACACCTTGTTTTCAGACTTCTAGCCTCTGGAACTGGGAGAGAATGAATTTCTGTTGTTTCAAATCACCAAGTGTGTGATAGTTTTTTACAACAGCTGGTAAAGAACCAACTTGCCAATGCAGGAGACTTGGGTTTGATCCCTGGGTAGGGAAGTTCCTCTGGAGGAGAACATGGCAACCCACTCCAGTATTCTTGTCTGCAGAATCCCATGGACAGAGAAGCCTGGCAGGCTATGGTCCATAGGGTTACATAGTCGGACACAACTGAGCGACTTTGCATGTAGGAAACTGATACACCATCTTAAGGCTTTTATGGTTCCTTCTGCCTAGAACTTATCCTATGAAACCTTCTGCCTCTCTCGTGTTCCTGAGGACTCAGCTGAAATACTAGCTCTTCAGGGAGGACTTCAACCCAGACATTCTTTATCATGTCACCTGTTTTATATTCTTCATCATTGTTTGGAAATTATGTTTATTTATTCTTTGACTTGCTTATTATCTTACTCTAGCACATAAAACAGTATTTGACATGTAATAGATGCTTACTAAATATTTGTTAAAGGAAAGAAAAAAAGGAAAGAATATTACTAACTGTTTGATAATAAAGAAAATGCTATTTAATAAATAATATCTAGGCTTTCAAAAAATTTTGGGCTACTATGGTGAATGTCAGGTGGTCTGGTATTCTCATCTTTCAGAATTTTCCAAAGTTTATTGTGATCCACACAGTCAAAGGCTTTGGCATAGTCAGTAAAGCAGAAATAGATGTTTTTCTGGAACTCTCTTGCTTTTTCCATGATCCAGCAGATGTTGGAAATTTGATCTCTGGTTCCTCTGCCTTTCCTAAAACCAGCTTGAACATCTGGAAGTGCATGGTTCACATATTGCTGAAGCCTGGCTTGGAGAATTTTGAGCATTACTTTACTAGCGACATGAGTTTGAGTCAACTCCGGGAGTTGGTGATGGACAGGGAGGCCTGGCATGCTGTGATTCATGAGGTCGCAAAGAGTCGGACACGACTGAGTGACTGAACTGAACTGAACTTATGGTGAATGTCTTCTACTAGATAAGGTTGCCCATATACAGTCTTACAGATAAAATACAGGGCACTCCATTAAGTAGGAATTTCAGATATGCAAAAATTATTTTTGTTTTAAGTATGTCCGCCTAAATATTGCATGGGGCATACTTACATTGAAAATTATTTAAATTTAAAATTCAAATTTACCTAGGCTTCTTGTTTTGTTTGTCTAATTTTTACTACATCTGGCACTCTAACTATAAGCCTCTCTGTTGCAGATAGAGATTGTTATCCTGTCTAGGAGATGAAAGGATAAAATTAAAAAGAAACAGAAACCTTCCCTTGAAAATCTTGTCTCATGCAATTATTCTTCAACATCTTAGAACTACACAAATATCAATGTTTATTCTTCTCTTTTTGAAGGAAAACTAAAGAAGTTGTGCTTGTTTACTCACACCATCCAGAGAAAGACAAACACTCGTTCTGCTAGTGGAAAGCCCTTATGGTTTCATATATGAATCTGCATGAGTAACCCAGAAATGGGCACAGAGCAATTCTGCAGAGTGGATCTGTTTCCATATGTGAAGGCAATGTGAGTAGCTGGAATATGTTTTCATTTCCCATATAAAGGGCTTTGGGGGAAGTTTGTGATGAAATTTTGTGCATTCATCTGTTACTGTCCATCCACTCCAATTTTATTCCCCAGGATCCTGGCTGGTAAATGAGAAAAGATGTGTTGCTAGAGGGGGTGATATATTTCTAGGACTTTCTGATCATGTCTACCTTAGAGACTAGGGCTCCCTCACCACCCATCCCAATGGAAGACAGCAGAACTGCAGAGCATACTCCCACTTGTCCAGGCTGAAAGGTAGAGTAGACATCTGGCAGCCCTGGCAAGGGCAGCTCCCTTGGACCATACTGACCCAGAGAGACTAGAGGAGCAACCCTGTGCCATGAGAGTGGAGAACACACATCACATGTGCAGTGGCTCTTGGCACACCTGGTCCACTCAGTGGAGAGTGTGACCTGATAATCGCAGTCTGATAAGCCAAACTCTTCCCATGGTAAGAAGAAGTCAGCGGAAGATGGGGGGGATGCTCCCTCTCTAGCACCTCCTTGTCACAGAGAAGTGTTTGTGGACACTCCCTTCAAGGAATACGAGAAGAGGAACATGAATACTTCTCCCTAAAGAGAGGGGAAACTGCTTCAGGTAAAGGAGGTATTTATAGGACTAGGTTGTCAGTATTACTGATGAATGTGACTAGCCTTTCAGCCTGCTAACATAAGAGATTCACTGTGAGAACCAAAAGGTTTACACTGGGCAACAGAACTATCTGAACATCCCCCAAAGCATACTCCAATAGCTGTGTTCACCTTGAAATTCCTTGCAAATCTAAAAATAAGTTCTGTGGTGAAAGGTTTTCCATCAATAAGAAAACAGAGGATGTCAGCCATTCAAATGAAGAGCCCCAAACGACCTGCCTCAGTTTACCTACTGTTACACAGCAGAGGCTCACTTCTGCTCAGCTTGTCTCAATGAATTCAACCATCACAATATAGGAAACCATTCTAGAAGAAGAGGTTCTAACAATGACTAAAAATATAAATCTGTCACTAGGGGCAATCTTGTTTTCTTTTAAATTCACAAACAACATTCTTCTGAACCATTTCAGGAGAAAGGACAAAAAAAGTGTCTTAATAAGGACCCGCCCCCATTTTTCACAGATTTCCTTGGACTTTTGTTTTAAAGAAGACCAGAGGCTCTCACCAATACAGTTTCTTTTCAGCTCAGCACCAACTTAGAATAGGTTTTGTGATCTTTTTGTTTTCTAAAACACATTAACTTCACATTTTAAAGAAGATACTGAGCCCTAGTGGTTACAAATAGAATTAGGTATATTATCAAAGATTCAAACTTCAAGAACTGAGCCTGAGATAAATTCATTCTTCTGGATCATTGCTTAATATTTCCAATGGATAATTTGTCTAACACTACTCATATTCCTCAAAGTAGTAAATGTAAATCTACTGGATGAACCAGTGAAATTGGATCATTTTATTTAATTTAAAAAGCCATAATATCTGGATTGAGGTATGGACAAGAAATTCCTCAAGTTTAGCTTCAAAATACATTTTATATTATTTTTCTTCTAGACATTTTAAGCAATATTTGAGATTCTTTAAAGTTTTACACATTGGAAAACTTTCTATAATGTTGATGATCAGTCTCTCAGTCATGTCTGACTCTTTGTGACCCCATGGACTACAGCACGCCAGGCTTCCCTGTTCTTTACAATTTCCCAGAGCTTGCTCATGTCCATCGAGTCGATAATGCCATACAACCATCTCATCCTCTGTCATCCCCTTTTCCTCCTCTCCTCAATCTTTCCCAGCATCATTGTCTTTTCTAATGAGTTGGCTCTTCACATCAGGTGGCCAAAATATCGGAGCTTCAGCTTCAGCATCAGTTCTTCCAAAGAACATTCAGAATTGATTTCCTTCAGGATTGACTGATTTGATCTCCTTGCAGTCCAAGGGACTCTCAAGAGTCTTCTCCAACACCACAGTTCAAAAGCATCAATTTTTATCATTTATCCTTATTTATGGTCCAACTCTCACATCCATATGGAAAAACCACAGTTTTGACTGTATGGACCTTTGTTGGCAAAGTAATGTCTCTGCTTTTTAATACGCTGTCTGGGTTTGTCATCGCTTTTCTTCCAAGGAGGAAGTGTCTTTTAATTTCATGGCTGCAGTCACCATCTGCAGTGATTTTGGAGCCCAGCAAAATAAAATCTGTCACTGTTTCCATTGTTTCCCAATCTACTTGCCATGAAGTGATGGGACCGGATGCAATGATCTTTGTTTTTTGAATGTTGAGTTTTAAGCCAACTTTTGCACTCTCCTCTTACACCTTCATCAAGAGGGTCTTTAGTTCTTCTTCACTTTGTGCCTTAAGGGTGGAGTAACAGGCAAGTTTGGTTTTTGGAGTACAAAATGAAGCTGGGCAAAGGCTAACAGAATTTTGCTAAGAGAATGAACTGATCATAGCAAACACTCTCTTCCAACAACACAAGAGGTGGCTCTACACATGGACATGACCTGATGGTTAATATGAAAATCAGATTGATTATATTCTTTGCAGCCAAAGATGGAGAAGCTCTATACAGTCAGCAAAAACAAGACCAGAAGCTGACTGTGGTTCAGATCATGAACTTGTTATTGCAAAATTCAAACAAATTGAAGAAAGTAGGGAAAACCACTAGACCATTCAGTTATGATCTAAATCAAATTCCTTATGATTTTACAGTGGAGATGACAAATAGATTCAAGGGATTCAATCTGATAGACAGGGTGCCTGAAGAACTATGGACGAAAGTTTGTAACATTGCATAGGAGGTGGTGATCAAAACCATCCCCAAGAAAAAGAAATGCAAAAAGGCAAAATAGTTGTCTGAGGAGGCCTTACAAATAGCTGAGAAAAGAAGAGAAGCAAAAAGCAAAGGAGAAAAGTAAAAACATATCCATCTGAATGCAGAGTTCCCAAGAATAGCAAGGAGAGATAAGAAAGCATTCCTAAGTGAACAATGCCAAGAAATAGAAGAAAACAATAGAATGGGAAAGACTAGAGAGCTCTTCAAGAAAATTGGAGATATCAAGGGAACATTTCATGCAAAGATGGGCACAATAAAGGACAGAAACAGTATGGACCTAACAGAGGCAGAAGATATTAAGAAGAGGTGGCAAGAATACACAGAAGAATTATACACAAAAGATCTTACTGATCCAGATAATCACAATGGTGTGATCACTCGTGTAGAGCCAGACATCCTGGAGTGTGAAGTCAAGTGGGCCTTAGGAAGCATCACTACAAACAAAGCTTTTGGAGGTGATGGAATTCCAGCTGAGCTATTTAAAATCCTAAAAGATGATGCTGTGAAAGTGCTGCCTTCAATATGCCAGCAAATTTGGAAGTCTCAGAAGTGGCCCCAGGACTGGAAAAGGTCAGTTTTCATTCCAATCCCAAAGAAAGGCAATGCCAAAGAATGTTCAAACTACTGCACAATTGTACTCATTTCTATAAAGTATAATCAACTAATTGAAAGGATTAATTATAGGGGGTTTCCTTGTGGACCAGTGGCTAAGACCCTGCTTCCAATCCAGGGGACCTAGGTTGGATCTTTGGCTAGGGAACTAGATCCCACATGCTGCAACCTAAGATCCCATGTGATGCAACTAAGACCCAGTGTAGAAAAGGAAATAGATAATAAAAGGGTTAATTATAAAAATAAATCTTATACATTTCAAATTTTTGTTTCTAATTAAAAATAATATGTATGTTCATTGTAAAAATCTCAAAGTTTTTAAAGTAAAAAATACAAATTTACATTCCTTCTACTCCAACCCTATACTCCAGAGATACCATGGTTAATAGTTTGACATGTATCTTTGCAGATTTTGTTTTCCTATTCCCATAGAAACACATATGCGAATATATTTTAGTTTACTTTAATATTTATTATGAAAATTTTGAAGCTGAAGAAAGTAGAATATTATAATGGGAACTTCCTTGGTGGCTCAGACGGTAAAGCGTCTGCCTGCAATGCGGGAGACCTGGGTTCAATCCCTGGGTCAGGAAGATCCCCTGGAGAAGGAAATGGCAACCCACTCCAGTACTCTTGCCTGGAAAATCCCATGGATGGAGGAGCCTGGTAGGCTACAGTCCATGGGGTCGCAAAGGGTCAGACACGACTGAGTGACTTCACTTTCACTTTAATGAGCCAATATATACCTATCACCCAGCTTCAACCACTTTCAATTTTTCGTCAATCTTGCTTTATCCATTTTCCCACTTACTTTTTCCCATCCCTCACTGGGTTATTTGTAAGCAAATCTAAGACATAATAATTTATTAACAAAAACCTCAGTATTTATGTCTAAAAGACAGGGACTTTAAAAAAAATATTACCACACCTAAAATTTTCTAAATAAATAATTCTTAAATAACATGAACTACTTCATGTTCAAATATCCTAAATATTTGAAAATATAATTATATATATAACCATATGTATATAACTATATGTATGTCTAGTATATTTAGCACATATGAAACATAGTGCTATATTTCTGCAGAAAAAGTTAAACTTGAGGAATAAATAATAGATCAGTGTTGTTCAGATCCACTGGAAATTTTGAGCTTATGTCTTTTACTCCTACCTATTAATATCTAGAATTCTATTATCTGAGTCAGGCTTAAGACTCACTTCCTCCATAAATCACAAGTAACATCAAATATCTTTTCATATACATATTTTCCATTCATATATCCTTAGTGAAATGTCTCTTAATGTCTTTGGCCCATTTTTGAATTGAATTATCTTTTTGTTTGTTTCTTTGTTTTACTGTAGATTTTTGAGTGTTCTTTATATCTTAAAATATGAATCCTTTGTCAGATATATGGCTTGCAAATATTTTCCTCCATGCTCTAGCTGTTATTTTTGTCCTAACAGGCCCTTTCACATGGCAAAAGTTTTTCATTTTGATGTTGTCTAATAGGGATCACGCTTTTGCTATCAAGTTTAAGCCTTGGATCACCACAGTTACTCTTATGTTGTCATCTAAAAGTTGTATAGTCTATGTTTTGCATTAAGGTCTATGATTAATTTCAAGTTAATTTTTGCATATGAATGAGGCATAGGTCAAAATAAACTTTTTCCATGTATATTCAATTGCCACAGTATCACTGGTTAAGAAGACTACCTTTTCAAAAATCATTTCTTGCATCTTTATCAAAAATCAGTTGACTGCTCTTATGTGGGGTTATTTCTGGGTTTTCTATTTCATTCCGTTGATCTCTATACCTTTTGATTAATATAAATTTTGTGTAGCGTTTCTAAATATTTCCCACTATACAGCCTAGTCACCTTCCCACTATAGTTCATTGCTGTCCTCAGCCACGGCCTCTTAATCATTGTATTCCTGGGGTAAGTTTATTTCATTTGTGAAGAAGATACAGAGAATCCTGAATATGATGGATCTGTTCTAATGGTACTGTGTGAATTTCTTTGTGAAAATATCTAATCTGTTTATTAAAAATTTTTTGAAGCTATTAAAAACAAGAAAAATTTGAGTTTATCTTCATGTCACTTCTTATCTGATGTTTACAAAATCCAAATATCTCACATTTCATTTCCCTTTAATGCCCAACTTTCTTTTTTTTTTTTTTAAAGTTAAGGAATTTTAAATCATGAGTTCATTTCTTTTTTTTTGTTTGTGTTTTTTTTTGGTCTTTCTTTTTTTTTATTTTTAAACTTTACATAATTGTATTAGTTTTGCCAAATATCAAAATGAATCCGCCACAGAGGAGGGTTCAGGACGGGGAACACATGTAATGCCCAACTTTCAACAGTCTGAAGCTCCATTTGCCTGTAGAAATTCGATTCTTTCTCTCAGGTCTCTGAGAACACTCTCTCCTGCTTACCTGTCCCAACAGTGTACCCCAGCTATGTCACTTTAGCTGGTCATCTGGTCCTGACCTCTGTTTAGCTTTTCTATAGGCCCCTCTCACTGCCTTGAGATGGGTCTTCTTCTGCCAAAGTTCTCTCTATACTGCTTTGCTTCAGGTATAGGAACAGATGTGCAGGCCAGTCCCTACATTTCCAACATGGTAGCTGGGACCAGGCTGCCTACTTAACAAGACTTTATTAAAAACTGAAGTGTCGTGCAGAGGATTGTGGCATAGACCATTTGAAACACATGAAAATGCCCTTCCACAGGCCCCCTGCCAGACTCTCTCTCACTAGTCCCTGGCCTGCCCTGAAGTTGTAAAGGCTCCCTGCTCTTACCCTTGGGCATCTCTCCTTCTATAATTCAAGATACCAAACTCCTTGAAGCTCCAGAAAAGAAACTTTATTTTAGAGCACAGTTTAAGGCCCATCTTGAAGTAATTTTTTCCTGGGCAGGGTTAACATCTTGAAACATCCTACCTTTCTAAATTTTTTTTTCTTTTTTAAAAAATAATTGGAGGATATTGCTTTACACTATTGTGCTAATTTCTACCATACATCAACACGAATCAGCCATAGGTATGTGTGTGTGTCACACATACCTCTGTCTTGAACCTCTCTCCCATCTCCTACTCTATCCCATTGCTCTAAGTTGTCACAAAGCATGGCGTTTGAGCTCTCTGCATCATACAGCAAATGTCCACTGGCCATCTATTTTACATATGATAAAATATGTGTTTCATTTGTTACTCTTTCGATTGTGTATGTCTCTCTCTCTCCTTTCCCCACTGTATCCACAAGTCTCTTTTTCTAAATATTAAAAAAAATTAATTACTGTATTTGGTTGTGCCGGGTCTTAGTTGCAGCATGTGAAATCTTTGTTGCATGCAGCATGTGGGATCTAGTTCCCTGACTAGGGATCCAACCCAGGCCCCCTGCATTGGGAGTGCAGAGTCTTAGCCACTGAACCATCAGAGAAGTCCCCAAACACCTATTTTTATAAGGAGAACTTATTTTTATTCAAAGGAGTTGGCCCTAAAGGTCCCAAAAGCTATCTATAGTTTAGAATGTATAATAAGTAGCCTAATTCTACTGATATTTGCAGAACATAGTCTTAAGCCTCATACTTCCTTCTTCTCACATCCCACATCTGGGAAAAAGATGGAGCAAGTCCAGTTGCTCCTTCCTTCAGGATGGTAGGTGGTTCAAAAGATGAGAGCCTTTGCCTTTGCAGGGATAGCCTCACCCCAGATCCATCCCCTAACCACAGTAACTGCTCAAAGTCAGTCCCATTTTCTTGCTGTCTTGAGCCATTTTGGGCCTGCCTGGGATGCCTGCCCTGCTTGCCCCAGAAAGCCTGCAATTATGTAATAATAAATCTCTTCATACCCTTTTGGTGTTCTTGTGACAACATCAATCTTGACAGACAAATCACATTTTGGATGGGGGTCCATCCTGCTGTGGCTGATTTGGATATCATGACAACATCAGAATATGTCTTAAAAACACACCAGAAAATAGCTTGAGTTAAGTTTTGGCAGTTCTTGGTCTTTTGGCAGTCCGGTGCTCTTCATAATCAAGAGGTAAAGATAAGATTTCGCACCTTATTTTGGTTATGCAAGACACACAAACATTTCCAAGAAGAAAAATTAAATTTCAGAGCTTATAGAGTCTAAATTTCTATTTAGCATGCACCAATCTTCCTAAGGGCTTCCCAGGTGACTCAGATGGCAAAGAATCTGTCTTCAGTGTGGGAGTTTGATCCCTGGGCTGGGAAAGTCCCCTGGAGGAGGGCATGGCAACCCACTCCAGTATTCTTGCCTGCAGAATCCCATGGACAGAGGAGCATGATGGGCTGCCGTCCATGGGGTTGCAAAGAGTCGGACCTGTCTGTCTGTGAGAGACTAAGCACAATCTTCCTAAAGGACACAGTAGATGGGAATCAACTCTACTCACAAAGAAATGACCTTTTGCATTTTTATACAGATCAGAAACCCTGCCTCCTCTGGAATATCAACTTTACCTTTTTATAACCTACAGTCTTATTAAATGTGCTCCCCCCGCCACATCCAATCCCTCCAAAAAAATAAAAAATAAAAAACCAGAAGTACAACGTTAAATCAAATCTTTGCCTGTAAAGAAAAAGAAAAATACTTTGAAATTTTAAAATAGCAGGTCTGGACTTCTCTGGTGGTCCAGTGGTTAAGAATCCACCTGCCAATGCAGGGGACATGGGCTCACTCCCTGGATGGGGAAGATCCCTCATGCCACAGAGTAACTGAACCCGAATTCTAGGGCCCATGTGCTGCAGCTACTGAAGCCTGAGTGCCTAGAGCCTGTGCTCTGCCACATGAGAAACATCACAATGAGAAGCTCAAGCACCGCAGCAAAGAGTAGCCTCTGCTCTCCGCAGCTAGAGAAAGCCTGCGTGCAGCAATGAACACCAAGTACAGCAAAAAATAAATACGTAAACTTAAAAAAAATAAATCGTGAAATGAAATAAAATAGCAGGTCTTACTCTGCTTGTGGGTTTCCTTGCCATCAGAGTAACAAGTTGGATAAAACCACCTCCACCAAAAGCTAACCCAAATTCCTTTATCCCTTGACCTTTCACGAAGTACAAAACTACCACATTTAACAAAAAGCGTTATCCTCTTCAGTGAATGCATTCTTAATTTCCCACCTTGTGAGTTTCCTTAAATGATTAATCAAGGCTTATTCAAAGTTGATCTAGATAAGATTGAATTCTTTTAAAAGCAAGAGGCGTATAATTTAGGCATTAATTTACACAGAAATTCCAGAAGCATGAATATTCTCCAACAAAGTTGGCCTCTAATAGGTACTGTACCTTGAAGTCTGTCTGTAGAACTTGACTTACTTAAGCTATTACAATGTCATTTTGCTAGGAAAGCTAATGCCCAAACTAGGTAAGACATGAGAACATGGAGTTTAAGAGCTTTGCCCTTAACTGCCATAATCAAGATGCAATTAACAGAAGTAGTAGCCACAGAGAGGATAGTAGGGAGTCTCAGTCACAAAGATGAACACACACAACTAAAAATCATGAACCATGTAAGGAAAGTAACACCTTGAAAGAGATTCATCAAATAAACTTAAAAGTCAATACCTGAGCGTTAATAGAGTGCATAAATATATTTTAAAATGCCAAGATTAATATCTTCAGAGAAGATATTATACCCACAAAACAAGGAGACCCTACAATTAAAAAGAGCCAATTGGGGATACTATAAATATAAATACAAAAATTGTCATGAAGATAAATGATGTATAAATTGTCAGCAGAAGAACAAGATGATTAAAGAACCAATTAGATAGTGGGAATATTGAAAATTATTAAGGAATTCTTCCAGATTATCAAGCAAGAGAGTAAAGATAATATATGAGAGAAAAATAGAGACATGGAATATAAGCCCATAAATTTCAGTATCAGTATGATACATGTAGCAGAATAGCAGGTGTTACAGAAGAAGAGAAAAAGAATTGAGAGGAAATAATCAAAAGAATAATAGAATATTCCCACCTAGACAGAAATCTTCAGTTTGAGAGTGTCCACTGGAAGCTGGGCAGATGACACATCACAGTAAAATTTTCCATGTCAAAGACAAACTCAAAAAAATTTTCAGTGAATAGCGAAAACAAAACAAACAAACAAACAAAATGAACAAAATATCAGGTTATCTACAAAGGAATAAGAATCAGGATGTTATACCATAAAAACCATACCTCTTTCAGAGAACTAATTTTTTCTCCCCTTTCATCAAAAGAGTTATGAAACCTATCATGTTATTTGCTTTTTGGCCCTGGATGACAGGAAACTATCATAGTGATTAAACACTGGAGCCATGTTAACCTAATGTGCTAGAGTATTTTAATTTTCTTTTTTGTTTGTTTCTGGTTGTCAGTAGCTTTGTCTATTTTACTAAGATTTTTTTATAAGTCTTACTTTTTTTAAAATTGTAATGAAATATGTAAGTACATAAAATTTACCACCTTAGCCATTTTAAGCATACAGTTCAGTTTTGTTAAGGATATTCACATCATTGTGCAACAAATCTAAAGGATTTGTTTCATCTTAAAAAACTAAAACTGTGTACCCATAAAAAATGAATTCCTTCCTCAATCTCTAGTAACCACTGTTCTACTTTCTGTCCCTATGATTTTGACTACTCTAGGTACCTCATTCACTGCTTCCACTTTTCCCCCTTCTATTTGCCATGAAGTGACTGGATGCCAAGATCTTAGTTTTTGGGTTTTGTTGTTGTTGTTTAATGTTGAAGCCCATGAAAGCTATGACAAACCTAGACAGAGTATTAGAAAAGGCAGAGACAAAAGGCAACAAAGGCCTGTATGGTCAAAGCTATCTATAGTTTTTCCAGAAGTCATGTGTGAATGTGAGAGTTGGACCATAAAGAAGGCTGATGGCCAAACAATTGAGGCTTTTAAATTTTGGTGCTGGAGGAGACTCTTGAGAGTCCCTTGGACAGCAAGGAGACCAACCAGTCAATCCTAAAGGAAATCAGTCCTGAATAATCAGAAGGACTGTTGCTGAAGCTGAAGCTTCAGTATTTTGGCCATCTGAGGCAAAGAGCTGACTCAATGGAAAAGACCCCAATGTTGGGAAAGATTGAAGGCAAAAAGAGAAGGGGTAACAGAGGATGAGATGCTTAGACAGTATCACCGACTCTAGACAGCATCACCGACCCAATGGACATGAATTTGAGCAGTCTCCTGGAGATAGTGAAGTACAGAGGAGCCTGGCGTACTGCAATTCATGGGGTCACAAACAGACACAACTTAGCGAATGAACAACAATCAGGTACCTCATATACATAAATTCACACAGTATTTGTACTTTTTTTCATGACTACCTTATTTCACTTATCATAATGTCTTCAAAGTCCATGCATATTTTACTGCGTGTCAGAGTTTCCTTGCTCATAGAGAAAGAATTGTGGACACAGCAGGGGAAGGAGAGGGTGAGATGAATTGAGGAAGTACCATTGACATATATACACTGCTATGTGTAAAATAGAATAGTGGGAAGATAATGTGTAAAATAGATAAAAATAGACATAATACAGGGAGCCCTGCCTGGTGCTCTGTGATGACCTAGATGGGTGGGATGGGGAGTGGGTAGGAGGGAGGCTAAAGAGGGAGGGTATATATATAGACAGTTATGACTGATTCTCGTTGTTATACAGAAAAAATCAACCCAACATTATAAAGCAATTATCCTCCAATTAAAAAAGAATTTCTTTGCTCTTTAAGGTTGAATAATATTATATGCATATACTACATCTTGTTTATCCATTCATCTGTTGAAAACTTGAGTTGCTTCAACCTTTTGGCTATTTTGAATAAAGCTACTATGAACTCGAGTATACAACTCTCTCTCCAAGACCCTGCTCTCCATTCCTTGAGGTATACACCAAGAGTTTGGGCTGTTGGATCACATGGAAATTTTGTTTTCTAATTTCGAGGAGCTGCCATACTGTTTTCCATAGTGCCAAACCATTTTAGATTCCTACCAACAGTGCGCAAGAGTTCCAGTTTCTCTATATTCTCACCAAAATTTTATGTTTCTTTACTAGTAACCATCCTATTGGGTATGAGGTTTTATCTCATTGTGAGTTTGATTTATATTTTTCTAACAATTAGCGATATTGAGCATGTTTTTATTTTCTTCTTAGTCAATTGTATATCATCTTTGGAGAAATGGCACATTTGTATATCTCCTTTGGAGAAATATCAAATGTCTTTTGCCATTTTTAAAAATTGTAGTTGATATACAATGTTGTGCCAATCTCTGCTGTATAGCAAAGTGATTCAGTTACATACACATCGACATTCTTTTTTTAAAATTCTTTTTCAGTATGGTTTATCACAGGATATATAGTTCCTTGTGATATACAGTGGTACCTTGTTATTTATCCATCCTATATATAATAGTTTACATCTGCTAATCTCAAACTGCCAGTCCTTCCCTCTCCCTCCTCCTTCCCCCTTGGCAATCACAAGCCTGTTCTTTATGTTTGTGAGTCTGTTTTGTAGATAATTTCACTTGTGCCATATTTTAGATTCCACATGTAAATGTTATTATGTGATATTTGTCTCTTTTTGACTTCACTTACCATGATGATCTTTAGTTACATCCATGTTGCTTCAAATGGCATTATTTCATTCTTTTTTATGGTTGAGTAATATTCCATTGTGTGTATCTCTGTGTATACAGACACACACACACACACCACATTTCTTCATCCATTCATCTCCTGATGGACATTTAGGTTGTTTCCGTGTTGCTATTGTAAACAGTGCAGCTATGAACATAGGGGTAATGTGTCCTTTTGAATTATAGTTTTGTCTGGGTATATGCCCAGGAGTAGGATTGCTTGATCTTATGCTTATTCTATTTTTAGTTTTCTGAGGGATCTCCACACTGTTTTCCATAGTGGCTGCATCAACTTACATTCCTACCAACAATGTAGGAGGGTTGCCTTTTCTCCACACCCTCTGCAGCATTTGCTATCTTTAGACTTTTTAAAGATGGCTGTCCTGATGATGTGAGGTGGTATCTTATTGTTTTTGACTTGCATTTCTGTAATTAGTGATGTTGAGCATCTTTCAATGTGCCTATTTACCATCTGTATGTCTTCTTTGGAGATGTGTTTATTAAGATCTTCTGCTCACTTTTTGATTGTTTTTGTTGTTGTTGTTGTTGAGTTATATGAGCTGTTTGTATATTTTGGAGATTAAGCTCTTGTCTTTTGCATCATTTACAAATATTTTCTCCCATTCCATAAGTTGTCTTTTTCAAATGGCTTCTTTTGATGTACAAAAGCTTGGAAGTTTGATTAGGTCCTGTTTATTTATTTTTGTTTTTATTTCTATTGCCTTGGGAGACTGACCTAAGAAAACATTAGTCAGAGAATGTTTTGCTTGTGCTCTCTTCTAGGAGTTTTATGTCTTATATTTAAGTCTTTAAGCCATTTTGAGTTTATTTTTGTGTATGATATGAGCGTGTGTTCTAACCTTCTTTTGCTACTTTTTAATCAAGTTTGGGTGTTTGTTGTTGTTGCTGTTTATGCCAGTATCACAATATTTTGATTACTATAGTTTTGTAGTAAGTTTTGAAATGCAGAAGTGTGAAACCTCTAACTTTATTATTTTCAGGTTGTTTGGACTATTTGGGTCCCCTTGAGATTCTATTTGAATTTTAGGATGGAATTTTCCATTTAAGAAAAAATGTCATTGGGATTTTGATATTGATTTTATTGAATTTATTGATCCTTTTGGGTATATACATATGCAATACATACATCAATATATATATTACATAAGTAAATATGTAAATATGTTTTCAATGTCTTGCAATTCATGAGTATATATTTCCATTTATCAGTGTTTAATTTTTTTTTACCAATATTTTGTAGTTTTTAGTGTAAAAATCTTTTGCCTGCTTGGTTAAATTTATTTCTAAGGATTTTATTCTTTTTAATACCATCATAAATAGAATTGTTTTCTTAATTTCCTTTCAAAAATTATTTATTGTTGGTGTTTATAAACACAACTGATTTTTGCAGATTGATTTTATATCCTGTGATTTTGTTAAATTCATTATTAGTTTTAATAAGCATGTGTGTGTGTACATGTGCACACATATGTTCATTATCTTTTTTACATATAAAATCATATTATTTGTGAACAGAAATAATTTCACTTCTATCTCTCCAATTTGATGCCTTTTATTTCTCTTTCTTGCCTACAACCGGTGATATACATGAAAACTAAGAATGTGATCAGTATTTAGCTTTATATCTTAAAAGAACTGATGAGTTACTAGGTCTAGTTCACTTGATGTACCTGGGTTCTGAGTAGGAAAAAAAATATGAGTCAGAACCGCACCTGGCAGCCTAAGGCACTCCCTTGTAGAGTCATTGAGATCTGCTGCTCCCAAACAGACAAAAGAGAATGGTTCCACCTTTCCTTCTCTTCTTTCAGCAGCTCACAACTGCCTGCAATCATGGGAAACTTTCATTTCTTTTTTTGGCTAGGGATATTTTCCCGTTTGCCCCATTGGATTATAAGAGATTACCACATGGCATTAAACCTTGCTGTCCTTTACCTATACTTGTAACTCTGTATCTCTATGGAAAAGTCCTTTATTTAGAGTAGAAATCCACGAACTTCAGTCCATGGGACAAATCCTGTAGTCATACGCCCTGTGAACCAAGAATGGTTTCTGTATTTTTAATTAGTTGAAAAACTCAAAAGGAGGATTTTTTGTGACATGTGAAAATTATATGAAATTCAAAACTCTCTGTCCACAAATTCATATTGAAGCACAGCCAAGTTCACTTTTTTACACATTGTCTGTGGCTGCTTTTGAGGTATAATGGCCTAATTAAAGAGTTGCAACAGAGATTGTATCATTTACAAAGTATAAAGTGTTTACTAAATGTTTACTAAAACTAAAATGTTTATACAATGTTTACCTTTATAGGAACATTTATAGGAAAATTTTGCCAGCCTCTGATTAAGAAGAAAAATCTCCACGTTTGCATATAGAGTAGAAATCTATAATCACACTGCTATACTTCACTGAGCAAATTGGGATTGTATATCACTATCAGTCTACCAGGTGTAGGGGCATTGGCATCATGGCACAGCACAGCAGTAATCAAACAGTTTTAGCAACAGAACTGTCTTTTGGAAGGGTCTCTAAGGTCCCTCGGGTGGCCTGTAGGTTCTGTAGCTGTATGTTTGCCTGAGTCTCAGCCTCATACCGTCTGTGTGTTAGTTAGGACTCTGTGTCATTGCTAGGAGGAGCTGTTCAACACCCAGAAGTTTCGTTGTTTCCATCTCAGTAAATGCCACTGATCATAAAACGAGTCAAAACCTATTGTCACCCATGACCACCTTTTCTCTCCTTTATCCACCCATTCAATCCACCACCAAGCTCTCTCAGGACCATCTCCTAAACGTCTTGCTCAAGTGTCCTTATCTTGCCCTTCATATGCTACCTCATTACCCTAAGGTTACTGGCATCTGGACTCCTGGAGAATCCTCCCGATGATATCATTATTCACTCCCACTCACCAGAGCAGAAGTCACAAGCAACCAGTTGTTGTTGTTTAGTTGATAAGTTATGTCTGATTCTTTGCGACCCCATGGACTGTAGCCCACCAGGCTCCTCTGCCATGGATGTTCTAGACAAGAATACTTGAGTGGGTAGCCATTCCCTCTCCAGGGATCTTCCTGACTCAGGGATCAAACCTGCACCTTCTGCTTGGCAGGCAGATTCTTTACATCTGAGCCACTTGGGAAGCCCAAGCAACCAGTATGGCCTTTTAAAAACATAGATTTGGTGCAAGATTCCCTGGTTTCATACCCCTTGAGTGTTTTCCCATTGACCGCCCCTTCAGGCCTCTCTTCTCTCTCTCTGCCTAGAACCCAACCCCAGTGGTCTCCATGTAGCTCCTTTATTGAGGAGCACTCTGTTCTCCCTCAGGGCCCATGCACACTGTTCCTTGCCTTCTCATTCCCTTTGCCTAACTATTCCATTTTATCTTTTAGTTCTTGGTTTTCATTTATAAAGTAAAATATTGAATACTTATTATGTTCCAGCCACTGTGTTAAGAACTCACACTACAGGTATAGAAAAGACACAAGTGTCCCACAGACCTTAGAATCTAATAGGGGATACATATGTGAAGCAAATTATCCTCAAATAATGCATTAATTACCAGTGTGATAATCTTGATGTTTAGTCGCTAAGTTGTGTCCAACTCTTTGCAACTCCATGGATTGTAGCCCACCAGGCTGTTCTGCTCATGGGATTTTCCAGGTGAGAATACTTGAGTGAGTTGCCATTTCCTCCTTCAGGAGATCTTCCTGACTCAGGAATCAAACCGGTATCTTTTGCGTCCCCTGCATTGGCAGGCAGATTCTTTGTACCACTGGGCCACGTGGGCTTAGAAAACTGAAACACAGGAAGATTCCAGAGAGTAAAAGAGGGACCTTAGTCTAATCTTGGGGGCACAGAAAAACCTTTATGGAAGTGATATTTAAGCTAAACCTCATAGAATAATTCCCAAGATGAGAGAGAAGAAAATTCCAAGCCAAGAGAAAAGCGTGTACAAAGGTCCTGAGGGTAACAAGAATTGAAAGAGGTTCAGTTCCAGAGCATGAAGAGTAAGAGAAACAATAGCTTGTCATAAGCTGAAAATAGGGGAGGGTCCGACCATACAGGGTCTCGTGGGCCCTGTTAAGCATTTTGGCCAATTCAGGTAATTTACGCATACATGTTTCCTTCCTCCAGAAACCTTCCTTCACTCTCCAGTCTGGGTGAGGCAACCAGCCCCATCCACAGCGCTGACATTTAAATACATTGTCCCATAGTTTCTTTTCTTTGCTGGCCTCACTGCCATGCCTTGTTTTCCCTGCTAGTCCAAGAGTTTCATGAAGGTAAAAACCATGTTTGTCTCGTTCATTGCTATTTCCTCTGCGCCTGGCAGAGTGCTTGGAATATAACAAGAGCTCAGTGCATACATGTTGAATGAATGACCCTCCTTCTTTTCTGTCTCTCTACAATCATGGGCTCTCCTAGCGCTTCCCAGAAGTATGACTGTCACCAGCTGTTCTGGCAGCGGCCCTACTAATGGCTCATTCACCTTCATATTGGGGTGACCTTTTGCCTGCTCTCCTGATTTCCATCCTCTTGCCTCTCTAGTCCATCCTCCTCACTGCTACCTAAACTACTATCCTAGAGGAAAATTTGGACCATGTCTTAAAAAAATGTTTTTTAATCCCTAAACACCCTCTCTCAATCCTACTGCATGCAGAATAAAATTCAAACTCCTTTGCTGCTGTTCTTAGACCCTCCATGAATTGGCCCTGACCCATTTTTCCAGTCCTACATATTCCTTCTTTCACATGTCCTGAACTCCAGTCATAGCAGACTTTCCATAGACCTTCAGGTATGCTCCACACTGATCACTGTGTCACCAGGAATTCCCTCTCTCTTCTCTGCCTTTCCACATTTGACTCATCCTTTGCCACCCACCTGAATCCTAGCATTCTGTTCTTTTGAATCTATTTCCATAGCCCAGTGGTTCTCAAAGTGTGATTCCTGAGACCAGCAGCAAACGTGTTAGATATGGGAATTCTCAAGTTCCACCACAGACTTACTGGAAAATGCAAAGGTTGGGGCAATCTGTGGCTAAACAAGTCTTCCAGGTGATTCTAATGCACACTAACATTTGAGAGTCACTGCCCTGAACAAATTGCTGTATTTCTAGTTTAGGGTTTTATTTCTACTTTATTATTTTTATTTCATAGATAAGAAAAATGAGACTTAGAAAAGTTAAGTACTTTTGCTTAAAATTGCCCAGTTAGGAATAGAATTTTAACCCAGTCCAGGGGATCTGGACTCCATTTAGTTTAGGAGTTTAGATCACATTGAGTTCTGGTTAGTTGTTTATTTGTCAGCATCCCTTATTAGAATAAGTAGCCTAAAGGCAAGGACCACATCCTATCTATTTTATCTCCACCACAATGAAATAAAGTGGTAACAAAGTACCACTGTGTTGGATAGTTGAACAGTCCTTCTACTCCTTACACAATTTAGGGGTTCCTCCACTGCAAATCTCCCAGATTCCTGGGAGAAATATCAATAACCTCAGATAAGCAGATGACACCACCTTTATGGCAGAAAGCAAAGAATAACAAAGAGCCTCATGATGAAAGTGGAAGTGGAGAGTGAAAAAGTTGGCTTAAAGCTCAACATTCAGAAAACAAACATCATGGCATCCGGTCCCATCACTTCATGGCAAATAGATGGGGAAACAGTGGAAACAGTGGCAAACTATTTTTGGGGCTCCCAAATCACTGCAGATGGTGACATGAAATAAAAAGACCCTTACTCCTTGGAAGAAAAGTTGTGAAGAACCTAGACAACATATTAAAAACCAGAGACATTACTTTGCCAACAAAGGTCTGTCTAGTCAAGGCTATGGTTTTTCCAGTAGTCATGTATGGATATGAGAGTTGAACTATAAAGAAAGCTGAGTGCCGAAGAATTGATGATTTTGAACTGTGGTGTTGGAGAAGACTCTTGAGAATCCCTTGGACAGCAAGGAGGTCCAACCAGTCCATCCTAAAGGAGATCAGTCCTGAATGTTCAGTGGAAGGACTGATGTTGAAGCTGAAACTCCAATACTTTGGCCACCTGATGCGAAGAACTGACTCATTTGAAAAGACCCTGATGCTGGGAAAGATTAAGGGCAGGAAGAGAAGGGGATGACAGAGGATGAGATGGTTGGATGCCATCACTGACTCAATGGACATGAGTCTGAGTAAACTCTGGGAGTTGGTGATGAACAAGGAGGCCTGGTGTGCTGCAGTCCATGGGGTCACAAAGAATCAGACATGACTGAACGACTAAAGTGAACTGAACTGAACCTCTGCAAATAAATTTATTTGGAAAGAAAGAATATATTATATTTACTACATTTTATTGTGTTATTATAGGGGAAGCCCCTATAATGTGGCTCAGTGGTAAAGAATCCACCTGCAATTCAGGAGACACAGGAGATGCTGGTTCGGTCCTTGGGTCAGGATGAGCTGCTGAAGGAGGAAAAGTAAACCCACTTCAATATTCTTGCCAAGAAAATCCCAAGGACAGAGAAGCCTGGCAGGCTACAGTCCATGGGGTCACAAAGAGTCGGACACAACTGAGCAATCGAACATATTATTTTATTAGTACATTACATTACAGTATACTATGTTACATACATATCTCACTATAGCAGTTCATTCACCTGTAACATTCTTGATGATGAATCCTGGACTTGAATTTTAAGAACTTGATAAAAAGAAATTGTTCTAAGGGGAAACTGATTTGTCTTGCCTAATTAGACTTTAGGATTTTCAGCAGTGCTTTGTGGACTTTAATGTGAATATGAATAACCTGGAGATCTTCTAAACTATAATTTCCTGACTTAGTAGGTCTGTAGGAGGCCCGAGAGTCTGCATTTCTCACAAGCTCCCAGGCGATGCTACTGGTCTGAGTGGACCGCAGAGGAAATTTTACAGACTATCTTCTTGCAAACTGGCTCTGTAGTTTCTTCTGGCAGAGTTTAGTGTATGGTACAACTTCTTTGTGGTATTTTTAATCAAGCGTGGGTCAAAGGCTCCAGCCAATGGTTTTCAACCATAGCTGCACTTTTGAGTCACCTGGAGGTGCTTTTAAAAAACACCAGTGCCTAGGTTCTGCTGAGAACTAGATTTAATGAAGCACTGCCCTAGGCAATGAAGTAAAACAGATGCATAAACTTCTCTTATGTTTTACACAGCAGATCTATGACAAGTCTGCCCTTGAGAAGTTTTTCAAAATGATAAGATGGTACAATGCATATTATGAAGGACTTAACATTTAAATTATTAAAAGGAAAAATAAAAGGCAAACCTTGTTTTGCTATAAAATATGATAGATTACCTGCTTCTTAAGATGAAAACCAAACTGTAGCCCTGCTATTATGTGCATCTGTCTCTGCAGACACTTCTAAGGAAATTGTTATTAAGAAGAATAGAATTCTTGATTACTTGCCTGGATAATGAGGTAGGTCATCATTATTTGTGTAGCATGGTGAGTTTTCAGATATTAAGCTGTAGATTGGATTATGTTCCTATCCTTTATTCCCTTCCTTGTTATAGAATTCAAGACTTCCAGGCAGTGCCTCCCACAAGAGTAAGGAGAGCATATTTTCTTGTCTCATTGATGTTGGGCAGGGCCAATGAAATGTCAGGACACGGAGACTTGAAATGTTCTTAAGTGGTTTTGGTTGGCTTCTTGTACTCCTGTCATTCCACAAGATCACACCCAGGATAGCTGAGGTTCTGATCGACCCCTAAAAGATCTGGAGTACAGCTCGGACATCTGCATTTGTTAGATATTACAAACAGGTAATTCACTGACCTCTGGTTTTGAAGGACTAGAAAGTAAAACAGATAATGTAAATGCATTTTCTCCAGTACACTTAAGATCTCAGTCCATTAAACTTCTGAAATACACTTCATCTGATGATTTTCTATGATGAAGTTGTCACTGTTTAATTGTCAAATAAGGTGGTTAGGGTTCCATGAAGTCTAAGTATTTAATATAAAGATTTATTTTGAGAATGTGATTCTTTTGTTTAAATTGTTCTTTCATTTATGAAATGATGGAGATGGTTGGTTAGCTATTTTTTTGTTACTTAGAAAAATTAGAAGTTGGAAATTGAAAGTTGAAAAGGTTACATACATTCCTAACTTTGGTGGGATACAGGGTGAGTGCAGACATTTTATGGTATAAGAATCCAAAAGCTAGGGAGCATCTTTACAAACTATTAACTTGACTCAGTGTGGATAAATCAAATGGAAGCAGAGGATTAGGCCATTCCGTACTTAAGGGTCCCTCCTAGTGGGATGGACCTATCCCACTGGGGTTAGGATAGGGTCCCTATCCTAATGGGATAGGCAAAATATGCCCTAAAAGAAACCCATACTAATTAGGTGCTATCCCTTAGGAGCATATTTGTCATTTGTGTGTGTGTGAACTTTGCGTTAAGGTCTTAAGTGGGTGAGGCATCTCTGCAGAAATCAAGGATGGATAGACTTTAGCTAAGCAAATGCAGTATTTACAATAAACCATAGCTAATCATATGAAAGTATCAAAATCACTCTTCCTAATAGTGTTATGAAGTGTGATAAAAATTATAAGCTGTTAATTCCTCTTTCTGGGCTTTCTAGCTGACTGTCAAAATATAGTAATATCACCTGATGTATTTTGAGTATTAAAAAGATTGGCAACATCTTCACAAATGCTCAGGACTGTAGAACTGAGACAAATTGTACCGGTTGGCTATGAAAGCTTCCCCTGTTTACTTTTTGGAGTGGCATGGACTCCTTCAAAGCCAGGAGGCAGACGTGGTGTGGCAGAGCCCACTGCACAGGGCCAGGCAAGACCTGGCCGCCTCTGTGTCCTTGGACACGCCACTGAATCTCTCTGAGACTCAGTGTATCTGTAAAAGGAAGGGTTTAGACAGGTGGTTTTTAAGAAATTTACCAGATATGAAATTCTATGATACTGTTTTACATTTGTATAGTAACGTCTCCAAGTGAAGAAAAAAAAAAAATGAGGTTGTTATTGTTGTTTGGTTGCTCAGTCTCTGTGACCCCATGGACTGCAGCACACCAGGCCTCCCTGTCCCTTACCATCTTCCAGTTTACCCAAGTTCATATTCATTGCATCCGTGATGCCGTCCAGCCACCTCATCCTCTGAAGCCCTCTTCTTCTTCTGCCCTTAATCTTTCCCAGCATTAGGGACTTTTCCAATGAGTCATCTGTTTACATCAGATGACAAAATATTGGAGCTTCAGCATCAGTCCTTCCAGTGAATATTCAGGGTTGATCTCCCTTAAGATCAACTGGTTTGATCTCCTTGCCTAAGTTTGGCCAAATTATTCCTCCCCACTTTCTTGGTAAAGGCAATATTTTTGCAAATGAGGAAACAGAGCCACAGAAGGGTAATTAACATGCCCCAAATCACACAAAAACTTTATACTTGGTCTTTTGAATCTAGAACTTTGAAATATATATAGATCTATTTTTCCAGAAGAGCATCTCCCAAAAAGTGCCCATTATCTAGATTTTACTTTGGGCAGATATTAAAATTATTTTTACCCTTTTCACATAGATTATTAGATCTGGGGGAAATTTTCTGTTTTATAATGAAAATAAACTATTTCTAAGTACTAAGTATCCTGACTTTAAAAAGTCTTTACATCTTCTCTTTAAAAGATAAAAACCAATTCAATAAGCTAAGCAACAACTTCTTGTGTTTTTTCCCCAGTTGTTATTACAAGTACATGTATGTATATGTGACAGAGGGGAAGAGGTAACCTTGTTTAAGATAATCTAGTTTCTCCCATCACTTTTTACTTGAAGTCATTATAATATAGGAATTACCTGAGATCTATAAAACATTGCCCGGGTGAAACCCTGCTGCCCTCAGTGTTTGGATAAAGAGATTGAAGCACAGAGGTATTAACTGTGCTTCTCAAGGTTAACTGACTTTCTCAAGGTCACACAGAAAATTATGGTCAAGGCTGGGATTAGGATCTAAGTTTCCTGACCCAGATGCTTTAATTCCATTAGGCTGTTGTTCTTTCCCAGAGGCAGTTTAGATTTCCAATTCCTTTGCAGAACTTAGAGACTCTGAGGAAATGCACCCTTAATAATCACAGAGGCACAAGTGGCATTTCCAGGAACAGATGATAGGTTTTGAACAGGAAGTTAGGAAATTTAGAGCATAAATTCACAGGAAAATAAACGAACATGGAAGGACAGCCTGGATTTTCACTAAGAATCGAGCCAGAACTTTCACATGGATTCAATTTTTTCCCCCTGGGTTGACCATTCCACTTCCACCAAGCATTTGTTTTTAGCCTGGTGCTCATCCTGGGACTAATTCAATGGCATAAAGACCTTGTTTCTTCTGGGTTTTGGAGTTTTTTTGTTTGGCTTAGTAAAAGCAGATTTCTGCATATTTCATAAAAACTCCTTTGACAGTACCACACAAATAGTATTCAAACAAGTTTCCCAACCCTAATTAGAATATTGTTTTATTACATTGCACATTTCCTAAATCTCACACTAATTAAATGTATATTGTACTTACTTATTACCAACGACTATCTGTGCTCAAGATTTATGGTCGTGTACCGTGGTGGTTGACGACTGTATCAGCATTTCAATTTCAAATGTGTTTCAGAGGTTCAGGGCTTATCTGGAAAATTAATTGCAGCTGAAAACCTGGCACAGCCTATTCTTCCACAGACCAGCCTGGGGCCCTCCTCCAGCTCCTGACTTCTTTTTCTGGAACAGCTGCAGGGGGAGTGGAGTGAGGAGTGGGAGAGAGGGGAGGGAAAGAGGGACGATGGGGGAGCGTGGAATGCCATCCCATTCTCAGAGCTTTCCTTCCGATCTCTGGAATCTGTCTGCAGGGGAAATGAACATTCTTGTCTGCCTAATGCACACAGTAAGTGAACAGAGGCCCTGCTTCCCAGCTCTCCATTAGCAGGAAGGCCATGTGTTGGCTGCTGAAAACACTGGTGGCTTTTCCCCTTTATTATTTTTTAAGCAAGGATTTCAGCTTTTTGTTTGTTTGTTTGTTTTTGTTGAGCTCAGCTGTGGGCATTCAAGATATGGATATATTTATCAGCTAAGAATCACACAGATGACCCTTGAAGGCAATTGGATTTTTCCTGCCAGTTTGTCTCTCGACTTTTCCACAGGGACGTCAGGGAACAATAACACAGTTACCCTGGCTAGTGGACTTGCAACACAAGTATTCGACATTTTTGCTTTATAAGTTGTTCTGTTGTTGTTGTTTATGGGTTTTTTTGGCTGCACCATGCGATTTGCAGGATCTTAGCTCCCCCTTGACCAGGGATCAAACCCAGGTCCTCAGCAGTGGAAAGGTGGAGTCCTAACCTCTGGACAGTTGGGGAAGTCCCTGCTTTGTAAATTTAATTATACTCTATGAGTATAAAAGAACAGTTTGAAAAAAGGGACAGTTCACATATTTTTGTTTTCTTACTAATTTACCAGGAAGGTCCTGGTAGTAGACAAGGAACTATCTTAGGTTATCATGAACATTGAAAAGCAAAGAATCCCTGTTAAATTCAGGGGACATTTGGTTACAAGCAGCAGAAACTAATGGACAACAGTTTAAGCAAATGGAATCTGAGACCTGAAAGGACAGCTGAGACTAATGAGAGTCTGGAATTGGAAGCTAGAAGGTGTTCATGAAATAAAATTCCAGTTCTTTTTATCTCTCTGTCTCACGCCCATGCTTAGCTTCTCTTTCTCTCCATGGTGTATTTCGTTTCCTCTCTCCTAGGACATCTGCTTTGCCCTCTGCTTCTTCCTGTGGTCTGGCTCTCTTGATTTACTCATCCATCCGCATCATCCCCAAACTCCTAGCCTCGAGGGTCTCCACTTCCACTCTCTGCTCCAAACTATCACTGATTACTACAGTTTTACTTTCTCAGTTTAAATTATTGAGAGGCTTTGATTAACTCAGTTTGGGTCAGATGTACAGCTGATGCTGAATCAGTTTTGATGGCAGTGGTGGCACCACGACCACTAAATCCATTGCTTACTTTTGTAGAATCTATGAGGGCAGCATTGCCAAGGAAGGGAAAGCTGGCTGGGAATCCAGCCATCCATCCCAATTGTGACAGAGTAGGATCCAGTGTTTCTTTCTCTCTGTCTGTCTCCCTCTCACACACAGAAAATGGCTCAATGACAAGTAGGTGGTGTCTCAAAGAAATATGGCTAAAACAAAATACTTGAGTTTAATTGTTCTTAGTCATTTCTCTCTTAAAATTAAAGAGCATACATACCCTAGGAGGGCCTATTAAAAATGCAGATACCAGGGCTTGCTTCAGAGATCCTGACTGAAACATGTATCAGAGCTTTCTAATAAGCTCTTCAGGAGAGCCCACTGGAGTGGTCCACACACCTCATTTTGAGGAAGCCCTGGTTTCTCACTGATTCTTAACATGTGTTCAGGTGTAACAGTGATAGTGGTGAAGGAATTTTTGGACACGTAGCTATGGTAGGGCATAAGGACTTCTGACTCACTCGTAATGACTGTAACAGATTAAGTAGTGAAAATGAATTGCATCGTACATCTAAGCTTCAACTGGGATTTAGTGACGTAGGTGTATCAACAGTTCAGGGGTCTAGTCAAAGAAACCCCAAGTGCTCTCATTTCACTAGACGTAGTTCCTGTCTGTAAAATAAAAGGTAAATTAATTATGAAATAACATGATTGTATTAATAATGCCATTCCAGTTAGCACTGTAGTGAAACATACCAGAACTGATTTCATTAGCTTGCCTGAGAGGATTGACACTAACCTGAGGATTGATACTAAACTGCCAGGATTCTTCCAATCCATGAACATGGTATATTTCTCCATCTATTAGTGTCCTCTTTGATTTCTTTCACCAGTGTTTTATAGTTTTCTATATATAGGTCTTTAGTTTCTTTAGGTAGATATATTGCTGGGCATACACACTAAGGAAACCAGAATTGAAAGAGACACGTGTACCCCAATGTTCATTGCAGCACTCTTTACAATAGCCAGGACACGGGAGCAACCTAGATGTCCATCAGCAGATGAATGGATAAGAAAGCTATGGTACATATACACAATGGAGTATTACTCAGCCATTCAAAAGAATACATTTGAATCAGTTCTAATGAGGTGGATGAAACTGGAGCCGATTATACAGAGTGAAGTAAGCCAGAAAGAAAAACACCAATACAGTATACTAACGCATATATATGGAATTTAGAAAGATGGTAATATTAACCCTGTATATGAGACAGCAAAAGAGACAGTGATGTATAGAACAGTCTTTTGGACTCTGTGGGAGAGGGAGAGGGTGGGATGATTTGGGAGAATGGCATTGAAACATGTATAATATCATATATGAAACGAGTTGCCAGTCCAGGTTTGATGCACGGTACTGGATGCTTGGGGCTGGTGCACTGGGATGACCCAGAGGGATGGTATGGGGAGGGAGGAGGGAGGAGGGTTCAGGATGGGGAACACATGTATACCTGTGGCGGATTCATTTTGATATATGGCAAAACCAATACAATATTGTAAAGTTAAAAAAAAAAATTTTTTTTTAAAAAATAAAATTTTAAAAATTTTAAAAAATTTAAAAAAAAAATTAAAAAAAATTTTTAAAAACCAATACAATATTGTAAAGTTAAAAAAAAATAAAAATTAAAAAAAAATTAAAAAAAAATTTTTAAAAAAAAATTTAAAAAAAGGAAAAAATAAAAATAAAAAAATAAACTGTCAGGAGTGACATGAGAGAGGTGTTGCCAAGTCGCTGCAGTTGTGTCCAACTCTGTGCGACCCCACGGACTGCAGCCTACCAGGCTTCTCTGTCCATGGGATTCTCCAGGCAAGAACACTGGAATGGGTTGCCATTTTCTTCTCCAATTGAGAGGGGTGGCAGTGCCATTATTTCAACCTCACAGGAGCACCATCAGGAAGGATAATTTAATTTCTCTCACCCTTTTTTCTAGGGTTTCATACCTTCCTGAAAATGCTCATTTTGAAGAGCACAGATTTATAATTTTTTATTCCCAAAGTTAAAAATACTCTTCACATTCGCCAGCTTACTGCTTCATGTGTGGCTTTGGGGTTTGCCGTTGGGCCAAATATCTACCTTACAACACCCAGGGTTCAGCATGCTTTATTGGATGGAAAAAGCAAAGCGGTAGAGGAAGAATGAAATTAAAAAGAAATTAAGATATGAGGTGTATACAGCCAAGTACATCATCTTTTTTCCACATGAAGCACAGAGGGTGGTTTTTCCAGGCACTCACAGGCGCATGGCACCTGTGTTCATTTAAATGATTACACATTCAACAAAATTTGAATGTGTGATGTGCAATCATTTGAATCACTCATTATACATTAAAATAAACCAACACAAACACAACTCATTTTCTGCTACTTTTGAGAAACTAAGTAAATTAAATGAAAGAACAAAATGAAGATGATGCCAGGCTGAAGATCATTCTTTGACCATGATCAAACTTTTAGCGGTGGTGTGGGGTCAGAAAAGGAGTAAAAGAAAGGAGAGTGTCTCCTCTTGCCCAGAGCCACCACGCTCCCAGACCACTCCTCCTCACGAGGACCATATAGCACAAAGGGAAACAGTAGGAAAAAACTGTTAGGAAAAAAGGCAAGTGGAAAGAATATAGTCTTTTGGAGAAGTGCAGGTGTTTTCCCCAGCTCTCCCATTATAATCGTCTATGGTTGCTGTGTCTTCTTTTTTTATGGTTAATGATTTCTACAACCTACTTGAATGGGGCTTCTGTCCACATAAATACATAGACACTGTTTCAAGGTTTATCATCTTGCCAAATACAAATGTCCATTTCTTATCTTTCTTGACCTGTCAGCATTTGAATGAATGAGCCCCTGGCTCCTATCTGAAACATCCTCTCTACCTTCCACAGTCAACATGATTCTAGTTTTCCTTGTGATAGTTCAAAATCTCTTCCTCCCCCTTCCATGATCACTGTTTAAATGATTGACAAGTGCCAGACTTTGGTTTGCAGTGGTCTTCTTTTCTCCTCCTGGGGGATCATGTTCAGTCTTACACAAGCATGCAGATGAATCCAGACTTAACATATCTAAGTTGAAAGTCATCCCTGAACACACAGTCATCCCTGAACCACCACAAATATATATCCAATGTTTCCTTGATATCCTGTGTCAGAAGTCTTATTAAGATCTGAAACTTAAAACCTGGTGAAAACAGAACTCTTAATTTTGTACTGACCTCTCTAAACAATTGGGCTTCCCTGCTGGTTCAGTGATAAAGAATCTGCCTGCCAATGCGGGAGACGCAATTTCGATCCCTGGTCCAGGAAGATCCCCTGGAGAAGGAAATGGCAACCCACTTCAGTATTCTTGCCTGGAGAATCCCATGGACAGGGGAGCCTGGTGTGCTACAGTCCATGGGGTCACAGAGTTGGACACAACTTAGCTCCTGAACCACAGCTCTAAACAGTATCTTCTTCATCTACCCAGTTGCTCTGGCAAAAAAAAAAAAAAAAAGTAAGAGTTTTTCTCAACTCCTGTTTCTCCCTGTATTCATTCTACATCTCATTAATTAGCAAGTCCATTCAAGACTACTTCCAAAATGTTTCCCAAAGCCATTAAGCTCCATTCACTCTGATGACGATGTTAGCAGTCTAACAGGTTTCTCTCCTTCCAGCAGTAGACAGAATATTCTTATTCCTCAATTTTCCCTATCTTTTCTGAAATCCCTCTTGTCAATCCACCATCATATTTTCCCTGACTAATATCCTAACTCTGCAAGAGGTCCTCTAAAAATACAAATTAGTTTTGATGTTTCCTATAGTAGCTTCCTATTACATTTAGGATAAGATTTGAGATTATCATAGCATACAAAGCCTTGAAAGATATATTTCCAAATTCTATGACCACATTTTCTATAATTCTAATTTCACAGAATGTTCTTTGAAAAATTTAAATCAGATTTTATCATTCCCCAGATTAAGAAACTTCAAAGTAGGGTAATCTTTGCCACATTGTACAATGCTATATCTGTTAAGAATCTTTTTGGCTCCAAGTAGCGGAAAAACTGATCAATGACTACTTAAACAAAAAGGGATTAATTTACCTCCCAGAACAAGTAATCCTGAGTAGGAAGTTGGTGCTATTGGTGCAGCTGTTTAATGATTCCACAAAGTACTTAGTTTCTCTCTTTTTTCTCTTATTATGTTAGTATTTGACCTTATTGCCTATTGTCTCATGTACCCAAGATGGCTCTTATAGTTCCAAACATCACATGTACCACATCCATGTTCAAGGTAAGAAAAATGTAGGGGAGATAGGATTGCTGCTGCTGCTAAGTCGCTTCTGTCGTGTCCGACTCTGTGCGACCCCATAGACGGCAGCCCACCAGGCTCCCCCGTCCCTGGGATTCTCCAGGCAAGAACACTGGAGTGGGTTGCCATTTCCTTCTCCAACGCATGAAAGTGAAAAGTGAAAGTGAAGTCGCTCAGTCGTGTCCGACCCCCAGCGACCCCATGGACTGCAGCCTACCAGGCTCCTCTGTCCATGGGAGTCTCCAGGCAAGAGGACTGGAGTGGGGTGCCATTGCTTTCTCCAGCAAACTCATTCCTGATATAGGGCCTTTGCACTTATTATTTCTTCCAGTTGGAATGAGTTTTGCTGATTTTCACACAGTTTGCACCTTATAATTATTAAAGTTACAACACAAACATCATCTCAGGGAGTTGAGTTATTAATTCAATGTAGTTGTTCTTATTGTTTAGTTGCTAAGTCATGTCTGACTCTTTATGACCCCATGGAGTGTAGCCCACCAGGCTCGTCCATCCATGGGATTTTCCCAGGCAAGAATACAGGAGTGGGTTGCTATTTCCCTCTCCAGATGATCTTCCTGGCCCAGGGATCAAATCTGTGTTTACTGCGTTGGCATATGGATTCTTTTTCCTCTGAGCCACCAGGGAAGCCCCAATTCAAAATAGTACATCCTAATATTTCATGATAAGTATCTGTTTGTTTGTTTTCTTATTGAAATTTTATTAGTTTGGTAGAGCTGCTGTAACAAAGTATCACAGACTGGTGACTTAATGTCTTATTTCAGGCTGCGGTAACAATAAATACCACAGATGGTAGTTTACTAGACAGAAATTTGTTTCTCAGAGTTATGGAAGCTGTGGAGTCCAAGATCAATGTGCCTGCTGATTTGATTCCTGGTGAGAACCCCTTTCATGGTTTGCAGATGGATACCTTTATGCTATGTCCTCACAAACCAAGGAGATAGAGAGGAAGAATCCTGTGTTTCTTTTTATAAAGACACTAATCCCCTCATGGGGGCTATACTCCCATGATCTGATTACCTCCCAAAAGCCCCTCCTCCAAATGTCATCACACTGGGGACTAGGTTTCAATGTAGGAACTTAGGGGTCATTCAGTCCATAGCACTTAAACAATTAAAATTTATTAACTTGTAGTTCTGGAGGCCAGAAATCTGAGATTAAGGATTTGGCAGGGCTGGTACCTTCTGAGTGCTGTGAGGGAAGGAGCTGTTTGGGTCTCTCCCCCCTGGTTTGTAGACAGCCATCTTCTCCCTGGGCTTTCAAGTCATCTTCTTTTTGTCAGTGATCGTACCCAAATTTCCCATTCTTATAAGGACATCAGTCATGTTGAATTAAGTTTCATCCTAAATGACTGCATTTTAACTTGATTACCTCAGTAAAGACTCTATCTCCTAATAAGGTCATATTCTGAAGGACTGGGCTTAGTAATTCAACACACAAATTTGGAGAGAGGGCACAACTCAACTACAACAAACAATAAATATGTGCTGAATGGGTAGATTTTGACCATAGTCACCACTTGTTGAATGCTTGTAATGTGCCATGTCCTACATGAAGTACTTTATCCTATCTTCTTTAATTAGCACAATGATCCAATGAAGAGGGTACTACACGTGTTCTTTTAGAAATGCAAAAACCATAGTGAGAGAGATAGTGAGTAGCATAGCAGGAGTGTGGAGGTAAGGAAGAAAACAAAGGTTGGGATGTCGCCAGCAAAATGGTAAGGAAACGTCCTTTGAGACCTCTTCATTACCTTTGATTGGTCACATTGGATCATAAGTAGACAGAGTCTAAAAGAGAGAGTTTATATAGGGGTCAACAAATTTGTTTCCTTAAAGTACATATTTTAGCTTTCCAAGTCACATGGTTTCTGTCACAGCCACTCTGCCATTGTAGTATGAAGCAGCCATAGATAATACATAAACAAATGACTGTGGTTGTGTTCCAATAAAACTTTATTTATAAAAGCCAGTGGCTACCCAGATTTTGCCTATGGATCATAGTTTACTAAAACTTCGGAAAAGGAAATTTTCACTTGATTTTCTTTCCTTTTGTTTTCCCCAATGTAATGTAAATCTTATGAATTTAGAAAAACTGTGCTGACTTGATGTCTTTGAGATGCCCAGCATTTGCTTCTATTTTTTAGAGAACATTATACTAAACGATACAAAATCTGTGAGGAACCTTCAAGCCATAAACGCCCTCCTTAATGTTCTCTTCTCTGGGAAATTCTTCATCACTTCCTGTTACAGTGTGAACTTATGTCCTCAGTGGTGGCGGAAGAGAGGTGTGCAGTCAGGGGAGAGATCAGAAGACAGAGGTACAAAGCCTATCAGTCTGGAGTTTCATTCCTGGCTGAGCGATGAATGAACATGTGGTTTGGGTGCCACATTTCAATTCACCATGAGTTGTCTTCTTTCCTGATAAGATCAGAAAACAGGTTTTACATATCTGAGGATGTATTCCTCATTAAATCTTGAGATCATCTGGATAAATACACTTGATAAAAGGGCAGTGTAAGAATGCCCTGATTTAGGGGTGCTGAAGAATTCTCCCCACACCTGAATATTTATATGTTTTGAACTTGTGATTCCCTGTGCCCTTCATCAGCCTAATTTTTCCCTTCTTTTCATGATCTACCCTGCCTCACTCTAGTCTTTAGAGTTCTTCCTTTTTCAGATTTAGACTCATAACAAGATGAAGTTTCCATTTGCTTTACCCTCCATCCTTGAGGACCCAGGCCTATCTCATTTTTGAGTAGTTTACCACTAAAACAACCTGGGAAACAGAGAAGAAATAATAGAAGTGAGCATGGGGGTTAGATGTCTGATAAAGATCTTACAATAGTGGACCCTGATCAGACTCGGCCATGTTTTCATTCTCTTACTCTAAGGGGGAAAAAAACTTCATTTTTTCCTTATTACAACAGTAACTTATGGGCCTATAATTCTGGCCATATGGTAGGCTAAATATCCTGAAAACCCACCCAGTACAAAATCCCTTAACATGCTAGATAAAATACAGCAAACATTCTTTAAACACAGAGCTGAAATCATAAGACTATGAGAGAAATCTCCAGGAGCCAAAAACAAAGAAGGAGCTAGAAACCTGTGTGGCAAGTTCATCCTGAAGCACTGGCTTTCCAGGGAACATTTGCCAATTCTAATAACCAAGAGGCTTTCATTTTAACAGTTGAACAGGGGATTAAAAAAAAAATTAGATCCATGCAGATGGGGCACTGAAGCTTATCAAGACCTCAAGAAATACATTAAGAATGGACTAGAAAAAAATCACCTGCCGGCAAAGAGAAATGACAAGGACATTTATTTGTCATGGTCTAAAATGGTTGAAAAAATGGTCCAGGTTGAAAAAAATTTTTTCCTGATATCATCAAGGCCTTTCCACGTGAGGGCTTGGGAATTGAATTTATATTACCTGAATGACTAGGGAACTCTAGACTGAGGAATTAAAGTGGTTCTTGTTTGAGAGGACCCTGGGGCACCTAGCAAAAGCAAATGAACATCCCCCAAGGAGACTTGTCTCCTTACTCAGGCTCTGCAGGATTCTTACAGATTAAACCCAAATATGACTTCACATTTCAAAACACATAGTAAATATACCACTTTGTGTGATAATGTTAGCAGAAACAGCACAAAGCTAATTAGATACCCAAAACCTGATATTGAATGATTGGACACAGGATATCAGTTAAGTAGATACAATATGTCCTTTTGCCAGCACTGATTTCTACACCTTTATAGTTATAGTTTCTTGTTTAAAATCAAGAAGTATGAAGCCTCTAACTTTGTTCTTCATTTTTGAGATGTTGTAAATATTTAGGGTTCCCTGAAATTCTATATGAATTTTAAGATGGATTTTTCTAATTCTGCAAATAAAGTTTTTGGGATTTTCACAAGGATTATATTGAATCTAAAGATCACTCTGGGTAGTATTGACATATTAACAACTTTATATCTTTGAATCCATTAACATGGGATGTCTTTCAATTTATTGATGTCTTTAATTTCATTCAGCAATAATTTCTGGTTTTCAGTGTACAAGTCTTTCATCTCCTTGGTTAAGTTTGTTCCTGAGTATTTTATTTTGATGCTATTATAAATAGAATTATTTTCTTAATTTTTTCTGATTTTTCACTGTTAATGCTGCTGCTACTGCTGCCAAGTCACTTCAGTCATGTCCAACTCTGTGCGACCCCATAGACGGCAGCCCACCAGGCTCCACCGTCACTGGTATTCTCCAGGCAAGAACAATGCATAGATAGGCAACTGATTTTTGTTTAATTTTGAATGTTGTAACTTTGCTGAATTCATCTATTAGTTTTAATAGTTTCTTTGTGGGGTCTTTAGGGTTTTCTCTGTATCAGATCGTGTCATCTGTATCCACAGATAATTTTACTTCTTTTCTAATTTGAATGCCTTTTGTTTCTTTCTCTTGTCTAATTGCTTGGGCTAGGACTTTTAGTATTATGATGAATGGAAATGAGGAAAGTTGTAACTCTTGTTTTACTGCTGATCTTATAGAGAAAGTTTTCAGTCTTTCATCATTGAGTATGATGTTAGTGCTGGGCATTTCATATGTGTCATTTATTATGTTGAGGTAGTTACCTTTTATTCCTGGTTGTTGAGTATTTACATCATGAAAAAGTGTTAACTTTTGTCAAATGCTTTTTTTTTTCCATTGATTGAAATGATTATAGATCCCCTACTCTCCTTCATTTTGCTAATGTGGTGCATTATGTTGATTAATATTTGCCTGTTGAACTATCTTTGTACTCCAGAAATAAATCCCATTTGGCCACAGTGCATAATCCAGTTAATGTGTTGCTAATTCTGTCTGCTAATTACTTTCTTCAGGATTTTAACAGCAATATTTATCTAGTCTGATATTGGTCTGAAATTTTCTTGTAGTGTGTTTGTCAGGATTTGGTATCAATGTAAATGCTGATCTCACACAATGAGTTAGTATAAAAAATATTCCCTCCTCTTCGGTTTTTTGGTTTGTTTGTTGTTTTGGAAAAGTTTGAGGAGGATTGGTTTAATTTTGTGTGTGTGTGTTTCTAGTAATTTTTCTATTTCATCTGAGATATCTAATTTGATGTACAATTGTTCATGGTACTCTCTTATGATGCTTTTTATTTATGTAAAATCTATTATAATGTCCTCTCTTTCATTTCTGATATTGAGTTCTTTCCCTTTTTTCATCACTTTAGCTAAGGTTTTGTCGGTTTTGTTGATCTTTTTGAACAACCAACTCTTGGTTTCATTGATTTTCTCTATTTTATTTATTTCCCATTTTGTTTATCTCTTTTCTAATCGTCACTCTTTATTTCCTTCTGCTAGCTTTGGGCTCAATTTTTCCTCTTTTTTAGTTCTTTAAGGTAAAAATTTGGCTTTGGCTTGATATTGTTCTTATTTTTTAACATAAGCATTTACTACTATGAATTTCCTGCTTAACACTATATTTGCTGAATCCCATAAATTTTGGTATGTTGTGTGTTTTCATTTTTATTTGAGTCAGGATATTTCTAATTTTCCTTGTGGTTTCTCCATTAACCCAAACATTAAACTGTGTTGTTTAATTTCTACATATTTTTAGATTTTCCATTTTCCTTCTGCTATTGATTTCAAATTTCATTACTGTGTTATTAGAAAAGATTTTTAGTCTAATTTCAATCTTTTAAAATTCTTTAAGGCTGTTTCACCTGACTTATGGTTTATCCTAGAAATTGTTCCTTGTACATTTTTTTAAAAATTATTGAAAAATAGCTGATTTACAATGTCATATTTCAGGTGCACAGCAAAGTGATTCAGATATGAATATATATATATATATATATTATATATATATTTTTGTACAGTTCCCTGTGCTATACAGTAGATACTTCTTGGTTATCTATTTTATATATGCTGCTGCTGCCTCTAAGTCGCTTTAGTCGTGTCCGACTCTGTGCGACCCCATAGACGGCAGCCTACCAGGCTCCCCGTCCCTGGGATTCTCCAGGCAAGAACACTGGAGTGGGTTGCCATTTCCTTCTCCAGTGCATCAAAGTGAAAAGTGAAAGTGAAGTCGCTCAGTCTTGTCCGACTCTTAGCGACCCCATGGACTGCACCCTACCAGGCTCCTCTGCCCATGGGGTATTCCAGGCAAGAGTACTGGAGTGGGGTGCCATTGCCTTCTCCGATTTTATATATAGTAGTGCATAAATGTTAATCCCAAGCTCCTAAAAGTTTCACATATATTTTAGGAAAACATATATTCTGCACCTGTTGAGTGAAGTTTTCTATATATATCTTTTAGGTTCAGTTCAGTCGCTCAGTCGTGTCCGACTCTTCGCGACCTCATGAATCGCAGCATGCCAGGCCTCCCTGTCCATCACCAACTCCCGGAGTTCACTCAAACTCATGTCCATCAAGTCGGTGATGCCATCCAGCCATCTCATCCTCTGTCGTCCCCTTCTCCTCCTGCCCCCAATCCCTCCCGGCATCAGAGTCTTTTCCAATGAGTCAACTCTTCACATGAGGTGGCCAAAGTACTGGAGTTTCAGCTTTAGCATCATTCCCTCCAAAGAAATCCCAGGGCTGATCTCCTTCAGAATGGACTGGTTGGATCTCCTCGCAGTCCAAGGGACTCTCAAGAGTCTTCTCCAACACCACAGTTCAAAAGCATCAATTCTTCGGCACTCAGCCTTCTTCATAGTCCAACTCTCACATCCACACATGACCACAGGAGAAACCATAGCCTTGACTAGACGAACCTTTGTTGGCAAAGTAATGTCTCTGCTTTTGAATATGCTATCTAGGTTGGTCATAACTTTCCTTCCAAGGAGTAAGCATCTTTTAATTTCATGGCTGCAGTCACCATCTGCAGTGATTTTGGAGCCCAAAAAAATAAAGTCTGACACTGTTTCCACTGTTTCCCCATCTATTTCCTATGAAGTGATGGGACCAGATGCCATGATCTTTGTTTTCTGAATGTTGAGCTTGAAGCCAACTTTTTCACTCTCCACTTTCACTTTCATCAAGAGACTTTTTAGTTCCTCTTCACTTTCTGCCATAAGGGTGGTGTCATCTGCATATCTGAGGTTGTTGATATTTCTCCCGGCAATCTTGATTCCAGCTTGTGTTTCTTCCAGTCCAGTGTTTCTCATGATGTACTCTGCATGTAAGTTAAATAAGCAGGGTGATACTATACAGCCTTGACGTACTCCTTTTCCAATTTGGAACCAGTCTGTTGTTCCATGTCCAGTTCTAACTGTTGCTTCCTGACCTGCATACAAATTTCTCAAGGCAGGTCAGGGGGTCTGTTATTTCCATCTCTTTCAGAATTTTCCACAGTTTATTGTGATCCACTCAGTCAAAGGCTTTGGCATAGTCAATAAAGCAGAAATGGATGTTTTTCTGGAACTCTCTTGCTTTTTCCATGATCCCGCAGATGTTGGCAATTTGATCTCTGGTTCCTCTGCCTTTTCTAAAACCAGCTTGAATATCAGGAAGTTCACAGTTTACGTATAGCTGAAGCCTGGCTTGGAGAATTTTGAGCATTACTTTACTAGTGTGTGAGATGAATGCAATTGTGCGGTAGTTTGAGCATTCTTCAGCATTGCCTTTCTTTTAGGTTCAGTTAGTCTATAATGTTGTTCAGGTCCACTATTTCTTTATTGATCTTCTGTCTGGTTGTTCTGTTATTCAAAGTGGGATACTGAAATTTCCCACTATTATTGTAGATCTGTCTACTTCTCCTTTCTAACCTGTCACTGTTTGCTTCATAAATTTTGGAGCTCTGATATTTCCTGCAAATATGCTTATAATTATATCTTCTTGGTGAATTAACACTTTTGTTATTATACAATGTCTTTCTTTATTTCTTATAGTAGTTTTGACTTCAAGTTTATTTTGTCTGATATTAGAATGGCATCCCCTGTTATCTTCTGGTTACTATTTGCATGGAATATCTTTTCCATCATCTCATTTTTAGCCTGCATGAGCTCATGGATATAAAGTTGGTCTCTTATAAACATCACATAGTTGGATCCTCTTTTAAAGTCATTCTGCCTATCTATGTTTTATGATGGGGTAATTCAGTCAATTTTGGTTTTAAGTAGCTGCTGGTAGTGAAGGACTTATTATTGCCATTTTCTTATTTGTTTTCCAAATGTCTTACAACTTTTTTTTTTTTTTGGTTGCTTATTGCCTTCCTTTTATGGTATTTGATTTTTTTAAGTAGTTACACATTTTGATTCCCTTCTTATATTCTTTTGTTTTGGCTGTGCCATGCAGCACGTGGGATTCTAATTCCCTTACCAGGGGTCAAACCTGTGACCCCTGCAGTGGAAGTGTGGAATCGTAACCACTGAATCACGAGGGAAATCCTAGATATTCTCTTTATGGTTTCCATGGGGATTATATGTAACATCCTAAAGATATAATGGACTTCTCAGGTGACATTAGTGGTAAAGAACCTGTCTACCAATGCAGGAGACTTAAAAGACACCAGTTCAATCCCTGGATCTGGAAGATCCCCTGGAGGAAGGCATGGCAACCCATACCAGTATTCTTGCCTGGAGAACCCCATGGACAGAGGAAACTGATGGGCTATAGTCCACAGGATCACAAAGAGTCAGACAGGACTGAAGCAACTTGTCATGCACAAAGATATAACTATATTATTTTCATTGAATTATAATTAACATACAATGTTATATTTGTTTCTTGTATATAACACTGTGGTTTGATAGTTTTAAAAGTTATTAAATAATCATATAACTATTTGAAACTGTTACCAACTTAGACACATACAAAATCTACTCCTTTATCTCTCTGTTCCTGTTATTTTTCACAAACTAAATCTTTATATAATGTATGTTTATACATATGTATATAATATATAAATATATGTATAATATATGCATATTATATGTATAAGTATCTATAATGTATACATATTATATGTATAATTTATGTTAAAGCTTTATGTAATATGTATATTGAAATAGATTTGTGACTTTTTTGTGTATTTTCTTTTAAATCTGTAGAATAAAAAAAGTATAGTTATAAAATAAAATTATGGTAATACTACTTTTTATATTTGTCCATGTATTTACCTTTAACAGAAAGGTTTATGTTTTTGTGTGGCTCCTTTGTTTGAACTCGAAGAGCTCTTTTAGCTTTTCTTATAGGGCAGGCTTGTTGTTTAGTCACTCAGTCGTGTCTGACTCTTTGTGACCCCATTGACTGCAGCACACCAGGCTTCCTTGTCCTTCACTGTCTTCTGGAGTTTACTCAAATTCATGTCCCTTGAATTGGTGATGCCATTCATTCATCATATCCTCTGTCGACCCCTTCTCCTGTTGCCCTCAATCTTTCTCAGCATCAGGGTCTTTTTCAGTGAGTCAGCTCTTCACAGCAAGTGGCCAAAGAATCAGAGCTTCAGCTTAAGTATCAGTCCTTCCAATAAATATTCAGGGTTGATTTCCTTTAAGACTGACTGGTTTGATCTCCTTGCTGTCCAAGGGACTCTCAAGAGTCTTCTCCAGCACCACAGTCTGAAAGCATCAGTTCTTCCATGCTCTGCCTTCTTTATGGTGCAGCTCTCACATCCACACATGACTACTGGAAAAGCCATAGCTTTGACTACACAAACCTTTGTCAGCAAAGTGATGTCTTTGCTTTTTAATACACTGTCTAGATTTGTCATAGATTTCCTTCCAAGAAGCAAGTGTCTTAATTTCATGCCTGCAGTCACCATCCTCAGTGGTTTTGGAGCCCAAGAAAATAAAATCTGTCACTGTTGCCACTCTGTACCCTTCTATTTGCCATGAAGTGATGGGACCAGATGTCATGATCTGTTTTCTAAATGCTGAGTTTTAAGCCAGCTTTTTCACTCTTCTCTTTCACCTTCATCAAGAGGCTCTTTAGTTCCTCTTCATTTTTTTGCCATTAGGGTGGTATCATCTGCACATCTGAGGTTGTTGGTATTTCTTCAAGAAGCCTTGATTCCAGATTGTGCTTCATCCTGTCTGGCATTCTGCGTGATGTACTCTGCATAGAAGTTGAATAAACAGGATGACAAGACACAGCCTTGTACTCCTTTCCCAATTTTGAACCAATCAATTGTTCCATGTAAGGTTCTAACTGTTGTTCTAACTTGACCCACATACAGGTTTCTCAGGAGACAGGTAAGGTGGTCTGGTATTCTCATCTCTTTTAAAAAAATATTTATTTACTTATTTTAATTGGAGGCCACCTCTTTAAGAATTTTCCATAGTTTGTTGTGATTCACATAGTCAAATGCTGTAACATAGTCTTGAAACAGAAGTAGATGTTTTTCTGGAGTTCCTTTGCTTTCTCTATGATCCAGTGAATATTGTCAATTTGATCTCTGGTTCCTGTACCTCTCCTAAACCTAGCTTGTACATCTGGAAGTTATCAATTCTTGTGCTGTTGAAGTCTAGCTTGAAGGATTTTGAACATAACCTCAGTTGTATGCGAAATGAGTGCAATTGTGCGGTAGTTTGAAAGTTCTTTGGCATTGCCTTTCTTTGGAATTGGAATGAAAACTGACTTTTTCCAGTCCTATGGCCACTGCTGAGTTTTCCAAATTTGCTGGCATATTGAGTGCAGCACTTTATCAGTATCATTTTTTAGGATTTGAAATAGTTCAGCTGGAATTCCATCACCTCCACTAGCTTTGTTGCTGATAATACTTCTTGCTATTCTCTGGAACTTCACATTCAGGCAGGTATATCTTTCCCTTTCTCCCTTCCTTTTTGCTTCTCTTCTTTCCTCAGCTATTTGTAAAGCCTCCTAACACAGCCACTTTGCTTCTTGCATTTCTTTTTCATTGGAATGATTTTGATCACTTCCTCCTGTACAATGTTATGAACCTCTGTCCATAGTTCTTCAGGCATTCTGTCTACCAGATCTAATCCCTTGAATGTATTCATCACCTCCACTGTATAACCATAAGGGATTTGATTAAGGTCAGACCTGAAGGGCCTCGTGGTTTTCCCTATTTTCAATTTCAGTCTGAATTTTGCAATAAGGAGTGGATGATTTGATGCACAGTTAGCTCCAGGTCTTATTTTTGCTGACGTATAGAGCTTCTACACTTTCAGCTGCAAAGAATATGATCAATCTGATTTCCGTATTGACTATTTGGTGATATCCATGTGTAGAATCACCTCTTGTGTTGGTGGAAAAGGGTGATTGCTATCACCAGTATGTTCTTTTAACAAAACTCTGTTAGCCTTTGCCCAGTTTCATTTTGTACTCCAAGGCCAAACCTGCCTGTTATTCCAGGTATCTCTTAACTTTCTACTTTTGCGTTCAAATCCCCTGTGAAAAAAAGGATATCTTTTTTTGGTGTTAGTTCTAGAAGGTCTTGTAGGTCTTCATAGAACTAGTCTACTTCAGTTTCTTCAGCATCAGTGGTTGGGCCTAGACTTGGATTACTGGGATGTTGAATGGTTTGCCTTGGAAATAAACCAAGATCATTCTTTTGTTTTTGACACTGTACCCAAGTACTACATTTAAAGCTTTTTTGTTTAAAAGGCTATTCTTTCAAATAGCCTAGAGGGCTATTTCACTATGAGGGCTATTCCCTTTCCTTCTAAGGGATTCTTGCCCAAAGAGGTAGATATAATGGTCATCTGAATTAAATTCGCTCATTCCAGTCCATTTTAGTTCACCAATTCCTAAAATGTCAATGTTCACTCTTACCATCTCCTGCTTGACCACCTCCAATTTACCTTGATTCATGAACCTAATATTTGAGGTTCCTATGCAATATTGTTCTTTACAGCATCAGATTATACTTTTACCACCAGATACATTCACTGAGCATCTTTTCTGCTTTTGCCCAGCCACTTCATTCTTTCTGGAGATATTAGTAATTGCCCTCAACTCTTCCCCAGTAGCATATTGAACACCTTATGATCTGAGGGCACTCATCTTCCAGTGTCATATCTTTTTGCCTTTTCATGCTGTTCATGTTCATGGGGTTCTTGTGGCAAGAATACTGGAGTGGTTTGCCATTCCCTCTTCTAGCAGACCACATTTCATCAGAACTCTTGACTATGACCCATCCATCTTCAGTGTCCCTGCACGGCATGGCTCATATTTTCATTGAGTTATGCAAGCCCCTTCACCATGACATGGCTGTGATCCACAAAGGGGTTCCCTTATTACATCTTTTCTCTTTAATCACTTTGGTACATGATTTATAGCATGTTTAGCACATGCAGTTAGAGAAATATCATACAGAATAAATGGAACTCCAGAGCATCTTTTTTATTTTAATTTTTTTAGTTTATTGAGATATAATTGATAATAACATTGTGTAAGTTTAAGGTATATAACATGTTGATTTGATATGCTATATATTGCAAAATCATTATCACCATAGTGTTTGCTAGCATCTCCATCATGTTATATAATTACCATTTTTTCTTGTGTGTGTGTGTGTGTGTGTGTGTGATGAGAACATTTAAGATATATTTTTCTCAGCAACTTTCAAGTATACAATACATACTATTAACTATAATCACTGTACTGTACATTAGATCCCCAGAATCTATTCATCTTATAACAGAAAGTTTGTACTCTTTGACCAACATCTTTCTACTTCTCCCATCCCCAGTCCCCAGTCACCACTATTCTAACTTTCAGTTTCTATGTATTTGGCAATTTTCAGGTTCCACAGATAAGTGATATCATATAGTATTTATCTTTCTCTGTCTGACTTATTTCACTTAGCATAATGCCTTCAAATTTCATCCAAGTTGTCACAAGTGATGGGATCTCCCTCCTTCTCATGGCTGAATAATATTCCTTTGTACCATACCTTCTTTATTTATTAATCTGAGGAAAGACAGTTATGTTGTTTCCATATTTTAGATACTGTGAATAATGCTACAGTAAACATGGGAGTTCAGATATCCTTTGAGATCTCGTTTTAATTTCTTTGGGATGTATAACCAGAAATTGGGCTGCCAGATCATATGGTTTTTAATCTTTTGAGGATTATCTATACTGTTTCCTGTAGTAGATTCACCAACTTCCCACCAACAGTACCTGAGGGTCACCTTTTTTCCATATTTATTATTGCCAACATTTATTATTTATTTCTTCCTTTCTTCCTTTTTTTTTTGATGAAAGCCATTTAACAAGTGTGAAGTAATATCTCATTCAGTTTTGGTTTGCATTTCCATGATGATTAGTGATGTTGTACCTTTTCATGTCCTAGTTGGCCATTTGGATGTTCTCTTGGGAAAAATGCCTATTCAGATCCTTTGCCCATTTAAAAAAATTTAATTATACTTGATTTACAATGTTGTGTTAGTTTCTGGTGTACAGAAAATTGCCTTTGGTTTTCTTTATGGTTATTTTTGCTATGCAAAAACTTTTAAGTTTAATTAAGTTCCATTTATTTATTTTTGCTTTTATTTCTACTACTCTAGAAGATGGATCCAAAAAAATACTGTGACAGTTCATGTCAAAGAGTGTCCTGCCTAAGTTTTCCTTTAGGAGTTTTATAGTATCCAGGCTTATGTTTGTTTAAGTTTATGTTTGTTAAGTTTAAGTTTATGTTTGTTAAGTTTGTTTATGTTTGTTAAAGCTTATGTTAAGTCTTTAATTCATTTTGGTTTATTTTTGCGTATAGTGTTAGAGAATGTTCTAATTTCATTTTTTTATATATAGTTGTCCATTTTCCCCAGCACCACTTACTGAAGAAACCATCTTTCTTCTATTGTATATTTTTCCTCTTTTGTTTTAGATTAATTAATCATAATGGTATTGATTTGTTTCTGGGCTTTCTGTTCTGTTCCATTGATTTATATGTTTGTTTTTGTACAAGTACCATACTGTTTTGATTATTGTAGCTTTGTCGTATATTCTGAAGTCAGGGAAAACAATTCATCCAGCTCTGTTCTTCTTAATCAAGATTGCTTTGACTATTCAGGGTCTTTTGTGTTTCTATGCAAATTTAAAAAGAATTTGTTTTAGTTCTATGAAAAATACCATTGGTATTTTGATAAAGATTGCATTGAATCTGTAGATTGCCTTGGTTAGTTTTTTTGTTTTAACAATATTGATTTTTTTTTCAATCCAAGAATGTGGTATATCTTTCTGTTTGTGTCATCTTATTTTTTTCATCAGTGCCTTACAGTTTTTGGAGTACTGATCTTTTGCTGCTTTAGGTAGGCTTGTTTATATTCTTTTTGATGTGATGGTAAATGAGATTTTTTTCATAATTTCTCTTTCTGATATTTCATTGTTAGTATATAGAAATGCAACAGGTATCTGTGTATTAATTTCATAACTTGCAACATTACCAAATTTTTTCTGGTGGTGTCATTAGGATTTACTATGTATAGTATGTCATCATCTGCAAACAATGACAGTTTTACTTATTCATTTCCAATTTGGATTCTTTTTATTTGCTTTGCTTTTCTGATTGCTGTGGCTAGGATTTCCAAAACTGTGTTGAATGAAAGTGGTAAGAGTGGGCATCCTTATCTTGTTCTAGATCTTAGAGGAAAGGCATTCAGCTTTTCACTATTGTGTATGATGGAGAATTTTAAAAATCATAAATGGAAGGCAAACTTTATCCAAAGTTTTTTCTGCACGTATAGAGATTATCATGTGGTTTTCTTCAACTTGTTAATGTGATGTATTTCATTTATTGGTTTGTAGATATTGAAAAATCCTGGCACCTCTGAGATAAATTCCATTTGATCATAGTGTATGATCCTTTTCAGGTGTTGTTGGATTTGTTTATCTGGCTTCCTAGTATTTTGTTGAGGGTTTTTGCACCTATTTCGTTGTTGTTCAGTTGCTCAGTCATGTCTGACTCTTTGCAACTCCATGGACTGCAGCCTGCCAGGCTTCCCTGTCCTTCAGTGATATTGACCTGTAATTGTCTTTATTTCTTTTTTTGATTGTCTGGTTTTGGTTTCAGAGTGGTAGTAACCTCATAGAATGAGTTCAGAAGTGTTCCTCTGTCTGCAATTTTTTGTAATACTTTCAGAAGAATAGATGTTAACCCTTCTCTAAATTTTTGGTAGAATTGACCTGTGAAGCCATCTGGTCCTGGACCTTTGTTTGTTGGGAGTGTTTAAATTACTGATTCAAATTCAATACTGATAATTGATTTGTTCATATTTTCTATTCCTTCCTGGGTTAGTCTTGGGAGGTTGTACTTTCTAAGAATTTGTCCATTTCTTCTAGGTTGTATGTTTTATTGGTATAGAGTTGCACATAGTAGTCTCTTACAACCCTTTGAATTTACGTGGTGTTGGTGATAACTTCTCCTTTTCCATTTCTGGTTTTATTGTTTTTGGCTATTTCCTTTTTTTCTTGATGAATCTGGCTAAAGTTTTTTCAATTTTGTCTGTGTTTTCAAAGAGCCAGTTTTTAATTTAATTGTTCTTTTCTGTCAACTTTTTCTATTTCATTTTACTCCTACTCTGATCTTTAAGATTTGTTTTCTTTACTAACTTGGGGTCTTGTTTGTTCCTCTTTCTCTAGTCTCTTTACATGTAAAGTTAAGTTGTTTAGTTGATTTTTTATTGTTTCCTAGGTTAGACTTGTGTCACTATAAACTTCCCTCTTGGAACTGTTTTTCTGACTCCCATAGGTTTTGGATCATTGTGTTTTTGTTTTTATTTGTCTCTGGGTATTTTTTACTTCCTCTTTGGTTTCCTCAGTGATTCACTGGTTGTTTCCTAGTATACTGTTTAGCCCCCACATGTTTATGGGATTTTTTTTGCAGTTTTTTTCTAATAGTTAATTTCTAGTCTTGTAGCACTGTGCTTGGAGAAGATACTTTGATACGGTTTCAATCTTTTTAAATTTACTGAGACTTGTTTTGTGTCCTAGCATGTGATCTATCCTGGAGAATGTTCCATGTGCACTTGCAAAGAATGTGTATTCTATTTCTTTCAGATGAAATGCTCTATACGTCAATTATGGCCATTTGATCTAATGTGTTATTTAAGGCATAGGTTTACTTATGGATTTTCAGTCTGAATGATTTGTCCATTGATATAAGTGGTGTGTTAAAGTCTCCTACTATTATTTGTGTTACTGCCAATTTCTCTGGAGAAGGCAATGGCACCCCACTCCAGTACTCTTGTCTGGAAAATCCCATGGATGGAGGAGCCAAGTAGGCTGCAGTCCATGGGGTCGCTAAGAGTCGGACACGACTGAGCAACTTCACTTTCACTTTTCACTTTCATGCATTGGAGAAGGAAATGGCAACCCCCTCCAGTGTTCTTGCCTGGAGAATCCCAGGGATGGGGGAGCCTGGTGGGCTGCCGTCTATGGGGTCACACAGAGTCGGACACGACTGAAGTGACTTAGCAGCAGCAGCCAATTTCTTATTTAATATCTGTTAATATTTGCCTCATATACTGAGGTGCTCCTGTGTTGGATGCATCTATATTTACAATTTTCATATCTTCTCATATTGACCCCTCAATCATTATGTAGTGTACAAGTTCTTCTTTGTCTCTTGAAAAAGTGTTTATTCTAAAGCCTATTTTGTCTGATATAAGTAGTGATACTCTGATTTTCTTTTGATTTCCATTTACATGGAGTACTTTTTTCCATCACCTCACTTTCAGTCTTTATGTGTCTCTAGGTCTGAAGTTTATGGCATCCAGTCCCATTGCTTCATGGGAACTAGATGGGGAAACAGTGGAAACAGTGTCAGACTTTATTTTTGGGGCTCCAAAATCACTGCAGATGGTGATTGCAGCCATGAAATTAAAAGACGCTTACTCCTTGGAAGGAAAGTTATGACCAACCTAGATAGCATATTGAAAAGCAGAGACACTACTTTGTCAACAAAGGTCCGTCTAGTCAAGGCTATGGTTTTTCCAGTGGTCTTGTATGGATGTGAGAGTTGGAGTGTGAAGAAAGCTGAGCGCTGAAGAATTGATGCTTTTGACCTTGAGAGTCCCTTGGACAGCAAGGAGATCCAACCAGTCCATTCTAAAGGAGATTGGTCCTGGGTGTTCTTTGGAAGGAATGATACTGAGGCTGAAACTCCAGTACTTTGGCCACCTCCTGTGAAAAGATGACTCATTGGAAAAGACCCTGATGCTGGGAAGGATTGGGGGCAGGAGGAGAAGGGGACGACAGAGGATGAGATGGCTGGATGGCATCACCGACTCTATGGACATGAGTTTGAGTAAACTCCGAGAGTTGGTGATGGACACGGAGGCCTGGTGTGCTGCAATTCATGGTGTCGCAAAGATTTGGACATGACTGAGTGACTGAACTGAACTGAACTGAACTGATGCTCTCATTGACATCTTGTTAATTGTTTTGGATTTATTTTTGTAGGTCTCCCCGTGCCGCCGCCGCCCTCCCCCCACCTTTTTCGTTTCTTTTCTTGTGATTTGATGACTATCTTCAGAGCTGTCTTAGAATTCCTTTTTCTTTTTTGAGGGTATATCTATTATAAATTTTTGTTTTGCAGTTACCCTGAGGGTTTTATAGGAGTATATGATTGTTTTATGTTGCTGATTTTTTATTTTTGAATGTCTTTTTAAAAATCTTGTATTTATATTTTCTTCTGCTCATGATTATTGTTTTTCATATCATATTTTACATCTATTTGTGTATCCCTTAACTACTTATTGTGGATATAGTTGATTCTAGGACATCTGACTTTTAACCTCCCTTGCAGTTTTGAGTGTGAATGATTTCTTACCTTTACTGTATGTTTGCCTTTACTGGTAAGCTTTTTCATTTTGCAGTGTTCTTATTTCTAGTAGTAGACTTTTCTTTTTCACCAAGAGAACTTCCTTTAACATTTGTTGTAAATTTCATTGGATGGTGCTGAATTCTTTCACCTACTGCTTGTTTGTAAAGCTGTTGATTTTCCCACCAAATCTGTATGAGAGACTTGCTTGCTTGAGTACTCCTGGTTGTTAGGTTTTGCCCTTTCATCACTTTAAATATATCATGCCACTCCCTTCTGACCTGCAGGTTTATCACATTTATCAATTTGTGTGTACTGAACCATATTCGCATCCTAGGATATATTCCACTTGATCATGGTGTATGATTCTTTTAGTGTGTTGTTGAATTCAATTTGCTAAGATTTTGTTGAGAATTTTTGCATCTTTATTTATCAGGAATTTGGCCTGCAGTTTCTTTTTCTTGTAATGTCTTTAATTGGTTGTGGTATCAAGTAAAGCTGACTTTGTAAAACTAATTAGATAGTGTTCCCTCCTCTTCAATTTTTTGGAAGAGTTTGGGAGGTGGATACGTGTTAATTCTTTTAAGTATTTAGTAGAATTTACCATTAAAACCATCTGGTGCTAGACTTTTCCTTTGTTGTGAAATTTTAAATTATTCCGTCTTCTTAGTTATTATTGGACTTTTCATATTTTATATTTCTTCATGATTCAGGTTTGGTAAATTATATGTTTATAGGGATGCATCCATTTCCTTTTGGCTATCCAATGTATTCGCAAAAAATTATCCATTGTAGTCTCTTATTCTGCCTGGAGAATCCCAGGGATGGGAGAGCCTGGTGGGCTGCCGTCTACACAGAGTTGGACACAACTGATACAACTTAGCAGCAGCAGCAGCAGCAGCAGTCTCTTGTTCTTTATTTATGTGACATTAATTGTAATGTCTCCTCTTTCATTTCTTACCTTACATTTTTGGTGTTCTTTTTTCATAGTTTACCTGGAGGTTGTCAACTTTATCTTTTCAATAAATAGCTCTTAGTTGTGTTCTTTTTGTTTTCTTGTCTCTGTTTCATTTATTTCTACTCTGAGCTTTGTTGTTTTCTTCCTCTGATAACTTTGGGCTTAGTTTTTATTTATTTATTTTTCTAGTTTCTTAAGGTGTAAAGTTAGTTTGTTTGAGATCTTCTTCCTCCTTACCTCCCTTCTCCTTCCCTCATTTTTTCTTCCTTCTTTCCATTCTCCCTCCGTCCTCCCCTTTCTCTCTCTCTCTCTCTTTCTCTGTTATAGATATTTATCACTATATACTTTCCTCTTTGAATTGCTTTGCAGTATCCAATAGGTTTTGATATGCTATATTTCTATTTTTGTTCATTTCAAGATACTTCTGGATTTCAAAACATTTCTTCTTTGACCCAGTGGCTGTTCAGTAGCATTGTTTAATTTTCATATATTTGTGAATTTTCCAGATTTCCTCTTATCACTGTTTGCTAGCTTCATACCATTGTGGTTGGAACAGATACCTACCATGACTTCAGTCTTAAATTTTGTAAGCCTTGTTTTGTGACCTCTCATATGATATATATGAGAATGTTCCATGTACACTTGAGAAGGATGTCTTTTCAGCTGATGTTGGATGAAATGTTCTGTGTATGTCTCAGATTCATTTGGTCTAAAGTATGGTTCAAGTCCAGTGTTTCCTTCATGATTTTCTGTTTGGATGATCTATTCATTATTGAATGAGGGGTATTGAACTCTTTTACTATTAGTTTATTTTTCTTATTTCTCCCTTTAGATCTATTAGCATTTGCTTAATATATTTAGGTGCTCTAATGTTGTGCACATGCACACACACACATATATACAATTTTTGTATCTTCTTGATGAATTGATCCCTTTATCATTACGTAATTACTTTGTCTCATTACTGTTTTTGGCTTAATTTCTATTTTGTATGATATAAGTATAGCAACCTGTGCTCTCTTTTTGCTTCCACTTGTACTGAACATCTTTTACCATCCCTTCACTTTGAGCCTATGTTTGTTCTTAAGGCTAAAGTGAGTCTCTCGTAAGTGATACATACTTGGGTCTTGATTTTTAAAAAATGTATCCAGCCACTCTATGACTTTTGATAGGAGAATTCAATCCATTTCTATTTAATTATTGATAGATAAGGGCTTTCTAATCCCATCTTGTTTTCTGGCTGTCTTATAGGTTATGTGTCCAAGATTTCCAACACCACTTGCTGAAGTTACCTTTTGCCATTGTATATTCTTGCCTCTTTTGTCAAAGATTAATTGACGATAGGTGAGTGGGTTTACTTCTGGACTCTCTGTTCCATTGATCCATATGTCTGTTTTTGTGTCAGCACTGCACTGTTTTGATTACTGTGGCTTTGCGGTATTATCTGAAGTTAGAGAGGGTTATCCTCTTGCTTTGTTCTTTTTCCTCAGGACTTCTTTGGTGATTCTGGGTATTTTATGGTTCCATATAGATTTTAGGATTATTTGTTTTAGTTCTGTGAAAAATGTGTCATGGGTAATTTGATAGAGATTGCATGAAATCTTGAGAGAGTCAATTCCTAGGCGGGTTGATAAGAAGTCTGGGGGTCCCTGAGGAGAGAGGGATCTGGGGTTCTCGAGGAGATAGGGGTCTGGGATTCTCAGTTCAGTTCAGTCACGTCCAACTCTTTGCGACCCCATGAATTTAGCACGCCAGGCCTCCCTGTCCATCACCAACTCCTGGAGTTCACTCAAACTCATGTCCATTGAGTCAGTGATGCCATCCAGCCATGAATTCTCAAGGAGGAGGAAAGGACACATTTTTTTTTCCTCTGCATTCCCTAGTCATAGTCACACAAAACAGTCTTTTTCTTTTTTCTTCCTGGGACTGATGATTACACAAAAAACAACTCAGTTTAAACTCTTTACTAGGGATTATATGGGCTTCCCTGGTGGCTCAGATGGTAAAGCATCTGCCTGCAATGTGGGAGACCTGGGTTTGATCCCTGGGTTGGGAAGATCCCCTGGAGGAGGAAATGGTAACCTACTTCAGTACTCTTGCCTGGAAAATTCCATGGATGGAGGAGCCTGGTAGGCTACAGTTCATGGGGTCACAAAGAGATGAACACAACTGAGCAACTTCACTGGTTCACTGGTTTAGGGATTATATAATAACAATGTATCCTACTTGAGGACAGTTTCTCCTTCCTGAAAACCTTCTGACTAATACTGATATCTTAGAATGTATATTATGGGAGTAGGTCTGGTAGGATCTTTCTCTTGTTAAGTTCTAACCCTGTAATCCTAAAATGTAAATTGTGGGAGTGGGTCTGGTAAACTTTTTACAACCTGAGACATTCTTTTGATTTATTGTAATAACTAATTAAAAAGTATATAATTCCCTTGCTAAAGATTAGCGAGGGGGCACTCTCCACCCCCCTTCTGATGTCTGTGTCAGAAGCTTTCTCTGTCCCTTTTCTTACTTTAATAAAACTGCTACACAAAAGCTCTTGAGTGATCAAGCCTGGTCCCTGGTCCCGAAGCTAAATCTTCTTCTTCGGAGATCACGAATCTGACATCGTTCACCATAAGCTATCAATTTGTAGATTGCTTTGAGTAGTATGACAACTTTAACAATATTAATTCTTCCAATTCAAGCGCATGGGATATTTTTCTCTTTCTTTGAATCACCTTCAGCTTTTCCTTTATTAATGTTTTATAGTTCTCAGCATATAAGTCTTTCACCTTCTTGGTCAGGTTTATTTCCAAGAATTTTATTTATTTTGATGCAATTTTAAAAGGTATTTTTTTATATCTCCCTTCTGATATTTCATTTTTAGTATAAAGTAATATAACCAATTTCTGTATGTTAATCTTTTATTCTGCTACCTTGCTGAATTCATTTATCAGTTTGGGTGGTTTTTGTGTGGAGACTTTAGGGTTTTCCATATGCAGTGTCAATTGTGATTTCCATTTTAACCTTATTCTACATTCTGGGGTATTTTTCCTAAATTTCTTGAATGGAAAAACTTGGTATCAGGGAAGGTAAGGCATTCATTCATTTATTTATTGATTGATTCATTCAGCAAGTATTTATTGAAATTCTACTGCCACATCTGCTTAGAAACAATGAGTAAGTACACTATCCTCCTTTTTAAAAATATTAAAAGATCATTTTTAATGGCAATTCTCCTTGCATATGGTTTATAGGATCAGTATTCAATCATGTTTTTCCAATGGGCCTCTTAATGGCACCAGGATATGTAGTTCTGGCTACTTTTGGCATCTAGCCCACTAATATTGTTGGTCACACTTCTTCCTCTGGGACCCCAGGATTTCCAAAACAGGCTGGAATCCAAAATATATACAGAAATATGTGCTGAGTGTGGCAGATACACAAAAGAAGTTGCAGCAGTTCTCATCAAACTGTGCAGCCCAGGACAGACATCTGGGAAGCAAGATCAAGAGTTCTGCAGGTTTCAGGCAAGGATAAAAGGTTTGTCAGAGCAGAAGTACCAATGCAGTCTTGTGCTGGAGCTGGGCTTTAATAGAAGTCATTGATAGTGACCACAAGATGCATTTTACATGCATTGAGAGTTGAAAGGGCACACTGTTTTTTTTTCTGACACTGTCACACTTGGAGTTTTACTGTCCAAATCCAACACGAATGTGATGGTTGGCTCTGACTCATATTTTTTATTAGTATAAAGCAGTAGTTCTCATCCTTGTTCTCATCATCAAGTCTCTTCACAATCTTAAAGTATTATAAAGCAGTTTTTGGAGCTCCAAAAAGCTTTTATGTGAATAACATCTATTAATATTTAATATATTAGAAACAAAAACTGAGAAATTTTTAAAATTTACTTAATTTAAAAATAAAACCCTATGGCATGTTATACATAAAATGTTTAAATGAAAAATAACTATTTTTCTAAACAGGAGAATCTCTCTCTCTCTTTAGTCACTAAGTTGTGCCCGACTCTTGCGACCCCATGTACTGTAGCCTGCTAGGCTCCTCTGTCCATGGGATTCTCCAGGTAAGGAATACTGGAGTGGGTTGCCATTTCCTTCTCCAGGGGATCTTTTGATTCAGGGATTGAACCCAGGTCTCCTGCATTGCAGGCAGATTCTTTACTGACTGAGCTATGAGGGAAGCCCTAAAATGAGAGTATAGTATATTGTTTTATAGTTTTCATGTCTGGTTTACAGCTGGATGCTCATAACTGCTTCTGTGTTCAATCTGTGGCCAAATCTCATGTTCTGTAGCCTCTGGAAACTCCACTGTACACTTGTAAGAAAATGAGAGTGAAAAGGGCTAAAACTATTTTCACATAATTATGAAAATAGCTTTAATTTTGTAGACTTCATGAAAAAGTCTCAGACTCTCCTAAAGGAATCTAGACCACACTTTGAGAACCATTCTTCTCAAATCTTATGGCTGACAAGGTGCTTTCAAAATATGTCAATATTTCATAGACATTTCCAGCCAAGTTCCCATGAAGAAAGGAAAGTATAGGTATGACCTAGGGGCCTAGATGAAGCAGCTCACCATAAACATATAATTCCTTTGAAGATTGCTATTTCAAATTAAAAATGCACTCACATTTTGCATTCAATGCCATAGCATATCTGTGATTATTTTGATACAATAATTTCTCCCTTAATCATTGAAACACTCACCTCCAAGAAGATGCCTTGTATTCATCCTGTGTTTTTTTTATACTTCCTGGCACACTGAATCCAGTGTGACACACTAGGGACTTCAAAATGACACTTACTGGTGGAACTATTTAGGCCCATTTCATGGTAGGAAGCTAGAGCTTAGGTTAAATAATTTAGTAGCAATAAAGACCACTCAAGAGGGAGAGGGCTTATGTATACCTCTGGCTGATTCATGTTGATGTATGGCAGAAACCAATACAACATTGTAAAGCAATTATCCTCCACTAAAAAATAAAGAAAAGAAAAAGACCAACTAAATGAGAAAAAGCAAAGCCTATTTATTCTGAGCTTGCTGTAGCAAAGGAATTAGTACTGTCACATGTGTTTTGGCAGAGACTCAAAGGCAGGCAGAGGAGTGGTATATAGAGGAAAAACAGGAAGACTTCAGGTGCGCTCTGATCGGAGGCAATTCGTATGGGGAAGCTGGAGGAGGGTAATAGAAGAGGGCATCCTGCATGATTGGTGAGAGGTGCATATTTGGCTTTCTCTGGTTGGTCCTAAGACAGAAGTAGGGATAAAAATTAGGGAATCTGTCAGTTATTAATCAAGTCCTGGATATTTGGGGCTGATTGTTTCAGAGGCTATTGTTTGGCATCCTGGCCTGTCACTAGAAAGAAAATAGTTTGACTTCCTACAAGTCTGGTTGGCTTCCTAGACTGATTATTACAGATAAAGGGTTGGTTTCCTAGGCTGGCTGCTGCAGGTGGTGGGTCAGTGTTGTATTTTTATGTATGGTCTGGCCATTGTCCACTTGCACCTTCAGCCTCCCAGTAGAGGGGTCACACGGGAGATCGTGGGTTTGTGAAAGGAATCCTCTAAAGAGATGAGCAGGAGAAAGAAGAGTTTGTAGTTCCTCCACGTATGATTTCTTGGTCATGGTTGCAAAACTGTAGTACTTAGAAAGGAAACAGACTGAACTAAACTTATAACTGTTATTTCAGATAGTTGAAAGCATTTCATTAAGTTTGCAAATGGAACCAAACATTCAGAAGTCTTTTTAAAGCTGGTAAAATTTGCTAAATTTATGAAAAGAATAGGATTTGGGCTCAACTTCAAAGTTTAAAGGAAAGAACTAGCTTTTATGATCTGAAACCTCAACACACTGACTATACTTTGAAAAACAACAACAACAACAAAAACCAAAGAACATCTCTGAAGTCTCTTTTGGGCAAACAGACTGCCCTTGGTGGTCTTAACTCATACTTCCTGGGACCTCTGGGGAGTGGCCTGGCCTGAGCTAGGGTAATAGCAGGACTTAGGTTTCCTGTTCAGCCACCTTGTATAACTTGAGATTTTCTTCTTTTAACATGTGTATTTCTTTTTTGTTTGTTTTAAATTTATTTTTTATTGAAGGATAATTTCTTTATAGAATTTTGTTTTCTGCCAAACCTCAACCTAAATCAGCCATAGGTATACATATATCCCCTTCCTTTTGAACTTCTCTCCCATCCTCTGCCCATCCCACCCCTCTAGGTTGATACAGAGCCCCTGTTTGAGTTTCTTGGCCATACAGCAAACTCCCATTGGCTATCTATTTTACACACGATAATGTAAGTTTCCATGTTACTCTCTCCATACATCTCACACACTCTTTCCCTCTCCCCAAGTCCACAAGTCTATTCTCCATGTCTGTTTCTCCACTGCTGCCCTGTAAGTAAATTCTTCAGTACTGTTTTCCTAGATTCCATATATATGCATTAGAATATGATATTTATCTTTCTCTTTCTGACTTACTTCACTCTGTATAATAGGTTCTAGGTTCATCCACCTCATTAGAACTGACTCAAATGCATTCCTTTTAATGGCAGAGTAATATTCCATTGTGTATATGTACTACTTCTTTATCCATTCATCTGTTGATGGACATCTAGGTCACTTCCATGGTCTGCTACTGCTGCTAAGTCACTTCAGTCGTGTCCGAACCTGTGCAACCCCATAGACGGCAGCCCACCAGGCTCCCCCTCTAGCTATTGTAAATAGTACTGCAATGATTAATGGGATACATGTGACTTTTTCAATTTTGTTTTCCTCAGAGTATATGCCTAGGAGTGGGATTGCTGGGTCATACAGGGTTTTATTCCTATTTTTTTTTTTTTTTAAGGAATCTCCATACCTTCTTCCATAGTGGTTTTATCAATTTACATTCCCACCAACAGTACAAGAGCATTCCCTTTTCTCCACACCCTGTCCAGTATTTTTTGTTTGTAGACTTTTTGATGATGGATGGCCATTCTGACCGGAGGCAAGTGGGCCTTAGGAAGCATCACTACGAACAAAGCTAGTGGAGGTGATGGAATTCCAGTTGAGCTCTTCCAAATCCTAAAAGATCAGATCATGCTGTGAAAGTGCTGCACTCAATATGCCAGCAAATTTGGAAAACTCAAAAGTGGCCACAGGACTGGAAAAGGTCTGTTTTCATTTCAATTCCAAAGAAAGGCAATACCAAAGAATGCTCAAACTACCACACAATTGCACTCATCTCACATGCTAGTAAAGTAATGCTCAAAATTCTCCAAGCCAGGCTTCAACATTACATGAACCATGAACTTCCAGATGTTCAAGCTGGATTTAGAAAAGGCAGAGGAACCAGAGGTCAAATTGCCAACATCCATTGGATCATTGAAAAAGAGAGAGAGTTCCAGAAAAACATCTACTTCTGCTTTATTGACTATGCCAAGGCCTTTGACTGTGTGGATCACAACAAACTGTGGAAAATTCTTCAAGAGATGGGAATACCAGACCACCTGACCTGCCTCTTGAGAAATCTTTATGCAGTCAGGAAGCAACAGTTAGAACTGGACATGGAACAACAGACTGGTTCCAAATAGGAAAAGGAGTACATCAAGGCTGTATATTGTCACCCTGCTTATTTAACTTTTATGCAGAGTACACCATGTGAAATGCTGGTCTGGATGAAGCACAAGTTGGAATCAAGATTGCCAGGAGAAATATCAATAACCTCAGATATGCAGATGACACCACCCTTATGGCAGAAAGCGAAGAACTAAAGAGCCTCTTGATGAAAGTGAAAGAGCTTGAAAAAGTTGGCTTAAAACTCAACATTCAGAAAACTAAGATCATGGCATCTGGTCATATCACTTCATGGCAAATATATGGGGAAATATATAAAGTGGAAACAGTGGCTACTTTTATTTTTGGGGGCTCCACAATCACTGTAGATGGTGACTGCAGCCATTAAATTAAAAGACGCTTGCTCCTTGGAAGAAAAGTTATGGCCAAGCTAGACAGCTTATTAAAAAGCAGAGTCATTACTTTTCCAACAAAGGTCCATCTAGTCAAAGTTATGGTTTCTCCAGTAGTCATGTATGGATGTGAGAGCTGGAATATAAAGAAAGCTGAGCCCTGAAAAATTGATGATTTTGAACTGTAGTGTTGGAGAAGACTCTGAGCGTCCCTTGGACTGCAAGGAGATCCAACCAGTTCATCCTAAAGGAGATCAGTCCTGAATATTCATTGGAAGGACTGATGTTGAAGCTGAAACTCCAATACTTTGGCCACCGGATGTGAATGACTCATTGCAAGATACCCTGATGCTGGGAAAGACTGAAGGCAGGAGGAGAAGGGGATGACAGAGGATGAGATGGTTGGATGGCATCACTGACTCAATGGACATGAGTTTGAGTCAACTCCAGGAGTTGATGATAGACAGGGATGCCTGGTGTGCTGCAGTTCATGGGGTCACAGAGTCTACTGAACTGAACTGAATTCTGACTTGTGTGAGGTGATATGTCATTATAGTTTTAATTTGCATTTCTCTAATAATGAGCGATGTTGAGCATCTTTTCATGTGTTGTTAGCCATCTGTATGTCTTCTTTGGAGAAATGTCTATTTAGGTCTTTTCCCACTTTTGATTGGGGTCTTTTGTTTTTCTGGTATCAAGTTGTATGAGCTGCTTATATATTTTGGAAATTAGTCCTTTGTCAGTTGTTTCATTTGCTATTATTTTCTCCCATTCTGAGGGTTGACTTTCCACCTGGCCTTTAGTTTCCTTTGCTGTGCAAAAAGCTTTTAAGTTTAATGAGGTCCCATTTGTTTACTTTGAACATGTATATTTCTTTTTAAATCATGTACTGTCATAATTTTTTAAAGTTACTTAAAATTTCCTTGTAATAAAATCATGTTGGCAGTGAGATCATGTGTAAGTAAACAAACATCTGGCAGAGTACCTGATGGGGTCACATAGATATCAGTTATTGAAGATTTCACCATTTTCCCCAAATAAGAAGGAGGTGCTTCTAAAGAATTTCTAGTTGCTCCTTTACTGGACTTAAAATATTTGAAGGGACAAGAACATCATCTGTACCTGTCCCAAGAGCATCATTTAAGAATCAGAGAAAACACTTTACCCTGTTTGTCCAGTTATGGACACTTTTTGACTTAGTTTTATTGGAAGCCTAATGAGATTTAAGCTGGTCCAAAAAAAAAAAAAAAAAAAAAAATCAAAGGATGGAATGAATTAAAATCTGGATTCTATGTTGTATTATAGGATTAAAAAAAAAAAAGGTTGGTTTTCTAATGAAAAATTCCTTTATATTCTTTCCCATAATTTTCCCTTCTGTACTCAAAGGCCACAGCAGCTCCAAACACAACATTTCTGAGCCTTATTAGAGATGTGTCCTGTCTGGGTGACACTGCGTCATGTCAGGTGACATGCCCCAGGTTTAGAATGCTGCTGCTGTTGCTAAGTCGCTTCAGTTGAGTCCAACTCTGCGCGACCCCATAGATGGCAGCCCACCAGGCTCCCCCGTCCCTGGGATTCTCCAGGCAAGAACACTGGAGTGGGTTGCCATTTCCTTCTCCAATGCATCAAAGTGAAAAGTGAAAGTGAAGTCGCTCAGTCGTGTCTGACTCTTCGCGACCCCATGGACTGAAGCCTACCAGGCCCGTCCATCCATGGGATTTTCCAGGCAAGAGTACTGGAGTGGGGTGCTATTGCCTTCTCCGGGTTTAGCATGCAGAAGCATCTTTATACCTTTAAGAGGAAGCACCTCTTCCTACTAGCTGATGCAGCGCAACACTGGCACATCTGGTCTCCAGTTGGTGCCCTATGAGGGCCTCAGTCCCAGCAATTTCTGCAGAAGCCCTGACTGAAATCCTACCCCTCCATTTTCCCCAGAAAAATCATATTTTAAGTAAGTATAGGTTATGAAAAACATAATTTTACATATACGCCACATAAAAGTGCACATGTTATCTGAGTGACATAAAACCGGTAAACAGATACACATTTGCTTTCTTAAAAACATTATGACAGTTGCATACAGAGTAGGCCACAGTATTGTTTTAAAAATGAATTTATTAAAATGCTCATAATTATAAAAAGAATATTAAAATGCACAGAAATTTGCAAAATATTACAAACTTTACATCTTATGCCACAGTGTATGAAAAGCATCATGAATATTTCAGTTTTACTTAAGCTGTTCATACATTTTAACTTTTCAAACATCTTAAAATATAATATGGACACAAGAAAACGGTACAAGAAGTGTTTCAACAAAGAGCACGTCCTGCTCCCCTATTGTGAATTACTGTTTTCTGAAATTCAAGATGCACGTGCAATTATAAGGGAAGACTTTCAGTGATAAACAGTTTGCAAGATGGTTTTGTTTAGTTTTCAAACAAAAACGAAAGCTTTCCCATCCTATTGACATAACTAAAATATCAGGGATATTTAGAGAAAAATCTCCTGAGTATTTTGGTCTAATGCTTTGATCTGTTAAAATTCACAGGCATCACAAAAGTATACAAAGTAAAATTTCTCTAGTGGTTAACATGGGGCAGGTCTAGGGCCAGATTTTCCCTTCATGGGTCCACTGCCACACCCCTCCATTTTGCCAGGGGGCTGCCTCTGCTCGCATTTACAGATCCAGCCCACCAGTGCCTGCAGGCACAGCCCCACATGTTCATCACCCGCAAGTCAGCACTAGACTTACATGAACAGCGTCGGTGTCACAGATGACCCTAGGTCTCCATTGCAACCTGGCCATCTGGGGAGTATTGGCAGTGTCATACTTCACATTTGCTGCCTTTAAACACATAGAGGTTTTTTTCCCTCCTGTCCACAGAAGCACATTTTGAACTATGAAGATGATTTATGAAAACAGAAATGCACAATTCAAGTTCTATTTTATATACAAGGAGATAAGGCAAGAACATTTCCTTGTTTATAGTTCCACAAACAGCGAGTAACTGCCAAATCCAACACTAGGAGATAGTCCTACACTTCAGAGAAGAGAAGAGGTAATACGAGAGGAAGAGGCACCACTTTCAGGAGCAGCGTCCCAGGTGAGCAGGGAAGGGACGAGAATGCTTCCCCGCTGGGAAGAAATGCATTTCTCGCTCCCTCTGTGACTAGACCTCATGTGGCCTGTCACGAGCACTCTTTGATCACACATACCCTTAACATTATCAAGAAAGTTAGTGAAATGATCCTGATCCACTGGGACAATTCAAAAGTCCAGAATACTGTTTCGCTGAATCCTACATTAATACTTTTTTACCCCCGTGGTTTGTTAACATTCATGGCAGGCATTTAGAACTATGACCTGGAGTGAAGCTGCCATAGCAGCTATTATAGCAAGCCTGTCAATTTGCTCACTGAAAAGTGTTTCCTTGTTCTTCACTGCTGGGATTCTAAGTGCCTCGGCTCCTGTGGCACCTGGGCATTGAGCAGCATCGTAATGGGTGGCGAGTGGCCCATTTAGAGAGAGCGGGATGCCAGACGCTCTCTCTGCACCCAGCCCTGCTCTGTCACCAGTAACTGGTGAGGGGTACAGGCCCTGTGTCTTCTCTAGAGCCTATAGAGGGCTAGGCATCCAAAAGGCAGTAAAGTGCAGTAAAGTGTGCTGAACTGAATAAACCGAGGGCAAGATGTGCACAGTGGGACAGGAGTTCAACAGGAAGTTACCTATAGCTGACAGCAGGGCTTGTGACCAAACCAATTGGTTTTTTTTGACCCTTAATTGCCTGATTGGCTCGATAGGAGGCTGAAAATTCAAATCAAATCCAGTCTCTTTTCTTGTTTGGGAATAATCTGGGTATCCCCCCGTTTCTCCGTCTCCCTCCCTAAAAACACTCCCCGGGTGCAAACATGCAATTACAAACAAGTTACTGGGCAGAAAGTAAGAGAAGGGAGGATGTGCTGAGCTACCTTCTCTATGGCAGATGCTTTGGCAGGCTGAACACCAGGGTGTGCAGAACCCCTCTTAGGAACACGGTGAGGTCACACCGAGGAGACCTGCTGTTCTCTTGACGTGCGCAGCACTGTGCTGTTAGGATGGCTGTGAGCCAATCACAAGGGTCCTTGCAATACTGTACTTCCTAGATCTAACAGTAAAGGGCAACTGGTGGCAACTCAATAGGCTCATCTTTTCCAAACCATTATGTTGATAAATATGTAATTTTAATCACTTGATTTCATTTTTTTCAAGATACAACGTATCTTTGGATGTAAATTAATTATTCTGATCAATAGCACAAATATGCTCAGAAATGCAATCTTCATTTCAATCCATTAAGAGTATTTCTCCGAGACGGAAAGATAGGCCAAGATGAAGACTGAAACTATTTCCTCTTATTACCTGAGGTTTCCTTTTCTATAGGAACATGATAATACACCTAAATATTGTAAAGTCTTGGGTCTATCTGCAACTTAATACAGCATTCAAACTGAATTCTGTGTTAGATATTTTTAATCACACAAGAGCTAGCATGTCTAGCCTTTAATGATGGTACTGTAATGGAAGGATAACTCTGGAACAGGTCTAGCAAGAGTGAAGAAACAAAACAGTGCCTAAAAATAAAAAAAGATCATGTGCTTCAGAACAGAAAGGAATGAAAATAATCAGATGAGGAAAAAACTCCACTCTGCTTTGCTAGATGTTGTTTCTTTAAGCACATGAAGAGAATTCCTGTGTATGATTAAAATTCCAAATTATCCCAAAAAGTAACATTTTTGGTCTTTCTGGTGATTAGTTTTATGCCCTTCTTCAACTCAATTTTACATTTTCCAGTTCCTGCATCACTAGCTGAAACTGAAAAATAATCTGCATGAAAATGGCGATAGTTAAGACTCCTATTTGCCAAAGTGATTTAACTTAAACATTCTCATTAGTGATTCATAGTAAATTTTGACAGAGCTAAATTCTTTAAAGTGCTTCTCAGAACATAAAGCTCTTAATCGGATTTTGGTCGTAAATTGTTATCTACGACTGCTCCTATCATCTTCTCAGCTATGACTCCTATATTTTTGGTCATGTCTTTGAGGTGATTCTCATGAAGAAGCTTCTGGGTTAGGTATTTTTCTCTCTTGATCTTGCTCTTCGTGCTTTTTGATACATCTGGAATTGTATATGAAATGAAGAACTTCACAGAATAGATGATATGCTGAGGGAGAGAAAAAAAAATGTCAGTCAGTCACAAAGAGATGGAGGGGAACACAGAGTCTCTTCCATTTATTTTTGCCGGTCGTTACAGCAGTGTATCAGGCAGGGTGGTAGGTGTTCAAGCTCTACCTCCATGGTGTGGTTCTGCCATGGATCTACATTCTGTTACTTCATAAATTTCAACCATACTATTTGCTATGTAGAGAAGAATATATCTCCCTAACATCTAGAACGTTCACCATGGCACAGATGATGTTATGACATTTTTATGTGTGTTTCTTTCCTGTCTTATTCCCAGGCCTCATCCCCAAAGGTAAACACTAACCTATCTGAGTATATGTAGATCATTTTCATTTATTTTTGAATAGTTTAACAAAGTATGTATATATCCCCCAAAGAACATCTTGTTTAGTTTTACTCACTTTAAGCCTTATGAAAACAGTAATGATACTGTATGGTATAATCTTTTGAAAATTGCTTTTTTCCATTCAAAGTTAATTTTTAAGATTCATCAACATTACTATGTATAACTATAGTCCATTTTCACTTCTTTATAACATTCCACTGTGCAAAAATACTTTATTTGTTCCGCTATCAAAAGGTATTGCTCTAGTTCCTAGGTTTTGGATTAGAAACAATGATGTTGGGAACACTCATACACTTGGGTTCTGGAGAATACCTGTGAGAGTTTCTCAAGAGCTGCAGCTGGGGTGCAACTGCTGAGACCCTACGTTACATGAATGTTCGATTTTACAAGATGGTACCAAATATTTCCACAACAGCGGCACTACCGCCAGCAGTGTGTGGTGATTTCAGTCACTCTGCAGTGTTGTCTGCACTTATTATCATCACTTCTTTTTTTTTCAAGTGAACATGATGGCTATGCAATGAACTTTATTTCACTTTGAGCTTTCCTCACATTTCCCTGATGACTAATGAGCTTGAAAACCTTTTTATTTATGCACCATTCAAAAACCCTAACCTAGCAAGAGGACAGAGATAATACAGAATAGACATAATTAAGAACAAATAAATTACACATAGCCTTAAAATGTGTAAGAACTATGGGGAAAACAAGAGATATAAGCTAAGTAAAGCAGAGTAACAGTTATGAAGAGTGTTATGGTGGGAGATAAAGTTTATATAGATTTTATGTAGATCAGTTTAGACAAGCCCCACTGAGCAAAGACTTTAAGGAAGTTAGGAAGTTAAACATCAGGAGAAAAGACATTTTAGGCAGAGGGAATACCTAGCACAGAGTCCACATGGGGGAAGCCTACTGGGTGTATTCCAGGGAGGCTGAGTGAGTTACCATCAGGGAAGTAATAGAGCGTGGCTAGATTGTGCTGGGCTTTGAATGCTATTATAAGGACTTTGGCTTTTACTTGAAGTGAGCTGTGAAGACAACAGGGAGTCCAATTAGTAGACTGCTGCCCTAATTTGAGCAAGAAATGATGGTGGCTCCAACTTGGGGGCAGCTGCAAAGCTGGTAAGAAGTGGTCAGATTTGTGACATATTTCAAAGCAAAAGCTAACAGGATTGGATGTGAAATAAGTGACAGAGAGAAAACAAGCGGGGATTCAAGAATTCTGGCCTGAGCAACTGTTCAGATGAACTGCCATAATTGAGGGGAGGGGCAGAAACTGTGGACAGAACAGATTTAGAGCAGGGTAGGGGGAGAATATTGAGTGGATTTAAGAAAATATGGGAATCTAGGGCAGTAGATTTGAGGTATCTGTTAGATATCCACGCAGAAAGGTCAAGTATGCAGTTGGATTGATGGGTTGAACTCAGTAGAGAGGTTTTCCGGGGATATCCATTAATGAATCACAGGCATACAGATAGCACTTAAAGTCTGCAGACTGCATGAAATCACCAAGGCTGTGAGTAAAGAGAAAAGACAACTAAGGAATGAGCTCCAGGATCATTAAGAAGAAAAGGAAGGGCTGGCAAAGAAGCTAAAAATGGGACTGCCTAGTGAGGTAGGAGGGAAGGCAATACATGTGTGTTCCTGGGAGCCAAGTGAGGAAGACTTTCAAGGAGGAGTGATCAGTTGTGTCAAATGTTTCTTTAAGTTAGGTGGTGTGAAAAATGAGTATTTTGAGATGAGAGAGAGATTAGTGAGTGTGAATGATAGAAATCATATAGTAGTAATAAGGCAAAAACTGAAGTCAGAAAGAGATTTAGTTAGGTTTATTTCCCCCCATTTATTTCTGAGGTAGGTAATATTTATGGATATGAGTATTTTCTATTAAACCACGCTTGTGTTTCTGGGACAAAGCCAATGTGGTATGATGTTATCTTTTGAAAATATGTTGCTAGATTCAGTCTGCACATTTTAAAAAGACCTTTGCATTTTATGTATTGAGTAAGACTAACTTATAATTTCCCTTTCTCATTCTATTGTCTGATTCTAGTATCTAAAAGGAGATGGAGAGTATTTCCTCTAACTTTCCACCTGATCTCTGGAGGAGTTTGTATAAGATTGAAATAAAGTATTGTAGAAAGTTTGGTATCATTCTCCTAGAAAGCCTGGCCTGGTGTTTTCACTGTGGTCAAATTTTCCAGTTACTCAAAGTTTTGCTATCACTGGAGTTTACGTTACCATCTTTAGCATTTTGAAGATATTAGACCCCTCTCTTCTGGCTTCTATGCTGTTGTTAAAAAGTCTACTCTCATTCTAACCTGAACTTTCTTTGTCATCTTTTTTTCTCTGGTTACATAAGATCTTCTCATAGGTGTGATGTGTTTTCCTTACAATGCATGCAAAATAAATGTGGGCTTCTTCAGCTAGTACTTCTCCATTATCCTTTTTTTGACTTTTTTTGAAAGTTAGCTTTTCTCCTTCTGTCTTCCATATCACTTAACTTCTTTTTTTGTATTTCCGTATCTTTCTGTGATGTGCTAGTGACAATTTTTTTCAGATCGGTCTTTCATTTCACTAATTCTCTCAAGCTGAGCGCAGAAGAATTGATGCTTTTGAACTGTGGTGTTGGAGAAGACTCTTGAAGAGTCCCTTGGACTGCAAGGAGATCCAACCAGTCCATTCTGAAGGAGATCAGCCCTGGGTGTTCTTTGGAGGGAATGATGCTAAAGCTGAAACTCCGGTTCTTTGGCCACCTCATGCGGAGTTGACTCATTGGAAAAGACTCTGATGCTGGGAGGGATTGGGGGCAGGAGGAGAAGGGGACGACAGAGGATGAGATGGCTGGATGGCATCACTGACTCTATGGACACGAGTCTGAGTGAACTCTGGGAGTTGGTGATGGACAGGGAGGCCTGGTGTGCTGCGATTCATGGGGTCGCAAAGAGTCGCACATGACTGAGCGACTGAACTGAACTGAACTGAAACTTCTGTTTTATCTGTATGTGAATATTTTCATTTCAACAACTATCTATATTTCTAAAAGTTCTATTTAATTACTTTCCAAAATTGCCTTGTAATTTTTTATAGTTTCTTATTGTTCATTTTGGCTTGGTCATTTATTTAAACGTTTTCATATACAGTTAATATATATTCCTTATCTGATAATTCAAACTCTTAAGAGTTCCTGAGAGTCCCAATCAGTTTTCTCAGGTTTTATTGGCTAAATCTCATTCATTTTATTATTTAAAATTTTCCCTTTGTCATTGTTAATTGTTGATAATTAGTTCATATTTGCTTATCCCAATCTGGGGAAAAAAACTGAGGTCTAAATTAAGGATACTTTTCTTCAGAGAAGATGTACATTTCCAACTGCTCTGAGACAAATCTAGCCTTTTGTGTGGTCCCTGGCTGAATCTAAGGGTCTGAAGTTCAGCTCTTCTGGCTCACTCTGACCCAAGGCTTGGTCTCTTTGAACCTTTAGTTGGAGGCCTAATAACAGAACTTGTTCTCAGAGCACTCCTGGACTTCAGAGGTGCTCACTACTCTATCTTAAGCCATTATCTTTTTTTCCTCTTTTTATATTCTCTTTCCTTCTAGTAAGCTTAAAACTGCAAAGGAAATTATGTTTCTAGCTGGTTCTAAATGTTTTATAGTGAGATGGCCCCTCACAGTATCCAGTCCATCATGATATCAAATGGAGCCGTCTAAACACTGGCAACTACATATTTGAATATAAACTAGTAACTCTTGTCAACATATCAGACACTGCACTCTACTTGTGATACAGTAAACTAATGAACTACTTTCCTCAGTTAATTTTTGATAACTATTTAAAAAAATACTAGAAAAATTATCTAGGCCAAGTAGCCTGTCCCCAAACCAAATACCTCCTGTTTCAGCCTGTTTAGCTGCTAAGAGGAACCATGCGCTTAGTTCTAGTCAGTGAGATGCAGGTGAAGGTCTGCTCCAGGGGCTTCTGGCAAAACTTTTTCTTTCCTAACATAGGAACAGGTATGGCTAGCATCACCATTTTTCCTTCTTCCTGCCTAGAACATAAATGTGTTATTTGGAGTTGTGGTAGTCATATTACAACCACAGAGTGACATATAATGAAAGTAAGCCTACAGAAGACAGATGCATTCCTTACACCAGGGATTCGGAATTGATCCAGGAGTACCCACCTGCTTCCAGTGAAATCTGCTATGTGGGAAAAAAATCAACTCTTACTTGTTTAAGCCACTGTAGATGGGTTTTTTTTGTTTCTTGCAGTTAAACGAAATCCTAACTGACCACACCAATCAAGTAACTTATGAACCTTTAGAATGTAGTAGTAGTTATTCACTCAGTGTAAGAAGTAAAGTTGGCTAGATCAATTTCAAATTGAATAGCTGCCTTAGTATTTTTCAGAGCTGGTAAATTTCAGGGATGTAAAAAACTATTCTAAGAAGGTATAGTGTGAAAATGCAATACAAATAAACTATTATAGCCATAAAAGTTTCTCCAGGAAGATATCTTACTTATCTTGAATAAACTTCTTCATAGCCTAATACAGAGCCCAGTTCCCCAAATAAAAAGGCCTTCAATTAATACTGAACTGAAAGGAACTGAGTCTCCCTAAGCCCACATGCCAGAGAAGGCAATGGCAGCCCACTCCAGTACTCTTGCCTGGAAAATCCCATGGATGGAGGAGCCTAGTAGGCTGCAGTCCATGGGGTCGCTAAGAGTCGGACACAACTGAGTGACTTCACTTTCACTTTTCACTTTTATGCATTGGAGAAGGAAATGGCAACCCACTCCAGTGTTCTTGCCTGGAGAATCCCAGGGACAGGGGAGCCTGGTGGGCTGCGGTCTATGGGGTTGCACAGAGTCGGACACGACTGGATTGACTTAGCAGCAGCAGCAAGCCCACATGTTTTTAACTTTACAGCAGATAACCAACTTGATTTAATTACTGAGAGCATTATGGGTATTCTCAGGTCAAATATAACAAATGTTATAGAAATAATTATTAGCAAGAGATAAGACATATTGTGTATTTTAAGTCAGAAGTGACAACACTTAAAAGTTAATAAATGGTCTGCAAAAACACTGCCTTATAAACTATTTCAAAGTGAACTTTTCTTACCTCCATGACAATGATAAAAGCCAGCTTGGCTGCAATCACATGCCAATAATAGATGTTGTGTTTATACTCTTGTGGGTGTCCAGGAGGGTACCGGAAATCACGATACCTGGAAAAAAGATGGGGACATTTAAGGAGATCATTCTTTCTAATCAAAAGTAAACAAGGGCCCATTAAAAAGGTCATACTTAATGCAACACTCTTTTAAATTGGTCATCTCATAAATTTTCTCCAAGGGTTTCTGGGTTGTTTTTTTTTTTTTTTGGCCATGCCATGTGGAGTCTCAGTTCCCTGGCCAGAGACTGAGCCTGGGACCACAGCAAACCACAGCAATGAAAGCCCTGCATCATGACCATGAGGCTACCGGGGAATGCCCAGATTTTCTCTGGGAGTTTAATTTGATGACAAAACCCTGAAATAACTACTCTAGTAATATTTCATGTAACTTACAAGATGGTAATGATGGTTTCCATCTTTGTAAAAAAAGAACAGAAATATCAAAATTTATCCCTGCTTCCTCAAAAGAGTGTAACTAAAACAAATTACCGTATTTTCAGAAACATGCTACAGAGAATATTACCTATTTTTTATAGTTTTCTTACCTAATTTCCTTGTTGTCAGACATCATATGCTATTGCTTGAGTGTATCTCCCTTAAGCAGCAAATCTCTAGCTTTCCACCTGTAACCTATTAGACCTGGAAGTTTAATTACTCTTTAGAATTATGTACAGTAAGAGTAAGCCAGATGCAATGTGTGATTCTGAAGAGACTTTGCTATGTGTAATCTAGAAACATTTATTTGGGGCTTATTTATGGTTTTTTTCATTGTGTTGTAGAGAATGTGAATAGGAGACAGCTTTGAGGAGTTTAAATTTTAAAGTCTCTTTAGGTTTTAGACTTTGATTGAAAAAAACAAAACTACGATACCATACAGTCAACAAACTTATCAATTAATAACTTAGTTGATGTACACTGTCCACAGTTGATCTTATCAGCCATTAAAATCAATGCAGAGAGCTTTGGAATACTTTTAGAGAACACTGCTAGGCTGGGCTGAGGTATCAACTGTTTTTGTCTCTGTATTGCTTTGTTAAGTGATGATACTATTTTGTCATCATTCAGTACCGTCAGGTTGTGGTTGAATAAAATATTAGTTGTAACAACTGAAATATCTTGCTTTTTGGAACTCTCGGAGTTTCTTAATTTCTAAGATGTAAGACTTTCCCCTGAATAAGTCTTTCGGTAATCATTTGAAACTCTCATTTTAACATTGTGCCTTATGGGGGTTTCCCTGGTGGTACAGTGGTTAAAAATCTGCCTGCCAATGCAGGAGACACGGGTTCAATTCCTGGTCCAGAAAGATCCCACATGCCATGGAGCAGCTAAGTCCCTGCACCGCAACGTCTGAGACGGTGCTCTGCAATAAGACAAGCCACCACCACGAGAAGCCTGCACACCACAAGGAGGAGCCACCATTCGCTGCAGCTACAGAAAGTCCAGCAGCAGCAATGATGGTCCAGCACAGCCAAAAATAAGCAAACAAATCTTTTAAAAAGTTATAGGTATACTTTACAATTTGTAAAAAATAAAATACAATCCTGCCTTTAATACAATCAAGACTTTAAAATTTAAACTCCTCAAAGCTGTCTCCTATTCACATTCTCTACAACACAATGAAAAAAACCATAAATAAGCCCCAAATAAATGTTTCTAGATTACACATAGCAAAGCCTCTTCAGAATCACACATTGCATCTGCTTACTCTTACTTTACATAATTCTAAAGAGTAATTAAACTTCCAGGTCTAATAGGTTACAGGTGGAAAGCTAGAGATTTGCTGCCTAAGGGAGATGCCTAAGGTTTGGCTTGAAAGTTCTAATCTTAATCTATAGTAACTTTTATATTTTACACTTTTTTAAGTCTGATTGAAAAGAAAGCGAGGAAAAAAGAAATCTAGCAGCTTCACTTAAATACCAAATAGAATGATATTACAATGAAAGTCCTTTAAAAGAAGACATGTATTTTTAAACACTTGGAAGTAGAACTTGCCTGCACGTGTCATATTTAGACCCAGCGTATGGGTTTTCCTTGACTCTGCTTTTGAAGTCGGCAGTATTGAAGATGGAGAGGCTTATGTTGATGTATCCTTCCATTGAGTAGTCTAGGTGGTCCCCATATGGCGGGATGGAGAAGGACCAGTAATACACCAGGCGGGGGATCATGTCTGATGTGAATGCAATGATCATGGCCTGTGTTGGAAGAAAATGGTAGAGAGGGTATTAATTTAGAGCCTTTATAGCTAGGGTTAACAGACATGCCAAAATTACATTTTCATCAGTTGAGTTTTTTAAATGAAAAATTCAGGAATTGTCAAATGGATATAAGTAGTGAATGTCCTAAAACTTTCGAGCAGCTGCTTTAAAGTAGTTTGTTTGCTTTTGGTCTTTGAAGGGAATGTCCAGCAGTTCACCTGCAGTTCAAAAGCAAAGCCCTGATAGTTGCCTATTATGTATCTTAAGTACAGTAAGAATAATTGTAGACTAGGGTATTGTGGATAACTCGAGAGCCACTTGCATATGTTACATGTAATATATTTTTAAAAATAGAATATAATAAAATTCAATCAACCCTGGAGCACTACTTGATATAATTTTTATGATTTAGAAAGTCCTTTTGCATGTGAAATACTAAGATCAATATTATGGAAATAATCTGGCTTTATATGATTCCTTTGTAGATAAATAATTGATAAAAATTGCTTTTTTAATCACTGTCTCTTAAAAATAGAATACTAACTGATAACAAATATTTTCCTTCAAATTTATACTTTCTCCCCTATAGTATCTTGACTTGTTGAGATAACTCAACCCCACAGTCTGATTTAAACTTTCAGTATATACTTATGTCTGTTGCTTCATTAGAGAGCAAGAATTCTTTACTATTCAATAAAATATAGTAGCAAGAAACTGTGTTGGGATTGTTCTATTCACATAATCAAGCAATGATATCTGTTTTGTTAGACTTAGTGTCTAAGCCTTTCAAATTCCAAAAGGTTAAATGGATAAAGACAGAAAGATTATAGTTATCAAAAAACTTTAAGAGAGTTTAGTGTGTTTCCAGATTAAAGGAATAAATATGGATCAGTCTTAAATCTGAATCTGTGTCAGGAAGACTTTCATTAGGATCTAAAGCTATTATTAATTACATGAATTCTCTCCAGAGTTCAAATTTGGGCTTCAAACTCTCCAACATGTAACACTGGTGTCACGGAAGGAGAAAGTAATGAATATGCTTCAATCCAAATTCTATGTGAGTAAACAAAGCTAGATGTTTCAGTCATTTCTGAAGCAGAAGAACAGACATGTTTTGCACAACACGATTTTAACAGTATTCATCTGAACATATGGTTTAGACACAGTGAGACCACAAGCCAACAAAGATCTCATGCAAAGCAAGAAAAACAACTGAGGGGCTTTTCTATTGCAAAATTTCCCCTACCAGAACCAGCTTTGTCATTTCCTCTGATGTAAAGTCTCTCTGGGTGTGTATTCTTGCCTGTCGGTGATGGTGGTGGTGGTGTAAGGCAACACTATTTTACTTTTCCCAGAGTTCAATAGATTAAAATTTCCTGTTATCATTTAACTCAACTAGAGCTTTTTACAGAATCACCTGCAGATGTGCTTCAAGAAGCTATGCAAATTCCAATACGGAAGATAATTCTATTGTCTTTTGACAAGACACTTTTTCCTCCTGAATTCAGCTGCTCTAAGACACATCGCAAGAGCACAAATAAATGCAGTGTGCTTCATTTCCCATGCTGTTCCAAACACAATTTTCCATTTATATCAAAATAAATTAAAATTGGTCGTCAATAGCAGATGCTCTGGCATGACACAACAATGTCAATTCAGCTTATTTATTGAACCAGCAGCTTTAAAATGAATGATTTTATACCAAACTCTGGCCTGATGCCCTTTCAAATCCTGAGGAGCTGTTCTCTTCTTCCTCCTTCCTAAAAGTTCCCCTAGTATGGAAAGCTAGCTGTTACTGAGCATGTGAGGTTGGGAAGGCACAAATTAGGTATGTGAGGGGATAAAATACATGTTTAATTCTTATAGAATTATATGCAAGCGGACCTGCACCTTGGAATCTCTAGCACCTTAATACGGAAAAAAGGACTGTCCATAGTTTAGTTAGGCTTCCCTGGTAGCTCAGATGGTTAAGAACCTGCCTGCAATGCGGGAGACCTGAGTTCAACCCCTGAGTCGGGAAGATCCCCTGAAGAAGGGAATGGCAACCCATTCCAGTATTCTTGCCTGGAGAATTCCATGGGCAGAGAAGCCTAGTGGGCTACAGTCCATGGGGTCGCAAAGAGTTGGACATGACTGACCAACTAACGCTAGTCACTATAGTTTAATTGATAATTGAATAAACAATTTTTCTAGTGTATAATAAGCCAGCACCTGAATTATAAGAACAAACAACTACTGGATGAGAACCAGTAGAACCAATCAGTGGGTACATGTGTGCCCACCCACACATGCAGGTAGAGCAGCCTTGAAGATACAGCCAATATTCCATCTGCATTAATGGTGAGGAGCCATGCTTGGTTGACGAGGAAAAGGTGCCTCATACAATTAAGACAGGATGCTTGAGTAATGGGGAGTAGGAGTCAATTGAATTTTCTGGTTAGCTGAAGGTCAAACAAAAACCTTTTAGTTCCAAACCCTGTTGCTAAAAATTTCCTTAAAGCACGTAACTCCACGTTCCAGCCTGGCTTCATGTCATATAGTATATTGAACATGACAGACTCATACTTTTCTGACTGTGGAGCTTGAAAGGCCTCACTGTCGTATTTCTGAACATCAGCCTGTTTTGCAGCGCGGTGGATGCTGAAGGTGGGGGCTATTTGGGTGAATGGAGATGGATGTAACCTCACAGTTATTTTTGTGTGTGTGATTTACCAACTTTCTCCAAAAAGGAGAGACAGCAAGTGATCCAAATAAACTGAGGGTTCTTGGGGGGTGAAAGCTGGGTTCCACATAACTTACTGTGTAAAACTGTGACCATGGTCTAGACAGTGACATATTGTAAAATTCTTGTGCCTCTAGTTTCGACACCTGGCAAAGCTTATGGAGTTGCTGTAAATGATGCTGTGTGATGAAGATGATACAGAGTGTGTGCATGCATGCGTGCTAAATCACTTCAGTTGTGTCTGCCTCTTTGCGACCCTATGAACTGTAGCCCACTAGGCTCCTCTGTCCATGGAATTCTCCAGGCAAGAATACTGGAGTGGCTTGTCGTGCCCTCCTCCAGGGGTGATTAACAAGAGTAGCTGCTAATATCCCAAGGACCAGGCTCTGTGCATCCCATGCACTGACTCACTGAATTCCCCCATACCCCCTTTGTGGTATATAATAGTCTGAAAATATGTGACAGGAAATTATTCAATCTACAAATTGTAAAATGAAGCTCCGAAGTGTTAAGGTCTGGGCAGACGCCCCTCAGCTGGGAGCCTGACTCACAGGCACTGCCAGACTCTTTTCTCTTTCTACAAGGGCTTGTGGGAAAAGGCAGGGGACTCAAGGCAAGTGGGACTTGATTAAGAAGTTAAAACTGGAATATTATTTTGTTAACCTGGGAGTGAAATTGGCAATGGAATAAGGCAGGAAATAACCTTGAGTGTCTGGATATTTCTGGGGAAGGAGGTTCCCTGATGGGCTGGCACTGCGAACTGCTCTGCTTGACAGCTCCCTGCCGACCTGTGGGGGCAGCAGTAGGGAAGTAGACAGACCGTTCAGACTGGTCCATAATCAGTACAGACTGCAACAAGTGAGTTCTATTCTCTCATCACTCAGACACATGCAGGACACGAAGGTGCTTAGCTAATGACTAACACTGGACAGCGAAGACCAAGGGTGGGGCGAGGAGGAGAGTTGGAACCTGCCCTAAGTCCACTTCCTTGAAGAACCTCTGTCCCATGACACAAGGAAGGTAAGGAATGACGGGGAATGCACAAAGCACATACTTCTTCATCAAGTAGTTACTAGTTTGAATTGATAATTTGGAATATACAGTAAAATATGGTGGAATGACTGTTCTTATTTTAGGGTCTACAAACTCTAAATGGATAGATTTCTATTTCCATTATAAAAGTACTATTTGATAATTCCTTTTATAGTCATGCAAGGATTAAAAGAGTTAGTACCTACTGTTAATACTATTACCATGTTTCTATTGAATAAAACTAATAAATGAGCAACAAAAGCATAATAGTCACTATTGTTAGCAACGGCCTCTGTAAGAGGTCTTGTAAATCACCAACAATAATTATAAACAAAATATATTAAAAAATAATAACAATTACATTTACAGCAACTATGTTGTTCATGTGATTGAAAGTATTAGCGTCTTCCTCCACATTATGAAATACCAAACACTGGACTCCTTAGGCAGCAACACTAATGCAGTTTTGGACTTTTCAAGGTTTTTACCCTGCGAAGCCTATTTACTCACATTGGTCACCACAGCCAGAATTGCTATTCCTTGCATGATGGGCTGCCATGCTCCGATGTCCTGGGCTTTTTCTGGCACCATGCGTCTATACTGGGTAGTCAGTTTCCACGCGTCCACTCTTATTTCCAATATATTGTTCACCAGAGCCAACAGAGGGGCCAGTGGAAAAGAGGCCACAAATAAGGTGACGAACCCAAACTGAATAACTGTCAATGGAACGGACACACATCATGGAGTGGTGGATGGATGGAAGGACAACACGTATTCCTTTACTCTTATAAAGAGAAAGGCAAACAGTGAACTCAATCCCAAAGAGAAAAGACTTTCATGGTAATAATAATGTTCAACAGTGAAAGAATCAAAACAAAAGACAAATATAAAGTCTCCGGAAAGAAGTCTAAATATAGCCTGTTTACTTCACAAATATACACAATAGGAATAACATATTTAAAAATCTTTAATCAACCACAATTACTTGTTGGCAATAAACCTGGGGCACTTTAAGTAAATTATTCATTCCCAGTGTAGAAATAGAATGTTGGGAGAGGATTTGTGATTTAGGATTAAAAAAAAAAGAAAAAGAAAGAAAAGGGATATTGTGGAAATATCTAAAGTTAAAAAGAAATAAGAAATGTACCTTTGGGAGAATGTTTAGAGAATGTTGGAGGAAATATACGGAAAATAGGCAAATGAGCAAGCTCCCCTGAGTCTGTGAATGCAAGGGCAGCACACTCTGAGAATTTGTGATACTACAAATCATGGAAATGTATGCAATAAGTGTCTTAATAAGTCAAAATATAATCCTTCAGGAGCTTTTATTTTGATATTGTGGCAGTGTGTGTGGTCCCAGTAAGTTAAAATTGTGCTGGTGGCTTAGAGATTCTTTTCTCTTTGTCTGAAACCTATGTGGCTTTGCTATAGGTGGGCAGCAGAGATCTGGGGGGGCAGAGGGGCTGGACCACAGGGAGGGAGCAGTGAGCTGTGATAAGGCCAGGGATCTAACTGGCAGACCTTTGAAGTAAACTACCATAGGTATTTGTAACCGAGACAGTGGATGAGAGGAAAATTTGCAGCCCCTTTAGGACTACTGCTCAGCCAAGGGGCATGGACCACTCTGGCTAAGAAGGGCAGGACTGTGGAGGTATAGCTGGGTAGGAGAAGCTGACATTTGCTTCTGATCTGAGAGGCCAGAATGTATTGCAGAAAAGCAGTCAGGGTTGGAAAGACTTGGCGGATCTACAGGCCAGGCAGGTGCCACTGTATTCAGGGAAATCAGACAGGCAAGGACCACAGCTGGGGACATCACAGAGCGTGGCACCCACAGTGATGCCAACACCCATGACTCACCCAACCCTAAAGGAACTCATCTGCCTCCAGGGGCCAGGCAAGTAACAGAATGTGTGGCATGGGTACAGTAACTGGCAAAGTGGCAAGTGGATGTCCTAATGAAGGTACCGTATTGGAATGAGGGCCCCATGCTGCCAGGTCCCCTTCATACTCAAGAGAAGTCAGAAATTAGGACTTTATTAGCAACAAATCCAGTTAAAAATCCAAAAGAGAAAAACACAGTTTATAATGAGAACAAAGGCACAGACTACTTAGAAATAAATTAGTGAGAAATGTTAAGATGGTATGATAACTGACTTAAAAATAGAGAAAAACAAGTAATGATGAATGAATGGTATGATACACCATACTCTTAATTGGGAAGATTCAAGTTTGGGGACATATTAAATTCCTTCCCCAAAAATAAAATTTAGAATTTGAATGCAAATTTAGTTAATACTTCCAAGTGGATTTAAGGAACAAAAGCTGAAAGTTGAGACTAAAGTTCTTCAAAAAATGTATACAAGTACCAAAGTGAAATAATGTGGAGGGATGTTTAAAGTAACAGTATTAGGGACATTTCTGCAAAAGGATAAAATAGGACCACCTCTAACAGATATTAATGTATATTATAAAGCTATGGCAATGGAAACAATTCAAAACTAGTGCATTAACAGACAGTACGAATTAAATAGAATAAATTTCAAGAACATATGGAGATATTCATGGGATTTCAATATATTATAAAAATGATGTTTCAAATCATTAGATTCAAGTATTGAAGTAATTAGCTAAATCATTAGAAGAGCTGGTATGGAGTCTTCACTCTTGATATCAAAAGGAATTCCAGATGGATTAAACTTTTTTTTTTAACTAAAAAAAAAAAAAAAAAGGCAGAAAAAACCAAGATGGTTTAATCTCTTCTGATATTCAGGTGAGAGGAACTTTCTAAACAACTTTTGAAACCAAGAACAACCAAGGCCTATCAAAGTAGCAAGGCAAAAAACATCCATCGAAAAAACAAAAATAACCCTCGCCTGAAACTTGCTCATGATCCTGAACTGCCCTCTGATATGCTTTCTTTTTTATTTATAAGTCACGTTTCTTGAAGAAGTCCCAACATTGATTATTTCTCTGCCGTTCCAAGCTCTACGTCTTCTGCGGCCCTCACCATGGCACTGAGACTCGTCTTGCTCACTCTGTTGGTGGCTGCACACGCCAAAGCCAATGTACAATTCAGTCCTTGTTTATGATTACTAGGCAGTTCTCTCCCACCCCAGGCAGCTTTTGACATGGCCAAATATTTTCTTCTCTGTGGAATGTTTTTCCCTGTTGATTTTTGTCTACTCAAATAATTTTTAAAAACCAAGGTAGAAGTGTGTGTGTACATATATACATACGTACATACACACACACATTTTAATTTTAACTGCTGGATAATTACTTTACAATATTGTGATGGCTTTTTGCCATACATCAACACGCATCGGCCATAGGTATACATTTGCCCCCTCCCTTTTGTACCCCTCCTCCCACAACACATATTTTTAAAGACTAACTATAGTGCTTCTTATATTTTTCCCCATAGTCCTAGCAATTATGGGGCCTTGAGCTCTTGTTTTTTTCCTCCCTGTCCATTTTCATTATGCTCCTTTTAGTCAATGTTCATATCCCTCTCAAGTAAGGTTATAGATGTCTCTTTGTTCACACAAGTCTCCGCTAGTTTTCTCCCAACTGTTCTGCTGTTCTTCTCTTCGTGGATTTCTTTCCCACACTTTACCCTTTAAATGCCCCCTTTCTCCAGGGCCTCCACTCTCCACTTGGCAGGCCTGAATCATCCCAATGGCCTCAGCAATAGCTTGTCTTAGCTCCTGACTGGTGAAACCAACTTAATAATGGACCTCACCTCTCTGATGTCTCATAGACACCTCACGGTCAAAATATCCAACTTAGAACTGTTTCCTCAAAACCAGCTCCTCTCCTTGTATTCCATCCAGGAGACTTGTGTTCAGTCTCCTGGAAGTTATCTCAACAATTCTATTCCTTACCTGCCACACTAGTCGTCTCTGTAACACCTATCAAATCTGTCTCCTTTACCTAAGCCCATAGACTCCATTTAGGTGCTTTTGTCAGGTTATGGTGTGGCCCCCTTATATATCCTCTTCCCACCAAATATGGGCACAACATAAAATATTATCTTTCATTCTGCTGCCAGAATAATTGGATCTTCTTCATATACACATTATTCAATTTTCTTGCTTACAAATATTCCAAAGTGTCCGTATTTCTTTAAGGATAAGTTCAGGTGTCCTGGCTAAGCACACAAGACCCATCAGGGTACAGCCCTTGCTCACCTGATATTTCCACCTGATATTTCTATGGCTCCTTTGTTCTAGTCATACCTTGTTTACTTGCCGTTCTCTAAACTGGCCAAGCTGTTTCGTGTCTTTGTACCTGTGACTGCACCCATCTCTCTGCATGAAATTTCCATTCTCTATCACACTTTTGATAGCTACCTTCCAATCACCCTTCCAAAATCTAGTTTATCACCTGTTCTACAAGTCTGATCTGTGCTCACCTGCTTAGCAACCCACCAAGCACTTGCTATCCCTCACTTGGCCCTGGGAGGCCAGACACCAAGTTTTACTTGGCTTGGTATCCCCAGCAACTGATCCAGGGTTCAGCACAGCAGTTGCTCAATGTTTGTGAGATGGATGGATGGATGAATGAATGAATAAGTGATTAAGAGATGAGAGGCCTACAAATAGGTTCCATTTTGGAACGTTTATCCTGCAAAGATGAGGAAGCATCAGGGCAGGTGTAGGCAGAAACAGAGCAGAGATGGGGGAGTGGGGGAAGACAGGCCTGGCTCTGGAGAGTGTAGGGGACGCCTGGGTGGGTGTTGCACTGTAGAGGGAAAGAAAGGAGTAGGTACAAGGAGATGTTGAAGAACCAGTGATATTAATTACAGTAAATTAAATGGAGAAAATAATTCATGAAGGTAAGATCAAGTGAACATGCAAGGATGGAAGAGGCAGTACCAGAGACGAGCAGAGCCCACTTCATCACGTCCCTGCATTTCATTTATTGCACCTGCACACTGGGAAGGCACCACTAAGGAATCAAGAGACTGGTGTTTATGCTGTATAGTGTTCTAAGTACAAAACGGTACCCTATGGCTTTTAGATTTTAAATCTGACAGACAATTCTTTCACCTATGTCCTGTGTCTGAGTTCTCAGAAGTCAGGACCATATACTTAGGGAAGCAATTTTGGATAACAACCCAGGATTACTCTAATAATCTCAAAGAATGGCGGGGAATTCACTATCAAAATAAAAGAATTTCACTAAAAAAAACCTAGGCCATACAGAATCTGGTGGGGGCTGCTGGGGCAATGCTACTATTCACTCAGTTAACAGCTGTATTTGTGTGTGTTGAACTCCAAGCTCAAGTCACTTAAATAAATATTCATGAGGGTCCAGGCAGCAGTGCTCCAGGTGAGGACTGGAAGATGCAGAGGGCCGAGTGCTACTTCCAACAGGATCAGGCCAGCTTGGGAGAGAAGCATGCACACAACCACATACCGTCAGGACAAGAGTCAAGTGCTACTGATGCCCAGAGAAGAGAGCAGGAAATCTGTGTGAAAAGTTGAGGGCTCCTGCTGAGGCTCGGGAGGAATCTTTAGGTAGAAAAGGGAAAAGTTTGTCCAGGCAGAGGGGAGTTCTAGTTCCCTTCATGGGGACCAGAGCTGGTAGCTGGTCGCGAGTCCTAACCAAGTATGAGGGGAGGCCTCCAGGGTTGTCTGTCAGAAGACGGTCCCCATAAAAAAAAAAAAAAGAAGAAGACGGTCCCCTTCAGCAGCTAAAAAGGTAGATGGTGCTATCATTAATGAGTAAACTGTGGGGATGAGCTCACCACCACAGGCACTCTGTGTTAACTTTAGAGCAACAAAAATAATTCAAAAGGCATGTGGAAATTCTATCTCCCATAAACCCAAAGAACAAAACATAGATTTCACTCTGGTTCTGAATACAGAATAACAGACTGCCTATGCTTGGAAACTGATTACTTTTCTAATTCATTAGGAATTATGTGAATAATGGGAAAACAATTTAATAAATCTAAAAAAAATTGGGGGAGGGATAAATTAGGAGTTTGAGATTAGCAGATAACTACTGTATATAAAATAGATAAATGACAAAGTCCTACTGTATAGCACAGGGAACTATATTCAATATCCTGTAATAAATCATAATGGGAAAGAAAAAAAATTTAAAAATCTCTCTATAACCACTGTTATTTCACCCTGTCTTATGCAGGCGGGTGAGGCTGAATTATTATCTTTATTATTTTTTTTAATATAGTTTCCTGCATGAAAACAGCAAGACCTTGTTGTTTATTTTATATAAAGTAGTATGTATCTGTTAATCCCAAACTCCTAATGTATCCCTTTCCCTTTCCTCCTTTGGTAACCATAAGTTTCTTTTCTATGTCTATGAGTCTGTTTCTGTTTTATAAATAAGTTCACTGTATCATCTCTTTAGATTTCACATATAAGTGATATATTTGTCTTTCTCTGACTTACTTCACTTGGTATGATAATGTCTAAGTCCATCCTTGAGAGGCCAAGTTATTTAGCTGGTAATTATTTTAATGAGACTATGAAATTCTAAAAGTCCTATCAATTTCTCCCCAAAGCATGACCATATAACTTTTGCTTTCTATACCATTTATTTGACTAACTACAGAAAAATAATTTTTTTCCAAGTTTTTTTGGTGTTAAAATAACAAATGGTATTCTGCCCCATAATATTGTTGTTATTAATGCTGATAATGACTCCAGTAAGAAATATTTACAATTATGACTCATTTTGGAATACAGATAATTGTCTTGTAGTCCTTTTGAAAATAAACAGAATAAAGAAAGATAGCTTCTACATTATGGACTGCGGCTACACCCTTAATTGAACCTGGTCATGAAACATAACAAAAGCACAAATGAAATTCAAATCAGACTTCTTGCTGCAAAGCATTGTTGACTAAAGAAACTACAAAAGGAACCATTCAGAAGCAGATGCGTTTCCACATATAATGTATATTTTTAAAAGCAATTATTTTATATATAGAATGTGACTTAATAAAAACCTCCCTCTATATGCAGACTTATAAAGGAACCACAAAGGGGTGTCTCTGCAAATACACAAACCCGCATGCATAAATGCAAAACCTGTCAAAATCCTTTCCTGTTTTCCTAAGCTTAAAAAACTGTAATTCAATGCAATGGTGAGCTGAAAGGGCACAGATACAAAACATGTCCATTGTTAGCCTTCTATTAGATAAAAGTGTGTCATGCATAATAGAAAAGATGGTGTTTCCAATGGAAATCTATTTTGAGATGCATTCATTTAAAGGCAACCGACAGCTTAAAATCAAGTTCAAGTGAAGAGAAAGAGAGCCCAAGCAAATACTACAGAAACAGACAGAGACATCCAAGAAGGAGGGAGCCTGTATTAAATCTTAATTCCAGACCAGCAAAACAGTTTCAAATTCAAGCCAGTGATTTGCCATGAGGTCACTCAAGGAATTAGGCAGAAACCACCAACCAGAAGCAATAGATACAATGTCAAAGGCAAGTGTGAGACGTGGAGGGGGTTGGGGGGACCCTGTGACCCTTGTTCCCATGGGCTACTTGCACAGGCTTGCTCACACGAGTCTGTTCAGAAGGAATCAGCCAACAGCTGTGCTGCATGAACTCCAGCCAGGGCTGAGTCACAGCTAATAATAGCTCTGAGTTCATCTTTAGACAACAGCCTAAGTATCCTCAGAATTAATGGTGAAGATGTACCTCAATGAATATTCCATTTCATCACTGTGTAATACATTTTCAGCTTTGTGTAACACAAATATTGACAAAGATACACACAGTCACTGTATTTGAAAGCCTGATGGTATTTTACCTAGTGGAGAAAAATGGACTCCATTTCAATAGGCTAGATAATAATTTGGCTCTATAACCGATGCTTTGGGGATCCAAAGCATGCTCCAATATATTTCATGCAACCCCAAATTTCACTAGTGACTTACTCATTTCAAGATATTCATAAAATAACCCCAGTTTGCCCATGGGCTGCAGATGGTAGTCTTGTTCCCATCGTGGGGTTATCTTTTCTGCTCCTGAAACAGTGCGACACCGTCCAAACACGTTCATGACCCAGCTGCCAAAAAGATCAAATTATCAGTCAGAATACTGTCAGACCAAGAGCATAAAAGTATTACTGACATTTTGAGCTGAACACATCATCTTTCCAAGAATTCAATTTCTTGTTTTCATGCTAAATTTATTTTTATTTCTGCCTCTCTATCCCAAAATATTTTGAAGAATAATATTGACTACATACCTGGTTTTATCACAACTGTAACTATGATTTGTCCTCCTACCTTCTATTCATGTGGGCATTTTAGTTTTTTCAAAATACTTTTCCCCATTTGATTAACTTTAGCTCCGCCCCCTGCCCCCACCATTTTCCTGCTCTTATCCAAAGTGATCTTTGCAGACTGAAAATTACCAGAGAAAATAAACAAGGCATAGAGGCCAGAGTGCGTGTGTGCTCAGTCACTCCTGACTCTTTGCCTGGCAAAATACTGGAGTGGGTTGCCGTGCCCTCCTTCAGGGGATCTTCCTGATCCAGGGATCAAACCTGCGACTCTTGTGTAGCAGGCGGATTATTTACCTGCTGAGCCATCAGGGAAGTCTGGAGGCCCATGTGGTCGAGGGCAAAGAGAAAAGTCAGTCTGTTGATTGTGGGGGTTGGAGCCTAAGAGACCACAGTGAGGTTTGGGCATTATTTTACACTGAAGGAAGTGGGGAATCATTGAGGGCACTGTGCAGAAAAGTGACATCCTTTGACTTTGGATAAGACAGATCCAAGGCCCTATTTTCAGCTGAACAAATTAAAGACCAAAGATGTGACATATTTCCTCAAAGTCAGTGCAGAGCTCGGAGGAATCCTGGCCCAGTGCTGGAAGCTGCCCCGCAGAGCAGTCCTGTGTTTCCTCTTGGGTATGTGTTTTTCTTTCTCAGAAGATTCTGGGCCAGCTGAATGCCCCACCCCCCTCTACCCTTTTTAATGGCAATTTCTCTTGAAAAGAAATTGGAAACAGTTGGCATTGAAACAAGGTGTGCAGCTCTAGCTTATAGGGCTGTTGTCCCCTGAAATAACAGCTGGCTTGTGGTTTACTTGTCGAGTTCATCAGAAGATGCACCACAACAGCAAAAAACGTAGCATCTGGTTAAGCTCTGGCTGATTACACAGCACATTTATAAGGACTTCACTGTAAAGACCACTGTATGTGTTGCACGTGAACACCTGTATGTACACACATACCCACGCACCCACACAGAGTGTAAGATGTGAATTACAAATAGCTGACCATGCTGGGTTTCCCAGTGCTCCTGATCTCAGTGTTAACTGCTCACTGACACTTCCCCAGGCTTGCTAAGGGGTGATTTCTCTACAAGCAACGGTGCCCTTGGCTTCACAATCTTTCCCTACTTCTTTCTTCTTTGACATCAGGGGAAGAGCAGGAGGCTGTGGAAGTGGAGGGGATATGGGTTCAGACATATCCCTGGATCTGAATCCACACTTCTTATTCATTATAACGTTAGTCAAGTTTACATAAAATGGGGTGATAAAACCTACACTGCCCAGGGTTGTTGTCAGAATGAAATGACTCAGAACAGATGAGGATTTAGCAAACTTCCTAACACATCAAAACCCCCTGTGTGAGATTTTCTTTTGACGAACAGAGGCTAATTGGCTGAGGCCAACAGTAAATGAGAGCGAAGTTATTTAGAGTCTTGGCTTGCATCTCACTTCAGCACTTACAAGAATGACGTGGAGCACTTGTTGCTGGTGTTACTTCCGAGGCCGCAACCCGGAGCTCTGTAATCAAGTCTGAGGTTTGGCCGGGAATGCACCGTTCTTCAGACATTCCAAGGGCCCTTGTGGTACATGTGGCAACAAAGACCACACACATCCATCTCCCTTCGTGACACCCAAACTCAAGATCACTGGGTTCTACTGGTTTAGTTTTTGCTCTGCCCTCACACTTTCAGCCTCAGCCTCTCGCGAAATCCTCTCCAGGCTCCAGAGAAAACGGTCTTTCACGGTCAGGGACCCAAATCCATCATGACTTGGATTCAGGATGAAACTTCTGTCCTGGCAGCCACTTGCATGACTGACTCATCTGGCGCTTGTTCCTTGTACTGTATTGCCTCCCACCACCAATCCTATTAGGTCAAATCAGAAGTCCCGACTAGCCTGCTTTTCTGAGCTTCACACTCTGAGCCTCGTGCTCAGTCTGAGTTGAATGGCTCATCTGTAGCAGGAAATCTTGGTTTGAAGTCCATCTGTTATTGTTCGTGGTCTTTTGGGTTTTTCTATTGGGTTATGATTCTAGTACAGGAATATCAATTTAATTGCCCATGAGAATCACCTATAAAACTTTAAAAAAGTATAGACACACTGGATGCTTCTTCCCCTGGTCAAGGCTGGGGAAAAAGATTCTTCCTCTAAGCGTGGGTTACAAAGTAATTTTCTTAGGAATGGACCATGCATATTAGTCAAACACTATCATAAAAAAAATTGCCCTTTATTGAGTATTTACTACATGTAAAGTGTGGTATGAAACACTTTACACCTCATTTTGTCTTTGTCTCTTTATTACCACATTTTATCCATATATTATAGATCATCACCATTTCTGTATAGGATATTTCCACTTGCTAATTTTGAATACAAGCATCCTTCACTATCTGAATCTATTTGACTCCTGAGTTTACTGTTCCTGAATTTTAAGGCTGAGCGTGTAGAGTGAAGAATACCCGTACTTAGGATTCTCTTATTGTATGTCTCTCATTCATTCTCTAGTCAAATTATATGTTGACAAGAGATATTTCCTCTTGTAAAAAGTCTGCTTTTTCTTATTATCTAAATAGTGAGTGTTCACTGTGGAAAATACAGAAAACATATAAAGGAAGAGAATTACAGCCATCCATTATCTAAACACCAAAGGACAATGCTAAGGCATTTTGGATGTTTAACTCTTTTTTTTTTTTAACATTTTATCATAAAATTTCTTCAGAGTTAGTAGCTTAATGCAGGAACTGTACTAGTTTTTTGTCAAGTGCAGAATAAAACTCCCAGGAATGCTCCAATTATCAAAAAAGGAAGTGAGGCTGGGAAGGCCAAAGGGCTCTAGGCTTGTTCTCTGGGTCCAGTGAACAATTCCATTAATTTACTGACGTTTGTATTTGAAGCACATGAGTCACTCATTCACTCAGCTGGCTCTACTGAGGACCTACTAAATGCCACATGCTCATGCATGTGCTAGAGCAATCTCCCCAGCCCCCTAAAGGGAGCTAGATCTGCTTCTGAGAACCCTAGGCAAGGACCCCAAGTGGAGCTGAGGGTGGAAGCAGGTAGGTTTATGGTGAAATCCATTTCATGGGTCACTCAGACAGTAAAGAATCCGCCGGCAATGCAGGAGACACAGAAGAGATGTGGGTTCGATCCCTGGGTGGGGAAGATCCCCTGGAGGAGGGCATGGCAGCCCACTCCAGTATTCTTGCCTAGAGAATCCCCATGGACAGAGGAGCCTGGCAGGCTGCAGTACGTGGGGTTGTAAAGAGTTGGACATGACTAAGCAACTAAGTATGCATGTTCCTTTTGACATATTTAAATGGTGTGAAAATAGCCACTAACTTTTGTAAGTTTTCTTTCTCCTTTCTATGTGTTTTTGGAATAGGTGTAGTTCTGATAGCAAAAGAAACTGATATATCTATGTTAGAATGTTGTATGAAAAAGGAAGGAAGGAAACTGGCACCTTTATAAAGAGCAGAAGCTATTCTCTAAATGGCCTAATTTTTTAAAAAAGTAATTTATTTATTTGGCTATGCTTGGTACTAGTTGCAGCACACGGGATCTTTGATCTTCACTGTGTCATTCAGGACCTTTGTGGCAGCATGTGGGATTTAGCTCCCTGACTGAGGATAAACCCTGGCCCCCTGTACTGGACGCATGGACTCTCAGCCACTGGACCACCAGGGAAGTCCCGAACTTGCCTAACATTTAGCACTCCCAGTTTTCAGAGAAGGGAAACAGAATTCAAAACACGTTACCTAAATATTCTAGGTGAGTAATAAAAATACCTGAAGGCAAAGTTCAGCTCACAAGAATTTACAAAAATATGTTTCCTTAAAGTGAAGGTATAGACAAACCACTGATACTATAATGTATCCTTTATTTTTAACTATTTCACATGAACAAATTCCATTTTGTATGAATTTCTCAGTACTGGTTTAGGAAATATACCCTTCTCCTTGATTGTTTAAATCAGAAAGTAGCTCACTGATGAATTATTCACTAACACTCAGTGTTAGGTAACTAACCTATTTCCTTCAGAAAATGCTTTTTTTTTTTTTGGTAATCTGAGTTAAGCTTTTCCTCTATTTGATACATTCATTTTCATATGGAAACATAGTATTATTTGCACACAACCTACTTTTACTCATCTGGAAAAAATCTAACTGTGAGCCCAAGGTAAGGATTGTCTACTGCACAGTAGGGCAAAAAAGTATTCATTTCACAGCTAAGATCAGAATCTGTTTTTGAGGGGGATGGATGGAACTGGAGAAAAGAGGATGTCCTTATTTACAGACAGACCCTGATAATTCACACTGAAGATAGAAGATAAAGCTCCAGTGAAGAAATGTGGAAGGACATGCTGAAACCCAAAAGGTTTTGCTCTTCAAAAACAGAAAAGAAAAAAAAAAAAAGTCAAGAAATTAACTGCTCTACAAAGAGAATAAACAGAAACTTGGTAATGAGGGAGAGAGAAGAAAGGTTAGGAGAGGGAGAAGAAAAGATGAGAAGGAAGCTGGGTGTGGTGGCAGGAAGACAGGGCAGAATGTTCGTATTCTGGAGCCTACAGAGAAGGGTAATAAGTAAACAGCAACAGCAAGATCCTCAGTAGTACAGTGGGATGAAAGACTAAAGAGATGGAGTTTGCATTTCGAGAGTCAAGTTGCCTAAGTTTCTCCTCCACGCCCCAAACATCAATAAGGCCTGCTTGTGTGAGTGGTTTTGGAGGACGTTGAGAAGGTTGCATTCAGCATTCAGGCTGGCAGGAGCAGAGTACTGATGTGGGAGCAAGACAAGAGAGGGATCAACAGTTTTGTGACAACAGAAACTCAGAGCCAGAAATCATCTTGAAAAGGGTAGTGTGGCAGGCAGGAAAATAGTCTTCCCAAAGATGTCCACATCCTAATCCCCAGAACATATGAAAATTATGGGTGCAGATGCAGGTAAGGGTGCTAATCAGCTGACTCTATGAGAGACAAGACTTGATTATCCAGGGGGGCCCAGTGTACTCAAAGGGTCATTAAAAATGCAAGATGGAGGCAGAAGAGAAGGTAGAGAGGGGTGGGGGAGGGAGGTGTAACTACAGAAAAGACTCAGAGACAGGCAACCTTGCTGGCTGTGAGATGGAGAAAAGAAGCCCTAGGTCAAGGGATGCAAGTAGCCTCTAAGAGCTGGAAAAGGCAAAGATACAGATTACCCTCGAGCCTGGAGGAAGCAGCCCTGCCAGCACCTTGATGTTAGCCCAGTAAGACCTCTGCAGACTTCTGAGTTTCAGGACCCACAGGATATTAATATTCAATTTATTATTTTGTGGGGCTCCCCCCTCATTTCCTTCCAATAATTATTAACTGTGGGGATATTTGTTAAAGCAGCAATAGAATGCTAAGACAGTAAGCTGAAATATGTAGAAATTGCAGATGGCATTGGAATTGTCCACTCTGATATGGGATTGGGTTTCATTGAAAAAAACAGAGTGACCTTAGCTAACATCTGTTCTCATTTCCAGGAAAAGAACTGTAAGTCAAAACCTTTGTAGTTATTTTTGACAACTGTCTCCTAAACTGCTACATAGCATGGTGCTTTAGGACCATAAATGAACCTCTGTTCTTAAAAGCACATGGATTTGGAGCCATGGGGTTTTACACTTGAACCCACGGTAGCCTCTTATTGGCTGTGTGAACTCGGGCAAATCATTTAACCTAATTAAGACATGGATTCTTTACCTGCAGAAGGGAAATAAAAATAAGCATTGTTTGCATGATTAAATGAGAGAGTATATAAAGCACTTAATACACTGACTGGCACATACTTAGAACTCAACAAATTATTATTACTGATTTTTAAATGCATGTATAAAAGGTGGAGAAAGTTGTAACAAGCTGTGAAAAAACTTAGTCTGAAGCTCCAACAAGGGCCATCTCTCAGAGGGCTATGATCCATCAGCCCCCAAGGATGGGCTAATAGGCAGAAACTATAGCAGATGGGGATTTATGTTTAATAGAAAGGTTTTAAAATATCATTATTAAACACTGGATACGTGCACACTGTTGGCTGGATAATAAGCAGAGAGTCTCCTCCACGTTAGAGGTGGGCGTGCAGCAATGTGGACATACAGGGAAGTAAGTGTGATGGGTGGGCCGTTCTATCCTCAAGATTATACAACTCGGTACTCACGGAAGTAACACTTCTTGTATGTTATTCCAGATTGCTTTTCCTCCCATGATGATTATCAGCTGCGTTGTCAGTTCAAGAAGACACCCACCTGGGTCACACTGAAATATTAAAGAGTCCCATTTAAATTTTAGATGGATCTAACATGAAATAGTCATTAATTTTATTTATTTTTCTAAAATTCTAGTTTAGGCTAAAAAAGATTGTAAGGAATATACAATGAAAATGTAAAGAATATACTTTTCATTGGGCAACTAAGAGAAAACACGCAACAGCTTAAATTGCCAAGAGAACATAACTCTATATTCACACCTCTTCATTTCTGTATTTTCCCAGCCAATAAACTGGATCTCCTGGATAACCCACAAATTTTCCCTTAAAGAATGCGATGTAGAAACACGAAGAGTAGTAGTTGACAAACTGGAATAAGAACATCTTCATGGTTAAGCTGTTCTCATAATCAGTCTGGGTCCTTGGGAGTTCTGTAGTTAAAAGAAATGTTAAGATTTTAAAATTGCTAACAGCTTTGAGACCCTAATCAAAATCATACTGATACATGAGTTAACATGATTAAAAAAATACAATTCAGTTTCCATTTCAGCTGTTCTGAATTTCTTAATGTAGCTACAATGTTAATTCCAAGTTTACACATTGTTGAGTTTCCCCCCTAGGAGAAACAATATCCCAAAGGGCAGAAAAGTAGTCAACTGTTCCTTAAAATTTATAACCACAATGATATCAAATAGGCAAGCACTATCCTCTTTCAGTGTAAGACAGAAAATTAATGTTGAACAGTATGCTGAATGACATTCTCTTGTCTTCCTGAACTGCAATAAGGTAGGTCTGTTGGAAAGGGAAAGTTTGCTGGAAGCATTTGGGGGAAGACAAAATGGGTTGTCCTCTGAGTTTAGAATTTAAATCAGTCTTATCATTTTCAGAAGATGACCACTGAACATAACATTTTGGAGAACGACCCAGCCACATGCAGTGTGTAGGAAGCACTTAACTCTGGCTACTAAGCAGCTGCCTGGGATACAAGCCAGAAAGAAGAAACATTTACAACAATCGCCAGAGCTGATGAGAGTGGAGCTATATTAATATGAACAGCGTGGGGGGAAGACGCATAACAATCTAACGGTTTGTCCTCTCGGCAATGCGGGAACAGATTTACCACTGGCATTATGACCCTCTTCCACTTATTTGCAATAAAGAGACTATTTACTTTCAACAATAGGGTACATAATACAATGTAATTGAAAATATTATTCAGCACTGATCTGTTTACACAGAGCTTGGACATCATAATGACTGTCTTTGCTTTGTCCCTTTTACTAATGCAAACCTGGAGATAATTCATTTCTTGGACAGGCTGGATAAAATATGTTTACACTTGAAATTTTCTAAAAATTGTAACATACTGTAATTGGAATGCCTAAAATATACAGTCCCTGTTTTTACTTGGTTCTAAAAATGGCTTAGAAAAGACCCATGTTATAGATATATAGCAGGACCTTACCAAAGTTAGTAATCATGATTGCCACTTTCTCATATATAGTGTTCAGAATCATGATGATGATAAAGCTGATGAGGGAAGCAGTGATGGATGTGGCCATCTGTGGAGTTACATACTTCTGGATTGGGTCTGTTCCATTAGAGATCTTGCGAAGGTTTACAGAAAATATAACGAACACTGAGAGCCTGTAGACAATGATCCCAATAACGGAAGCAATGATCAACAGGATCTGAAAACACAATATATTAACACATCAGTGTGAGACTCGTCAATAATTATACTTTTACACTTAAAAACCGGCCCCATGCTGAAATGGACAACATGTGTTGCAAAGTGATGTAAATCTCACATAAGTGCCACAAGAGGGGTGAAAATCAGAATGTTAAAGTTCAAAGAAAGCAGAAGCAATGATAGTAAGTCAAAAGAATTGGCACACCCACTAACGGATGATGCTAACAGCAGGAGCCGCTGTGAGTAGGGAAGGAGGGGTCTGTGGGAACTCTGTACTTTCTGTGACTTTTCCTGTAAACCTGAAACAGTTCTAAAATAAGAAGCCCTAACAAAAAGAGAGAAATAGGGAGAGTCTTTACAGTATCTTCAAAATGGAGTGGTAGCATGTTCTGGTAGAAGAAAAAAAATCTGTGATTGCAGAACCAGTGAAAATATCCCTTCTAGGTATGGAATTACTTAGGTTATAAATGAGCGGTTTTTGCTTAGTTGTAGTCCATGGCAACCCACTCCAGTATTCTTGCCTGGAGAATCCCCATGAACAGAGGAGCCTGGTGGGCTGCAGTCCATGGGGGTTGCAAAGAACCAGACACTATGGAGAAACTAAGCACAGGACAGCATAGCCCAAGAAAAGGATATGTTTCCTTCCAACAGAGAACCTCTCACTGACTCGAGGGGGTGGGTGAGCAGGTGCTGGTTGCTGTCTTCATCCCCACAGCTGAGGAAACCCTGAGGAGAAGCAGTGAAGCTGCAGAGGTGCCCCGAGGTCACTACCGGAAACGGCAGCAGGCAGCTCTCTGCTGACAAACGCTTCACACGCGTTTTATACTTGGATCTTGAGATCTTAAACCGGCAGTTATTTATACCTGCACCTGCACAAGATTCATTTCCCTAATCCATTGTAGTTTGACTGCACAGACCCAGGATCAGTGGGGGTGTCAAACACAGCAGACACTTCCTCACTAGGTGGGTTTTCTCTGGCCTCTGAACGGGGCACGCTGAAGGTTCCATTTTTAAACTGCATTCCTTTGAATCTACCTTCTTGGACACATTCCGGAAGCATGTATTCAGTGTCTCTGATGGCCTGTGATGACTGCCATGATAGAGAAAGCTACAGTGAATGTGAATTACGGGGCCAAGCAAATCATGTTGTTTACAGTCACAGAGGGGAGCTGGTTTCTACCATTTGGGGGCAGTAGAGGGAGCGATCACAAGCCTGGCCGCACTCCAGAGTTCAAATCCCAGCTCCTCCGCCTAGTGCAAATTATTTAGCCTTTGGGGCATTCAATTTCCTCACCCATATAATGGGGGGATAATAACAGCAACTAATCGATAGGATTATTGTGAGGCTTCAGTGAGTTACTACAGGTAAAAACAGAGCATTAAGCCCAGGCACATGAAAAGCACTATCTAAAGTTTAGCTATGATTATGGTGGCCCAAAGAGTTAAAAAGATGTTTTCCTTACTTTTGAAGCCATCAGTTTGTGGGTAAAGCATTCTACTTCCTGCTCTAAACTCTCTCATTATCTCCTTTTCTTCACAGTTAAGGCTTCACACTTGTGAAAGGAAATAATACTGTGCGTGTATGTGTGAAAATTAGTTAAGGCTGAGAGAAATGTACAACACACACAGGCCACTCACTGAAATAGTTTTTTTTAAGTCTGCTAGTAATTTTTAAAATTCAGTAATCATTAATAGTTGAGATTCTTTAAATGCTTACTATTGCTTCAGCATCCACATATTTTTTAAAATCCTCACAACTGTCCTGTGAGGTAGGTAGTATTGTATTTCTTTTTACAGATGAGGAAATAGAGCCACAAAGAGATGAAGCAATAAGCTCCCAATTAAGCAACTAGTGAGAGAACTGAGATTCTCAAGTTCAAGAAACAGGAAATTCTATATGGCACTGCCTCCTACATGGTTGAATTCTAATTCATTTCAGAACTTTTACAACCTTGACATGTTTCCATTTTTCTTTAGAGCACTTAATGGGTTCAATACTTCTTAAAGAGACAGGGAAACTTTTCATCCTTCCTCCAGTTTCTTACATTTCATTTTTTCTGATCATGACTTTAATGTATGTTTTTAGAGCAAATTGGAAAGTACCCTGATTGTGGACACTGGACACTGGTTGCTTCTGCTGCCTGGGATCTGTTCCCTGTCTTAGAAAAGCACCTAGTTTTGTTTTAGGGTAAATAACCTCCTCTCTTTTTTTATTCTAGTGGTTTGGGCTCTACTGCCCACCCTCCCTGGGCTCCACACGTAGATCCCAATTGGTTTGAGATAAGTGTCTCATCCTATTGGCTCAGCACCTGATTCAAGGATTGGCAAATAACCTACTAAGAGCCACCGAGATGTGAGGACATAATGCTAGTACCCACATGATAGATGAGCTTCCTCTGTCAACATGGGAAACTGTTAAGTAGACCTTTTTTGGCTTGGATGTGACGTGAGATCTGGAAGACTGCAGCCATCGTGTGCCCTTGAGGGATGCCTAGAAGCACTATACTGGGATGCCACTGGACACAGACTGAAGTCAGAACACAACCAGCCTTGACATCATCTGGGCTACAATACCCTTGACTGAAGTCACACCTCAGACATGAGATTTTTCAGTTATAAGAACCAAGAAATCTCACCCATTCCCATTTTTTGATTATTGTTTAAACCAACCGGAGACTGATCTTCTGTCACCTACAATTGAAAGACTCCAAATATCAAAATGAATAAAAGATAAAAATAGGAAAGAATGCATCTATATGTAGGCCTAATTCCTTCAGAACTATGTACTCTTTGCATCTAAAAGTTATTTTACATATTAACTTTGTTCCTAAGCCCATCATAATCTTAACATTTTTAAAGGTCATAAAGTATTTTTGTGGACATACTTTTTCATGGCTGTCCAATATTCTACTGTATGAAAGGTGGAAGGAGGACATTTTTGGCAGAGATTTTATATATGTATATATAATATTTATATATGTACATGAAATATATATAAAAATGTCTGACTAAATCCATGCTGATTTTTATCATTTTGAAATACTTCCTGATTAAAAGTTTTTAAAAGCTGAATTAGTAGATTAAAGCATAAGAATATTTTTGACTTTTGATATGTACTGCCAAACTGCTTCCTAAGAAGGCTAGAGCAGTGTATAAATCCAGTAGTCTAGGTATGAGAGTAAATGCTCACTTGGCACTTCATCCTTAGAGTCTTATCATCTGAGAGGTGAAAAACTATTTCATTTTCATGTGCGTTGATTGAATTACCACTGAGGCTTGACATCTGCCATTGTATCTTTTTCCTTTCTGAATGCATATTCATCTCCTCTGCATTCTTAACTCCCGAGATTTTTGGTGTTATCTTAGAAGTGCTCTGAAGTCTTTATGTATTGAAGGAACTAGCCCTTTGTCCTATTTGTTGACAAATATTTCCTCTGGATGTTCTGTTTAAATTTAGGATGCTTTTGATGCATAGAAACTGGGAAATACTTTCCTCTGAAACTTCTTCCACATCTAGAAATTGTATATAACGACTGAGCAACTGAACTGAACTGATATCAATATTTACTTCTAATTTTTTATGATGTTACCTTTTTAATGTTTCTTTTCTGGAATTTATCACAGAATGTGGTTTAGAGTATGATTTCAATCTTTCCTTTCTTTTTTTCCCAAATAGCTAACAATTGTTTCATTGCCACTTATTGAATAATCTTTACTGATCTCCCTGATTTGTAATGCCTTCCTTTTCATATGTTAAATTATTATTGAGCTCATATCTGGGCTTCATGTCCTATTCTCTAACCTGGTTATCCTTAAGCTAATGTTGTACCATGTGCTCAGTTGTGTCTGATTCTTTGTGACCCCATGGATGGTAGCTTGCCAGGCTCTTCTGTTCATGGAATTTTCCAGGCAAGAATACTGGAATGGGTTGCCATTTTCTTCTCCAGGGAGTCTTCCCCACCCAGGGATTGAACCTGTGTCTCCTGTGCCTTCTGAATTGCAGGCAGATTCTTTACTGCTGAGCCAGCAGGTAAGTCTCTTGAGCTAATAAAACTCATTATGTTACTAATATGATTTTATTAATAATAAGCCCCCAAAAGATGGACAGAAACAGCAAGGACCTAACAGAAGCAGAAGAGACTGCGAAGAGGTAGCAAGAATACACAGATGAACTGTGCAAAAAAGGTCTCAATGACCTGGATAACCATGACGGTGTGGTCACTCACCTAGAGCCAGACATCCTGGAATGTGAAGTCAAGTGGGCCTTAGGAAGCATCACTACAAACAAAGCTAGTGGAGGTGATGGAATTCCAGCTGAGCTATTTCAAATCCTAAAAGATGATGCTGTGAAAGTACTGCACTCAATATGCCAGAAAATTTGGAAAACTCAGCAGTGGCCACAGGACTGGAAAAGGTCAGTTTTCATTCCAATCCCAAAGAAAGGCAATGCCAAAGAATGTTCAAACTATTGCACAATTGCACCAATTTCACATGTTAGCAAGGAAATGCTCAAAATCCTTCAAGCTAGGCTTTAGCAATAAGTGAACCAAGAACTTCCAGATGTACAAGCTGAATTTAGAAAAGTAATAGGAACCAGAGAACAAATTGCCAGGATCCACTGGATCATAGAAAAAGTCAAGAGAATTCCAGAAAAACATCTACTTTTGCTTAACTGAGTAGGCTAAAGCCTTTGACTATGTGGATCACAATGAACTGTGGAAAATTCTTAAAGAGATGAGAATACCACACCACCTTACCTGTCTCCTGAGAAACCTACTTCCAGGTCAAGAAGCAATAGTTAGACCTGGACATGAAACAACAGAATGATTCAAAATTGGGAAAGGAGTACGTCAAGGCTATATATTGACCTTCTACTTATTTAACTTATATGCAGAGTACATCACGTAAAACGCTGGGCTGGATGAATCACAAGCTGGAATCAAGACTGCCAGGAGAAACAGCAACAACCTCAGATATGCAGATGATACCCCTCTGATGGCAGAAAGCAAAGAACTAAAGAGCCTCTTGATGAAGGTGAAAGAGGAGAGTGAAAAAGCTAGCTTAAAACTCAACATTCATAAAACTGAGATCATGGCATCTGGTCCCATCACTCCGTGGCAAATAGATGGGGAAATGTGGAAACTGTGACAGATTTAATTTTGGGGGCTCCAAAATCACTGCAGACAGTGACTGCAGCCATGAAATTAAAAGATACTCACTCCTTGGAAGAAAAGCTATGATAAACCTAGACAGCATATTTAAAAAGCAGAGACATCACACTGCCAACAAAAGTCCATATAGTTACAGATATGGTTTCTCCAGTAGTCATGTATGAATGTGAGAGGTGGACCATAAAGAAGGCCATAAGACTGATGCTTTCGAACTGTGGTGCTGGAGAAGACTCTTGAGAGTCCCTTGGACTTCAAGGAGATCAAACCAGTCAATCCTGAAGGAAATCAACCCTGAATATTTGTTGGAAGGACTGATGTTGAAGCAGAATCTCCAATACTTTGGCCACCTGATGGGAAGAGTTGACTCATTGGCAAAGATCCTAATACTGAGAAAGACTGAGGGTAGGAGAAGAGGGTGACAGAGGATGAGATGGTTGGATGGCATCATTGACTCAATGGACAGGAGTTTGAGCAACTCTGGGAGATAGTGAAGGACAGGGAAGCCTGGTGTGGTGCAGTCCATAGGGTCACAAAGAGTCAGACACAACTTAGTGACTGAACAGCAACAATATGATTTTATTAATAATAAACACAAAATCACTTTAAGTTCTGATATTTTAGAAGCACTGTCTTTTTATCTAGAATCATTTAAGATTTCATGTCTTTTAGAAGTTTTATTTTTGATAGTTCCTATTATCTTTATATTAAGGCTACTCTTGGAAAATTTTAGAATACTTGATGCCTCCCATCTGGTCTTTCTATTAGAAACTGGAAAACCTGAACCATGGATCTGACTTAAAGAATAGAGGTAAAAAAAAAAGCTGGAAGAGCCATGCGTAGTGGGAGTTACTGTGAAACCTTGAGAGCCACTCCATGTGGTGGCTTAATTGTTCTCTGGAATCAATCTTTTTTATGAGACTGCACAGTTTCCAGCTCGACTTTTCAGTTTCCTCAACATTTAAAATTAGATACTGAAAAACACCCGTTGCAGACTCTTACCCAGAAAAAGACAGCACTGGCACAGAGGGTTACACGTATACACTTTCCCCATGTGGTAAAGGGAACACGCTCTTCTTCCTAATTAAAAAAGAAAAAAAAGTCAATCAAGGATTTCAACAAAATCATTTTTCTCCTAATTGGTTTGCTGTATCCTAGGTTTAATTTTTTGTATGTAAATGTTGTATGTAAATAAACAGAAATTTATTCATAATAACACAAACTAGAAGAATCCCAATTGCCCATCATCAATCTATTCAAAGGATAAACAAATTGTAGTATATGTATGTAATGATAAGTTACTTAGTAAAAGGAGAACTAAGAATACACCAAGCAGTTTGGGTGAATCTCACAAGGATTGTGATAATTAAAAGAAACTAGACACAGAAGACTATATCCTAGTCATTTTCATTTATATAAAAATTCCACAAAAAACAAGACTATAGGAAAAATCACTTTTTCCTATGGCTATAGGAAAAAATGATCAGTGCTTGTCAAGGTGAGGATTTCAGGGAGGATCTAGAATCCAAAATTATTAATATACAAGGGGACACTTGGCATAAAAGAATTGCTCTATGTTTATGTTTGTGGTGGTGGTTACCTTCCTGTATATGTACACATTTCAAAATTTATCATATTGTACATTTAAAGTTGATAAACACACATACATACACATATAAACATATACACACACACAGTGAGTGTGGAGAATCCTTAAAAAACTGGAAATAGAACTGCCTTATGATCCAGCAATCCCACTGCTGGGCATACACACCGAGGAAACCAGAATTGAAAGAGACACGTGTACTCCAATGTTCATCGCAGCACTGTTTATAATAGCCAGGACATGGAAGCAACCTAGATGTCCATCAGCAGATGAATGGATAAGAAAGCTATGGTTCATATACACAATGGAGTATTACTCAGCCATTCAAAAGAATACATTTGAATCAGTTCTAATGAGGTGGATGAAACTGGAGCCGATTATACAGAGTGAAGTAAGCCAGAAAGAAAAACACCAATACAGTATACTAATGCAAGATGGTAACGATAACCCTGTATGCGAGACAGCAAAAGAGACACAGATGTATAGCACAGTCTTTTGGACTCTGTGGGAGAGGGAGAGGGAGGGATGATTTGGGAGAATGGCATTGAAACATGTATAATATCATATGAGAAATGAATCGCCAGTCCAGGTTCGATGCATGATACAGGATGCTTGGGGCTGGTGCACTGGGATGACCCAGAGGGATGGTATGGGGAGGGAGGTAGGAGGAGGGTTCAGGATGGGGAACACGTGTACACCCGTGGCGGATTCATATTGATGTATGGCAAAACCAATACAATATTATAAAGTAATTAGCTTCCAATTAAAATAAATAAATTAAAAAAAATAAAAAATAAAGATAAAATCATTAACTTATCCCAGCCCCTATAAACAGCAATGATACAAAATTAACATTTGACTTCCAGGAAAAATGCATTCTTGGGTGCTCTTAAAAAACACATGGTCTCAAAAGCCTAGGCTTAATTTTTTTTAAAAATTAGTTTTCAAACTCAGCCTCCTTATTCAAAATTGCATGTTTTTTGTTTTTTGTGTTTTTTTTTGGTTAACAATTTCAAACATACACACAACAAAACCAGTGCAGTGTTTATTTTACTAACAGTTTCTGAAAAGGCAAGTGTGAATAACATACTGTTTAACTGCTATGATTTGAGCTCAACAGTCTGGGTGTCTGACAACGCTATTCCTGAGCTTGTCTCAGATTTCAGAAGTGACTGCAGTAATAGCAAAGAGCCTGTGCAGGACAGAAAGTTTCGCAGATATCTGCAAGTACCAGGTATCCACTGTAAGTTTCCTGACTGAACTTTTATATTAATACAGTGTAACTCTTGAGTTTTTAGCATTTCTATTTTATCATTTATATGAATATACTGAGATTGTTTTTAGAGACCCAATCAACCATGTGATCATAGCTGTAAACATATACATGGCATTTCCTTTGTTCCAGGTGTTATTCCAAGTAGGTTCTATTCCTTAACTTCATCAGCTTACCACAATCATATGAGGAAACAACTCTTGTATTTCTGTTTTACAGCTGGCTAAACTATGGCACAGAGAAGTTAACAAATTTCCAATATCACTCAGCTAGTAAGTTGTTGTGTTAGGATATGAATTCCATACGTTTTATCCCCAGGGCCTCACCATAACACTGCTGGCCTCTCTATACAAAGGAGGGTGTGTTTGCAATAAAAGCAAAGTGAGGAATAAGAAGGGAAAAAATGAACCTTCATCTTTAATTTTTTACCAAGCAATGCTACAATGGAAATTTAACTTACTAGCTGGCAATTTTAAATTTAAAATGGGTAGGTTTAAATTTCTAAAATATCTTTTCCTCAGTATTTTTCATACGTTGCCAATAACATAGCCGTTTGTTTTTCAGTACTCAAAAACATTATGCACATCTGATTTTGTCTAAGTTTCAGCCTTCTTTTCTGAATGTACAATCTTTCACAAACACATGCTTTGACCCCCCGTCTTTCATTGTAAACAAGAGAACTATTCATAATGGAAATTATTTGAAGCCTGTTACATTATAAAAGACAACTGTCACCTTCTGTTGGGTAACTGAACCTCACTTTTTTCCCATTTATAAAATGAGGGGGTTGAACTGCTCTCTCCAGACCCTTTTAGTGCCAACATTCTGTAAATCTGTGATTCAATTTATAAGTCTATAGCTGGAGCCATTTTCAGATGCTCTTGGTAAAAAGCATTTTCTTTCCAAGAGTTATTCGTATTCAAAACCTACTGTCCTTATACGGATGACTGCAAATACAATCGGCTCTAAATTTTCTATGTTGATGGAAAGAAGCAATAATGCAGATGATTTTAAAAAATCATCTTTCACTGACTTTGAAATGTTTATACAAAGAGAGAGTCTTATTTTTAAATTCTGCAGCAACCATAAAAGCAGCATGTTTACCTTTCTAGTTATACAAAATGCCTAATATGGGGCCTGAATATAGTGGGATCTCAACAAATGTTTCCCCTTTTCATCCACTCTCCGGTTTTAGGATAACAGTCACACTGTTCTGTGCACATTCCAACCGGAAGAGGGAGCAGTGGCTGAGGCTTAGTGCAAGACAGCTAGTCTGATGAAAAGTGAGCTGTAGGGACCTCCCTGGCAGTCCAGTGGTTAACTTTGCCTTCCAATACAGGCTGTGTGGGTTCAATCCCTGGTCAAGGAGCAAAGATCCTACATGTCTTGTGGCTAAAAAACGAAAACATGAAACAGAAGCAATATTGTATCAAATTCAATAAAGGCTCAAAAAAAAAAAAAAGAGAGAGAGAGAGGGCTGTAATAATGAAGGTACATGTGAAAAATTGAGAATCAACTATGAAAAGCAATGTATCTATTTTTTTTTTTTTTACTGGTATGGAAAGATACAAATCAATACATCTTTTATACATTTCTTTCAGAGTTTATGTATTTTTCATTTTACTGTTATTAAGAAAGAAAGGACCACAGTTGTCTCCTGTGTCCACTATTCTGAACAGTGCTCCTTCACTTTGGTTGTACATTAAAAATCACCAAAGAAGCTTTAAAAAAAATTTTGTGCCAGAATGCATCATGAGTGTACATAGACAGAAGCTGGGCATCAACATTTTATAAGCTCCTCAGTGATTCCAGTGTGCAACCAAGTTTGGGAACCCCAGCAATATATAGATTGAACTGCACGCAGACGACATCCTACTTACCTGAGTGATTTCATTGATCACCACGTGAGTGCACCGTGCCTCGTATTCTGGTCGGGCTTGCTCTTCCTGCTGCAACTCAACGGTGTCCCATTCGTACTCCAGTTCTGCCTGGCGCCGCTTCCAAAACTCCAAAAACAAGGTTACTAACAAAGAGAAAGAAAAGCATCATGTGGCTCTTCAAGGATCAGTGATGCTTCAGAAATCTGTACTGAATAATAGTAATTACAACACTTTTGTACATGGTCAATAAAATCCGATTTTAATTATAGATGACACTAATACTTAAAAGAGAAAAGTGAGCTAATGTTTGTTTTTTAAGGAAAATGTTGATAATTTATCCAACTTGTGAAACCAGGCTATATCATGGGGAGGGTAGTAGTGTGATGGTCAGAAGGAATGTGATCGTGTCTACCACTAAAGCATCTGCTACTAGCACATTACTGCCAATAAAAAAACAAAGGCAACTATAATAATTCAAAGCAGTCCATGGTCCATCTTTTAGTCTGCTTCCCCTTGCATTCCTCTCCCTCATTCCCTCCAAAGGGCCTGGGGGATGAGAATACTTTAGTGGTCCCCAAATCTTTATTTTCTACCGCCCAAGTCACCCCAATTAAAATAATGTTCTTAAATATGGAAATATATTTTTCAATTTGTATAAAGTATGAGTAAAACAATTTTTAGAAATCTTTATTATTTTTCAAGACTAGCCACTTCAAATACTAGACAGAAACAATACTAAGTGTTCATTGAAAATATGGTTTCAGGGTAAATCCCCTAGGCACTTCTTCCAATCAGACTGTTACCCATTAGCCCTTTCTACACAGAAATTCTGCAATAACCAGTTACACCCACAAATATTTCTGAGTCTCTACTGAGTACTGAGAATAAAGAGGAAAAAAGATACAGTGTCTGCTTCAAGGAGCTTCTAAGTGTATAGGAATGACAGTGAAGTGCTACTTACAGTGGACTTTTAAGAGGCCTGTGATCTAGTTAAGTGCTGGGTGGTCTGGGCACAGAGTCACAATGTATCAATAGCAAGGCTGTCCCGGAGAAGAGGGCCTCTGGGGTGAGTTCTGAGATGCCACAGAGCTGATCAGGTGAAGGTAGAATGTCAAGGGCATTTCCCCCAGGGAGCTGTGTGTGCAAAGGCAAGATGCTAAAGAGACACAGGAGCACTACTTTCCAGGAAGTTCAAATAGTCCAGAACTGAGCCCAGAGTGTGGTGAGATGGGTGGGGCCGCCAGGTGGACAGATGGCAGGGGAATATCACAAAGGACTCTGTGTGCCTTAAAGATGGAGGAGACATCAAAGGCGGTCAAGAAGGAGTAGAGGCAGCTAGACCCCAGGGCCGGTCCAGGATGCTTCAGCTAGGAGGTGAGAGAAGATGGCATCTTAGCAGGTAGGCAGATTGGATGCAGGTGTGATCAAAGGGGACGATCGAGGATGCTTGCCAGGTTTCTGGCTTTGGCAGTGTCCTGAATTCTAGTGTCACTCCCTGAAATAAGGGCAGGAAAAGGAGCAAGTCTGAGAGAAGACAACTGATTTGGTTCTGATCAGCTGCCTGCGGGCCCCAGGAGAGATGTCCGGTAGGCAGATAAAAGTCTAGAACTCGGGAGAAAGACCCAGACTGAGCAGAGAATTTGTCCTGTTTCCAGCGGTAACTGGGGTAAGAGTGGACGAGCTCTGCATGGACTATGGAGGGGCAGTTCTCACCCTGGCTGCAGGAGAAGCACTGAGAGCTCTTAAAATGTTTTGAACCTGGGCACCACCCTCAAGGTTCTGATTTTATCGGTCTGGCACTGTTTTTGGTCTTTGGAAAGCTCGACGGGGCAGTCAGGGTTAAGAATCAACCTGCAGACAACAGGGAGCCTTTGGGTAGAGGGCAAACAGAGGCTGTCTTGAAATCCTGCAGACCCTGCCACGGGCAGCTGGACATGTGGGGGAAACCTCGGGATGCGCCATGAGGAAGGTGAACGCAATGCTTCCCGATGGCAAGGACAGCGGAAATGCTCAAAACACCCACCTCCTGGCAGTGTTTGTTCTGACTTCACTGATGTTCCAACAACAGTGAGTGAGAGTAGAGATAATCTGGACATTGGAATCAAGTCTGAATTCTGGTTGTGACAATCACTAGATGTTTGACTACCGGTTACAATGTTTCCACAGCCTGAGCTACTGCTTCCCTCTATGGAAAATGCGGGAAATAGGAAGGAGCTTACAGGCTGTCCTGAGCTAAATGACATAACATTTATAAAGACCCTCATGACCCTCTGAGGTAACTGCTATTACCACCCCCATTTTGGACATCAGGAAACAGAGGCACAGAAAACTTCAAATACTTGCCTGAGATAAGGAGTCAGGTATCGAACCAAGGTATGCTTGGCTTCAGAGCCCAAGCCCTTCTTACAAATGAGCCTAACTGCTCCATATCCCACCTCCCGCTGGCTCTGTTCCAGCACCCACTCTGCTGAGATGTCATCACTGCTTGCCTGCCCAGTGTCTGATTCTCCTCCTCCAGGACACAGAGCTAGTAACTGCCCTCTGTCCCAACACTGCCTCTGTGGGTACACTAACCCTCATGATGCCACTGCTGTGATCACCTCATGTTCACAAGCATATATGGGTGGCAGCCTGGCTTTTTCCCACAGATGCTGCTGTCAATGGAGGCAAAGAGCACAAAGTGGGGGAGGCCACTAATCATCTGTGCGGTTGGGAAGCTAGAAAGATTTCAACCAGTCCCCAGAGTGGCTCCTGCTTTCAGGACAGGCCCTTCTCCTTTTACATGCCCTCCCTAGAATGAAGGAGTTTGTTCCTCATTTATGGGTAAGACAGCACTTTGTGACTCCTTGACCAGAACCTTCAAAAACAAACCATTTTGCTGAAACGGAAGCATGGTACCACAGCTCAGCTACTCTACAGCCTCATCTGGGTCAGGGCAAGGGATCCACAGTGGTGAGTGTTCCGTACAGAGAGCGATGCCTCCACCACTGAGAACCTGCCCAGCCATTCGCACTTTTCCCCCATCCGGGGGGAATGAAGTATCCATGGGATGAAAGCCTTGAGGGCACCAGCTAACTGTGGACTAAGCTGTGACTGACTGGCCCTGCTCCCCATCTGACCCATGCTCGCCTCACACGCAGATACTCCAAAAAGAGACCCCAGCTTTGGAGAATGAGCCAACTCTCCTCGGGCTGCACATGAAGCAGAACCAGCACCCACTTACTAAAGACCCCTGGGCTCATACGACCACACACCTTATCTAACAGAAGACCCCTACTTTTTAATTTGAGAATCCTATTGCCAACATTGCATTACACCTTCCACCCATGAAGTTCTTTCCACTGTCTTCCCCTCTGCAGCTATGAAATCAGTCCAGAGTGAGTGTACACTCTGCAAAAAAGGCACACACTTTATTCCCTACGCTGATCTCCACTTGTGCACGTCACAATGGATAGCACTCACACATCCTGACCTTTGTCTGCTCCTGCATTTATCATTTACGATGTCCATGAGGGCAGGGATTTGGTTTAGCCCATGGCTGAAACACTAGCAAACAGCAGGCACTGGGTAAGTATTAGCTAAATGAATGTACTGTGGGAAGTCATTCCAAAAACTGGAGGATGGCCACTGCCTGGGACAGCTGAAGGATGTAATCGTCTACTTGGGGAGCCAAGCTCGCTCCAGCCGCTACCTGCTATGCCTGACTGACCACTGTCTACCACTCTCTGCTCTGCCCATCTTGAGGGCCTGGAGTAGCTGAGAGGAGGATGCAACTGTTGATGGGTGAGGTTGTGGTGGCTCCGGCCCTTTGAGTGCTGGGAGTTATTCAGGAGAGAGAGACAGAAAATATCACATGTACCATCCTGTCCCATGGTTCACTTGACCCAGGACCACTCACCAGGGGACATGCTGGCCCTTTCCAACCTCAAGAAAGGGACTGTGGGTGGGTGAGAAGACGGTATCTTTCCTTTAATAGCCACTTTATAAGGCTAGCCTGGAAAAAGCTCTCGAAAGCCACTTTGGATACTTTCCCTGTGTTTATGGCATCTCTCTAAATTTTGTCACTTTAATTGAAATATGAGAAATACAGCTATTTTTGAAATTTTTATTTTTTTTTCAATGAAGAAAATTCTTATTTTCTTCTTCTTCTAAGTAAAGAAAGTTACTTTTCACTTCATTTGAAAGAGCAGCTTACTTTCACGAATTTATATCTTCAAGCATAACTATTTTGAAAAAAATCTGTGATGCAGGACATGAAAGCCCTACTGTGTTTTGGGACCCACAAGCAGGTGGATAAAATGAACAGGACTGATCTCGTGAGGCTGGGCTTCCTTACTCCTGATCCAGAAAGAAGGGTCTATACCTGCATAGGTGAGGTAGGACCAAGGTTGTAGAACCATTATTTTCTAGCCCATTTCTCAGATCCCCAGATAAGATAGTGCAATTATATCAAATAAATACTTCCATATCCTTTTAAAAGTCTGTTACAACTTTATTACTATTCCCTGCATTTTGTCACTGATTTAAGGGCTGACGACAACCAAAGTACCTACAGAGCTCTGATTCTGTGATTGTCACTTTTTGTCTTTGGGGCCTCTCGTAATTTGCTGCATCTGCCTGAGTGTCATTTTCCTCATCTTTAGAATGGGAGCGCAACAGCCACTCATTTGCTCAGTAACAATCTAGCGACAGTATTAGCAGGAGATGAGTTATGAAAACTTCTCTTTTCACAAAAAGCAAGAGAAGCAATTTAATCAGTTGCTATAAGGAAAGGACAGTGAATACCCTTCCCCTTCCTCCCTGAACTTGAACATAAAATGGATGCTTTTTACCAAATCCTGAAGTTGATGCATTCTGAGTGGAAAGTGGTAGGACTTCTGTGCAAGTCTGAAATGGCCTGATGAAAAATAATGCTGCTGCTGCTAAGTCGCTTCAGTCGTGTCTGACTCCGTGCGACCCCATAGATGGCAGCCCACCAGGCTCCCCCATCCCTGGGATTCTCCAGGCAAGAATACTGGAGTGGGTTGCCATTTCCTTCTCCAAGGCATGAAAATGAAAAATGAAAGTGAAGTCGCTCAGTCATGTCCGACTCCTAGCGACCCATGGACTGCAGCCTACCAGGCTCTTCCGTCCATGGGATTTTCCAGGCAAGAGTACTGGAGTGGGGTGCCATTGCCTTCTCCGGAAAAATAGTGAGTGGGCAGCAAATCCTCGGAACCTTGGAGGGCTGCAGGAATGGGTGGGAGTTTCTTAGTTCCTCATGTCATAGAGCTGAGAACTCAGCAGGGTCTATGACATGTAAGGATATTATACAGCTAAAGAAAATATCCATCTGATGGAAGATTCCAATACACAGTGTAGGTGGTTGTATCCAGCAATGTCTAAGGACAAGGCCCACTCTGTAGCTGGGATCGTTCTGGTTGCTTTAACAGTTTGCTGCTAAAGGCCTGGCAGGTTTTATTGGGTCTTGAAACTATTCAGACTTCTGTAATCACTCACAAAGGCAGATGAGTTTGCTTAGCCTAGATTCCTACTTCCTAACTGAAAGACTACAAAGCTGAAGATACATTTCTCGGGATAAATAACAAGGTCATACTGTATTGTACAGGGAACTATATTCAATATACTGTGATAAACCATAATGGAAAAAATATGAAGAATTCCTGTATATGTATAATTGAATAACTGTGCTGTACAGCAGAAATTAACACAATGTTGTAAGTCAACTATATTTGAATAAATTTTAAAAATTGTAATTCTAAAAAAAAATACATCTCTCAGACTCTCCTGCAGCTAGGATTCCAGATGTGGTTTTTAAAATGCCCATCAGATGCACCTGTGTGTCACCAACATCAGAAATGCAGCTGGATGGAGACAGAGGTGGTCACAGGAGTTGCATCATTTTGCTAGTGTGGATGCTGCCACAGAAGCAGAGACCTGAAATGAACAGTTGTAATAGTCACTTTCTGATCTCCAAGTGAAGCTAGTCAGGGTGACGGCTTCCTGAAATCCCCCTTCTTATGAGCTAGGTGTCTGTTTTTCTAGGAATCACTAGGCCCACCCTAGAACTCAAAGGTGAAAATTAAAAATGGCAGTCATGCCGCCAGCCAAGAGGCTGGTGGGGAGCATCAAAGAGAAGTAGGTAAGAAACGACAAGGAATGGGGAGGGGAAAAGGCTTTCAGAACCTCTACTTCCACCGGGAGTAGTTGGTGTTTAGCACTCTAGGAGTCAGTAGGAGCAGATGGACTGGCTTGGCCTAAAAGGGGGGATATTTTTCAAAGAAGTACATGATTTATGCAAAATTTATTATACAAGGTTTTCTCCTTTCAATTTTTATAGTTTCCAGGGAGAAGAAAAATACTCTGCAACATACATCTGGGCACAAGAGATGGTACAGGAGTATGATGATGGTGATATGAAAACTTCAGTTTTGCAATTGCAGACTTTCTGTAATGAGGTTCCCAGCAGTAGTTCTCATCAGGCAGAGGTAACAAGAAAAGCAATAAGGCATTTAAAATAAAAACTTCATCATACACACACATATCCTTAAAGATACACATATGGTGCCATGAGCAGGGCTGAAATGTTTTCTGCATTCTAAAATCTGATGAAATAAAATCAGCAGCTCAATATGCCTGTCGCTTCTATAAACATGGTGTAGTTTAATGATCACAGAAAGCAGAGCTGGTTAGGAAATTTGAGGCTTTTCTTTTGTGTCAAAGTAATTTTTGCTTCATTTAAGAAGTCTCTTTTAATTAGGGCTATCAGCTCTATTAATATACAGAGTTCAATAGATGTGTTTGAATTTTATAGATTATGAATTAGTGTTGAGACTGAGGTTTGGGCAGTTTAGTTAAAACTGCCTCTGCCCACATGTTCAGCACTCACCCTCTTACAAGGATAAAAAAAATGAAAGGTGTATTTCACAGTGAAGGAGACAGAGAATCTTAATATATGAACTTGATCTTTATTCTTCCATGTGGCAAATATTAGCTACTGTTTGGTCTCCAGCCAAAACATGCTAAATGTCTGAATGACAATGTGACTTATTAGGTACATTTGGCTATCTTACAGTTTACTTCATGCAGGAGTGGCAACTAATATCTCTTAAAAGTGTCCAAAGTAATTGGCCTGCCTGTTTTGTGATTCATTTGGGGACCTTTCATAGGCACAACCACTGCAAAAGAGAAATACCACCAGGGACACCTATAAACAATGGTGTCTGTATGTAAGGAGCATGTGTTGACAGGCTGTCTTCTCCAAAATAAGAAACTTGGTTCTGTTTCCTCCCCCACCTAGCTACACCCTGAACTGTTTTATCCCAGACTCACACAATGAAATTGGAAATGCATTTACCTTCGAAAATGAACATTTTTTTCTCCTATGGTAGAACATTCACATCAATTAAACATGTCAAAGTCTGTATAAAATGATAATTGCCTCATCACATTAATGATGCTTTTCAAGATAAATAATATATAGTGTTAAAGCTTCTATATACAAATTATATTCTTAAGGATCACATCTGTCCTATTTATTAAACAGAATGTTGTTATGATAAGAGTAGCAGCATGTATTCATTATCTAGTTACTCATACAGAAGTATATAAACAAGAAAGCTTACCTGGAATCCCCACGTTGCTGCTTTTCCTGAACCCCTACCCCATGAAAATTAGGTTGGATCACAGCTAGGGATGCTATTACAACAACAGCTGCCAGTGAACCATGCCTCCCTGTATTATCTAAGCCCTTAAGCTGTCCTCCCATCTCTTCACATTGTTGTTGGGTTGACCATGACATGCTTTGGTTGATGGAACATTTGCAAACTAGATGCAAATGTAGGCTTAAAAAATGCCTGGTGTGTACTTTTCCTTTCCTGCTTCTCTTTGGAACCCTGAACTGTCATGTGAAGAATGCTGGTCCAGCTCCTGGAGGTTGAGAAACCATGCAGACCAAGACGAGGTGGCCCGGTTGAGCCCTGTACACCAACCCTGCTTGGCGAATTTCCCACCTGACACGAGAACCATGAGAAATAATACATGTGGGTTTTAAGCCACTACATTTTGAGGTAGTTTTTTAATGCAGTAATTGATACAATGGCCCTAAGAATTATAAATGTGGAGTTCCAGGGGAGCTGAAGCTTGGGGAATCCAAGAGACTGAAAGTGGGTTGTTTTGATAGTCTCTCTATATAAAACCGTATAAAGATGTTAAGTTCAGTACTTATGTGATTTTAGGGTTTTTGTTTGTTTGATTTCAGTTAAGAGGCAAAAGGAAACTGAAAAAAAAAAATATATATATATAACTTACCCCACACCCCCATAAATACTGCAAAGACTAGGGTTCCAAAACTGTCAAAGATGCACAATTTCTGTAAAATACAATAATGACATTTACATGAATTATGTTCTTCACCTACTAAATTCATCAAATATGCACTGCTTTGTATATCTCACAGTCTGGAAATTTCTTTTAAATCTGTTGCCTAGTTTGACAATCACCATATCTACTACATACTTACAGACGAGATTTCTCATTCTCCTGAAAGCACATAGCTTTTACCAGACTACATTTTCCAAAGGAATCTTTCTGTGTCTTGATAAAGAAATAAGCACAGCTGCTAAGATTCCATTTTGCTGAAAGCCTCTAACATACTTTTGAATAACAGCCTCTTTTTATGGACGATCAGAGTGAATTTGAGGAAACAGAATGGCCCAAAGAGTACAATGAACTCCAAACAACTTTGAGATTTATGATTTGCATCTTATCATCCCACCCTGGTCAGAGGGCAAGTTCCCGAATTCCTGGTTTTCTTGTTAAGAGAAGCACAAAACTGGCGTTTACTTTAAGATGGCTCTCCTCCAGAGCTTGTTTTCCTCAAATCCAATGATGACTTTTCTATCATGGCTGACAGAAGCTTTCATCAGGATAAAGATGCAAAAGTGCTTTTGCTGACATTACAAAGGGTACAATGATCACGAATGAATACACTACATACTCTATTTACTAGCTTACTAATTTTCAAATTTTTGCTAATTGTCTCCCTCTATTAATTCCTGAAAAATTTTCCAATTAGCTACCAATTTTTCATCAGTGAGCATTTTTATATCTCCTAAAAAGGTCTATAAAATTAGTAGAAAAAGTGGCAAACACAATATCAACTTTATGAAAGAGCTTATGAAAAGTACAGAAGACATGCTAGAAAAGGAAGCTATAGGCTAAAAATAAATAAAAGCAAACTCTTCAGTGCTAAAGAAAATTCAAAGCTGCTTCTAAGTAAAGAACTTGACTTTTTAAAAGTTCTTTCTGGGTTGCCCTTATACTGATGCAAAATGAATAAACTTCCATCTAAATAAAATACAAGTTAAGGTTATTTTTGTAAAATAATATCCACCTACCCATCTTCCTTTTTTTTTTCAATAATAGGACTATTTTATTAAACATATGAACGTACTGATTTTGTACAACATGCATTTCTTCCTTTCCTCTGCCCCAGGAAGCCAGCGCTCTAGAACCCCATGTTTATAAAAACACACTTTGGCAGCTACTATGCAAGGTGAAAAGAGTGCAATTCTGAAAGTAACAACACGTAACCAAAGTGGGCAACAGAAAAAGGCAGAGGGGAGTGGGCCCAGTGCTGCTCATCTTCTCTCAAGAGGAAACAATTTAAGAACAGAAACTCTTGAGCATTATTTAAGCAGTACTGCCCAACTCTCTTGGTAGCATCTCTCTTTCAATTCCATTTATCTTGATGTTGTAACTAACTAATCTGTTACTTCTTTAAGAAATTCTGCCCTAGTTTATATCCTTTTTAGTGGCCCACATCCCTTTGAGCTTCAAAAACACAGAAGTCGCTCAGTCGTGTCTGACTCTTTGCGACCCCATGGATTGTAGCCCACCAGGCTCCTCAGTCCATGGGATTTTCCAGGCATGAATACTGGAGTGGGTTGCCGTTTCCTTCTCCACCCATCTTCTTATATATCCTTTTCCAAATCATGTAGATGCCCCTCAATCACACATATATTTCCTGAGCAGAAAGAATAGTCCCAAACTGTCATTCAGTTACTCCTCTCAAAAATCCAGCTTAAGGAAGACAGAATTACCAAATGAGTGATCAATCTGGGGAACAGTGCTCCCCACCTACTCTGGTCCTAGGATTACACAGAACACAGATTTCAAATCTTTTAGCTTTGACTCTCTTGAACCATCTTTTCCAAGCTCTCTTTTAATGTCATGTCTTACCCTTTATTGAAAAATTATTAGAGGAAAAGCCCTATGAAATACAGTTCTGCATGTTATAATGTTAGTACTAAAGATTCTGTTCAGTGTTACCTCTCTTCTAGGAATCAGTGCAAACCTCTCTCTATGTGATACCTCCCTATTTGCCCTGATGCCTCTACCCTCCCACTCAAGTAAGAGAAAATCTTATTATGCTGACAAAAAGCCACTAAAAGCACATCTGTCAATACCAGAGAAGTGGGAGGGAAAGGAGCAGCAAGAAAAGGCAAGTGTACTGCTAAGGCCAAGCTCACCGCAGCTGCTGAGCTCAAGACATCTTGCAAAGCAAGATGTGCCTTGCACTCCTATGAGAGAGAGTTAGGTGGCTCGGAGGAAGTTACCATTTTTGCCATATGGGTAAGAATCTAGGAACTGAAAGTGTAAGATGGTTGGCCTCTCTGCTCTACATGCCCCAGAAACAACATGGAAGCAGGAAGTAAGGCGGAAGATAAGCAAAGAGTTTTCTTGGTAAGAAGCTTAGCTTAGCTTGCTTGGCAGGATGGCAGAGAGGGAAAGCTGGCTGTGCTAACAGTGGCCCCGAGTCAGCACACTGCTTTAGTCATGTGGAGCAGGAAGGCAGAGAGAGCTGTACATGCGGGCATGATGATTTTAAGTGGATGATAGAAATCTAGAAAAGTGACAATTTGCTATGCTTTCTTCCTGCAAAGGAACAAAATCAAAATTATGTAACAATGCATTTCAAAGACCTAAACATTATAACTTAACCATATTTCCTCTTTAAATTGCCACCTAAAAAGCTAAGAACTTTAATGCTCAGTCACAAAACCAGTATCAATCCTGATTATTTCCATAACTGTTTCTTCATTTCCTTGATCCTGATTATCTATTTCTAATTTATTAATAATTCTGGCATATATATCTAGTGAATTTTCCATCACTTTCCAAAAGGAAAGAAATGACTATAAATAAATGAAGAAATGATTGAATTAACCAACAAACAGGAAAGGTGTTTCTCTTTTTTCCTTTTTTACCTTATTTTTTCATTTCATTCTTTTATTTATATTCTTTTATACACTTCCCTCCCTTTGTAAATCACTCTGAAAATACTCAGAGGATTTTTTTTTGAAACTGGAAGAGAATGATTCACTTTTTTTCCCCAAAACATGAGAGTATGAAAATTTCTTAAGGAAAATGGAATTTCCATTTGTACTCTGTGGAGTACAGTTTGCCTCTGGTCTTATCCCCCACACTTGCCTTAAATCCTGTGACCTGGGGATACACACTAAGGCCCTTTATGAGTCAACAGTACTGGAAGGCAGCTTCTCTCTTACTACCTCCAAGTCTTTCACTTTGAGCGACCTCTGATGGTTATTTATAGTCTAGAACTTGTGTTGGTTGAAGGGGAGTGGGCGATGAAATCTAATTTAACTCATAAAGTATAAAAATACATGTGTTGACAAGACCCTGAGATCCTCTTAATTAAGTGGTGGAGCAATTTTTCTGAGTTTGATTCAAGAGTGAAGTGCATGGTCGTACAGTCAGCCAGCGAGGAACATGGTAATAGCAAGGAAGGCAGATGTGTTGTCATTTTCTGGCTTGTCTGTCACTAGGCGGGCGGTTGAGCAAATTATTTAATCCTGCAGATTCAGTGTTCTAATCTGTAAAATAGAGGTAACACCTGTTCTGCCTGCCTCACAGCACTGTTTTGTATGTCAAGTGATAATACAGGTATGAGTATAACTTTGCGAAGTCTGAACTATAAAGTTGCATCACTATATTAGCTGTGTATTCAGTTAAAGTAAGACTTACATGGAGCAGATCAGAATATTCTGAGATCATAGAAATATTCCTAAACTTTCAGAGCAGAGTGAGGGGACAGAGAGATCAAGACAGGGAAGAATTCTATGAAGGTCAAAGTTATCAGGAAAACCTTCTGAAGCAAGCCAACCATCTTTCTTCCTGTCTAGCCTTTCTGGCATGCCTTTCAGGAAGCTCCCTCCAGTCTCAATGCCTTTGATAAACCTCCTGGATTTTAAGAAGTCATATAGCTCAAGACCATCTATCTGCATGTGTAAGGGGAACCAGATGTGTTTGGTAGGAATGTTTAGAGACAAAGTGAATATCTGTTACCATTTGAAGACAAAACCTTTCTTATGCATTTTTATAAATACAGTCTAAATCTGATCTGCAAAGTCTTTAAAAATCCAAGGAGAGTTTCAGCATACTTTCAAAGTGGAAAAACAAGTACAGATTTCAGGTTTCCATTCACTTGAATTAAGGAAAATACTTATAACAGTAAACCTATTAAATAGTATTTATGAGATAAGCCAGGTTTGAGAAATCTGCTTTGATTACTTGAAACACTCAAGCAGTTTCAATTCCACAGTTCTTCACTGACCTTTCAGGAGATTATTGATAAGGCTTTTAATTTCAATGTATTATTTATAAACAAGGAATAGCACATGTATTTTATATCTATCTTTGAAAATGAAGGCTTAGCTGAAAATTACCTTTCTAAATTCCTCAAGAGGAAAAAAATTTAAGCACTATGTTGTACTAAATTTATTAGAAGGCAAAAAAAGCTTTCATTACTTGTAAATGTTTGAAAGAAATACCTTTGAGGACTCGCAAGTAACATTGAGTGACCAGAATGGACACTCATTATCACATTGAGGACACATTATGATCTGGCCGCCAATATTAGGATCACAAACTTCTTTGCTAAAGAAAAGAGAAAAATAAAGTTTAATTTTTAAAAATTTAATGAACAAGACTTTTTATCAGAATGATAAGATCCAACATCCATTCATGATAAAAAACTAACTAAATTCTTATAAAACTAGGAGTGGAAATGAACTTCATTAACCTGATAAAATCTTGCTGTATAAAACCTATAAAAGACATTATACTTAACAGTAAAAGGCTGAAAGTATTTCCTTTACATCAGAAACAAGATAATATGTCCCACTACCACCACTTCTTTTCACTGGTTGTGATACCACTGCCAACATAGTTAATAAAAAAAAAAAAATAAACAAAAAAAAACAAAGACAGGGGGAATGGCAAGGAAAAAAACCTGCTATCCCTAATAAATTACATAATTGTTTATACGGACAACTCAATAAAACTTGCAGATAAATTATGAGAATAAATGAGTTTAGTAAGTTTGCTGGACACAAAATCGGTATATAATATATATATGTAGGGTCCCAAAAAAGAAATTGTGTCTCTAAAGACCTGCCACAGTTAAGAATTTTAATTTTTTATAACTGTTTTTCAACAACTTAAAAATATGAAGAGCCCAGGAACAAAAATCTAATTCAAAATGTACAAAATTTATATGGGGAAAATGTTAAAATTGTTGTAAAAGAGTGAAGAACCTATATAAATAGGTAAATTATCATGTTCATCATTTGGAAGAATCAATACTTGAAGATGTCATTTCTCCCTTATTTGAGCTATAAATTTAATAGAAAAGCAAAGCCTCAGAACAGTCAAGACATCTCCTAAAGAACAAGGTGCTACTGGGGTTGTTGTTTAGTTGCTAAGGTCTTGTGACTCTACAGACTATAGCCCACCAATCTCTGTTCATGAGATTTTTCAGACAAGAATACTGGAGTGGGTTGCCATTTCCTTCTCCAGGGGATCTTCTCAACCCAGGGATCAAACCCACATCTCCTGAATTGACAAGCAGATTCTTTACCAGTCAATCACCTGGGAAGCCCTTTAAGTTAAGAAAAACTGAGCAAAAGAGAAAAATAGAGTTCAGCAAGAGACCTCTGCATACACCAAAACTGATATATAATAGGCACCATCGACCCAGCAAACCAGTAAGGTAAAAACTGATGTTTGAATAAACAGGGCTGCTGCAGTGGAATATCCATACAGAACAAGGTGAAAGTGAACCCCTAAATCCTATTACATATAAATCAAATTCCAGGTGGAAAATAAAACTGCAAAAGTACCAACTTACAGAAGAGTATCTAGATAACCTTGGGGTAAAGGAAAATACTACTAAAGAAAAACAAAAAAGCATAAATCATAAAGAAAATATTAATACATTCCAAATCTTTTAAAAGTAAGAACCTCATTAAAGCACTACAAAGAGAGGGGGAAAAAAATAGCCACAGACTGGCAGAAGTTTTGCAATATACAGGAATGACAAAGGACTACTCACAAGAGTATTTTAAAAACTCCAACAAGTTAGTAAGAAAAACCCAGCAAACTATTAATAACAACAGGTTGCACACTGCTCACTCTAGGAGAAGCTATGCAGATTGACTTCAATGTGAATGGGATTGGAATTGCAGAATTAGTTAGCACTGCAAATAACTCAGTAAAAAATAACTGGGCATGAGAAACACTTCAAGAATATCTGAGTAAAGATCTTGGAAAACATGCCCCTCCACAAAGCAAAGAACTTGACAAAATCTGTCAAAATTAACCTCTGCAGAACTGCAGAAACTAAACAAAGGTTTCCAATAGTATGAGAAGTGTTTATTTGAGAAAAAACAACTAAATCTTTTCCACAAAATAGTGAGTTTTGTGGCATTTTAACTTGGCTTATCCCCATCCCCATAATCTCAGCTTCATGTTGCCCATGAAAGCCAACAGTCTCACAACCAAGGTATCCTCAGTTCAGTCCAGTTCAGTTGCTCAGTCATGTCCGACTCTGTGACCCCATGGACTGCAGCACGCCAGGCTTCCTTGTCCATCACCAACTCCCAGAGTTCACTCAAACTCCATGTCCATCGAGTCAGTGATGCCATCCAACCATCTCTTCCTTGTCATCCCCTTCTCCTCCCGCCTTCAATCTTTCCCAGCATCAGGGTCTTTTCCAATGAGTCAGTTCTTCACATCAGGTGGCCAAAGTACTGGAGTTTCAGCTTCAGCATTGGTCATTCCAATGAATATTCGGGACTGATTTCCTTTAGGATCTCCTTGCTGTCCAAGGGACTCTCAAGAGTCTTCTCCAACACCACAGTTCAAAAGCATCAATTCTTCGGTGTTCATTCAGGTTTCTTTTGGTTCAACTCTCACATCCATACATGACTACTGGAAAAACCATAGCTTTGACTAGATGGACCTTTGTTGGCAAAGTAATGTCTATGCTTTTAAATATGCTGTCTAGGTTGGTCATAGCTTTTCTCCCAAGGAGCAAGCATCTTTTAATTTCACGGCTGCACTCACCATCTGCAGAAAGCTCAAGAAAATAAAGTCCGTCACTGTTTCCATTGTTTCCCCATCTATTCGCCATGAAGAGATGGGACTGGATGCCATGACCTTCTTTCTTTGAACGTTGAGTTTAAAGCCAGCTTTTTCACTCTCCTCTTTAACTTTCAAGAGGCTCTTTAGTTCTTCTTTGCTTTCTGCCATAAGGTTGGTGTCATCTGCATATGTGAAGTTATTGATATTTCTTCCGGCAATCTTGATTCCAGCTTGTGCTTCATCCAGTCCAGCATTACTCATGATGTACTCTTTGGCTTTAGAGATCCAGATAAACTGATAGTGAACATAACAACTGCCTGATGGAATACTGAAGGCATTCCCCAACATGCAAACACAGAGCCACCTGGCAAAGGCTCAATAAAATGATTGATTCCAGGCATTTAAAGAAATCACTGTCCAATCATTAGCAGATAACTAAGCTTTTGTATTTTTTTTTTGTATACAGACCTCATGGCCATGCATGATAAAGAATATAACTTTACAGAATTTGTTCAGGAAACTAACTAAATAAATCCTATCATCAGCAGAAATGACAATAGAAGCAATAATAAGCTCTGAGGAGGGGTAAAATCTGGTTTTTAGATTGGCCACATTATAATTAAAATGCCCAGTTTTCAACAAAAAATTACAAGATACATAAAGAAACAGAAAAGTTTGGCCATGACACAGGGTGAAAAAGAAGCCAAAAGAAACTCCCTGAGGATGTCCAGACATTGGACATACTAAATGAAGACACAAATAAGCAATTATACATATGTTCAAAGAACTAATAGAAATCACACCTAAAGAAATAAAGTATGTGAGCAGCTTACTGTACAGAGAATATGAACAGATAAAAATTACTTGAAGACCAACTAGAAATTCTAGAGATATAAATATAATGAGTAAAACAAAAAATTCACTAGAGAGGTTCCTTTGCAGAATGAACTGGATGAAGAAAAAGTCAGCTAACTTAACATTAGGTCTATTGAGATTGTCTTGTCTGAGAATCACAAAGAATAAGGA